>NC_080394.1:55824236-56545570 GCF_028751815.1 Salvia miltiorrhiza | reverse complement strand
AACTTTACGTTTTATTAGTAAAGTTAGTTACATTTTTTGTTGTTTTTTTCCAGCTGTCATTTGTAGATAGCTTTAGCTATAAATAGCTGTCTCTTTGTTATTCTCTATTGTATTGAGTATTCTCTCTTTTCACTAGGAAATAAAGCTGCGTTTTCTTCTTCTTCAAGCTCTACACTTTTCTAATATGGTATCAGAGCCGAGGTTGCGCTTTCGTTTTTTCCTTTGATTTCTTCTCATAATGGTGGGTCGTGGTAACAATTCGAAGGAGGTTGTATCTTTCTTCGATGATTCTTCTAATCCGTTGTTTCTTCATGCAAACGATAATCCTGGAGCAGTATTAGTTACAGAGCTACTCTCAGGCTCCAATTACGTAAATTGGAGTAGATCTATGTCTACTGCCTTACTTGCGAAAAATAAGCTCGGCTTAGTAGACGGTTCGGTGTTGATTCCTAAAGCATGGAGATCCTAGCTACGGTGCATGGTTGAGATGCAATAGTATGGTTGTATCTTGGCTTCGCAACTCAACAGCACCTCAGATCCGTTCGAGTTTGTTGTATTTGGATACCGCAGTTCAGATTTGGAATGATTTGCGAGATCGATTTTCTCAAGGTAATGTTGCACGCATTTTTCAGTTGAGGCAGCAATTGTTCACCATCAATCAAGGTTCTAATGATGTTAACACTTATTTCACAAATTTGAGGATTGTTTGGGATGAATACGTGAATTTTCAACCGATGTCATGGTGTGAGTGTGGTGTTTGTCGCTGTAGAAGTGCTGAAAAATGGCGTAATCATCAGCAGAATGAGTTTGTGTTGCAGTTTTTGGTTGGGTTAAATGAGTCATTTGCTGGTGTTAGATCTCAATTGTTGCAATCAAGAGGAAAGACAGCGCACTATTGGTGGTTCTCCATCACTCTTTCCTTCTCAAAACTTGAGTGAGTCAACTGGTTTACTCGCTAACGCTGCTCAAGGATCCAATTACAGAGGACGTGATAAACTTCACTGTAGTCATTGCGGTCGGACTAATCACAATGTTGATAAGTGCTTTCAATTGCATGGTTTTCCCCCAGGTTTCAGCAGAAATAAAGGTCGAAGCAATGATGCTCCAAATGTGCCTTCACAACGTTCTATGCATAATGTCACTCAAGATATCTCTCCTACTTCTCATACACCTCCTCCATCTCCGCTTACTACTGAATACTGCCAGCAACTTATCAATCTCCTTCAATCACACCTTCAAGTTCAATCTCCTTCAAATCACACGGAACATACGGCCTCTCCAGAACAGATCCCTGCAGATCCAACCCTCTCTTTCAGTGGTATGTTTACTATAACACCTTTAGTTGCCTCTGCCTCACATACATCCACCACCTGGCTAATAGACACAGGAGCTACACATCATGTGTGCTGCTCACTGGATTTGTTCACACACTCTACTCCACTTACTTCTACCTTTGTCACTCTTCCTAATAGTCAAAAGGTTGAGATCGAACGCATAGGTTCTGTTCAAATTACTCCTATTTTAGTTTTATCCAATGTCTTCTATGTTCCTTCTTTCTCTTATAATCTCTTGTCTGTCAGTTCCTTAGCTACTGCCAATAAGTGTCAAGTCTCATTCACTGATCGATCTTGTGTTATTCAGGATGTTTCAACGGGGAAGCAGATTGGGATGGGTAGCCGTGTAGGCAATCTATACACTTTGGATGTCTCTTCTTCTCCTAGTGTCCATGCTACAGTTTCATCACAGGTTTGGCATGAAAGGTTAGGTCACTTGTCAAACAATAAACTTCAGTTACTTAGTGATGTTTTGCATTTCTCTAATAATTCTTCAAAGCCTTGTGAGGTCTGTCCTTTGGCCAAACAACGGCGTTTGAGTTTTCCAAATTCAGTTTCTCATGCTTGTAATAGTTTTGACTTGATACATTGTGATCTCTGGGGTCCCTTTTCTCCTTGTACTGTTAATGGTCAGAAATATTTCCTCACTATTGTGGATGATTTCTCTCGTTTCGTCTGGACATATTTACTATGCTCTAAGTCTGATGTCTCTACAATTTTACCTCAATTCTTTACTCAGATCCACACACAATTTGGTAAGAAAATAAAAACCATTAGGTGTGACAATGGCACTGAGTTTAATCTCCCTTCATTATACTCTAGTTTTGGTACTGTAGTCCAACATTCTTGTGTGGGAACTCCTCAACAAAATGCTAGGGTAGAGCGTAAACACCAACATTTGCTCAATGTTGCTCGAAGTCTATTTTTTCAGTCACATATACCGCTTCCATATTGGGGGTGATTGTGTTCTTTCTGCCTCTTACTTAATCAATAGAATTCCTTCTAGTGTTTTGCACCCTTCTACTCTTACTCCTTTTCAAGCTCTTTTTAATAAACCTCCTTCTTATAGTCATCTCAAGGTCTTTGGTTGTTTGTGTTTTGCCTCTACAAATGCTCAACACCGCTCAAAGTTCGCCGCTCGTGCTTTTGCGGTGTGTTTTCTTAGGCTATCCCTCTGGATATAAGGGCTACAAGCTTCTAAATCTTGCTACAAACACTGTGTTTGTTAGTAGAGATGTGGTTTTTCATGAACATGTGTTCCCTTTTGCTCATCTTCCACCCTCTGATTTTCCTATTTTCTCACCATCTACACCTACTTGAGGGGTTCTCTTCTATCAACTCCCATCTTGAGGGGGAGTGTTGAAATATTTGGTGAAGAATGGAAAGAAGCTGCGCATGGTTTGAGAAAAGAACTGAAGATATTGGGCAGCTAGAGTTTGAGAAGAGTCGCATATCTGAACTTTACGTTTTATTAGTAAAGTTAGTTACATTTTTTGTTGTTTTTTTCCAGCTGTCATTTGTAGATAGCTTTAGCTATAAATAACTGTCTCTTTGTTATTCTCTATTGTATTGAGTATTCTCTCTTTTCACTAGGAAATAAAGCTGCGTTTTCTTCTTCTTCAAGCTCTACACTTTTCTAATAAAAAATATATAGGATAGCTCAAGAAGAAAAGTAAATTCATAAAATTATATATGTTGCTTCCTTTCTGGTAGATTAAGCTCTTGACAAGCATCTACACTCACCGAGTCACTTCAAACTTCATGCTATCTATTTGTTAGCAAATTTCCTTTGCTTTCCATCAAGGTAACCACTTCATATGCAAAACCATGGCATTTACAGATTTCATAAATCAAGTTATTGAACAATATATATATGCATATATGGAACAGGATTTGTTTTAACAATGAAAAGAAAAGAAAGGTAGAGTCTTGAATTCTTGTCTCTGCTTTTGAACTGGTGGTGTGTCGAGTCGAGTCTGAGGAGTAGTGGAACGTCGCTGCTAGTTCATCGGCAATGGTAGAGAGAGAGAGAGAAGAAACGGCAATGGTAGAGAGAGAGAGAGAGAGAGAGAGAGAGAGAGAGAGAGAGAGAGAGAGAGAGAGAAGAAACGGCAATGGCGGCTTTTGCTGCTGAATTCGCCGGAGTTGAGAAATTTATTTAAAATGTTTGGGCCCGATTTATTTTATTAAATCTGGGCTATTCTCCTTTTTTGTTAATTGAAATGGGCTGTTTTAATTAATCATGTGGGCTGCGATTTTATTTTATTTTAACAAAGGGCCTTTTTTGGTTTAATTGGGCCGTGCATATTCATGTTCAAATGGGCTACCTTGATTATTTAATTAAACCATCATTAGTTTAATTAATTATTTTAAAGAGTGATGCATAATAATAATATATTGTATTTATTATTATATAAATTTTATATATTTAAATGTTTGAATAATAAGGCACAAATTCGGTCATTAATTTAAATGTTTTAATAATAAGGCACAAAATCTATAACCTGATTACTTTAAAACAAAAATCTTATTTTATGTCTATAAATATATTTAAAATTTTATTTTTATTTTTTATAAAATACATCCGTACATTTTATTTATATACGGAAAAAAAATATATTTTTCATATCTAAAAATTTATTTGTTTCAGTTTCGTCAAAAGTAATAATAATAATAATAATAATAATAATAATAATAATAATAATAATAATAATAATAATAATAATAATAATAATAATAATAATAATAATAATAATAATAATAATAGATCAATTATGAAATTAGTAATGCATAAATGAAGAATTTAGATAAAGAACAATAGAGGATATGGTGTTGAAATACATTAGAAATCTTTAATTATGTATTAAATTTATAATAATCTCAATCGAGTGAAAAATTCATATAAATCACCTCATTTCATATTGATTTTTTTTATAAGGTTTCACTAAAGTAAAACTTATACAAGAAGAAGCTCTTGCTCTCCAAATTAAAAATCTATATTTAATTGGCGGAATGATTGAGACTAATACAATTTGAATTGCTCCAAGCGAGATGATATAAGTACAAAAAAATAAAATAATGTAATAAAATCATAATAGAAAGAAACGAAAAAAGAAACATGGATGTCATGTACGTGAGAGAGATAAAATATGGAAAATGAAAAAAAAAAGTTTTTTTTTAATTAATTTTGAATCTTTAAATGATTATTTTAAATTTATTTGTTATAATTTTTATATCAAATTAAAGATCTTGACAAGATCTTTAATTTAAGATACATATTGTATATTTTTCATAAACTAAATTTAATGATATTTAGAAAAGATTTGAAATATAAAAGAAAATGAATGAGAGAGAAATTTGACGCCAAAAAAACTGCTGTTAAAACTGCATTTTAATATAAGATATAGATAATAATAATAATTCAAGATATATTATTACGGAGCCAAAGTCAGCTCGTTTCTTCAAGGAAAATGGCAGCAGCAGCATTCAAATGGAACTGTCCAGAAATTTATTAATTTATATCAACATCACAAATTTTAAATGAAATTAGGTATGAATTCCTGCCAATTAATTCAATATGAACATTTGCTCCACATTTGAATTTCTCATCAGACTTTGCTGTATGGTTCTTGGCAACACAAATACCTGTTTTAATTATCAAGGATAATATTGGAAAAGAAATCCTTATCAGATCTCTTCAATAATTTAAATAGTGCTAAAACAATTTTAATAATCAGATAGTGGAGCACTTGCTGGAGCTCTAAGTTTGAAAGAATTGGAGCTAAGTTCAACCACAAAAAAAATACATACATTTGTATATAAATTCATGAACTTAACACGTATTTTTAGCTAATATATATGATCCTGAGCTTGAAGCTTAAATTTGATTGGTTTATTCATTTTTTATTTTAATAGAACATATTTTTCTTTAATTAATCTCATAGTACTTCACAGGCTCAAACATAATTTGTTTAAGTTTGTAAATTATTTATTTGCAGTATTAATTTGAGCCAAACTCATAAATTAATTATGAAGAGTCATAATCATATTTTAGAGGAGCTAAATGTGATTGCAAAAAATTGTCCGAAAAATACAACACAAAAGAACAAAAAAAATCTTAAGAACTTATTAAATTGGTAGGAAATTGAGAGCTACTTTAGGAAAATAACATCATAAATTATAAAGTAGAGAATGAAATGCGTTTTCCTCTCTTCAAATGCGATTACTCTTTGAACGGCTGAGATTGGCTCAAATATAACCAGATCTACTTTACCCTTCTTCCCCAGCTAGCACTTCCAATTCCCCAAATCTCGTTTCTTCTCACAAAACCCTATCTCTCCTTCTTCAACAGCGAGCTTCCCCAATTCTTCAGCTTTTAATTTCAGTGGTCACAACTACAAAACTATCCCAAGAATGAGGTCTAACCACGCCGCCAAGTTTCTCGGTAGAATTTTGTCGAATTCTTCATCTAAATTCTCCACTTTTGCCATCACTTCTCCACATTATCAATCATTTCTTCTACCCAGTTTTCATTTTGATAATGCCAGCTGCCAAATGAGGAGACACTTCTCCGCCTATCCCAGATTCGATTTTGAATCTATACGTGAACCCAATGATGCCGTCGCTCTATTTCAGGATATGATGAGAACGGAGCCGCTTCCTTCTGTTAAGCTTTTCTCGAGATTGCTGAGTGCTGTGGTGAAGCTGAAACAATACTCTGCTGCACTTCATCTGTTCGAAAAAATGCTTCAAAGGGATGCTCCTGTAAATCACTACACGTTGAGTATTGCGATTGATTGCTATTGCCGACTCAAAAGGCCTGATTTTGGGTTTGCGATCTTAGGCAGTTTTTTCAACCGTGGGTTCGAGCCTACCGTGGTGACCTTCAACACTCTCGTGAAAGGCCTTCTGTTTGTTGAAAGGATCCCAGAGGCAGCTAAATTGTTGGGGAAGCTGTCGGCCTACCAACTGTGCGAGCCCGACGAATATACGTATAGTACTATAATTAATGGGTTATGCAAAGCTGGAGATATTCTCCAGGCGGTTGATTTGCTCTGCTCATTGGAAAAAGGAAAAGGGAGCTGCAAACCCGACGTCTATGCTTACAGTGCAGTTATTGACGGTCTATGCAAGAACGGAAAGGTGGACGAAGCTCTCCAACTCTTCTCCACTTTGGGTGATAAGGGGATTTCACCCAACGTTGTGACATATTGTTCAATAATTGAAGGGTTGTGCAAGATGAAAAGAATGGACGAGGCTGAACACGTTTTGAAGAAGATGATTGCTGATCTGGTCAGCCCAAATGTGGTGACATGTAATATCTTTGTGGATGCTTGGTGCAGAGATGGAAAGGTGGAAGAGGCCGAACATATGTTGGTATCTATGAAGGAGATTGATGTTCAACCCGACATTGTCACTTATACTGCATTGATGAATGGATATTGTATGCTAGGAAAACTGGACGAAGCTGAACGCATTTTCCAATTGGCACTGAGCTCTGGAATGAAGCCCGATATCATAAGCTACAATAGCTTGATGAACGGGTATTGCAAAGAGGGGCGAGTCGATGAAGTTTCACATCTTTTTAACATAATTCGCACTCAAAGATTAAAGCGCGATGTGGTTTCTTATAACATAATGCTAGAGGCCTTATTTCGTGAAGGCAAATGCGAAGATGGCTTGAAGCTGTTCAAAGAAATGGAAGCTCTACAACTGTTTCCGAATATAAGGACTTATAGTATCTTGTTGGATGGTCTATGCAGTGCTCATCGAATCAGTGAAGCATTTTCTGTGTTGCATAGCATGGAAGATAAAGGCATCGTTCCAGACATAGTAACATATAGTATCCTCATTGAGGGATTGTGCAACGACAACAAAGTCAGAGAAGCAAAAGATCTGTTCGACAAGCTTCCATCCAAAGGTTTGCAGCCTAATGTCATAACGTACAATATTCTCATTGGTGCACTTGGCGAAAGAGGGCAGATAAAGGAGGCTAAAGATCTGTTCCATGAGCTTCCATCCAAAGGTTTGCAGCCTGACATCATAACATATACTATTCTCATTGGTGCACTTTGCAAAGAAGGGCAGATAGAGGAGGCTAAAGATCTGTTCCATAAGCTCCCATCCAAAGGTTTGCAGCCTGATGTCATAACTTATACAATCCTTATCGGTGCACTTTGTGAGGAAGGTCAAATCGAGGAGGCTAAGGATTTGATGATGCAAATGGTAAACAATGGTTGCTTGCCTAATAGTGTGATGTACAATGTTTTTGTTCAAGGTCTTCTCAAATCGAACAAGGCGCAAGATGCAATTCTGTTGTTGGAAGAGATGGTTTCAAGGGGATTCACACTTGGTGTCAACACTATTTCGATGCTGATTGAACATGTGAAAAGGGAAGGTAAAGATAGTGTTCTTTTTAATAAGGTTAAGACATTTATACCAAAAGACATATTTGATTGAAATCAGAACTCCAATTTGCCTATTTACTTCACAAGCTTACTTGCTTGTACCAAACATTTGAACTTAATGGGAGTTGAACTTGAGTAACCCAATACTCCATATTTGCTTTGTTTGTTTTTTAGTTACCAAACATTAAATATTTTTTTCAAGCACATATTTATGTTACTTGTTCAATATGGTTAGCAATTGATTCAAACATACTTGATTCAAACATACTTGATTCAAACATACTTAATTTGGTTTTTTGGGCCAACACTACTAGTTGATATATTTTTATAAACGTTAGCGAGCAAGTTGCACAAAACCTAACAAACTTTTATTTTAGTTACTCTTCATCAAGAATTCCCATTTTTATTGTAAGTCTGTCATTTTTCGCAGAGGAAATGAAATTGTCAATTTTGCTATGTGTTTGATTTTATATTTGGTATGAATGGTTTTCTTCCGCCAGGTTAATAAAAAAAATGTTTTTATGGTTTAAAGCAAGCGGTTTTTATTTTATAATTCACCATGGAAGAAACGATGGTTTTAAGAATTTTTGTGGGGATGAAAGATTTGTGAGGAACAAGTGTTGGGGAACGATAACGATGGACACTAAATCTGATTTTAAATGGCTATACATTACTAAAATAAATTATAAATAAATAAGAACCTCATAGCATCCATATCTTGAATTACCTGCTGCAGATCGACCGTGCATCCAAGCTTGCTTGATTGGATACAGAATATAAAAAAAAGTTCCAGATAAATAATGTTATTTCTAGGATGGCATTCATGTGAGATATTTCTAGGGTGAGATTCATCACAAAACATATAGTTTCTGAGATTAAAGCCAAGTTAATGCAATAAATCAGTACAGAAAAACTTGGAAGAAGAAGAGTGTAGGATATGAGGGCCTTCAAGTTCAAATATTTCAGAAATTAAAAGGAGCCTTCATTAGATTATCTCTGTGGTCCAGAGGTAGCTAAATAAAATTATCAATTTGGTTATAATTTAGTTAGAAAATAATTTGTTTTTTAAATAGCAAAATGATGCCTGAAAATTGAGTGGCACGACAGCTCAGCATAGAGAAGAAGTAAAGCTCCTCAATTTGTAAGTCTCAGTCTGTTGGCTTCCTTTTCTGGAACCTCCAAAATCATCGGCAATGGCGGCTTAGCAGATAAAGAAAAGTTCTTCTGCGAGAGTTTGGTATAGGAGTGAGGATTCTTCAGTGGGAGACCTATCAAGGTAGTGTAAGCTGCGGTTCTTTGCTTATAGTACTGCTAATTTCTCCGAGTTCAAGCTTCCTTCTTCTATATCCTCTGTTTGGAATCTGCAAACGTTGATCTTTCAAGGAAGGTGTGGACTAGTCGATGCACCAGCTGAAATTTGGGAGATGTCACAACTCAGGCACGTCGTGTGCAACAAAATTCGTCTCCCTGATCCTCCTCCGAGTGACCAGGAAGACGACGCTTGTGTCTTGAGAAACTTGCAAACACTTGTGCAAGTAGTGAATTTCAGATGGACGGAGGAGGCGTGCAAGAGAATTCCCAACATCAAGAAATTGCGCGTGGTTTTTGGTGATGTCTTGACAGATTACGAAGATTGCTTGTGCTTACACTATCTACACAATCTCTGCTCTTTACAGAAGCTCGAATCACTAAACATGAGGTTCCCTTTCTGCATATCGCGATATCCAGTGGATTTGCTGAGCAAGAGGCTTGCCTTCCCCACTTGGCTAAACCAACATCTCAGATCACATTTGATAACTGGACTCCAGTTGTGTCCCTTGACGGAATCTTCTACTTGAGAGCTTCTAAATGGGGCAAAGAACCGATGATTGTCAGATCATTCCAGACAAGACTGCAGTTTGTCAGTAACAGCTTCTTCCGAGATACCGGAAATGCACACTTGAGCCGATCTGCATTGCATGAGGATAGTTTAGGAGTTTATGTAGGCTGCCACAAGCAATCATCATATCCTTCCAACTCATCATCGTAGATTAGATGCAATTTGCTGGTGTTGGGAATTCTCTTACATACCAGAGAACGAAGAAGCTGCGCTGACTTCAGCAATCTCGATGAAGTCATGACATATGAAGCGACGCTCCTTGGTCATGTTGTCAGGTGCCCTTTTGGCATAGAAGAACTTGTCTTTCTCAGATAAAGAAAACACGTTTTCAGATGAGGGCGCAAGTGACTATAGCTTAAAGATAAAACTTCTAAGATCCCCATATTCTAGTTGTGAGAAGGGAATGAAAAGATAGTATTTTATTTAATAAGATTTAAAAAAATTATACCAAAGAATCTCTATTCCAGACAAATAATGTTAAATCTAGGATGCTAACGTGTGCAGTAAAGTTGAATTTCTAGAAATACATTGATGGTCAGCCCCTCTGTTTTTCACCATTCATTATTTTCGAGCCGATCTTCCTCTATTTTACTAAACAATTTCCAACTTTTATCCTCATTTCCCCACTTTTTAGTTTTTTGTTGCATTTCAATTAGCCGGGTTATTGGGTGGCTATCATTTTGATCCAAATTTCATTGTTTAATGAATTGTATATGAGACTAGTTATCTAAATTCTTATATCAGGAAATTTGATAATAATTTCATTATTCAACGAACGAACTGAGTTTAAGCTTTAATTTCACATTCATAAAAAAATGGAGCTAAGTTCAAACACAAAAAAATATATATTTATATATAAATTCATGAACTTAACACGTACTTAGCTGATTTATATGATCCCGAGCTTGAAGCTTAAATTTGATTAATTTATTCATTTTTTATTTGGTTCTCCCCACGATTTTTTGCCCCTCAAATCGGAATTGACGTGGCGCTGATGTGGTTCGCCGGCACACGCCATTCCGATAAATTAAACGTTGCGATTCAGTTTAAACATTAAAACCCTAGTTTCTAAATTAAAAGCAGTGCCCCTCTTCTTCCTCCTGTTACAGTATTATCGCACCATCTAGTTTTTCCTCTTAGTCTTCTTTCTCGTTTCCTTCTTCAATCTACAAGATGTCTTCTTCTTCCTTTTCTTTTGGTTCTTCCTCTAATTTCATTGTTTGTAGGTGTAAACAAGTAGCAAATGTTGAAACTTGAAAAATAATGAAGAATTTGGGCCGCGCTTTCTGCTGTTGTCGTCACCGAGCGGTATGTATATATATATTTTTGAATTTTGCTGAATTGCTGAGGTGATGAAGACTTCCACACTGGTCTGGAAAGGAACCCTTCGACGCTGCAAACTGAAAACAATCGTTAATTTCCTTTTGCCTGAAAAAAAAGAGCAATTAAAAGAAATTAGAGCTTTTTTATTATTATTTATGTAATTTAAAATTTATATATATTCCACGTCAGTGTTACGTGTAAAATTAAATTCACATCACTGCTATGTCATTTTTTCGGTCATCGGAAAAAAAATCATGGGAAAATTAAACAAATGTCAAAGTATTTGATCAAAAATGGAATTTTCAAAGATAGTGGGAAAAATGGATTTCGGCAAATTTCTTAATATTATACTCCCTCCATCCCACTAGAATTGGCACACTTGCCTTTTTTATTTGTCCCACTAGAATTGGCACTTTCCTAAAATAGTATGTGGTCTCTACTTTCTCTACTCACATAAAATAAGTGGACTCTACCTACTTTACACTCTTAACCCTTTATTCTTAATCTCCGTGCCCAACTCAAAAGTGCGAAGTCTAGTGGGACGGAGGGAGTATGTAATTAACCCTTTTTTATTTTAAATATTTTAATAAAATATATTTTTGTTTAATTATTCACATACTTCACAAGCTCAAACATAATTTGTTAAGTTAGTAAATTATTTATTTACACACCAAACTGAGATTTGATCAACAACATCCAACGGCTCATCATGAATCGAAATAACCACATCTACTTTACCTTTCCAATTCCGCAAAGCTCATTTTTCACCTTTATTCTCACAAAACCCTAACTCTCCTTCTTCCCCAATTCTTCAGCTTCGAACTTCAGGGCTCACAACCACGCCGCCATGTTTCTGCCTAGAATTTGTTCGAATTCTTCATCTAAATTCTCCACTTTTTCCATCGCCTCTCCACATTATCAATCATTTCTTCTACCCATTTTTCATTTTGATAATGCCAGCTGCCAAATGAGGAGACACTTCTCCGCCTATCATAGATTCGATTTTGAATCTATACGTGAGCCCAATGATGCCGTCGCTCTATTTCGGGATATGATGAGAACGGAGCCGCTTCCTTCTATTACTGTTTTCACGAAATTGCTGAGTACTGTGGTGAAGCTGAAACAATACTCTGCTGCACTTCATCTGTACGAAAAAATGCTTCAAAGGGATGCTCCTGTAAATCACTACACGTTGAGTATTGCGATTGATTGCTATTGCCAACTCAAAAGGCCTGATTTTGGGTTTGCGATCTTAGGCAGTTTTTTCAAGCGTGGGTTCGAGCCTACCGTGGTGACCTTCAACACTCTCGTGAAAGGCCTTCTGTTTGTTGAAAGGATCCCAGAGGCAGCTAAATTGTTGGGGAAGCTGTCGGCCTACCAACTGTGCGAGCCCGACGAGTATACGTATAGTACTATAATTAATGGGTTATGCAAAGCTGGAGATATTCTACAGGCGATTGATTTGCTCTGCTCATTGGAAAAAGGAAGAGGGAGCTGCAAACCCGATGTGTATGCTTACACTACAGTCATTGATAGTCTATGTAAAGATGGAAAGATGGAAGAAGCTCTCCAACTCTTCTCCACTTTGGGTGATAAGGGGATTTCACCGAATGTCGTGACATATAATTCAATAATTGAGGGGTTATGCAAAAGGAGAAGAATGGATGAGGCTGAAGACATGTTAAAGAAGATGATAGCTGATGTGGTCTATCCAAATGTGGTGACGTGTAATATCTTTGTGGATGCTTGGTGCAAAGATGGAAAGGTCGAAGAGGCGGAGCATATGTTGGTGTTTATGAAGGAGCTTGATGTTCAGGCCAACATTGTCACATACAATGCATTGATTAACGGATATTGTTTGCAAGGGAAAATGGACGAAGCTGAACGCATTTTCCAATTGGCATTGAGCTCTGAAATGAAGCCCGATATCATAAGCTATTGTGCATTGATGAACGGGTATTGCAAAAAGGGGCGAGTCAACGAAGTTTCACATCTTTTTACCATAATTCCCTACAAAAGGTTAAAGCGCGATGTGGTTTCTTATAACATAATGCTAGAGGCCTTATTTCGTGAAGGCAAATGTGAAGACGGGTTGAAGCTTTTTAAAGAGATGGAAGCTCTACAAGTGTCTCCGAATATAAAGACTTACAATGTCTTGCTGGATGGTTTGTGCGGAGCTCATCGTATTGTTGATGCATTTTCGGTGTTGCATACCATGGAAGATAAAGGCATTATTCCGAACATTGTAACATACAGTATTCTGATTGAAGGATTGTGTAATGACAACAATGTTAGACAAGCAAAGGATTTGTTCGACAAGCTTCCATCCAAAGGTTTGCGGCCTAATGTCATAACATACAATATTCTCATTGGTGCACTTTGCAAAGGAGGGCAGATGGAGGAGGCTAAGGATCTTTTTGACGAGCTTCCATCTAAAGGTATGCAGCCGAACGTAGTAACATATAATATTCTCATTGGTGCACTTTGCAAAGAAGGGCATATAGAGGAGGCTAAAGATCTGTTCCGTGAGGTCCTATCCAAGGGTTTGCAGCCTGGCGTCATAACTTATACAATCCTTATCGGTGCACTTTGTGAGCAAGGGCAGATAGAGGAGGCTAAAGATCTGTTCCATGAGCTCCTATCCAAGGGCTTGCAGCCTGACGTCATAACTTATACAATCCTTATCGGTGCACTTTGTGAGCAAGGGCAGATAGAGGAGGCTAAAGATCTGTTCCATGAGCTCCTATCCAAGGGCTTGCAGCCTGACGTCATAACTTATACAATCCTTATCGGTGCACTTTGTGAGCAAGGGCAGATAGAGGAGGCTAAGGATTTGATGGCACAAATGGTAAACAACGGTTGCTTGCCTGATAGTGTAACATACAATGTTTTTGTTCGAGGTCTTCTCAAAATGAACAAGATGCATGATGCAATGCAACTGTTGGAAGAGATGGATTCAAGGGGATGCACACTTGACAAAACTGCATATTCGATGTTGATTGAACCTGTGAAAAGGCAAGGTAAAGATAGTGTTCTGTTTAATAAGGTTATGAAACTCGTACCAAAGGACTTCTATTCTAGTTAGGTTTTATGTTGTGTTTGAAGGTCAGGAATTATTGCAATTGAGATTAAGGGGAAAGTACAATTGCTTATTTGTTTATTTAATCTTTATGTTATGATGATTTAAAAATGTTTCAATTTTGTAGTTGTGATGTTTATGTAATCTCTATGTTTTCTACATATAATAAAGTGCCCCTCTCTCTCTCTGTCTCACCTGTTTGCTTGGATTGGGAGTTACATTGTATATGCAAATTGGAGCTACATTTAATTTAGTTTCACAATGTAAGCATTATGTATATGAATTCTTGATTGAAATCAAGATCTCTGTTTTGTCTGAGTTTGTAAGTTGATGCCTGGCAATCTTTTAGTGAGATTTGAACTCGAGATCCTCCAATACCTCCTGTGGTGTCAAAATCTGAGGTTCATTGTCATCATTGAAAACTGAGCATAGAAAATAATGCAATTAGTTTTCTTGGGGAGAAAAAAAGAAAAATAGAAAAAGCATCACCTTGAACAAGAACTGCTGGAAGAAATAGTATAGGAACAAGTGATGGAAGAGAGAGAGAGAGAGATATGTTATTGCTGAGCTCTATCTGTGTATTAATTGTTTTTCAGTTGTCAATAGTTTTTAACTGCCTCCTATTTGGGAAGTATGAAACAGATTGAATCCCTTTGCTCAACTTGATAACCAACAGCAGAGAATTCCCAACACCAGCAGAATTGCATCTAATCTACGATGATGAGTTGGTGGGATATGATGATTGCTTGTTCAACCAGCTTTTGTAACTCCTCATGTAATGCAGATTGCTTGACTGGAATGATGTAACAATCATCGGTTCTTTGCCCCAATTAGAAGCTCTCAAAATAATCAATTCCGTCAAGGGACAGAAGTGGAGTCCGGTTAACGGGGAGTTTCTCCGCCTTAGATTCTTGAGCATTGTCAAATGTGATCTGAGATGTTGGGATGCAGACGGCTCCCATTTCCCAGTTTTGAAGAAGCTTAGGCTTAAGGGATTGAAACACTTGGAAGAGATCCCTTTAGATATTGGACAAATTCCGACACTTGAAGTTATCAGTGTGGATGGATGCAGTGAGTCTGCTCAAATTTCAGCAATGAAAATAAAGGAAGAACAAGAGAGTCTAGGAAATGAGGGCCTTCTAGTTCAAATATCTCAGAAATTAAAAGGAGCCTTCATTAGATTATCTCTATGATCCAGAGGCAGCTAAATAAAATTATCGACTCTGGTTTCATTGATGAACAATGTTAAGCAGATGATGAGCCATCCTCACCTTTCAACTGTATTCGACAAGAAACTGATTGAATCCCTTGGGGAAAAGGCTGTTGGCTTGCTTGACTTGATAACCAACACTAATATTGATGGAGGTAGCAAATAAGCATCAGATCTGGAGAGACAAATCGCATCTGCAGCTCACGCAGCTGAAGATGTGATTGAATCACACATTATCGATCAAATTCTAGCTGGATCCAGTCAAGCAAGTCAGGGATGCGTTTCAACTGCTCTCGACAAGAAACAGATTGAATCCCTTGGGGGAAGGCTGATGGCTTGCTCGACTTGATAACCAACACTACTATTGATGGAGGTAGCAGAGAAGCATCAGATCTGGAGAGACAAATCGGATCTGCAGCTCACGGAGCTGAAGATGTGATTGAATCACACATTGTCGATCAAATTCATGCTGGATCCAGTCATGGATGCTCGATGTTGGATCTGCAACAAATAATTGAAGAAATGGATCGTATCATGAGAAAGGGTGCTGAGCTCAAGGAGAAATGGCTAGCGAGAGAGGAGCAAGCTACACATGGTGATGTGGATGCTGTGGAGGAGAAACAACCTCTCACCACCACTGGCAAGGCTTCTCCGGTGGGACTAGAAGACGATGTGATCCACATCATGGAGAAGCTCACCATACATCAACCCGACAGCACATCATCTCGATTGCGGGGATGGGCGGCACGGGTAAGACCACGCTTGCCCAATATGTTTATGAAAATTCATTCATCCAGATACACTTTGACATTCGTGCTTGGGCTACTGTATCTCAACAATACAGTGCACACGAAATCTTTTCAAAACTTCTCTCTAGCATAGGGCAAAGTGGAAGTGAAAATGATTTAGGGCTACAGTTGCATCAGACTTTATGTGGTAGAAGATATTTGATTGTATTAGATGACATATGGAGTGTCAAAGCTTGGGATGAGGTGAGGCGTTGCTTTCCTGATAATGGGAATGGAAGTCGGATCGTTTTAACTACTAGGTTGTCTGATGTGGCTAGTGGTTGTGGCTCTACTTCTTGCTTCACCATGAAACATTTAGATGAGGATCAAAGTTGGGTGTTATTTTGCAGAAGATCTTTCCAGCAAGAACATTGCCCTTATCCTCAACTAGAAAGTGTGGGAAATGAGATTGTTAGATTGTGCAGAGGACTACCCTTGTCAATTGTTGTGATTGGAGGGTTTCTTCTCAAATCACCTAAGACTGTAGGATTCTGGGAGGATGTTGCCGAGATCTTAGATGTGTTATCTCTGAGCTATAGTCACTTGCCCCCCCATCTGAAACCATGTTTTCTTTACATGGGGATTTTCCGGGAGGACCGTGAGATTCGTGCATCACGAATCATCAAACTTTGGGTTGCTGAAGGATTTATCAAACCGAAGAGAGCCCAAATCTTAGAAGAGATTGCAGAGGGGTACTTGAATGACTTAGTCGACAGGAATCTTGTTCTTGTTGGCAGACATCGATATAATGGGAAGATTAGGTCTTGTCGACTTCACGATCTGATAAGAGATCTGTGCTTGAAAGTATCTGAGAAAGGCAAGTTCTTCTATGCCAAGAGGGCACTCGACAACATGACTGAGGAGTGTCGCTTCGTATGTCATGACTTCATCGAGAGTGAAGATGTTCATGAGATGTCTGATGGTCTGAAGTCAGCGCAGCTTCTTCGTTCTTTGACTATGGCTAGCGACTGTTCCGTGGAAGATATAATGCAGAACTTGAACTTGCGGTGCCTTACTTTCCAATTGGAACCTGCAAACATTGACAAGTGATGCGGAACTTGTCGTTGCACCAATTGAAATTTGGAGCTTGTCACAACTTAGGCATGTGGAGTGCACACAGATTTATCATGGGAAACTTACAGACATTGACAAAAGCAGTAAATTTGAGGTTGAGTGAGGAGGTGTGTAAGAGAATTCCCAACACCCACAAATTGCATCTAATCTACATTAAAAAGTTGAAGGGCTATGATGATGGCTTGTTCGACCATCTCCACAATCTTGGCAGCCTACGTAAACTTCGATCACTAAAGCTAGTAGTTTCCACCTTTTCTAACCGATCCTCATGCAATGCAGATCAGCTCAAGTGTGCATTTCCTGTATCTCTGAAGAAGCTGTCACTGAAAAACTGCAGTCTCGACTGGAACGATCTAACAATCATCGGTTCTTTGCCCCAATTAGAAGCTCTCGAGCTAGGTGATTCCGTCAAGGGACAGAACTGGAGTCCGGTTGACGGGGAGTTTCTCCGCCTTAGATTCTTGAGCATTGACAGCTGTGATCTGATATGTTGGGATGCAGACAGCTCCCATTTCCCAGTTTTGAAGAAGCTTAGACTTGAAGGATTGGAGCACTTGGAAGCGATCCCTTTGGATATTGGAGAAATTCCGATGCTTGAAATGATCAGCGTGGTTAGATGCAGCGAGTCTGCTGAGATTTCGGCGATGAAAATAAAGGAAGAACAAGAGAGTCTAGGAAATGAGGGCCTTCAATTCCAAATATCATCATCCAAGAGAGACTATGAAGAACAACAATTACAAATGACATTACCAGAAATAATAAGGCGCTGGACTGAGGCAGCCAACTTTCTTTATTACAAAACGTGGTTAGTTATTTCTCTAAGATTGATAGCAGGAAATGAAGTTGTAAATTTTGCTGTGTGTTTGATTTTATATTTGGTATGAACGGCTTTCTTCAGCCAATCTAATCAAAAAAAAGTTATTTCTTTATTGAGGTGGTCTCTTGTACACTCGGGTTGTACCATACTCGGATCCTGACCCAGCTGAACTATTCAGGCCCGTTTTTTCTTGGAATGACACTAACACTAACTAACATTATTTTATTTTACAAATGATACTATCATATTATATAAATAACACTATATCAAAATGACACTAATACTTGACATCCGGACAGGATAGTATAGTTGGGTTAGGATCCGGGCAGGATACAACGCAGATGTGCTGAAGGTTTTGTGTTCTTTCTTTCGCAACATTCTCCCACACTTGTTCCCCAATAAATCATTATCTCCGATATTCCCACCTTGAAGCAACATAAACGCAAGTGTTTCCATGGTTGGAAAGACTCACCGAGTCGCTTCAAACTTCGTGTTAATTGTTAACAACATAAAATGCTATCAATTTGTGTGGGATAAATCCATCTGTATATAAAGACCAGTTTGATAGCTTCTAGCAAATTTCCTTTCCTTTTCGAGGGAGGATGTATCATTTCCAAAGAACTCTAATCGAAGCACGAAAGCTAGCTACCATATCAACAATTACGTGGTTCGGTTTTTCAACCTACATCCACGGGCCAAGGAAATCGATCTACTTTTATTCACCAAACAAACTTAGAATCACAGAGACTATAACTTTGAATCGAAAAGAAATACATCGAAAATCAAATCTAACTCTGAAAGATAATCTCTCAATCCTCTCACAATTCTTTCCTCTCTGTGTATTTTTCTTGAACTAGTTGCAGGAGCTGAGTTGAGGAAGACGAAGACTCCCGTTCAGTTAGTTATAACTAACTGAAAACAAAGATTAAATCCCAACCGCACGATCTGCACCAACGGACCAGATTAGATCTGCCAACTATTCTAATTTGCAAACTAAGTCCCTCCGCTATTCAGACTTTGCAACTAAACCCCTCCGACTTCAAACAACACTTTCAATTCTAGCAACTTTAGTTCTAAGCTTCACACGATTTATACTGAATAATAATAACAACAACATTCATTTGAGATATTTCTAGGGTGAGATTCATCACAAAACATATAGTTTGTGAGATTAAAGCAAGTTGATGCAATAAATCAATACAGAAAAACTTCCACTTACAATCTTGTAGCTAAAAGATCACAACCGAACCATGGAAATTTTAAGTTTTTTGCATTTATTTCAGTACCATAGATCTATCATAGATCTCGTAGCATCATCCTGAGCACAAGCAACGCGAAACACAACAACAGAGATGAAATACTCTATGAAAATGACAGCAAGCTTACAACTTGATCCACAAGCATTTCTAGCTACCATTTTAGAAGACTAGGTGATCAAGTTAATTAAATTAGTCAAATTGTTAGTGAGCGAAGAAACGGGTACACAAATTAGTCAAATTGTTATTAAAAATAGGTTATGATATATTTTTGTGAATTGACGAAATGATAAATTGGATCTTATTTTTGATTTTATAGAAAATAAGGAAACTAAAAATGATATTTAAAAGGATGATTCAGTATCAATAAAGAGATTGTGGAGCACATAATATATTGATTTTTTAGTGAAGCAAAAGAAACTTTTTTTTTTTAAGAAAAGGAAAAGAAACTTTAATAATGAGATAGTGCTAAAAGAACTTTAATAATGAGATTGTTGTGGATCACAGCTAATGGAAAATAAAACAACTTGATTACTTATTTCTTAGCAGATTACGTCAATCGTCGTTCAGATTCCTCAAATTTCAACAAAATTAGACTTTGATTTGAGATGGCAGCTTATGCAGCTCTGGTTTCTGTGATGAACATCATTGAGCAGATGATGAGCCATCCTCGCCTTTCAACTGTATTCGACAAGAAACAGATTGAATCCATTGGGGAGAAGGCTGATGGCTTGCTCAACTTGATAACCAACACTAATATTGATGGAGGTAGCAGAGAAGCATCAGATCTGGAGAGTCAAATCGCATCTGCAGCTCACGCAGCTGAAGATGTTATTGAATCACACATTGTCGATCAAATTCATGCTGGATCCAGTCATGGATGCTCGTTGTCGGATCTGCAACAAATAATTGAAGAAATGGATGGTATCATGAAAAAGGGTGCTGAGCTTAAGGAGAAATGGCGAGCGAGAGAGGAGCAAGCTGCACATGGTGACGTGGATGTTGTGGAGGAGAAACAACCTCTCACCACCACCACCGGAAAGGCTTCTCCGGTGGGACTCGAAGACGACGTGATCCACATCATGGACAAGCTCACCATACATCAACCCAAGCAGCACATCATCTCGATTGTGGGGATGGGCGGCACGGGTAAGACCACGCTTGCTCTAAATGTTTATGAAAATTCACTCATCCAGAGACACTTTGACATTCGTGCTTGGGCTACTGTATCTCAACAATACAGTGCACAAGAAATCTTTTCAAAACTTCTCTCTAGCATAGGGCAAAGTGGAAGTGGGAATGATTTAGAGGTAGAGTTGCATCAAACTTTATGGGGAAGAAGATATCTGATTGTATTAGATGATATATGGAGTGTCGAAGCTTGGGATGAGGTGAAGCGTTACTTTCCTGATAATGGGAATGGAAGTCGGATCGTTTTAACTACTAGGTTGTCGGATGTGGCTAGTGATTGTAGCTCTAGTTCTTGCTTCACCATGAAACCTTTAAAAAAGGATCAAAGTTGGGTGTTGTTTTGCAGAAACGCTTTCCAGCAAGAGCATTGCCCTTATCCTCAACTAGAAAGTGTGGGAAATGAGATTGTTAGATTGTGCAGAGGACTACCCTTGTCAATTGTTGTGATTGGAGGGTTTCTTCTCAAATCGCCTAGGACTGTAGGATTCTGGGAGGATGTTGCCAAGAATATAAAATCAATCCCCAATTCAATGGAGAAGCAAGAGATCTTAGATGTGTTATCTTTAAGCTATAATCACTTGCCCCCTCATCTGAAACCATGTTTTCTTTATATGGGAATTTTTGAGGAGGACAGTGAGATTCGTGCATCACGAATCATCAAACTTTGGGTTGCTGAAGGATTTATCAAACCGAAGAGAGCCCAAATGTTAGAAGAGATTGCAGAGGGGTACTTGAATGACTTAGTTGATAGGAATCTTGTTCTTGTTGGCAGACATCGATATAATGGGAAGATTAGGTCTTGTCGACTTCACGATCTGATAAGAGATCTGTTCTTGAAAGTCTCTGAGAAAGACAAGTTCTTCTATCACTATGTCAAAAGGTCACTCGACAACATGACTAAGAAGTGTCGCCCCATCGATCGGATAAGAGATCTGTTCCTCAAAGTCTCTGAGAAAGACAAGTTCTTCTATGCCAAAAGGGCACTCGACAACATGACTAAGGAGCGTCGCTTCATATGTCATGACTTCATCAAGAGTGATGATGTTCCTGAGATGTCTGATGCTCTGAAATCAGCGCAGCTTCTTCGTTCTCTAGTATGCAGAGGGTTCAAGCTGCCGGTTGTGTTCAAGTTATTGAGAGTTTTGACTGTGGCTAGCGACTGTTTCACGGTAAATATAATGCAGATCTTGAACTTGCGGTGCCTTACTTTCCAATCTCCGTACTTCTTGCTGGTGAGGCTTCCTTCTTCAATATCCTTCATTTGGAACCTGCAAACATTGACAATTCATGCGAGACTTGTCGTTGCACCAATTGAAATTTGGAGCTTGTCACAACTTAGGCATGTGGAGTGCACACGGATTTATCTTCCCCATCCTCCTCCTCCTCCAAATGACTGTGTTGTCATGGTAAACTTACAGACACTGATAAAAGCAGTAAATTTGAGGTTGAGTGAGGAGGTGTGTAAGAGAATTCCCAACACCAACAAATTGCATCTAATCTACGATAATGAGTTGGAGGGATATGATGATTGCTTGTTAGACCATCTCCACAATCTTGGCAGCCTACATAAACTTCAATCACTAAAGCTAGTTTCCACCTTTTCTTACCGTTCCTCATGCAATGCAGATCAGCTCAATTGTGCATTTCCGGTATCTCTGAAGAAGCTGTCACTCGCAAACTGCAGTCTTGACTGGAATGATCTAACAATCATCGGTTCTTTGCCCCAATTAGAAGCTCTCAAGCTAGTGGATTCCGTCAAGGGACGAAACTGGCGTCCGGTTAACGGGGAGTTTAGCCGCCTTACATTCTTGAGCATTGTTGGTTGTGATCTGAGATGTTGGGATGCAGAGAGCTCCCATTTCCCAGTTCTGAAGAAGCTTATGCTTATGAGATTGAAGCAGTTGGAAGATATCCCTTTGGATATTGGAGAAATTCCGACGCTTGAAATCATCAGTGTGGTTGGATGCAGTGAGTCTGCTGAAATTTCGGCGATGAAAATAAAGGAAGAACAAGAGAGTCTAGGAAATGAGGGCCTTCAAGTTCGAATTATGAATTCAGCCTGGAGATTTCTTAATGAACGGTCGTTAGATTATCTCTACGATTAGTTACTCTTCATCAAGAATTCCCATTTTTATTGTAAGTCTCTCATTTTTCGCAGACGAATTGAAATTGTCAATTTTGCTATGTGTTTGATTTTATATTTGGTATCAACTGTTTTCTTCCGCCAGCCCAGGTTAATAAAAAAAATGTATTTGATAAAGAGAAGAAATGTTTTATGGAACCATGGAAGAAACGATGGTTTTAAGAATTTTTGTGGGGATGAAAGATCTGTGAGGAACAAGTGTTGGGGAACGATAACGATGGACACTAAATCTGATTTTAAATGGCTATACCGTACTAAAATAAATTATAAATAAATAAGAACCTCATAGCATCCATAGCTTGATTGGATACAGAATTAAAAAAAAAAAAAGTTCCAGATAAATAATGTTATTTCTAGGATGGCAGATATTTCTAGGGTGAGATTCATCACAAAACATATAGTTTGTGAGATTAAAGCCAAGTTAATGCAATAAATCAGTACAGAAAAAACTTCCAGTTACAATCTTGTAGCTAAAAGATCACAACTGAGCCATGGAAATTACAAGTTTTTTGCATTTATTTCACAACCAGCAACAATTAGATGCAGTGAGTCTGCTCAAATTTCGTAAATGAAAATGAAGGAAGAAGAAGAGAGTGTAGGATATGAGGGCCTTCAAGTTCAAATATTTCAGAAATTAAGAGGAGCCTTCATTAGATTATCTCTATGATCCAGAGGCAGCTAAATAAAATTATTAATTTAGTTATAAAATTATTTAGAAAAATAATTTGTTTTTTAAATAGCAAAATGATGCCTGAAAATTGAGTGGCACGACAGCTCAGCATAGAGAAGAAGTAAATCTCCTCAATTTGGAAGTCTCAGTCTGTTGGCTTTGTGGAGTGTTGGCCCAATATCATTAATTCCCAACCCAAACCCAAGCCCAAAATCACTCACCCTCTTTTACCCTAAGTCCAAATCACCCCCCCCATATCATCACTCCCCTGCACCGCTCCTCTCTCTCCCCTCCTAACCTTTTGTCTTCCTCTCTCCACCGCCCTTCCACCGCCCCGTCTCCTCGTTTCCCCACCTTCGACTTTAATGCTCGACCCCTTTAATCCCCGCTGCATTGGCTTTCCATTTAGAGGGAGTTTTACACACTGTTTGATCGGAAGGCTCTGCTATTCCTTCCCGAAGTGTCGCCGGATTCCTGTTGGTGGTTTCCTGTTTGGTGACTGTGTGTGTGAACCTCGCTCCGATTGATTGCATGTATCGCCGGATTCCTGACCGTTGGATTCCTGTTTGGTGATACACTGTGGATTTTGGTGGCTGTGCAAAGCGAGACTTGAGTGCCGATTAGTTCTCCCTGTTTCCCTGAGCCTTGATCATTGAGCTGCCGGAAGAAGCCAAGTCTACCGTGGGAAAATCTGAGCCAAAGTGTCCCGATGACACATTTTCCCACCTTGAATCTTCTCTGGACTTTCTTCTTTTTCTGTTTTCTTTTGTTTCCCTCTTTGAACTGTTAACTTGCTGTGTTTCTGGTGATTTGCAGGTACACGCAGGTAGTAGACGAAGCTGGAGGTGAAGAGAAATAAGGAGCAGAAGAAGAAGTCAAAGGAGAAGAATCTAACTGTGAACCTTGGCACTAGAGTGCCGTGTGAAGGCGGCAGGACGGTCGGGAACCAAGCGGTGAACCTCCGGCTAGGCGAAGATACCCAACAGTGGTATCAGAGCCACGGTGACCTAGCCGGGGCACCCTCCGACCGCACCTCCTTCACCCCGCCGCCCCTTCGGGCTGCGCCAATTCGCTCCCGACGAGCAAGGAAAGAGGTAGGTCCAGCCTCTCCCCTTCCTGGGAGAGACGGCTCTGGTAAATCGGCTTGATCTTGAAACTCCTAGCTTCTAGGGTTGGTGTTGTTGCTGTTGTTTGTGTTTTGCATGTTTTGCTTGTTGAAGATCTTAGTATCTTGCGATCCTGTTTTCTTTTGTGCTTCCGCGTGTTGTCTGAAATCTCGATAAACCCTGGCATTCAAAGCCAAGTGAGGTTCTCCCTTGCATTTGGTCCAGTTCGTCTGGATTCTCCTTTAAAGGAGTCTCCTCGTGCGAGTATCCTGGAAATCAAGGGAGAAAGGGGCTTATCTGGATTGGTTGTGTGAGCTCTGGTGTTTGTTGAGCTCTGCTCTGGGTTGTTGCTTGTTGACTGTTGTTTTGTTTGTGTCTGTGTGGCTGCTGTCTTGAGTTTTGCTGCCTGCAGCAGTTTGAGCCTTTTCTGTCATTATGATCAACTGCTATATGGTGAGGGATAGGTCTATCCCTGGGTTTAGAACTTGCATCAGTAGGGATGTAGTGTTTAATGAACTTACCATTCCATGTTTGACTGAATCCTCATAATCTGATGCTCCAAGTGAGGTGGAGAAACTGAAATCCTTTGATCATGAAAGATATGATTTTATGCTTACCCCCACTGCTCCTTTTGAGGTGGATCCCCAATTCAATTTGGATGTAAACCCTGTGGTTGAGAATGGACCAATCATGCATGATGAGCCCGGACGTGAGCATGTTATGAATAAAACTAATAATTATGAAACTTGGATACTTATTGAAAAGCCTGATGAATGTTCTATTGTTGAGTGCAAATGGTTGTTCAAAGTCAAGCATGAAATTGATAATGTGAGATATAAAACTAGGCTTGTTGTTAAGGGATTTACTAAGAAAGAGTTTGGATGACATTTTGTGTTTCTGTTGTGTCTGAGCTTTGCTCTGTCTGTTGGAGCTTTGCTCTGAGTTTGTTTTGCGTCTCTTGTGTGTCTGCTTTATCTTTGTTGCCTGCTCTGTGTGTGCCCTGTTTGTTTTGTGTCGTTCCCCTGTCGTTCGTCATGAGCGCTGCTCTGTGAGTCTGCTTGCTCTGTGTTTGTGTGTGCTGGTCTGGTTTTGCTTTGTCTTTTGTTGTCTGCTCTGTGTGTCTTGTGTGGTGTTGCTTGAGTGCATGTGTGTGTGTGTCTGTTGTGTCTTCAATGATAACCCTTTGGGTTTGAGAAATGGTGATTTCTCCTTGGGTTGGTCTCTGGTGTTGAGACTGAGATTAATATGTTAATATTTTTCTCACCCTCTATTATCTTGTCTTTATGATAGGATGATAGTAAAAATGGCTGTGATGATAAGCTCAAATCAAAGGCAGGCTCTTCCCTGGTGACTTAATGATCATTGTGCCAAAGGTGGAATGTGGAGTGTTGGCCCAATATCATTAATTCCCAACCCAAACCCAAGCCCAAAATCACTCACCCTCTTTTACCCTAAGTCCAAATCACCCCCCCCCCCCCCATATCATCACTCCCCTGCGCCGCTCCTCTCTCTCCCCTCCTAACCTTTTGTCTTCCTCTCTCCACCGCCCTTCCACCGCCCCGTCTCCTCGTTTCCCCACCTTCGACTTTAATGCTCGACCCCTTTTAATCCCCGCTGCATTGGCTTTCCATTTAGAGGGAGTTTTACACACTGTTTGATCGGAAGGCTCTGCTATTCCTTCCCGAAGTGTCGCCGGATTCCTGTTGGTGGTTTCCTGTTTGGTGACTGTGTGTGTGAACCTCGCTCCGATTGATTGCGTGTATCGCCGGATTCCTGACCGTTGGATTCCTGTTTGGTGATACACTGTGGATTTTGGTGGCTGTGCAAAGCGAGACTTGAGTGCCGATTAGTTCTCCCTGTTTCCCTGAGCCTTGATCATTGAGCTGCCGGAAGAAGCCAAGTCTACCGTGGGAAAATCTGAGCCAAAGTGTCCCGAGGACACATTTTCCCACCTTGAATCTTCTCTGGACTTTCTTCTTTTTCTGTTTTCTTTTGTTTCCCTCTTTGAACTGTTAACTTGCTGTGTTTCTGGTGATTTGCAGGTACACGCAGGTAGTAGACGAAGCTGGAGGTGAAGAGAAATAAGGAGAAGAAGAAGAAGTCAAAGGAGAAGAATCTAACTGTGAACCTTGGCACTAGAGTGCCGTGTGAAGGCGGCAGGACGGTCGGGAACCAAGCGGTGAACCTCCGGCTAGGCGAAGATACCCAACAGGCTTCCTTTTCTGGAACCTCCAAAATCATCGGCAATGGCGGCTTATGCAGCTCTGCTTTCTCTCTCGACAATCAATCAGATCCAATTCCTTCAGAAAAAGGCTGATTTCATAGAGGCCTATAATCACGGTGGAGGTAGTAAACAGGCACAACATCTCGAGAGACAAATCTCGCACGTGATTGAATCGTGGATCGAATTCATTCTGTATCCAATCAAGCAAGCCTTGGATGCACGGTCGATCTGCAGCAG
The DNA here is from genome assembly GCF_028751815.1 of Salvia miltiorrhiza. NCBI lineage: Eukaryota > Viridiplantae > Streptophyta > Magnoliopsida > Lamiales > Lamiaceae > Salvia > Salvia miltiorrhiza. The sequence continues at coordinate 56,518,832 of NC_080394.1, read as the reverse complement.
GTAATTCAAGCTATGGATGCTATAAGATTTTATTTTTTTGTTGTTTATTTTATCAATATAGCCAAAATGTGCAGAGGGCTTCCTCTGTCGGTCACTGTGATCGGAGGGCTTCTTCAGAAGTCAGCTAAGACAGTTGAATATTGGCACAATGTGTTAGAAAACATTAGATCAATTTTGAGTTCAGGAGAGGGAGACCAATGCTTAAATGTGTTGTATTCGAGTTATAGCCATTTGCCTGCTCATCTGAAGCCATGTTTCCTTTATATGGGGACTTTTCAAGAGGATCGCGAGATTCCAGTCTCGCGAACTGCTGAGGGATTTCTAAAGCCCAAAGCTGCTCGAGTCTTGGAAGAGGTTGCAGAGGATTACTTAAAGGATCTCATTGACAGGAACCTCGTTTTAGTTGGTAAGTATCGTAAGAATGGAAAGGTTACATCTGTCTGCATTCATGATCTTCTCAGAAACCTATGCATAAGCTTAGCAGAAAAAGATAAGTTCTTTTCTTCTGCGAGAGTTTGGTATGCGAGTGAGGATTCTTCAGTGGGAGATCTATCAAGGAAGTGTAAGCTGCGGTTCTTTGCTTATAATCCTGCTAATTTCGCTGAGTTCGATCTTACTTCTTCAATATCCTTTGTTTAGAATCTGCAAACGTTGATCTTTCAAGGAAGGTGTGGACTAGTCGATGCACCAGCTGAAATTTGGGAGATGTCACAACTCAGGCACGTCGTGTGCAACAAAATTCGTCTCCCTGATCCTCCCCTGAGTGACCAGGAAGATGACGCTTGTGTCTTGAGGAACTTGCGAACACTTGTGCAAGTAGTGAATTTCAGATGGACGGAGGAGGCGTGCAAGAGAATTCCCAACATCAAGAAACTGCGCGTGGTTTTTGATGATGTCTGGACAGATTACGAAGATTGCTTGTGCTTACACTATCTCCACAATCTCAGCTCTTTACAAAAGCTCGAATCACTAAACATGAGGTTCCCTTTCTGGCAATGATTGCCTTTCCCACTTTCCTAGACTCTCTTGTTCTTCCTTTATTTTCATTGCCGAAATTTCAGCAGACTCACTGCATCTAACCACACTGATAATTTCAAGCGTCGGAATTTCTCCAATATCCAAAGGGATCTCTTCCATGTGCATCAATCCCACAAGCCTAAGCTTCTTCAAAACTGGGAAATGGGAGCTGTCAGCATCCCAACATCTCAGATCACATTTGATAACTGGACTCCAGTTGTGTCCCTTGACGGAATCTTCTAAATGGGGCAAAGAACCGATGATTGTCAGATCATTCCAGACAAGACTGCAGTTTGACAGTAACAGCTTCTTCAGAGATACCGGAAATGCACACTTGAGCCGATCTGCATTGCATGAGGATAGTTTAGGAGTTTATGTAGGCTGCCACAAACAATCATCATATCCTTCCAACTCATCATCGTAGATTAGATGCAATTTGCTGGTGTTGGGAATTCTCTTACATACCAGAGAACGAAGAAGCTGCGCTGACTTCAGCAATCTCGATGAAGTCATGACATATGAAGCGACGCTCCTTGGCTGACTTCAGCCCCTCTGTTTTTCACCATTCATTATTTTCGAGCCGATCTTCCTCTATTTTACTAAACAATTTCCAACTTCTATCCTCATTTCCCCCCTTTTTAGTTTAAATCTTTTTTGTTGCATTTCAATTAGCCGGGTTATTGGGTGGCTATCATTTTTATCCAAATTTCATTGTTTAATGAATTGTATATGAGACTAGTTATCTAAATTCTTATATCAGGAAATTTGATAAGAATTTCATTATTCAACGAACGAACTGAGTTTAAGCTTTAATTTCACATTCATAAAAAAAATGGAGCTAAGTTCAAACACAAAAAAATATATATTTATATATAAATTCATGAACTTAATACGTACTTAGCTGATTTATATGATCCCGAGCTTAAAGCTTAAATTTGATTAATTTATTCATTTTTTATTTGGTTCTCCCCACTATTTTTTCCCCCTCAAATCGGAATTGACGTGGCGCTGATGTGGTTCGCCGGCACACGTCATTCCGATAAATTAAACGTTGCGATTCAGTTTAAACATTAAAACCCTAGTTTCTAAATTAAAAGCAGTGCCCCTCTTCTTCCTCCTGTTACAGTATTATCGCACCATCTAGTTTTTCCTCTTAGTCTTCTTTCTCGTTTCCTTCTTCTTCAATCTACAAGATGTCTTCTTCTTCCTTTTCTTTTGGTTCTTCCTCTAATTTCATTGTTTGTAGGTGTAAACAAGTAGCAAATGTTGAAACTTCAAAAATAATGAAGAATCTGGGCCGCGCTTTCTACTGTTGTCGTCACCGAGCGGTATGTACATATATATTTTTGAATTTTGCTGAATTGCTGAGGTGATGAAGACTTCCACACTGGTCTAGAAAGGAACACTTCGACGCTGCAAACTGAAAACAATCGTTAATTTCCTTTTGTCTGAAAAAAAAAGAGCAATTAAAAGAAATTAGGGTTTTTTTATTATTATTTATGTAATTTAAAATTTATATATATTCCACGTCAGTGTTACGTGTAAAATTAAATTCACATCACTGCTATGTCATTTTTTCGGTCATCGGAAAAAAAATTATGGGAAAATTAAATAAATGTCAAAGTATTTGATAAAAAATGGAATTTTTAAAGATATTGGGAAAAATGGATTTCGGGCAAATTTCGTAATATTATATGTAATTAACCCTTTTTTATTTTAAATATTTTAATAAAATATATTTTTGTTTAATTATTCACATACTTCACAACTCAAACATAATTTGTTAAGTTAGTAAATTATTTATTTACAAACCAAACTGAGACTAGTGTACCTCCCGCGCTATGCGCGGCGAATATAATTTTAAACTTGCATAATGTTGAATTGGGTATTAAATTCAATGACAAATTTATGAAAATGTGAAGAAAATCGAGCTAAGAGCTAAGAACAAAAAAATTGAGTGTGCAAAAAATATGGAAAAGAAGATAGGAAATTTACAAATTTCATGTCTTTAAAAAAAATAAAAAATTTACAAATTTACAAATTTCACGTCTTAAAAAAAATCATTTTGCCAATAAATTTCCTATTGATATTTTTTAATTAAAATAAACAAAAATACACAATTGAAAATTAAAATATTAGAATTTGGAAAGCACGTACCACATCAATATTGACATTGACATGTTTTAGACCAATTAGTCATTATAAGGTAAGCACCACATCAATAATTAAAACTAACTAATCCCACTATATATACACCACATATATATATATATATATATATATAGGGAAACGCTAAAATAAGAATGCATATCAAATTTATTATACATATCAAATTTATTCAAACTCTTGACCATGATTCATTCAGAAAAATTATAAATTTATCATGAATTTTCATATTCAAGAGCTATAAATATTTTCTAATGTATGCAATATACACCTAGATTTATTTAAATCAATATATATACACACATTATAATTCGTTTACAATAATCACTTACATACTTAATTAAGTTCAATTACTTGTCATTTACAATTAAAATAAAATTACATAATTAAGATTAAAACTTATTAAGAAAGGATATAAAATTGCACCACTGTTTTCCATAAAGAAAAAAAGTAAAGAAAGAAAAAGAAAAAAAAAGATAAGAAAATAAATCAAATTTATAAAAAGAAATATTAATTAAAAAAAAATTGAAAGATATTTGAACATGTTACACATTTGCACGAAAGATAGAAAATATTTATTTTTTTGAATATGGTTAAACTTTAAATGATAACAACTTATTTATTTTAAATTAATTTTTTACATATTATATATCAAATTAAAGATCTTTCTATGATCTTTTATTTAAGATGCATTATGTGTATTATATTCATAATAAAATTATAAAATAAATAGAAAAAAAAGTTTTATATAATGAATGAGAATAAAAAGTAAATGGAGAAGTACTAAGTGTAACCGTTTGAAACTAAAAACTAAACCACTAATTACGTTTTAATTATTAAGATTTTTCTCAATTCCAAAATTACCCTTCAAATTAAATTTATTGACATTTACTTTGCTTTTTATATACACTAGTGTACCATAGCGCGGTGAATATAATTTTAGACTCGTGTAATGTTGAGTTGGGTATTAGATTCAACGGCAAATTTATGAAAAAGTGAAGAAAATCGAGCTAAGAGCTAAAAACAAAGAAATTGACTCTTCAAAAAATGTGAAAAGGAAGATAGCATTTGTTGATTTGATTTCTTCTTATGGAAGGACTTATTTATATTTAATCTTAAGGGGTCTATTTATAGTCTATTATTGAGATACAATACTAAGGCTCATTTAGTCTGATTTCGAAGCCCAAATATAATATTTGAGAAGTGCAAATTGTTGGTTGCCACGTATTTAAAGTTTGTATCTATGTAGTTAGAATATAAATGTTTCGTTTCCCACTTTTATTATGATTCCCCTTTAGCCTCAGATCTGCGGTTTTATCTTCATGTTTCGTATTTTCACTGAAGTTAGATATGAATATATTTAAGTGCTCAATTTCATCCTCATCACGTAAGTTGTGCATATATATATATATATATATATATATATATATATATATATATATATATATTTATAATATTAATGCAAACTAATAAAATTAAAATTTTATACCAAAATTATTATTTGCAAAGTGATCTAATATTTTAATATAGCCTAAGTAATTCGTATCAAAATATAAGTATATAACATGTGCCTATATATAGATATAATATCATTTATATAGGAACTTTATATAATTATCCAAATTAAATCAGATTTATCAATATAAAATAAGTTGTCTATGAATTCACTACGTAAATTATGAATAGTTGTTATTAAGCATATTGGTCCTTGACAGACCATATCTCTACACATTATTTTTAAAATATTAGTAGACATGCAAAGATATCCAAACTTAATTTAATACCTATAAAAGATAATTGTACGAATATAAAAAAATACATACATTAATAAAAATAAAAAAGTTATCATATTTAGAAAGCAACAATAATTGTGAATAAATTCAAACATATATGATTTTATTTATCTCTCTTTTATAACTTTTGATTCAATAAAAATTAAATATTTAATTATGAATTCAATTTTCATTTATTTGATGATGAAATAAATATTGAAAACTAAAATCAAAAGTACGAAAATGATAATAATTGATAGCATATATTTTTTTTTAAAAATTATGTAAATGATTTACTCATAATCATCTTTATTTCATGAAAATGATAAAATATGTTTTATCTACAAAATGAGAAAAAAAAGGAAATAAATTGAAAATTTAAACTATATCCTTAAGACCTTAACAATCGGAATTAACACTAAACATTTGGCAGTTTTCTTTCTTGTGTTCACCATTCACGGTAGTTGTTTTTTTTTTTTTTTGAGAGAGAGAATTTCATGGTAGTAGTTATTAGCGTGATTGCGTGAGTGATGCAATTTTTTTTCCAATTCCAATTATATCCTTGCAATTGAACTTATTTACATTTACTTTGCTTTTTATATATACTAGTGTATCTCCCGCGCTAGGCGCGGTGATTATAATTTTAGGGTCATATAAATTATGTATATGTTTTATATTTTTTTCATCCATGAAAAATAGTCCTAGAAACAGACGATACAAATTTTAATAAAAATTATTAGTGTATTGTGAGTAGAGAAAGGATCACACGTAAATAGTAGTGTAAATAATGATAATTAATTATATTGTGAGTGAAGAAAAAGATCCATCATGTGATGTAAAGTTTCCAAAAATATAATGAGACTAATTTTTGTGGACGTCCTTAAATGACAAAAATAGACTGTTTTTGTGGGCGGATGGAGTAATTGTTAATATAATGTAATACCCCGTTTCCCCGAGCTAAATTTAGAATTTATTTTCGAACTTAGATTTAAGATGATTCACGCCGGACTGAGAAAAAGAATTTATTTTTAATTCCAACAAAAATGATTTACAAAAACATTTGTAAATTTAGTTATTGAATTTATATGCATTGCATATTTATTTAATTTAGCATTCAAGTATTTTCACGAGCTATTTATTTAGCGAACCCTGAAGTATTATTACAGTCCCGGTATTTTATGTTCCTAATAGCCACCCTATATCATGATTATTTTTTTCATACATGTCACAATTAAATCCTCTCATATCTTATCAAATCATCTTATATCTTATCAAATTCTTTTGCTTTAGTTGTCCACTCTCTTTTGTTTCCACTTTCTTTTGTTTTTATGCTGTCAAAATTCCACTTAGCAAATCAGCCAAATCTTTCACACAAACCTCTCACCGTGGAGCTTTTCCCTTCTTCAATTAGCTTTTCAACAACAAGCTCATCATTTTTCTTCTTTCACGGAAGGTTTCTGCTTCTGTATTTTTACAGAAAGCCTGCATTGATTTCATCTATGATAATCCAAGCAGACACAACCCACACATAACAACTCTAATCAACAGGCAATAGCTTCATCTGAAATCCTCTCTCATCCGTAAATTGGAGAAAACCAGTCTGCTTTCACGGAGGTAATCGATAATCCAGCATCATATATACACTAAGAGTCATCCCTCATACCAGAGACACATGAACTTTTATGTACTGACCATATGACAAAATTTTACTTCAAGTATAATCTTTACATACATATACACAAAAGAAATTTTCAGCACTTGAGCTATCAAAGTATTTTTCTTTCATAAGATGCTTTTGTGTGTGATGGTGTGTGTGTGTGTGTGAAGTTCGAGAGGCTGCTGCTGGGGTCGAGAGATCGGCGAGAGTGGAAGAGGGAGGCCAGGGCGCGGCAGCCTTGCTGTTGCTGTCGTCCGGCCACGGACGAGGGAGAGTTCATGTGGCTGGTCGGAGCTGGTCTGGGTGGAGGTTAGGGCTCCGGCGGGCGGCTCCGGCTGCTGCTCGTCGGCGGGAGTCATAGAGAGATTTCCGAGGGAGATAAGAGGGCGGCGATGGTGGCGGCATGAAGCTGCTGCCGTCGGCCAAAGTTCAGCGGAGGGAGGTAGAGCTCGGCGGCCTTGGCTGCTGTCGCTCGACCACTGTCAGAGAGAGAGCTGGTGGCGGCGGCTCGTCGCTGCTACGTCTCCGGCGAGTCTCCACGGCGGCGGGTCAGTTTGATGAGTGAGGATGAGGGAGAAGGGGGTTTGGCGTGAAGCGAGGGATGAGGGAAGAGGGAGAGAAGTTGAGGAGAGGCGGAGTCAGCCGCCAGCGTCCGGCGGCAGCACTGCCGTCCGGCGCGAGGTGGCAGGGAGCCGAGAGAGGGAGAGGAAGGCGCAGCTGCTATGTGTGTGTGAGTGTTGTGCGGCTGAGGGAGATAAGAGGGTGGAGTCAGTGGGCTAGGGTGAGGGTTGGGCTTTGGGGTAGGGCTTTGTTAGAGAGTGGGCCGATTTTAATTAGTAGTGGGCTCGAGTCATGGGCCGAGATTTTATTTATTTTTGTTTCAGCTGGGCTTTTAATTTTTAAATCTGTTGGGCCTTTATTAATTTATTTAATTGGATTTATGCAGATTTTTATTTAAAGGAGATACACTATTTTAATTAATTAGACTTATTAAGTTTGATTAATTATTTTTAATTTGCATAATAATATTATATTATTATTATGTGCATATTTTAAGTAAATTACTTATTATATGCTAAGCATGACATGAAATTGCATTATATTTTGCAATAAAAGTATTTATGATTTAATTGGTTTTATTTATAATTCCAATTATTAAAGGAAGATGAGTAAGAATATTGTTGGTGTTCTTAACTCAAGAGAAATGTTTTCAATTATTTATTTATTAAATTTTGAAAACCCGGCTAAGTGAATCATAGAATGTTAAGCACTACACCATGACTTAAGATTAGATTTAAGGAGACCTATTGAGAATAGAATTTCTTGTAGGCTTTGTGACCAGGGGGATTAGCGCTGCTTTCCCAAGACATGTTTATATGTGATTATGATCTTCAGGCTTTGCCTAACCAGGTGGGCTTACTTTCCAAATGTACAAAGTATGATTGAGTTATTAAGCTCTAAATGTTTCAATAAAATGCAAATTGTTTATTTAATGTAATGAAAACTGTTTATCCAATAAAATGTTTATGTGCACTCTGCTCTGTTTAAGGCTCGCGCAGTTAATCAATTGAGGTTCTCTTATGACCTAATACGTTGTTTGAGAATTGTGTACACTTGTTAGTTGACTCGGTGGGTTGATCTCCATCGGGCTCTAACCAGAGGCGTTATAAGGGTGCTCGGCTGGATGTGTTCCGGAGCATGAGAAATATCAGGCCTGCCTGGGTAGCGTCCCGAGGTCAAAGTAAACTTGTCTGGGTTACGCCCTCAGTTCAAGTAAGCAGGAGACAGAGATCCGTCGGTGGCTAGAGGTCCGGGATCACAGCGAGTAACAGAAAGGGAGTGTGACATGTGCGCACAAATGAAAGAAAATGTTTTAACATGCTTAGAAGTACTTCTTTCAATTTAAAACCTTCTAAGTCATGTCAAGTATGATTGGATAAACTGTCTTTAAGAAAATAATGAAATGTTTATGAAAATGCATGCCCACTAAGTACATTAGTACTTAGCCCAAAAATACTTTCAAATGTTTTCAGGTTGGCTGGCCGGTGCTGACGGGACGGAGCTGAGGCTAGCGATAAATTCCTATGTTAGACTTCCGCTGTAGCAATTACTCATATCAGTCTTTTGTTTTTCCAACTTAAGATCTTCATGTTAAATTTCAAATGATATACCTGACCGAGCTTAGACTCTTCACTACTAAATTTATGCCAATGAATGTCGGTTGTCAGAAGCATGAAACAAAACTTGTGATCCAAAGGGGCATAGCCCGACTTTCTATCCTATTTCGGGTTTTTACAAGGTTGTTCCTTGTTTATTTCTATGAATTAGTTGCACCTCGATTATATTTATTCATTCAAGAATTGGGGTGTGACAGAATGGTATCAGAGCATGATTTTCCTTTCATGTTTCTGATAACCATAAGCTTTTCAATGTCGAGTCTAGAATAGTATCTCTAGACTTCTAAGAATATCAGTAGCCCTCAGCTCACCGTCACACTGCCGCAACCAAGGTACGATAATAGTTTCAAAATATACATATATGTATTTCAGATGTTATGAATGTTTCCAAGAAAAGAAAAAGTGTGCGCTTTCAATGAATGATGCTATGTGAATTGCTTACCGCTTTCCATATGCTATAAGTTATGAATTGTTAATCGCTTTCATATTGTTATTTTGGGTCTCCGACCCATGTAACCAGTAATTATCGTGTTTGGGACAACCCGAGCCCTTAACGATAAGATGAGTAATTATCGTGTTTGGGACAACCCGAGCCCTTAACGATAAGATAAGTAAGTATCGTGTTTGGGACAACCCGAGCCCTTAACGATAAGATAAGTAAGTATCGTGTTTGGGACTACCCGAGCCCTTAACGATAAGATGAGTTAAAGTCGTGTTTAGGACTATTGAGCCTTTCACGAATACCAGATGAATGGTCGAGTTAGATTATTTGAATCTTGCCGGCAATAGAAAAGTTTCATGTGGCATTTAATGTCAACATGTTTCAAGTTTCTAAGAGAATGAACGAATAAGAAAGCTTTATGTTGTCGTTTTAGGCAAGCTGCCTATACGATTAGAATGGTGGATCCTCTTGCAAACTGTTTGAGTACCACCCAAGAATGTTTTGAGAATGTTAATCGTGATAGCACCGCTTGATCGATTTAAGTAAAGACTGGTAAGATAGAAATGTTTAACATAGAGATGTTACAACATAGAGGCACTGCCTTAAGACTAAGAATTCACTTGAGCTATTTCAATAGCGGTGAGATTAAGTTTTTCACATAAGAACTTATGTTGCTTATGATTATGATGTCAGTCGTGATAGCTTTGCTAGAACGGCATAGAATGGACTTTCATGGTATCAATGACTTATGATGAAGTACTTACTAGTAAGTTTTAAGTTAGAAGTTTGACCAGAGACTTACATGAATAAGAAGTTGACATGATTGGGGGCGAAGTTCCCATTTGACTGAGTGATTCGTTTTGTTGGGTCTGGCCAGCCCACATGACTAAGATCTCGGTGATTGTCAATTAAGATTTTTGATCTCGAGGTAGAGCATCACTACAATATATATAGACTCGCACTATATAGTTGTCACAATAGAATATCTTTTATCATGATAAGTATAGTAGCGATTAGAATTACTCAGTTTATCATTAGTTTTCAACCAGCTGTCAATATGTGGTCCACATGGTGGACAATAATAAGAAATGCGTAAAGGAGTTCGTGAATGAATCGCGTCATGAGATATTCAATTCCCCTAGTGAACCAGGGAGACATTACGAAGGAACAAGCAATGAACGAGACTCTCACCACCGAGTCACTACAACAAATGGAGAAGTAAAAAGTTCACGCACAAACAAGATATGTACACCACCTCAAGATGGAGGTAAAGAAAAAGGAAATGGAATGAAAGAAATAGAGGAAACCTTTAAATGGAAGGAAAGCACTAGAACTAAACTTAAGGTATAACCCAACCCCAAGGCTAGTAGGCTCAAGCTAAGAGAGTGAATGCTTTGGCTAAAGTGCCAGAAGCTACAGCAAGAATAAAGTTGGAACGCCACCACAATGGAAACTTAGAAACCCCCATTAAATAACCATTTGGAAATGGGAAAATGAGTTTACATGGCAGAAGGAGTGCCATTAATCCTCGAAGTGAAAGTTACGAAGATGATGAGAAAAGTTTGATGTTAGAATTCCCTAGTCAATCTGAAAAGATCACTTAGGACGAAGGAAACAATTAAGGAAGTTCAACAGATTTGAGAGTACAAAGATATTTTTTTCCAATGAATTACCAAATTTTCACCAGACCTAGTTTCATGCAACATAGTATGTCACTATGGGGAGCACTAATTAAAGATGTAAAAGAAAAGATGATACACTAAGGATGTGTATTGATTATAAGAAGTTGAAGCAAGCTCATAAGAATAGATATCCTCTTCCAAGGATAGACGACCTGTTAAATCAGTTGAGAGGAGCCGGTGTGTTTTCCAAGATTGACCTAAGATCTGATTACCACCAACTCAGGATGAAAAGAGAAGACATTCCAAAGACAGCGTTTCGAACGCGTTATGGACTTTACGAGTTCACAGTGATGCCCTTCGATTTAACGAATGCCCCAGCAGTTTTCATGGACCTAATGAATAGAGTTTTCCATCAGTATCTCGATAGTTTTGTCTTAGTGTTTATCGACGACATCCTCGTATACTCTAAGACCGAAGAACAACATGAAGAGCACTTACGCATCGTACTCAAAACCCTGCGCAATGAGAAATGGTTTACCAAATTCAACAAGTGTGAATTTTGGTTAAAGGAAGTTATGTTTCTCGGTCACATAGTGTCGACTGAAGGAATCAAAGTAGACCCGCCAAGGTCGAAGCAGTCAAGGAATGGAAGGCACCATCAAATGTCAATAAGATCAGAAGTTTTCTCGATCTAGCAGATTACAACAAAAGGTTCATCGAAAGATTCTCGAAATTGGCTAGGCCAATGACTCGACTTTTAAGAAAAGGGACTAAGTATGTTTGGTCCGAAGCTTGTAAACAAAGTTTTAAGTAGCTCAAGACTAGGTTGACTACTGCACCAGTGTTAGCAATACCAGGGGAGAATGAAGAATTTGAGGTGTACACTGAAGCCTCGAAACTAGGATTGGGTTGCGTGTTGATGCAAAATTAGAAAGTGATAGCATACACGTCTCGTCAATTGAAGCCCCATGAGTTGAACTACCAAACTCATGATTTAGAACTAGCAGCCGTTGTGCACGCGCTGAAGATTTGGAGACACTACCTCTATGGAGTTAAGTGTGAGATCTTTACAGATCATAAGAGTTTAAAGTACTCATTCGAGCAAAAGGATTTGAAGATGGCTCGAATTAGTAAAGGATTATGATAACACCGTTAGTTACCATCCAGAAAAAGTGAACGTAGTAGCTGATGCTCGAAGTCGAAAGACGAAGGGTAAGCTAGGGTATTTCATCACCCAGCAGAAGGAACTGATTCGTGACTTCGCCTCACTCAGTTTAGAGAGTATTTATTCCCCAGATTCAGTATCGGGTTGTGTAGCTGCGCTGACAGCTAAACCTGATTTAAGAGAAAGAATTGTGCAAGCACAAAGAGAAGATTGGTTCTTGGAGAAGATGCGTCTCGCTGCAAGAACGAATGAAACGAAAGGATTCACTGAAGCAAAGGATAACGCACTTATGGTTGGTGAAAGATTATGTGTGCCACACAAAGAAGAATTAAAGAACGAGATTATGAGCGAGGCTCATGATACTCCTTACACTGCACATCCAGGCAGTACAAAGATGCACCAGGATTTAAAGAAAATTTTCTGGTGGAAAGTAATAAAAAGAGATATAGCGTCATAGTGGACCGATTATCAAAGTCAGCGCACTTTCTACCAATTCAAATGACATTTGGATTGGAGAAACTTGCAAAGTTATATGTCAAAGAGATAGTACGCCTCCACGGTGTACCTGTATCTATCACGTCAGATCGTGACACTAGATTCACCTCACGTTTCTGGAAAAGTTTACAAGAAGCAATGGGCACTCAGCTGAATTTCAGCACAACGTACCATCCTCAGACTAACGGACAGTCAGAAAGAACGATTCAGATTCTAAAATTTTTGTTGCGAACGATTGTCGCAGACAAAGGTAGAAGTTAGGAGGATTTGTTACCTCTCGTAGAATTTGCTTATAACAATAGTTATCAAGCAACATTTGGAATAATCCAGATGAGGCCTTGTATGGCTGAAAATATAGTTCATCACTTTACTAAGATGAAGTGGGTGAAAGAAAGCTGTTAGGTCCTGAACTGGTCCAACAGATGGTTGAGAAGGTCGACCACATCAAGCAAAGAATCAAAGAAGCTCAAGATAGGCAAAAGTCTTACGCCGATAAACGCCGATCGGAGTTAGAATTCAATGTTGGAGATCGAGTTTTCCTCAAAGTTTCTCCCTCAAAGGGAGTTATACGTTTCAGAAAAAAAAAGGGGCAAGTTACGACCCCGTTATATAGGACTTTTTGAGATCCTAGATAAGATAGGCCCTGTAGCCTATAGGTTGGCATTGCCACCCAGTATTGGAGACGTGCACAATGTGTTTCATGTCTCTCAGTCAAGAAAGTATGTGTTTAATCCAAAGCATTTGATTAAGCCAGATAAAGTAGTCCTAGTCAGGACTTAAGTTATGAAGAAAAACCAGTCCAGATACTTGATCGCAAGGTTCAAGTTTTATGAGACAATAATTTTGTTCTCATCATGAAGTGGAATCATCACAGGATGGAAAATGTCACAAAAGAGATGAATGAAATGAAAGACTAGTATACCCAGCTAGATTATCAAGGTATGTAATTTCGAGGACGAAATTTTTTTTAAGGAGGGAGGGATGTAATACCCCGTTTCCCCGAGCTAAATTTAGAATTTATTTTCGAACTTAGATTTAAGATGATTCACGCCGGACTGAGAAAAAGAATTTATTTTTAATTCCAACAAAAATGATTTACAAAAACATTTGTAAATTTAGTTATTGAATTTATATGCATTGCATATTTATTTAATTTAGCATTCAAGTATTTTCACGAGCTATTTATTTAGCGAACCCTGAAGTATTATTACAGTCCCGGTATTTTATGTTCCTAATAGCCACCCTATATCATGATTATTTTTTTCATACATGTCACAATTAAATCCTCTCATATCTTATCAAATCATCTTATATCTTATCAAATTCTTTTGCTTTAGTTGTCCACTCTCTTTTGTTTCCACTTTCTTTTGTTTTTATGCTGTCAAAATTCCACTTAGCAAATCAGCCAAATCTTTCACACAAACCTCTCACCGTGGAGCTTTTCCCTTCTTCAATTAGCTTTTCAACAACAAGCTCATCATTTTTCTTCTTTCACGGAAGGTTTCTGCTTCTGTATTTTTACAGAAAGCCTGCATTGATTTCATCTATGATAATCCAAGCAGACACAACCCACACATAACAACTCTAATCAACAGGCAATAGCTTCATCTGAAATCCTCTCTCATCCGTAAATTGGAGAAAACCAGTCTGCTTTCACGGAGGTAATCGATAATCCAGCATCATATATACACTAAGAGTCATCCCTCATACCAGAGACACATGAACTTTTATGTACTGACCATATGACAAAATTTTACTTCAAGTATAATCTTTACATACATATACACAAAAGAAATTTTCAGCACTTGAGCTATCAAAGTATTTTTCTTTCATAAGATGCTTTTGTGTGTGATGGTGTGTGTGTGTGTGAAGTTCGAGAGGCTGCTGCTGGGGTCGAGAGATCGGCGAGAGTGGAAGAGGGAGGCCAGGGCGCGGCAGCCTTGCTGTTGCTGTCGTCCGGCCACGGACGAGGGAGAGTTCATGTGGCTGGTCGGAGCTGGTCTGGGTGGAGGTTAGGGCTCCGGCGGGCGGCTCCGGCTGCTGCTCGTCGGCGGGAGTCATAGAGAGATTTCCGAGGGAGATAAGAGGGCGGCGATGGTGGCGGCATGAAGCTGCTGCCGTCGGCCAAAGTTCAGCGGAGGGAGGTAGAGCTCGGCGGCCTTGGCTGCTGTCGCTCGACCACTGTCAGAGAGAGAGCTGGTGGCGGCGGCTCGTCGCTGCTACGTCTCCGGCGAGTCTCCACGGCGGCGGGTCAGTTTGATGAGTGAGGATGAGGGAGAAGGGGGTTTGGCGTGAAGCGAGGGATGAGGGAAGAGGGAGAGAAGTTGAGGAGAGGCGGAGTCAGCCGCCAGCGTCCGGCGGCAGCACTGCCGTCCGGCGCGAGGTGGCAGGGAGCCGAGAGAGGGAGAGGAAGGCGCAGCTGCTATGTGTGTGTGAGTGTTGTGCGGCTGAGGGAGATAAGAGGGTGGAGTCAGTGGGCTAGGGTGAGGGTTGGGCTTTGGGGTAGGGCTTTGTTAGAGAGTGGGCCGATTTTAATTAGTAGTGGGCTCGAGTCATGGGCCGAGATTTTATTTATTTTTGTTTCAGCTGGGCTTTTAATTTTTAAATCTGTTGGGCCTTTATTAATTTATTTAATTGGATTTATGCAGATTTTTATTTAAAGGAGATACACTATTTTAATTAATTAGACTTATTAAGTTTGATTAATTATTTTTAATTTGCATAATAATATTATATTATTATTATGTGCATATTTTAAGTAAATTACTTATTATATGCTAAGCATGACATGAAATTGCATTATATTTTGCAATAAAAGTATTTATGATTTAATTGGTTTTATTTATAATTCCAATTATTAAAGGAAGATGAGTAAGAATATTGTTGGTGTTCTTAACTCAAGAGAAATGTTTTCAATTATTTATTTATTAAATTTTGAAAACCCGGCTAAGTGAATCATAGAATGTTAAGCACTACACCATGACTTAAGATTAGATTTAAGGAGACCTATTGAGAATAGAATTTCTTGTAGGCTTTGTGACCAGGGGGATTAGCGCTGCTTTCCCAAGACATGTTTATATGTGATTATGATCTTCAGGCTTTGCCTAACCATGTGGGCTTACTTTCCAAATGTACAAAGTATGATTGAGTTATTAAGCTCTAAATGTTTCAATAAAATGCAAATTGTTTATTTAATGTAATGAAAACTGTTTATCCAATAAAATGTTTATGTGCACTCTGCTCTGTTTAAGGCTCGCGCAGTTAATCAATTGAGGTTCTCTTATGACCTAATACGTTGTTTGAGAATTGTGTACACTTGTTAGTTGACTCGGTGGGTTGATCTCCATCGGGCTCTAACCAGAGGCGTTATAAGGGTGCTCGGCTGGATGTGTTCCGGAGCATGAGAAATATCAGGTCTGCCTGGGTAGCGTCCCGAGGTCAAAGTAAACTTGTCTGGGTTACGCCCTCAGTTCAAGTAAGCAGGAGACAGAGATCCGTCGGTGGCTAGAGGTCCGGGATCACAGCGAGTAACAGAAAGGGAGTGTGACATGTGCGCACAAATGAAAGAAAATGTTTTAACATGCTTAGAAGTACTTCTTTCAATTTAAAACCTTCTAAGTCATGTCAAGTATGATTGGATAAACTGTCTTTAAGAAAATAATGAAATGTTTATGAAAATGCATGCCCACTAAGTACATTAGTACTTAGCCCAAAAATACTTTCAAATGTTTTCAGGTTGGCTGGCCGGTGCTGACGGGACGGAGCTGAGGCTAGCGATAAATTCCTATGTTAGACTTCCGCTGTAGCAATTACTCATATCAGTCTTTTGTTTTTCCAACTTAAGATCTTCATGTTAAATTTCAAATGATATACCTGACCGAGCTTAGACTCTTCACTACTAAATTTATGCCAATGAATGTCGGTTGTCAGAAGCATGAAACAAAACTTGTGATCCAAAGGGGCATAGCCCGACTTTCTATCCTATTTCGGGTTTTTACAAGGTTGTTTCTTGTTTATTTCTATGAATTAGTTGCACCTCGATTATATTTATTCATTCAAGAATTGGGGTGTGACAGAATGGTATCAGAGCATGATTTTCCTTTCATGTTTCTGATAACCATAAGCTTTTCAATGTCGAGTCTAGAATAGTATCTCTAGACTTCTAAGAATATCAGTAGCCCTCAGCTCACCGTCACACTGCCGCAACCAAGGTACGATAATAGTTTCAAAATATACATATATGTATTTCAGATGTTATGAATGTTTCCAAGAAAAGAAAAAGTGTGCGCTTTCAATGAATGATGCTATGTGAATTGCTTACCGCTTTCCATATGCTATAAGTTATGAATTGTTAATCGCTTTCATATTGTTATTTTGGGTCTCCGACCCATGTAACCAGTAATTATCGTGTTTGGGACAACCCGAGCCCTTAACGATAAGATGAGTAATTATCGTGTTTGGGACAACCCGAGCCCTTAACGATAAGATAAGTAAGTATCGTGTTTGGGACAACCCGAGCCCTTAACGATAAGATAAGTAAGTATCGTGTTTGGGACTACCCGAGCCCTTAACGATAAGATGAGTTAAAGTCGTGTTTAGGACTATTGAGCCTTTCACGAATACCAGATGAATGGTCGAGTTAGATTATTTGAATCTTGCCGGCAATAGAAAAGTTTCATGTGGCATTTAATGTCAACATGTTTCAAGTTTCTAAGAGAATGAACGAATAAGAAAGCTTTATGTTGTCGTTTTAGGCAAGCTGCCTATACGATTAGAATGGTGGATCCTCTTGCAAACTGTTTGAGTACCACCCAAGAATGTTTTGAGAATGTTAATCGTGATAGCACCGCTTGATCGATTTAAGTAAAGACTGGTAAGATAGAAATGTTTAACATAGAGATGTTACAACATAGAGGCACTGCCTTAAGACTAAGAATTCACTTGAGCTATTTCAATAGCGGTGAGATTAAGTTTTTCACATAAGAACTTATGTTGCTTATGATTATGATGTCAGTCGTGATAGCTTTGCTAGAACGGCATAGAATGGACTTTCATGGTATCAATGACTTATGATGAAGTACTTACTAGTAAGTTTTAAGTTAGAAGTTTGACCAGAGACTTACATGAATAAGAAGTTGACATGATTGGGGGCGAAGTTCCCATTTGACTGAGTGATTCGTTTTGTTGGGTCTGGCCAGCCCACATGACTAAGATCTCGGTGATTGTCAATTAAGATTTTTGATCTCGAGGTAGAGCATCACTACAATATATATAGACTCGCACTATATAGTTGTCACAATAGAATATCTTTTATCATGATAAGTATAGTAGCGATTAGAATTACTCAGTTTATCATTAGTTTTCAACCAGCTGTCAATATGTGGTCCACATGGTGGACAATAATAAGAAATGCGTAAAGGAGTTCGTGAATGAATCGCGTCATGAGATATTCAATTCCCCTAGTGAACCAGGGAGACATTACGAAGGAACAAGCAATGAACGAGACTCTCACCACCGAGTCACTACAACAAATGGAGAAGTAAAAAGTTCACGCACAAACAAGATATGTACACCACCTCAAGATGGAGGTAAAGAAAAAGGAAATGGAATGAAAGAAATAGAGGAAACCTTTAAATGGAAGGAAAGCACTAGAACTAAACTTAAGGTATAACCCAACCCCAAGGCTAGTAGGCTCAAGCTAAGAGAGTGAATGCTTTGGCTAAAGTGCCAGAAGCTACAGCAAGAATAAAGTTGGAACGCCACCACAATGGAAACTTAGAAACCCCCATTAAATAACCATTTGGAAATGGGAAAATGAGTTTACATGGCAGAAGGAGTGCCATTAATCCTCGAAGTGAAAGTTACGAAGATGATGAGAAAAGTTTGATGTTAGAATTCCCTAGTCAATCTGAAAAGATCACTTAGGACGAAGGAAACAATTAAGGAAGTTCAACAGATTTGAGAGTACAAAGATATTTTTTTCCAATGAATTACCAAATTTTCACCAGACCTAGTTTCATGCAACATAGTATGTCACTATGGGGAGCACTAATTAAAGATGTAAAAGAAAAGATGATACACTAAGGATGTGTATTGATTATAAGAAGTTGAAGCAAGCTCATAAGAATAGATATCCTCTTCCAAGGATAGACGACCTGTTAAATCAGTTGAGAGGAGCCGGTGTGTTTTCCAAGATTGACCTAAGATCTGATTACCACCAACTCAGGATGAAAAGAGAAGACATTCCAAAGACAGCGTTTCGAACGCGTTATGGACTTTACGAGTTCACAGTGATGCCCTTCGATTTAACGAATGCCCCAGCAGTTTTCATGGACCTAATGAATAGAGTTTTCCATCAGTATCTCGATAGTTTTGTCTTAGTGTTTATCGACGACATCCTCGTATACTCTAAGACCGAAGAACAACATGAAGAGCACTTACGCATCGTACTCAAAACCCTGCGCAATGAGAAATGGTTTACCAAATTCAACAAGTGTGAATTTTGGTTAAAGGAAGTTATGTTTCTCGGTCACATAGTGTCGACTGAAGGAATCAAAGTAGACCCGCCAAGGTCGAAGCAGTCAAGGAATGGAAGGCACCATCAAATGTCAATAAGATCAGAAGTTTTCTCGATCTAGCAGATTACAACAAAAGGTTCATCGAAAGATTCTCGAAATTGGCTAGGCCAATGACTCGACTTTTAAGAAAAGGGACTAAGTATGTTTGGTCCGAAGCTTGTAAACAAAGTTTTAAGTAGCTCAAGACTAGGTTGACTACTGCACCAGTGTTAGCAATACCAGGGGAGAATGAAGAATTTGAGGTGTACACTGAAGCCTCGAAACTAGGATTGGGTTGCGTGTTGATGCAAAATTAGAAAGTGATAGCATACACGTCTCGTCAATTGAAGCCCCATGAGTTGAACTACCAAACTCATGATTTAGAACTAGCAGCCGTTGTGCACGCGCTGAAGATTTGGAGACACTACCTCTATGGAGTTAAGTGTGAGATCTTTACAGATCATAAGAGTTTAAAGTACTCATTCGAGCAAAAGGATTTGAAGATGGCTCGAATTAGTAAAGGATTATGATAACACCGTTAGTTACCATCCAGAAAAAGTGAACGTAGTAGCTGATGCTCGAAGTCGAAAGACGAAGGGTAAGCTAGGGTATTTCATCACCCAGCAGAAGGAACTGATTCGTGACTTCGCCTCACTCAGTTTAGAGAGTATTTATTCCCCAGATTCAGTATCGGGTTGTGTAGCTGCGCTGACAGCTAAACCTGATTTAAGAGAAAGAATTGTGCAAGCACAAAGAGAAGATTGGTTCTTGGAGAAGATGCGTCTCGCTGCAAGAACGAATGAAACGAAAGGATTCACTGAAGCAAAGGATAACGCACTTATGGTTGGTGAAAGATTATGTGTGCCACACAAAGAAGAATTAAAGAACGAGATTATGAGCGAGGCTCATGATACTCCTTACACTGCACATCCAGGCAGTACAAAGATGCACCAGGATTTAAAGAAAATTTTCTGGTGGAAAGTAATAAAAAGAGATATAGCGTCATAGTGGACCGATTATCAAAGTCAGCGCACTTTCTACCAATT
Organism: Salvia miltiorrhiza; assembly: GCF_028751815.1. Classification (NCBI taxonomy): domain Eukaryota; kingdom Viridiplantae; phylum Streptophyta; class Magnoliopsida; order Lamiales; family Lamiaceae; genus Salvia; species Salvia miltiorrhiza. Next base: position 56,498,716 of record NC_080394.1, on the reverse strand, counting down.
CAAATGACATTTGGATTGGAGAAACTTGCAAAGTTATATGTCAAAGAGATAGTACGCCTCCACGGTGTACCTGTATCTATCACGTCAGATCGTGACACTAGATTCACCTCACGTTTCTGGAAAAGTTTACAAGAAGCAATGGGCACTCAGCTGAATTTCAGCACAACGTACCATCCTCAGACTAACGGACAGTCAGAAAGAACGATTCAGATTCTAAAATTTTTGTTGCGAACGATTGTCGCAGACAAAGGTAGAAGTTAGGAGGATTTGTTACCTCTCGTAGAATTTGCTTATAACAATAGTTATCAAGCAACATTTGGAATAATCCAGATGAGGCCTTGTATGGCTGAAAATATAGTTCATCACTTTACTAAGATGAAGTGGGTGAAAGAAAGCTGTTAGGTCCTGAACTGGTCCAACAGATGGTTGAGAAGGTCGACCACATCAAGCAAAGAATCAAAGAAGCTCAAGATAGGCAAAAGTCTTACGCCGATAAACGCCGATCGGAGTTAGAATTCAATGTTGGAGATCGAGTTTTCCTCAAAGTTTCTCCCTCAAAGGGAGTTATACGTTTCAGAAAAAAAAAGGGGCAAGTTACGACCCCGTTATATAGGACTTTTTGAGATCCTAGATAAGATAGGCCCTGTAGCCTATAGGTTGGCATTGCCACCCAGTATTGGAGACGTGCACAATGTGTTTCATGTCTCTCAGTCAAGAAAGTATGTGTTTAATCCAAAGCATTTGATTAAGCCAGATAAAGTAGTCCTAGTCAGGACTTAAGTTATGAAGAAAAACCAGTCCAGATACTTGATCGCAAGGTTCAAGTTTTATGAGACAATAATTTTGTTCTCATCATGAAGTGGAATCATCACAGGATGGAAAATGTCACAAAAGAGATGAATGAAATGAAAGACTAGTATACCCAGCTAGATTATCAAGGTATGTAATTTCGAGGACGAAATTTTTTTTAAGGAGGGAGGGATGTAATACCCCGTTTCCCCGAGCTAAATTTAGAATTTATTTTCGAACTTAGATTTAAGATGATTCACGCCGGACTGAGAAAAAGAATTTATTTTTAATTCCAACAAAAATGATTTACAAAAACATTTGTAAATTTAGTTATTGAATTTATATGCATTGCATATTTATTTAATTTAGCATTCAAGTATTTTCACGAGCTATTTATTTAGCGAACCCTGAAGTATTATTACAGTCCCGGTATTTTATGTTCCTAATAGCCACCCTATATCATGATTATTTTTTTCATACATGTCACAATTAAATCCTCTCATATCTTATCAAATCATCTTATATCTTATCAAATTCTTTTGCTTTAGTTGTCCACTCTCTTTTGTTTCCACTTTCTTTTGTTTTTATGCTGTCAAAATTCCACTTAGCAAATCAGCCAAATCTTTCACACAAACCTCTCACCGTGGAGCTTTTCCCTTCTTCAATTAGCTTTTCAACAACAAGCTCATCATTTTTCTTCTTTCACGGAAGGTTTCTGCTTCTGTATTTTTACAGAAAGCCTGCATTGATTTCATCTATGATAATCCAAGCAGACACAACCCACACATAACAACTCTAATCAACAGGCAATAGCTTCATCTGAAATCCTCTCTCATCCGTAAATTGGAGAAAACCAGTCTGCTTTCACGGAGGTAATCGATAATCCAGCATCATATATACACTAAGAGTCATCCCTCATACCAGAGACACATGAACTTTTATGTACTGACCATATGACAAAATTTTACTTCAAGTATAATCTTTACATACATATACACAAAAGAAATTTTCAGCACTTGAGCTATCAAAGTATTTTTCTTTCATAAGATGCTTTTGTGTGTGATGGTGTGTGTGTGTGTGTGAAGTTCGAGAGGCTGCTGCTGGGGTCGAGAGATCGGCGAGAGTGGAAGAGGGAGGCCAGGGCGCGGCAGCCTTGCTGTTGCTGTCGTCCGGCCACGGACGAGGGAGAGTTCATGTGGCTGGTCGGAGCTGGTCTGGGTGGAGGTTAGGGCTCCGGCGGGCGGCTCCGGCTGCTGCTCGTCGGCGGGAGTCATAGAGAGATTTCCGAGGGAGATAAGAGGGCGGCGATGGTGGCGGCATGAAGCTGCTGCCGTCGGCCAAAGTTCAGCGGAGGGAGGTAGAGCTCGGCGGCCTTGGCTGCTGTCGCTCGACCACTGTCAGAGAGAGAGCTGGTGGCGGCGGCTCGTCGCTGCTACGTCTCCGGCGAGTCTCCACGGCGGCGGGTCAGTTTGATGAGTGAGGATGAGGGAGAAGGGGGTTTGGCGTGAAGCGAGGGATGAGGGAAGAGGGAGAGAAGTTGAGGAGAGGCGGAGTCAGCCGCCAGCGTCCGGCGGCAGCACTGCCGTCCGGCGCGAGGTGGCAGGGAGCCGAGAGAGGGAGAGGAAGGCGCAGCTGCTATGTGTGTGTGAGTGTTGTGCGGCTGAGGGAGATAAGAGGGTGGAGTCAGTGGGCTAGGGTGAGGGTTGGGCTTTGGGGTAGGGCTTTGTTAGAGAGTGGGCCGATTTTAATTAGTAGTGGGCTCGAGTCATGGGCCGAGATTTTATTTATTTTTGTTTCAGCTGGGCTTTTAATTTTTAAATCTGTTGGGCCTTTATTAATTTATTTAATTGGATTTATGCAGATTTTTATTTAAAGGAGATACACTATTTTAATTAATTAGACTTATTAAGTTTGATTAATTATTTTTAATTTGCATAATAATATTATATTATTATTATGTGCATATTTTAAGTAAATTACTTATTATATGCTAAGCATGACATGAAATTGCATTATATTTTGCAATAAAAGTATTTATGATTTAATTGGTTTTATTTATAATTCCAATTATTAAAGGAAGATGAGTAAGAATATTGTTGGTGTTCTTAACTCAAGAGAAATGTTTTCAATTATTTATTTATTAAATTTTGAAAACCCGGCTAAGTGAATCATAGAATGTTAAGCACTACACCATGACTTAAGATTAGATTTAAGGAGACCTATTGAGAATAGAATTTCTTGTAGGCTTTGTGACCAGGGGGATTAGCGCTGCTTTCCCAAGACATGTTTATATGTGATTATGATCTTCAGGCTTTGCCTAACCATGTGGGCTTACTTTCCAAATGTACAAAGTATGATTGAGTTATTAAGCTCTAAATGTTTCAATAAAATGCAAATTGTTTATTTAATGTAATGAAAACTGTTTATCCAATAAAATGTTTATGTGCACTCTGCTCTGTTTAAGGCTCGCGCAGTTAATCAATTGAGGTTCTCTTATGACCTAATACGTTGTTTGAGAATTGTGTACACTTGTTAGTTGACTCGGTGGGTTGATCTCCATCGGGCTCTAACCAGAGGCGTTATAAGGGTGCTCGGCTGGATGTGTTCCGGAGCATGAGAAATATCAGGTCTGCCTGGGTAGCGTCCCGAGGTCAAAGTAAACTTGTCTGGGTTACGCCCTCAGTTCAAGTAAGCAGGAGACAGAGATCCGTCGGTGGCTAGAGGTCCGGGATCACAGCGAGTAACAGAAAGGGAGTGTGACATGTGCGCACAAATGAAAGAAAATGTTTTAACATGCTTAGAAGTACTTCTTTCAATTTAAAACCTTCTAAGTCATGTCAAGTATGATTGGATAAACTGTCTTTAAGAAAATAATGAAATGTTTATGAAAATGCATGCCCACTAAGTACATTAGTACTTAGCCCAAAAATACTTTCAAATGTTTTCAGGTTGGCTGGCCGGTGCTGACGGGACGGAGCTGAGGCTAGCGATAAATTCCTATGTTAGACTTCCGCTGTAGCAATTACTCATATCAGTCTTTTGTTTTTCCAACTTAAGATCTTCATGTTAAATTTCAAATGATATACCTGACCGAGCTTAGACTCTTCACTACTAAATTTATGCCAATGAATGTCGGTTGTCAGAAGCATGAAACAAAACTTGTGATCCAAAGGGGCATAGCCCGACTTTCTATCCTATTTCGGGTTTTTACAAGGTTGTTCCTTGTTTATTTCTATGAATTAGTTGCACCTCGATTATATTTATTCATTCAAGAATTGGGGTGTGACATATAACCTAAAAAAATTACAAAATTAATATCAGATTTATTATTTTCAAATTGATCTAATATTTTAATATAATCAATGTAATTTATGCAAAAATATAACATTTGTTTATATATAGATATAATATCACTTGTATAAGAAGTTGCTAGTATATAAACCGGATTTATAACTACTTTAAAATTCAAAATTATAACTAATAGTAAAATCAAGTAATATATATATATATATAAGGAAAAAATATATAAGAAAATAAAAAGGTATTTCATTCAAATAATATGTTAAAAATTTAAATTATCATAACCTATTCAATTTGAATTCAATTCATAAATATCGTATATCTAATTAAACTTAATTATTTTCATAAACTGTTACTATTTAGGAGTACACATTTTGATATTTCATTTAAAACACATTTACATGCAAAAAAAGAAAATAATCCATGCAAAAGAAAAAGAAAAAGAAATCATAAGTTATCACGTCCTAAGTGTTGATTGGATAAGTGAATTAATTTGTTTCGAAATAAACATGAATTTAGTTTGAGCATTAGATAGTTGGAGTATTTATATTACGTGTGTGATGATATAAAATTGTTGAGATAATTTATATTTAAATAATTTAATTGTAAATTTCAATTATATCATTTTAATTTAATTTATTTACACACTCTCCCATATATATATATATATATATATATATATTGGTATACCACTCGTGCGATGCACACGGATTATATATTTAAAAATATAATAATATTAAAAATTATGTTTTTAATATTTATAGATTTAAAATAATAATAAGAAATAAAGTACGAATCATATATAAATACATTATTATTATTATTATTATTATTATTATTATTATTATTATTATTATTATTATTATTATATATTAAACTATATTTTGTAATATATAATATGATATGATTTTATAATAATTACATAATGTAATATTAATAATATATTTTTATATTAATAATATATTTTTAATATAAAATAAATATTAATTTATAATTTGAAATTTTAAAATATTAGAATTAAGAAAGAAAAAGAAAACTAAAAGAGTTAAAATATGGTTCCTTATTTTAAGGAAAATACCACTTCTTAAAATATAAACTTTTAATATGTTAAAACTTTAAATTATTACAACATTCTCATTTAATTTTTCTTTTTTACATATTACATATCAAATTAAAGGTAATTTCATGATCTTTTATTCAAGATGTAGATTGCATATTTTATCTTAAATATAATTTAATAAAAATGAGAAAAATATGCTTTATCAACAAAATGAGAAAAATGGAATAAATTAAAAAATTTAACTAAATTTACAAAAATAGCAACTAAAGTTGGACAGTTTTTTTTCCCCTTGGATCACAATTTTCGGTAGTTATATGACATGGATTATATATTATTTTTCACTCCAATTCCAATTACGTGTAATTGAATTAAATTACATTTACTTTGCTTTTTATATATATAAAGATAAAGATAAAGATAAAGATTTGATCAACAACATCCAACGGCTCATCATGAATCGAAATAACCACATCTACTTTACCTTTCCAATTCCGCAAAGCTCATTTTTAACCTTTATTCTCACAAAATCCTAACTCTCCTTCTTCCCCAATTCTTCAGCTTCGAACTTCAGCGCACACAACCACGCCGCCATGTTTCTGCCTAGAATTTGTTCGAATTCTTCATCTAAATTCTCCACTTTTTCCATCGCCTCTCCACATTATCAATCATTTCTTCTACCCATTTTTCATTTTGATAATGCCAGCTGCCAAATGAGGAGACACTTCTCCGCCTATCATAGATTCGATTTTGAATCTATACGTGAGCCCAATGATGCCGTCGCTCTATTTCGGGATATGATGAGAACGGAGCCGCTTCCTTCTATTACTGTTTTCACGAAATTGCTGAGTACTGTGGTGAAGCTGAAACAATACTCTGCTGCACTTCATCTGTACGAAAAAATGCTTCAAAGGGATGCTCCTGTAAATCACTACACGTTGAGTATTGCGATTGATTGCTATTACCGACTCAAAAGGCCTGATTTTGGGTTTGCGATCTTAGGCAGTTTTTTCAAGCGTGGGTTCGAGCCTACCGTGGTGACCTTGAACACTCTCGTGAAAGGCCTTCTGTTTGTTGAAAGGATCCCAGAGGCAGCTAAATTGTTGGGGAAGCTGTCGGCCTACCAACTGTGCGAGCCCGACGAGTATACCTATAGTACTATAATTAATGGGTTATGCAAAGCTGGAGATATTCTACAGGCGATTGATTTGCTCTGCTCATTGGAAAAAGGAAGAGGGAGCTGCAAACCCGATGTGTATGCTTACACTACAGTCATTGATAGTCTATGTAAAGATGGAAAGATGGAAGAAGCTCTCCAACTCTTCTCCACTTTGGGTGATAAGGGGATTTCACCGAATGTCGTGACATATAATTCAATAATTGAGGGGTTATGCAAAAGGAGAAGAATGGATGAGGCTGAAGACATGTTAAAGAAGATGATAGCTGATGTGGTCTATCCAAATGTGGTGACGTGTAATATCTTTGTGGATGCTTGGTGCAAAGATGGAAAGGTCGAAGAGGCAGAGCATATGTTGGTGTTTATGAAGGAGCTTGATGTTCAGCCCAACATTGTCACATACAATGCATTGATTAACGGATATTGTTTGCAAGGGAAAATGGACGAAGCTGAACGCATTTTCCAATTGGCATTGAGCTCTGAAATGAAGCCCGATATCATAAGCTACTGTACATTGATGAACGGGTATTGCAAAAAGGGGCGAGTCAATGAAGTTTCACATCTTTTTACCATAATTCCCTACAAAAGGTTAAAGCGCGATGTGGTTTCTTATAACATAATGCTAGAGGCCTTATTTCGTGAAGGCAAATGTGAAGACGGGTTGAAGCTTTTTAAAGAGATGGAAGCTCTACAAGTGTCTCCGAATATAAAGACTTACAATGTCTTGCTGGATGGTTTGTGCGGAGCTCATCGTATTGTTGATGCATTTTCGGTGTTGCATACCATGGAAGATAAAGGCATTATTCCGAACATTGTAACATACAGTATTCTGATTGAAGGATTGTGTAATGACAACAATGTTAGACAAGCAAAGGATTTGTTCGACGAGCTTCCATCCAAAGGTTTGCAGCCTAATGTCATAGCATACAATATTCTCATTGGTGCACTTTGCAAAGGAGGGCAGATGGAGGAGGCTAAGGATCTTTTTGACGAGCTTCCATCTAAAGGTATGCAGCCGAACGTAGTAACATATAATATTCTCATTGGTGCACTTTGCAAAGAAGGGCATATAGAGGAGGCTAAAGATCTGTTCCGTGAGGTCCTATCCAAGGGTTTGCAGCCTGGCGTCATAACTTATACAATCCTTATCGGTGCACTTTGTGAGCAAGGGCAGATAGAGGAGGCTAAAGATCTGTTCCATGAGCTCCTATCCAAGGGCTTGCAGCCTGACGTCATAACTTATACAATCCTTATCGGTGCACTTTGTGAGCAAGGGCAGATAGAGGAGGCTAAGGATTTGATGGCACAAATGGTAAACAACGGTTGCTTGCCTGATAGTGTAACATACAATGTTTTTGTTCGAGGTCTTCTCAAAATGAACAAGATGCATGATGCAATGCAACTGTTGGAAGAGATGGATTTAAGGGGATGCACACTTGACAAAACTGCATATTCGATGTTGATTGAACCTGTGAAAAGGCAAGGTAAAGATAGTGTTCTGTTTAATAAGGTTATGAAACTCGTACCAAAGGACTTCTATTCTAGTTAGGTTTTATGTTGTGTTTGAAGGTCATGAATTATTGCAATTGAGATTAAGGGGAAAGTACAATTGCTTATTTGTTTATTTAATCTTTATGTTATGATGATTTAAAAATGTTTCAATTTTGTAGTTGTGATGTTGTTTATGTAATCTCTATGTTTTCTACATATAATAAAGTGCCCCTCTCTCTCTCTGTCTCACCTATGACACACACATTTGTTGTAGTAGGCGCTGTTGGTGGGATTGTATATGCAAATTGGAGCTACATTTAATTTAGTTTCACAATGTAAGCATTATGTATATGAATTCTTGATTGAATTCAAGATCTCTGTTTTGTCTGAGTTTGTAAGTTGATGTTTGGCAATCTTTTAGTGAGATTTGAACTCGAGACCCTCCAATACCTCCTGTGGTGTCAAAATCTGAGGTTCATTGTCATCATTGAAAACTGAGCATAGAAAATAATGCAATTAGTTTTCTTGGGGAGAAAAAAAGAAAAATAGAAAAAGCATCATCTTGAACAAGAACTGCTGGAAGAAATAGTATAGGAACAAGTGATGGAAGAGAGAGAGAGAGAGAGAGATGTTATTCCTGAGCTCTATCTGTGTATTAATTGTTTTTCAGTTGTCAATGGTTTTTAACTGCCTCCTGTTTGGGAAGTATGAAACAGATTGAATCCCTTTGCTCAACTTGATAACCAACAGCAGAGAATTCCCAACACCAGCAAATTGCATCTAATCTACGATGATGAGTTGGTGGGATATGATGATTGCTTGTTCAACCAGCTTTTGTAACTCCTCATGTAATGCAGATTGCTTGACTGGAATGATGTAACAATCATCGGTTCTTTGCCCCAATTAGAAGCTCTCAAAATAATCAATTCCGTCAAGGGACAGAAGTGGAGTTTGGTTAACGGGGAGTTTCTCCGCCTTAGATTCTTGAGCATTGTCAAATGTGATCTGAGATGTTGGGATGCAGACGGCTCCCATTTCCCAGTTTTGAAGAAGCTTAGGCTTAAGGGATTGAAACACTTGGAAGAGATCCCTTTAGATATTGGAGAAATTCCGACACTTGAAGTTATCAGTGTGGATGGATGCAGTGAGCCTGCTCAAATTTCGGCAATGAAAATAAAGGAAGAAGAAGAGAGTGTAGAATATGAGGGCCTTCAAGTTCAAATATTTCAGAAATTAAAAGGAGCCTTCATTAGATTATCTCTATGGCCCAGAGGCAGCTAAATAAAATTATCAACTCTGGTTTCATTGATGAACAATATTGAGCAGATGATGAGCCATCCTCGCCTTTCAACTGTATTCGACAAGAAACAGATTGAATCCCTTGGGGGAAAGGCTGATGGCTTGCTCGACTTGATAACCGACACTACTATTGATGGAGGTAGCAGAGAAGCATCAGATCTGGAGAGACAAATCGGATCTGCAGCTCACGGAGCTGAAGATGTGATTGAATCACACATTGTCGATCAAATTCATGCTGGATCCAGTCATGGATGCTCGATATTGGATCTGCAACAAATAATTGAAGAAATGGATGGTATCATGAGAAAGGGTGCTGAGCTCAAGGAGAAATGGCTAGCGAGAGAGGAGCAAGCTACACATGGTGACGTGGATGCTGTGGAGGAGAAACAACCTCTCACCACCACATCATGGAGAAGCTCACCATACATCAACCCGAGCAGCATATCATCTCGATTGTGGGGATGGGCGGCACGGGTAAGACCACGCTTGCCCAATATGTTTATGAAAATTCATTCATCCAGAGACACTTTGACATTCGTGCTTGGGCTACTGTATCTCAACAATACAGTGCACAAGAAATCTTTTCAATGATTTAGGGCTAAAGTTGCATCACAGTTTATGTGGTAGAAGATATCTTGTATTAGATGACATATGGAGTGTGGAAGCTTGGGATGAGGTTAGGTGTTACTTTCCCGATAATGGGAATGGAAGTCGGATCGTTTTAACTACTAGGTTGTCGGATGTGGCTAGTGGTTGTGGCTCTAGTTCTTGCTTCAACATGAAACCTTTAGATGAGGATCAAAGTTGGGTGTTGTTTTGCAGAAACGCTTTCCAGCAAGAGCATTGCTCTTATCCTCAACTAGAAAGTGTGGGAAATGAGATTGTTACATTGTGCAGAGGAGTACCCTTGTCAATTGTTGTGATTGGAGGGTTTCTTCTCAAATCCCCTAGGGCTGTAGCATTCTGGGAGGATGTTGCCAAGAATATAAAATCAATCCCCAATTCAAAAGAGAAGCAAGAGATCTTAGATGTTTTATCTTTAAGCTATAATCACTTTCCCCCTCATCTGAATCCATGTTTTCTTTATATGGGAATTTTGAGGAGGACAGTGAGATTCGTGCATCACGAATCATCAAACTTTGGGTTGCTGAAGGATTTATCAAACCGAAGAGAGACCAAATGTTAGAAGAGATTGCAGAGGGGTACTTGAATGACTTAGTTGACAGGAATCTTGTTCTTGTTGGCAGATATCGATATAATGGGAAGATTAGGTCTTGTCGACTTCATGATCTGATAAGAGATTTGTGCTTGAAAGTATCTGAGAAAGACAAGTTCTATGCCAAAAGGGCACTCAACAACATGACTAAGGAGCGTCGCTTCATATGTCATGACTTCATCGAGAGTTCTGATGGTCTGAAGTCAGCGCAGCTTCTTCGTTCTCTGGTATGCAGAGGGTCGAAGCTGCCGGTTGTGTTTAAGTTGTTGAGGGTTTTGACTGTGGCTGGCGACTGTTCCGCGGAGGATGTAATGCAGAACTTGAACCTGCGGTGCCTTACTTTCCTACCTTTGGAACCTGCAAACATTGACAAGTGATGCGAACCTTTATTCTCACAAAACCCTATCTCTCTATTAGTTACTCTTGACTGATTCATCACCAAAAAAGTAGTTAAAAGTATGAGAAAGAAAAACAATACATAATCCGCAAAATCTGAATCTAGGATTAGGAGTTAATAAAGTCCTATTCTATAGGAATAGTTTTGCCTATTTTATTGTTTTCTGTTGTGTTTTTCTTTGCAAAGCCTATTTAACACCAACACCCACTTTGTTTTTTTTTCATTCAACTTACCTGCTTTTGCACTTAGCAATCTCTCAAAAAAGAGTGAGAATGAGTCGGAATCACGCTGCCATGATTTTGGGAAGAATTATCTCCAATTCTTCTTTCAATTCATCCACTCTCCCCATTGCTTCTCTACACTCGTTTCTTGTCCTACCAAGATTCAATTTTTATAATCTCAGCCACCAAATTAGATACTTCTCCGCCAAACCCAGATTCAGTCTTGATAATCTCACCCACCAAATTAGATACTTCTGCCCCTATCCCAGATTTAATCTTGATAATCTCACCCACCAAATTAGATACTTCTCCGCCTATCCCAGATTCGATTTTGAATCTATACGTGAGCCCAATGATGCCGTCGCTCTATTTCGGGATATGATGAGAACGGAGCCACTTCCTTCTGTTAAGCTTTTCTCGAGATTGCTGAGTGCTGTGGTGAAGCTGAAACAATACTCTGCTGCACTTCATCTGTTCGACAAAATGCTTCAAAGCGATGCTCCCGTAAATCACTACACGTTGAGTATTGCGATTGATTGCTATTGCCGACTCAAAAGGCCTGATTTTGGGTTTGCGATCTTAGGCAGTTTTTTCAAGCGTGGGTTTGAGCCTACTGTGGTAACCTTTACTACTCTCATCAAAGGGTTACTGTTGATTGAAAGGATCCCAGAGGTTGCTAAATTGTTGGGGAAGCTGTCGGCCTACCAACTGTGCGAGCCCAATGAGTATACGTATAATACTATAATTAATGGGTTATGCAAAGCTGGAGATATTCTACAAGCGATTGATTTGCTCTGCTCATTGGAAAAAGGAAAAGGGAGCTGCAAACCCGATGTCTATGCTTACAACATAGTCATTGATGGTCTATGCAAAGAACGAAAGGTGGACGAAGCCCTCCAACTCTTCTTCACTTTGGGTGATAGGGGGATTTCACCGAATGTCGTGACATATAATTCAATAATGGAGGGGTTATGCAAGATGAGAAGAATGAACGAAGCTGAAGACGTTTTGAAGAAGATGATGGCTGATCTGGTCTGCCCAAATGTAGTGACGTGTAGTATCTTTGTTGATGCTTGTTGCAGAGATGGAAAGGTGGAAGAGGCCGAGCATATGTTGGTGTCTATGAAGGAGATTGACGTTCAACCCAACATTGTCACATACAATGCATTGATTAACAGATATGTTTGCAAGGGAAAATGGATGAAGCTGAACGCATTTTCCAATTGGCAGTGAGCTCTGGAATGAAGCCTGATATCATAAGCTACAGTAGCTTGATGAACGGGTATTGCAAAATGGGGCAAGTCGATGAAGTTTCACGTCTTTTTACCATAATTCCTGCTCTAAGATTAAAGCACGATGTGGTTTCTTATACCATAATGCTAGAGGCCTTATTTCGTGAAGGCAAATGTGAAGATGGCTTGAAGCTGTTCAATGAGATGGAAGCTCTACAAGTGTCTCCGAATATAAGGACTTATAATACCTTGTTGGATGGTTTGTGCGGAGCTCATCGTATTGCTGAAGCTTTTCCGGTGTTGCATACCATGGAAGATAAAGGCATCATTCCAGATATAGTAACATACAATATTCTCATTGAGGGATTGTGCAACGACAACAAAGTCAAAGAAGCAAAATGTATGTTCCACGATCTTCCATCCAAAGGTTTGCAGCCTGATGTCGTAACATATAGTATCCTCATTGGTGCACTTTGCAAAGAAGGGCAGATAGAGGAGGCTAAATATCTGTTCCACGTGCTCCTATCAAAGGGTTTGCAGCCTGACGTCATAACTTATACGATCCTTATCGGTGCACTTTGCGAGGAAGGGCAGATAGAGGAGGCAAAGGTTTTGATGACGCAAATGGTAAGCAGCGGTTGCTTGCCTAATAGTGTAACATACAATGTTTTTGTTCGAGGTCTTCTCAAAATGAACAAGATGCTTGATGCAATGCCACTGTTGGAAGAGATGGATTCAAGGGGATTCACACTTGACAAAACTGCATATTCGATGTTTATTGAAACTGTGAAATGGGAAGGTAAAGATAGCGTTCTGTTTAATAAGGTTAAGAAACTCATACCAAAGGACTTCTATTCTAATTAGGTTTTATGTTGTGTTTGAAGGTCAAGAATTATTGCAATAGAGATTAAGGGGAAAGTACAATTGTTTATTTGTTTATTTAATCTTTATGTTATGATGATTTAAAATGTTTCAATTTTGTAGTTGTAGGCACCGTTGGTGGGATTGTTTACTTTGATTGGGAGTTGCTCAGCTATGCACCTTGACTTGCAACTTCTGCATTCATTGTATGTGCAAATTGTAGCTACATTTAATTTAGTTTCACAATGTAAGAATTATGCATATGAAATAATTCTTGATTGAAATCAAGATCTTTGTTTTGTCTGACCAGTGAGATTTGAACTCGAGACCGTCCAATACCTCCTGTGGTATCTGAGGTTCTTTGTCATCATTGAAAACTGAGTATCGAAAATAATAAGCAATTAGTTTCTTGGGGAGAAAAAAAGAAACATAGAAAAAGCATCACCTTGAAGAAGAACTGTTGCACGAAACAGTAGGAATAGGAACGAGTGATGGCAGGGATGTTAATGGGAGAGAGTACATTTTATAGCTTATTTGTTTGTTTAATCTCTATGCTATCATGATTTTAAACGCTTGGATTTCGAAATGGGAGATCTCTCGCTCTTTGAAATGAGAAACGTATGCCTCTCCTGTTTACTGTTGCTTACATTTTTCTGTTTAGTATGGCTTGGCTTTTGTTGTCCAAGTAGAATTCATTTGAGACTTAGAGCTTATATTATAAGATGCATAGTGCCATAATTCATTAATTTAGTTTGGTCAAAATACTGCACAAGGTCAGCTCGTTTCTTCAAGGAAAATGACAGCAAGGGCATTCAAATAATTCCTGCCAAATACAATCACTTATTCAGATCTCTTCAATTTCTAAAAGAATTTTAGTAATTAGATTGTGGAGCACAGGCTGGCGCTGCATGTTCACCAGATTAAAATAAAACGACTTTATTTATTTATTTATTTATTTATTTATGTTTAGCAGACTCCGTCAAAGTCTTGGGGGCAACTCAGTATAACCATCGTTCAGATTCATCGAATTTTAGTTACAGTCTGCTGCTTAATCGAAGGATTTGAGATGGCAGCTTATGCAGCTCTGGTTTCTTTGATGAACAATATTGAGCAGATGATGAGCCATCCTCGCCTTTCAACTGTATTCGACAAGAAACAGATTGAATCCATTGGGGAGAAGGCTGATGGCTTGCTCAACTTGATAACCAACAGTAATATTGATGGAGGTAGCAAAGAAGCATCAGATCTGGAGAGTCAAATTGCATCTGCAGCTCACGCAGCTGAAGATGTGATTGAATCACACATTGTCGATCAAATTCATGCTGGAGAGAATCCAGCATGGATGCGGTGGTGCTGGCTATGGAGAAATTCATGCTTGTGGCTATGGAGAAATCTGGTATCATGAGAAATGGTGCTGAGCTCAAGGAGAAATGGGGAGCGAGAGAGGAGCAAGCTACACATGGTGAAATGGATGCTGTGGAGGAGAAGCAACCTCTCACCACCACCAGAAAGGCTTCTCCGGTAGGACTCGAAGACGATGTGATCAACGTCATGGACAAGCTCACCATACATCAACCCAAGCAGCAAATCATCTCGATTGTTGGGATGGGCGGCACGGGTAAGACCACGCTTGCCCTAAATGTTTATGAAAATTCACTCATCCAGAGACACTTTGACATTCGTGCTTGGGCTATTGTATCTCAAAAATACACTGCAGAAGAAATCTTTTCAAAACTTCTCTCTAGCATAGGGCAAAGTGGAAATGGAGATGAATTAGGGCTAAAGTTGTATCAGAGTTTATGTGGTAGAAGATATCTGATTGTATTAGATGACATATGGAGTGTCGAAGCTTGGGATGAGGTGAGGCGTTACTTTCCCGATAATAGGAATGGAAGTCGGATCGTTTTAACTACTAGGTTGTCTGATGTGGCTAGTGGTTGTGGCTCTAGTTTTTGCTTCACCATGAAACCTTTAGATGAGGATCAAAGTTGGGTATTGTTTTGCAAAAGCGCTTTCCAGCAAGAACATTGCCCTTATCCTCAACTAGAAAGTGTGGGAAATGAGATTGTTAGATTGTGCAGAGGACTACCCTTGTCAATCGTTGTGATTGGAGGATTTCTTCTCAAATCGTCTAGGACTGTAGGATTCTGGGAGGGTGTTGCCAAGAATATAAAATCAATCCTCAATTCAATAGAGAAGCAAGAGATCTTAGATGTGTTATCTTTAAGCTATAATCACTTGCCCCCTCATCTGAAACCATGTTTTCTTTATATGGTAATTTTTGAGGAGGGCCGTGAGATTCGTGCATCACGAATCATCAAACTTTGGGTTACTGAAGAATTTATCAAACCGAAGAGAGCCCAAATGTTAGAAGAGATTGCAGAGGGGTACTTGAATGACTTAGTTGACAGGAATCTTGTTCTTGTTGGAAGATATCGATATAATGGGAAGATTAGGTCTTGTCGACTTCACGATCTGATAAGAGATCTGTGCTTGAAAGTGTCTGAGAAAGACAAGTTCTTCTATGTCAACAGGGCACTCGACAACATGAGTAAGGAGCGTCGCTTCATATGTCCTGACTTCATCAAGAATGAAGATGTTCATGAGATGTCTGATGCTTGGGCACTGGACAACATGACCAAGGAGCGTCGCTTCATATGTCATGACTTCATCAGAAGTGATTATGTTCATGAGATGTCTGATGCTCTAAAATCAACGCCGCTTCTTCGTTCTCTGGTATGTAGAGGGGACAAGCTGCCACCGGTTGTGTTTAAGATTTTGAGGATTTTGAATATGATTAGCAACTGTTCTGAGGCAGTTGTAATGCAGAACTTGAACCTGCGGTTCCTTACTTTCCAACCTTTGGCTTCCCGCACCTTGGTTTGGCTTCCTTCTTCAATAGCCTTCATTTGGAACCTGCAAACATTGACAATTGATGCAGAACTTGTCGTTGCACCAATTGAAATTTGGAGCTTGTCACAACTTCGGCATGTGGAGTGCACACGGATTTATCTTCCCCGTCCTCCTCTTCCAAATGACTGTGTTGTCATGGGAAACTTACAGACATTGACAAAAGCAGTAAATTTGAGGTTGAGTGAGGAGGTGTGCAAGAGAATTCCCAACACCAACAAATTGCATCTAATCTACGCTAAAGATTTGGAGGGCTATGAAGAATGCTTGTTCGACCATCTCCACAATCTTGACAGCTTACATAAACTTCAATCACTAAAGCTAGTAGTTTCCACCTTTCCTAACTGATCCTCATGCAATGCAGATCGGCTCAAGTGTGCATTTCCGGTATCTCTGAAGAAGTTCTCACTGGAAAACTGCAGTCTTGACTGGAATGATCTAACAATCATTGGTTCTTTGCCCCAATTAGAAGCTCTCGAGCTAGGTGATTCCGTCAAGGGACAGAAGTGGAGTCCGGTTAACGGGGAGTTTCTCCGCCTTAGATTCTTGAGCATTATCAATTGTGATCTGAGATGTTGGGATGCAGACAGCTCCCATTTCCCAGTTTTGAAGAAGCTTAGGCTTAAGGGATTGAAACACTTGGAAGAGATCCCTTTGGATATTGGAGAAATTCCGACGCTTGAAATTATCAGTGTGGTTAGATGCAGTGAGTCTGCTGACGTTTCGGTGATGAAAATAAAGGAAGAAGAAGAGAGTCTAGGAAATGAGGGCCTTCAAGTTCAAATATCATCAACGAAGGAGACACTTACCCGGCTGAGTGAAAAAATAAGGATTTCATTTATAACATTTGCTGCAGCCTTGAGATATCTTCATGTAAAGCCGTTAGATTATCTAGAATATTCTAGGTGAGAATAAGCTATGAATATTCTAGAGAATTCACCACTAGCTAGATTAATCTAGAGTATTCTAAATAATACCTAGGAGAAGTATGAGTATTCTAGAGATTAGATATTTTTCATATAGTATCTTGAGAATTCCTTAAATAGATGCTAGTAGAGAATTCTAGATACAAACTAACAAGTGGCATCAGAGCTTGTTCGATCATAAGCGGACGTTATGGCGTCGTCAAGTCTCTCCATCACGACTCCAATATTCAATGGAGAAAACTATGACTATTGGAGTGTTCGTATGAAGACTTGCCTTGAATCCCATGATCTTTGGGATGTCATTGAAGAAGGAATCACCATGCCGGGAGAAGATATCGACAAGACATCCTCATCCGAGGTACGTAAGAAATTAAAGCAACAAAATGCTAAAGCTCTTTATCTTCTCCAACAATCTGTTAGTGATTCTATCATGGCAAGAATTATTCGAGCCACTACTGCAAAAGAAGCTTGGGATATCCTTAAGGAGGAGTTCCAAGGAAATGTTAAAGTTCGAACCATTAAACTGCAAAGTTTAAGGCGAGAACTAGAGAATCTTAAAATGAAAGATTCAGAAGCAGCAAAAGATTATTTCTCAAGAATAATGGAAATAATCAATCAAATGCAGTCATACGGAGATAACGTCTCCGATGAAAGGATCGTACAGAAGGTCTTAATCAGCCTTACCGAGAAGTATGATCCAGTAGTGGCGGCGATTGAAGAATCAAAAGATTTGTCAAAAATGCCTGTCGCGGAGCTGATGGGTTCCTTGGAAGCACACGAGCAACGATTGAGTAGGCGACATGAAAGTTTACTAGAGAGTGCCTTTCAGTCCAAGCTCAACGTAAGAGGCAATAAGTCAAGAAGTGGCGGAAATTTTAAAACCAATCACAAGGAAGGAAGCTCCAGCAACAAAGAGAGTAAGGCAAACTTTCCACCATGTGGAATTTGCAAGAAGACAAATCACTTAGAGAAGGACTGCTATCATCGAGGAAAGCCACAGTGCAAAAACTGCAAAAGGTTCGGGCATGTGGAAAAAGATTGCAGAGATAGAAGAAATCATCAAGCCAACTATTCAGAAAATCAAAATGAGAAGGAGTACATGTTCTATGCATGTCACTCGGCAACAGAAGCACGAGAAGAAGAATGGTACATCGATAGCGGATGCAGCAACCACATGACATCCAACGAGACCATCTTCCGTGAGTTAGATACTTCAGTCAAGACGAAGGTGAAGATGGGCAATGGAGAACTGGTGGAGACGAAAGGGAAAGGTACAATTGCCATAGAAACTAATAAAGGTACGCGATTTATCAGAAATGTTCTCCTAGTACCTCGTCTTGCACAAAGTCTATTAAGTGTTGGCCAAATGATGGAAAGTGGATATGCCCTCCACTTTGAGAAAGATTCTTGTCGAATTTACGACAAGAAAAATAACCAAGATATTGTAGTAGTAAAAATAGGAAAAAATAGAAACTTTCCCATTCAATGGCAATATCCACAAAAGGCAATGGTGGCTCAACTCGACGATACGAGTCTATGGCACCAGAGATTTGGGCATTTCAACCTAAATGCCTTAAGGCTACTTCATCAGAAAAATATGATGAGAGACATGCCTCTTCTAAATGAAAGAGAAGGTGTATGCGAATGATGCATGATCGGAAAGCAACACAGACAACCATTTCCAACGGAGAAAACATGGCGAGCCAAGGAGATACTAGAGCTTGTCCACACCGACGTTTGCGGTCCAATGCGCACACCTTCAGTAAACCAAAACAGGTACTTCATACTCTTTATTGATGACTACTCTAGAATGACTTGGGTATATTTCTTTCAAGAAAAATCAGAAGTATTTAGAATCTTCAAGAGATTTAAGAACTTTGTGGAGAAACAAAGTGGTCGCAAAATAAAGAAACTGAGAAGCGATCGAGGTACCGAATACAACTCAAAAGAGTTCAACAAGTTCTGTGAAGATGAAGGTGTGGAGCATCAACTAACGGTGGCCTACACGCCACAACAAAACGGCGTGTCGGAAAGAAAGAATCGAACAGTCATGGAGATGGCGAGATCCATGCTGGCGGAGAAAGAATTGCCAAAGAAGTTTTGGGCAGAGGCAGTGTATACATCGGTCTACCTACTCAACCGATGTCCAACAAAGGCCATGCTAAACAAGACACCGATCGAAGCTTGGTCAGGGCAAAAGCCTTCAGCCAACCATTTGAGGGTCTTTGGAAGTATCTGCTACATCCACATTCCCTCAGTAAAAAGACACAAACTGGAGGACAAGACGGAGAAGGGAATCTTCCTCGGCTATAGCTCTAAATCCAAGGGGTATAGAATCTACAATCTTGAGACCAAGAAGCTGGTGACAAGTCGAGACGTGGAATTTGACGAACAAGCCTCCTGGAATTGGGAGACAGAAAGTGTTGAAAGGCGGACAACAACTACACTCCTAAAAGAAGTCACAGAACATGGAGAACAAGATCAACAAAGCCCACCAAGGTCCTCTTCAGAAGTCAATACCTCAAGTGGATCCGACTCAGACTCCTCACCAGACTTTCCACCTTTTCGGGTAAGAACTCTAGCAGATTTATATGAATCCACTGATATATATGAGACATGCAACTTTTGTTCTTTGGAGCCAAATAACTATGCAAAAGCATCCAAAGAGAAAGTTTGGATTAAAGCAATGGAGGAGGAGATAAAAATGATAGAAAAGAATGATACTTGGGAGTTGGTGGATCTTCCAAGTGACAAGGAAGTCATCGGAGTCAAATGGGTGTTCAAGACAATGCTGAATCCTGATGGTTCGATCCAGAAGAATAAGGCAAGACTTGTCGCAAAAGGATATGCTCAAGTACCAGGAGTCGACTACACAGAAACATTTGCTCTAGTAGCCCGGATGGACACAATTCGAGCACTCATAGCTCTAGCCGCTCAGAAGAAATGGAAAATCTATCAGCTTGATGTTAAGTCGGCCTTTCTCAATGGAGATCTAATAGACAAGATATATGTGGAGCAGCCAGAAGGATTCACAAAGCAAGAAGGCAAAGTTCTTCGTCTCAAGAAAGCACTCTATGGGCTCAAACAAGCGCCACGAGCCTGGTACAACAAAATAGACGGATATTTCACCGGTCAAGGATTCATGAGGAGCAAGAACGAGGCTACTCTATACATCAAAACTCTAGGTACGGACATCCTGATTGTCTCTCTTTATGTTGATGACTTAATTGTCACAGGAAATAACACAAAATTGATCGAGAATTTCAAGAGAGACATGATGAGCACCTTTGAGATGACGGACTTAGGATTAATGCACTATTTTCTCGGAATGGAGATAAGTCAAGAGGAAGAAGGCATCTTCCTATCACAAAAGAAGTATATTGAAGATATGCTCAAGAAGTTCAAGATGCAAGACTGCAAGCCAGTCGTTACACCTCTCATTCCAAATGAGAAGTTGAAGAAAAAAGATGGGTCAAAACCGACGGATTCTACAAACTATCGAAGTTTGATTGGGAGTCTACTATATTTGACAGCAACAAGGCCTGACATCAAGTATGCAACAAGCCTTCTATCCAGATTCATGGAAAGTCCGAAGGAGACCCACTATGGAGCAGCAAAGAGACTTCTCAGATACCTGCAAGGTACGCTCAACTATGGTATCTGGTACAAACCAAAGTCTGACTCACAGATCAGTGGATATAGCGATAGTGATTGGGCTGGATCTCAAGATGACATGAAAAACACCTCAGGCTATGCTTTCAAGCTTAGCTCAGGAATTTTTTCTTGGGGATCAAAGAAGCAAGACTCAGTTGCACTATCAACAGCAGAAGCTGAGTATGTTGCAGCAGCCGAAGCAGCATGTCAAGCTATATGGCTTAGAAGAATACTAGCGGATATGGGCGAACCACAAGACTCATCGACAGAGATCTACTGCGATAACAAGTCAGCTATAGCAATAGCTAAGAATCCAGTTCAACACAATCGCACCAAGCACATCGACATCAAGTATCACTTCTTGAGAGATGTTGAAGCAAAGAAGAATAAGCTATGAATATTTTAGAGAATTCACCACTAACTAGATTAATCTAGAGTATTCTAAATAATACCTAGAGTATTCTAGAGTAGGGCTGGTAAACCGGTCGGTTCGGTTTTAACCGAACCGGTTTACCGGTTAACCGGAACCGGTTAAGGGTCATTTCCCTAACCGGTAACCGAACCGATTAGTAGACCGGTTAACCGATTAACCGGTCATTTCCCTAACCGGTAACCGAACCGATTAGTAGACCGGTTAACCGATTAACCGGTCCGGTTTACCGGTGAAACCGATTAATCCACATTTTTCTCAATTTGTCCGAATTTAACCGATTTTTATTTAAAAAAATTCAAATTTATAGAATGTATGAATATTTTAGAGAATTCACCACTAACTAGATTAATCTAGAGTATTCTAAATAATACCTAGAGTATTCTAGAGTAGGGCTGGTAAACCGGTCGGTTCGGTTTTAACCGAACCGGTTTACCGGTTAACCGGAACCGGTTAAGGGTCATTTCCCTAACCGGTAACCGAACCGATTAGTAGACCGGTTAACCGATTAACCGGTCATTTCCCTAACCGGTAACCGAACCGATTAGTAGACCGGTTAACCGATTAACCGGTCCGGTTTACCGGTGAAACCGATTAATCCACATTTTTCTCAATTTGTCCGAATTTAACCGATTTTTATTTAAAAAAATTCAAATTTATAGAATGTGTGCAATAGGATTTGAACTCTTGAGCTTTGAAAGAAAGAATAAGATCTTATCCACTGCACCAATTCATATCTTGTGATAATTTAGAACAAAAAAATAATTTATAGATACTTGAAATTTTATATTAAAAAAAAAGAACAATGATAATAAATTTACAACCTAAAAGTATAAAAACAGTCATATGTACAAATTCAATTCTCTAGCATGTACAGAAACTATCATATTATTCCCAAATATTTGAATACTCGAGGAATTCAAATTTCATCAAGATCTTAGATTAAAGATTACACGCTGCATGTTTAATTGTTTTTTGGATAGCAACATAGAAAAACATAAACAAGTAGCTAAAAGGGAAAAGGGCTACTAAAATAAATATCTCAAATAAGAGTTTCTAACCATCAAAACTCATACACCAAATAAAAGGGAATATCGAAATATCAAGCCTTCAACATCAACATTCAACAGTAAATTAAAGGCTGAAAATTTCGAAGATGAAGGCTAAAAAATGAAAATCACATACCTACTGTCTCTTTGCTGATAATTGATAATGATAGAGTGTTGGTGGTGGGGGAGCGGCGGCGCCGGTTAGTTCCAGACGGCGGCGCTACTTCGTTCCAGAGGACGGCGGCGCTGGTTCGTTCCAGAGGGCAGCAACGCTGGGTCGTAGAAGACGACGGCGACACGCCTGAGGTGACGCCGTGGCGTCTGGGAACTTGGGAATAGGCGCTGTGCAGGTGCAGCAGCGGTCCTGTGCAGGTGCAGCAGCGGCGTGGAGGGGAATACACCAGCGTCGATGGCCGGTGGGAAGAGCGCCGGTCGCCGGAGGGAGCTGTGGAGGCGTGAGTGGGAATTAAAATGCCCTAGTTTTTACTAAATGTAATATAAAATTAAATTTGTTAATTAATTTATGAATTAAACCGGTTAACCGACCGGTTAAACCGATTAACCGGTTAACTGTAAGAACACTAACCGGTAACCGAACCGAACCGGTACAAACCGGTTTTCGGTTAACCGATAACCAGTTTTTCCGGTTCGGTTACGGTTTTAACCGAAAAACCGGCACCGATTTACCAGCCCTATTCTAGAGATTAGATATTTTTCATATAGTATCTAGAGAATTCCTTAAATAGATGCTAGTAGAGAATTCTAGATACAAACTAACAATCTCTGATTGTTAGCAATTGTCGTAAAGGAAATGAAATTGTAAACTTTGTTGTGTTTGATTTCATATTTGGTATGAATGGCTTTCTTCCGCTAAGCTAATCAAAATAAGTTAGCATTTCTTTCTTTCGCATAAGTTCATCAAAAATCCCTCCTTTCTTTCACACCAACATTCTCTTACAATTGTTCCCCAAAAAATCATCTCCCAACATTCCCTCTTTTCTTTCACACACTACAGGAAAACAGACCTATTGCGACATACGTACATGCGACACTACATGTATGTGACGTAAAATTACCACAGTTATGCTTTATGTGTCGTATATTTACGTCAATTGTGCGTCATCTAAATATTGTGTTGTAGTTTAGTGACAAACATGCGACACTCATTTTAACGTCTCATAATTGCAACATTTTATTCGCGACACCTCAATAAAATGTCGTAATTATACCACATATTAAGAATAGTGTTGCATTTAGTGTCATATATTTGTGTCAATTGTGCATCATCTAAATGTTATGTTGTAGTTTAGTACACATACGCAACATTCATTTCAATGTCTCAAAATTGTGACAATTTATTAGCGGCACCTCAATAAAATGTCGTAATTATACCACATATTTAGAATATTGTTGCATTCAATGTCATATATTTACGTCAATTTTTCGTCATTTAAGTATTATGTCACAATTTTATGACTCTTATGTGACACTTATTTTAATATCTCAAAATTGAGACATTAATTGGCGACGCCTTATTAAAATATCATAATTATACAACACGTTTGAAATAATGTTGCCCAATTGTGGCACAATTTACAATATTTTCCGTTTATGACATAAATTGTCGGACGACATCGTTTTACATTTGTAGAGCTATATTCATGAGCATCTCATGTTAAATTTTCCTGAATTCAATAAAATCAAATAATTTTTATTAGAATGAAAATAAATTAAATAAAAAAATTAATTATAAACTACTTTATGCAATAATGCTAGAAATTTGAGTAAGATGATAACCTGGAAATTTAAGTGTTGAATTTATTACTTCCTTTTGTAAATGTTTAAGTCAATTTAGTTTTTCGTTATTTAAGATTGCATTGTTCAAATTTTTCTTTTCTGTTGCCATAATATAGAAAACTTTCAAATAAATATTTTATCCGGAAAAAAAAGGTTCACTGATTTATGAGTTTGAAATAAGAAAATATAAATACCCTCAAAATGATGAAGTATCGAAAATTCAGCATAAAAATCACACTTTTAACATATTTTCAATGTAAAGTATATATATATATATATATATATATATATATATATATATATAGATAGATAATTGTACAAATATAAACAGTGATGGTGTTATAGTGTAATGGCAATGGGGCTGTCCCTCATATTACTAAAGGTCTTGGGATCAAATTCTACTGAATTCATTTTTACTCTTTCTTTCTTTTTTGTCGTACGTGTGCAACAGTTATTTTTTTATTATTATTTTTTTTTGTGTACAACAGTTATTTTATTTATTTTTCTTTTTTCTTTTATTCGTATACAACAGTTATTTGTTTAGTCTTTTTCTTTTTCGTGTACAACCGTTATTAATACTTATTAATATATTTTATAATAAATTTTAGTTAAAACATTGTTTACTTCTTTTACTTTTTATTCGTGCACATCAGTGATTAATACTTATTAATATATTTTATAATAAATTGTATTTAAAACATTGTGTACTTTCGAATAACGTTAATATTTGCTATTAACAAAAGTTATATTTAATCTTTAGAACTTTATGAAAAAATTAATAACATATATGATTTCTTTTAATAACAAATATTACTTTTGTTCATATTAAATATATTTTTTTTAATAACAAATACACTTTTGCTTACATAAAATATTATTTAATAAAAATATAGCTTCTTCTAATAACAAATATTACTTTTGCTCATATCAAATAACAAATGTAAAATATTTATAATTAGAAAAATTCATATCTTCTATTGGAAAATATTATATTTACTATAAGACAAAAGTAATATTTGTTATTTCAAAACTCTAATCACAAATATTGCTTTATTGCTTAATAGAAATATGACTTTTTCTAATAACAAATAATATTACTTTTGTTAATATCAAATATTACTTCTTATAATAACAAATATTACTTTACTTATATCAAATATTACTTTTGCTTATATTAAAATATTACTTAATAGAAATATGATTTCTTTTAATAAAAAATATTACTGTACAGCAACGTTCTCTTACACTTGTTCCCCAAAAAATCATCTCCCAGCATTCCCTCCTTGAAGTTGCGGCCATTACGTTCTTCTTCGAAAGCAACACAAACGTACGTGTTTTTTTTTTTCTTCATAAATCACACATCTTGATTCACAAAGAGAAGAATCACGGACACTAAATCTGATTTCAAATGGCTATATATCAGTAAAATAAATTATAAATAAATAAATCCTGAGAGCATCCATATCTTGAAAACAATTTTCCAGGTAAATAATGTTATTTCTAGAATTAGAATGGCATTTGTTAGTGAAATCAACATAAAAGTAACAAAGAAATCACAAGAACACAGCAATTACGTGATTCGGTTTTTCAGCCTACATCCACGGGCCAAGGAAATCGATCTACTTTTATTCACCAAGCAAACTTAGAATCACAGAGACTATAACTTTGCAAACTATTCTAATTTGCAAACTAAGTCCCTCCGCTATTCAGCCTTTGCAACTAAACCCCTCCGACTTCAAACAACACTTTCAGTTCTAGCAACTTTAGTTCTAAGCTTCACACGATTTATACTAAATAAATAAACTTGAAATTCAGAAAATAAATAAATAAATAAACTGAAAATTCAGAAAATAAATAAATAAATAAACTGGAAATAAATTTTTCAGAAAATAATTAAACTGAAAATTCGAAAATAAATAAATAAATAAACTGAAAATAAATTTTTCAGAAAATAAATAAACTGAAAATTCGAAAATAAATAAATAAATAAACTGGAAATAAATAAACTGAAAATTCAAAAATAAATAAATAAATAAACATGAAATCCAGAAAAATAAATAAATAAACTGGAAATAAATAAACTGAAAATTCAAAAATAAATAAATAAATAAACTTGAAATTCCGAAAATAAATAAATAAATAAACTGAAAATTCAGAAAATAAATAAATAATTAAACTCGAAAATAAATAAACTGGAAATAAATAAATAAATAAATAAACTTGAAATTCAGAAAATAAATAAATAAATAAATAAATAAATAAACTGAAAATTCAGAAAATAAATAAATAAATAAACTGGAAATAAATTTTTCAGAAAATAAATAAACTGAAAATTCGAAAATAAATAAATAAATAAACTGAAAATTCAGAAAATAAATAAACAAACTGGAAAATAAATAAACTAAAAATTCAAAAATAAATAAATAAATAAACTTGAAATTCCGAAAATAAATAAATAAATAAACTGGAAAATAAATAAACTGAAAATTCGAAAATAAATAAATAAATAAACTTGAAATTCAGAAAATAAATAAATAAATAAACTGGAAAATAAATAAACTGAAAATTAGAAAATAAATAAATAAATAAACTGAAAATTCAGAAAATAAATAAATAAAAAAATGGAAAATAAATAAACTGAAAATTCAAAAATAAATAAATAAATAAACTTGAAATTCAGAAAACAAATACATAAATAAATAAATAAACTAAAAATTCAGAAAATAAATAAATAAATAAAGTGGAAATAAATTTTTCAGAAAATAAATAAACTGAAAATTCGAAAATAAATAAATAAATAAACTGAAAATTCAGAAAATAAATAAATAAACTGGAAAATAAATAAACTGAACATTCAAAAATAAATAAATAAATAAACTTGAAATTCAGAAAATAAATAAATAAATAAACTAGAAAATAAATAAACTGAAAATTCGAAAATAAATAAATAAATAAACTGAAAATTCAGAAAATAAATAAATAAAAATAAAATGGAAAATAAATAAGCTGAAAATTCAAAAATAAATAAATAAATAAACTTGAAATTCAGAAAATAAATAAATACACTGGAAATAAATAAATAAATAAATAAACAGGAAATAAATTAACTGAAAATTCAAAAATAAAATAAATAAATAAACTGAAAATTCATAAAATTAATAAATAAATAAACTGGAAATAAATAAACTGAAAATTCGAAAATAAATAAATAAATAAACTTGAAACTCAGAAAACAAATAAATAAAAATAAAATGGAAAATAAATAAACTGAAAATTCAAAAATAAATAAATAAATAAACTTGAAATTCAGAAAATAAATAAATAAACTGGAAATAAATAAATAAATAAATAAATAAGCAGGAAATAAATTAACTGAAAATTCAAAATAAATAAATAAATAAATAAACTGAAAATTCATAAAATTAATAAATAAAAAAACTGGAAATAAATAAACTGAAAATTCAAAAATAAATAAATAAATAAACTTGAAATTCAGAAAATAAATAAATAAATAAACTGAAAATTCAGAAAATAAATAAATAAAAAAATGGAAAATAAATAAACTGAAAATTCAAAAATAAATAAATAAATAAACTTGAAATTCAGAAAACAAATAAATAAATAAACTAAAAATTCAGAAAATAAATAAATAAATAAACTGGAAATAAATTTTTCAGAAAATAAATAAACTGAAAATTCGAAAATAAAGAAATAAATAAACTGAAAATTCAGAAAATAAATAAATAAACTGGAAAATAAATAAACTGAACATTCAAAAATAAATAAATAAATAAACTTGAAATTCAGAAAATAAATAAATAAATAAACTGGAAAATAAATAAACTGAAAATTCGAAAATAAATAAATAAATAAACTGAAAATTCAGAAAATAAATAAATAAAAATAAAATGGAAAATAAATAAACTGAAAATTCAAAAATAAATAAATAAATAAACTTGAAATTCAGAAAATAAATAAATAAACTGGAAATAAATAAATAAACAGCAAATAAATTAACTGAAAATTCAAAAATAAATAAATAAATAAATAAACTGAAAATTCATAAAATTAATAAATAAATAAACTGGAAATAAATTTTTCAGAAAATAAATAAACTGAAAATTCGAAAATAAATAAATAAATAAACGGAAAATTCAGAAAATAAACAAATAAACTGGAAATAAATAAACTGAAAATTCAAAAATAAATAAATAAATAAACTTTAAATTCAGAAAATAAATAAATAAACTGAAAATTCGGAAAATAAATAAATAAATAAACTGAAAATTCGAAAATAAATAAATAAACTGAAAATTCAGAAAATAAATAAACAAACTGGCAAATAAATAAACTAAAAATTCAGAAAATAAATAAATAAATAAACTTGAAATTCAGAAAATAAATAAATAAATAAACTAGAAAATAAATAAACTGAAAATTCGAAAATAAATAAATAAATAAACTGAAAATTCAGAAAATAAATAAATAAAAATAAAATGGAAAATAAATAAGCTGAAAATTCAAAAATAAATAAATAAATAAACTTGAAATTCAGAAAATAAATAAATACACTGGAAATAAATAAATAAATAAATAAACAGGAAATAAATTAACTGAAAATTCAAAAATAAAATAAATAAATAAACTGAAAATTCATAAAATTAATAAATAAATAAACTGGAAATAAATAAACTGAAAATTCGAAAATAAATAAATAAATAAACTTGAAACTCAGAAAACAAATAAATAAAAATAAAATGGAAAATAAATAAACTGAAAATTCAAAAATAAATAAATAAATAAACTTGAAATTCAGAAAATAAATAAATAAACTGGAAATAAATAAATAAATAAATAAATAAGCAGGAAATAAATTAACTGAAAATTCAAAAATAAATAAATAAATAAATAAACTGAAAATTCATAAAATTAATAAATAAAAAAACTGGAAATAAATAAACTGAAAATTCAAAAATAAATAAATAAATAAACTTGAAATTCAGAAAATAAATAAATAAATAAACTGAAAATTCAGAAAATAAATAAATAAAAAAATGGAAAATAAATAAACTGAAAATTCAAAAATAAATAAATAAATAAACTTGAAATTCAGAAAACAAATAAATAAATAAACTAAAAATTCAGAAAATAAATAAATAAATAAACTGGAAATAAATTTTTCAGAAAATAAATAAACTGAAAATTCGAAAATAAAGAAATAAATAAACTGAAAATTCAGAAAATAAATAAATAAACTGGAAAATAAATAAACTGAACATTCAAAAATAAATAAATAAATAAACTTGAAATTCAGAAAATAAATAAATAAATAAACTGGAAAATAAATAAACTGAAAATTCGAAAATAAATAAATAAATAAACTGAAAATTCAGAAAATAAATAAATAAAAATAAAATGGAAAATAAATAAACTGAAAATTCAAAAATAAATAAATAAATAAACTTGAAATTCAGAAAATAAATAAATAAACTGGAAATAAATAAATAAACAGCAAATAAATTAACTGAAAATTCAAAAATAAATAAATAAATAAATAAACTGAAAATTCATAAAATTAATAAATAAATAAACTGGAAATAAATTTTTCAGAAAATAAATAAACTGAAAATTCGAAAATAAATAAATAAATAAACGGAAAATTCAGAAAATAAACAAATAAACTGGAAATAAATAAACTGAAAATTCAAAAATAAATAAATAAATAAACTTTAAATTCAGAAAATAAATAAATAAACTGAAAATTCGGAAAATAAATAAATAAATAAACTGAAAATTCGAAAATAAATAAATAAACTGAAAATTCAGAAAATAAATAAACAAACTGGCAAATAAATAAACTAAAAATTCAAAAATAAATAAATAAATAAACTTGAAATTCCGAAAATAAATAAATAAATAAACTGGAAAATAAATAAACTGAAAATTCGAAAATAAATAAATAAATAAACTGAAAATTCAGAAAATAAATAAATAAGTAAATAAACTGGAAATAAATAAACTGAAAATTCAAAAATAAATAAATAAATAAACTTGAAATTCAGAAAATAAATAAATAAACTGGAAATAAATAAATAACTAAACTTGAAATTCAGAAAATAAATAAATAAATAAACTGAAAATTCAGAAAATAAATAAATAAATAAACTGTAAAATAATTAAACTGGAAGAAAAAAAATTCCGAAAATAAATAAACTGAAAATTCGAAAATAAAAAAATAAATAAACTGAAAATTCAAAAAATAAATAAACAAACTGGAAAATAAATAAACTGAAAATTCAAAAATAAATAAATAAATAAACTTGTAATTCAGAAAATAAATAAATAAATAAACTGGAAAATAAATAAACTGAAAATTCGAAAATAAATAAATAAATAAATAAACTGAAAATTCAGAAAATAAATAAATAAAAAAATGGAAAATAAATAAACTGATAATTCAAAAATAAATAAATAAATAAACTTGAAATTCAGAAAACAAATAAATAAATAAATAAATAAACTGATAATTCAGAAAATAAATAAATAAACTGAAAATTTTAGAGGTAAACAGGAAATTGATTCGTGGACGGAGGGAGTATTTTTTATTTTATACTAGAAAATAAGGAAACTAAAAATGATACTCCCTTCGTCCCATTATAATTGACACACTTGCCTTTTTTATTTATCCCATTAGAATTGGCACTTTTCTAAAATGGTAGGTGGTCCCTATATTCTCTACACACATAAAATAAGTGGACTCTACTTACTTTACACTCTTAACCCTTTATTCTTAATTTCCGTGTCCAACTCGAAAGTATGAATTCTAGTGGGACCGGAGGGAGTATTTATTTAAAAGGATGATTCGTTATTATCAAATAAAGAGATTGTGGAGCACATAATATATTCGGTTTTATTAGTAAAGGAAAAGAAACTTTAATAATGCGGCTGTGGAACCCAGTCAGGAACTTTAATAATGAGATAGTTGTGGATCACAGCTAATGGAAAATAAAACGACTTGATTACTTATTTCTTTACGTCAATCGTCGTTCAGATTCCTCAAATTTCAACAAAATTCGACTTTGATTTGAGATGGCAGCTTATGCAGCTCTGGTTTCTGTGATGAACATCATTGAGCAGATGATGAGCCATCCTCGCCTTTCAATTGTATTCGACAAGAAACAGATTGAATCCATTGGGGAGAAGGCTGATGGCTTGCTCAACTTGATAACCAACACTAATATTGATGGAGGTAGCAAAGAAGCATCAGATCTGGAGAGTCAAATCGCATCTGCAGCTCACGCAGCTGAAGATGTGATTGAATCACACATTGTCGATCAAATTCATGCTGAGAAGAAGCAAGCACGGACCAACTTCATGCTGCGGCTCTGGCAACGGAGAAATCGACCCAGTCATAAATGCTCGTTGTCGGATCTGCAACAAATAATTGAAGAAATGGATGGTATCAAGAGAAAGGGTGCTGAGCTCAAGGAGAAATGGCGAGCGAGAGAGGAGCAAGCTACACATGGTGACATGGATGTTGTGGAGGAGAAACAACCTCTCACCACCACCACCGGAAAGGCTTCTCCGGTGGGACTCGAAGACGACGTGATCCACATCATGGACAAGCTCACCATACATCAACCCGAGCAGCACATCATCTCGATTGTTGGGATGGGCGGCATGGGTAAGACCACGCTTGCTCTAAATGTTTATGAAAATTCACTCATCCAGAGACACTTTGACATTCGTGCTTGGGCTACTGTATCTCAACAATACAGTGCACAAGAAATCTTTTCAAAACTTCTCTCTAGCATAGGGCAAAGTGGAAGTGGGAATGATTTAGAGGTAGAGTTGCATCAAACTTTATGGGGAAGAAGATATCTGATTGTATTAGATGATATATGGAGTGTCGAAGCTTGGGATGAGGTGAAGCGTTACTTTCCTGATAATGGGAATGGAAGTCGGATCGTTTTAACTACTAGGTTGTCGGATGTGGCTAGTGATTGTAGCTCTAGTTCTTGCTTCACCATGAAACCTTTAAAAAAGGATCAAAGTTGGGTGTTGTTTTGCAGAAACGCTTTCCAGCAAGAGCATTGCCCTTATCCTCAACTAGAAAGTGTGGGAAATGAGATTGTTAGATTGTGCAGAGGACTACCCTTGTCAATTGTTGTGATTGGAGGGTTTCTTCTCAAATCGCCTAGGACTGTAGGATTCTGGGAGGATGTTGCCAAGAATATAAAATCAATCCCCAATTCAATGGAGAAGCAAGAGATCTTAGATGTGTTATCTTTAAGCTATAATCACTTGCCCCCTCATCTGAAACCATGTTTTCTTTATATGGGAATTTTTGAGGAGGACAGTGAGATTCGTGCATCACGAATCATCAAACTTTGGGTTGCTGAAGGATTTATCAAACCGAAGAGAGCCCAAATGTTAGAAGAGATTGCAGAGGGGTACTTGAATGACTTAGTTGATAGGAATCTTGTTCTTGTTGGCAGACATCGATATAATGGGAAGATTAGGTCTTGTCGACTTCACGATCTGATAAGAGATCTGTGCTTGAAAGTATCTGAGAAAGACAAGTTCTTCTATGCCAAGAGGGCACTCCACAACATGACTGAGGAGCGTCGCTTCATATGTCATGACTTCATCGAGAGTGAAGATGTTCATGAGATGTCTGATGCTCTGATGTCAGCGCAGCTTCTTCGTTCTCTGGTATCCAGCAGATGGTCGAAGCTTCCGGTTGTGTTTAAGTTGTTGAGGGTTTTGACTATGGCTAGCGACTGTTCCGCGGAGGATATAATTCAGAACTTGAACCTGCGGTACCTTACTTTCCAACCTTTTGCTTTCGGCACCTTGGTGAGGCTTCCTTCTTCAATATCCTTCATTTGGAACCTGCAAACATTGACAATTGAAGCGAGACTTGTCGTTGCACCAATTGAAATTTGGTGCTTGTCACAACTTAGGCATGTGGAGTGCAAACGGATTTATCTTCCCCATCCTCCTCCTTCTCCAAATGACTGTGTTGTCATGGGAAACTTACAGACACTGATAAAAGCAGTAAATTTGAGGTTGAGTGAGGAGGTGTGTAAGAGAATTCCCAACACCAACAAATTGCATCTAATCTACAATGATAAGTTGGAGGGCTATGAAAAATGCTTGTTCGACCATCTCCACAATCTTGGCAGCCTACATAAACTTCAATCACTAAAGCTAGTAGTTTCCACCTTTCCTAAACGATCCTCATGCAATGCAGATCGGCTCAAGTGTGCATTTCCGGTATCTCTGAAGAAGATGTCACTGAAAAACTGCAGTCTTGTCTGGAATGATCTGACAATCATCGGTTCTTTGCCCCATTTAGAAGCTCTCAAGCTAGATAATTCCGTCAAGGGACAGAAGTGGAGTCCGGTTAACGGGGAGTTTCTCCGCCTTAGATTCTTGAGCATTATTGATTGTGATCTGAGATGTTGGGATGCAGACAGCTCCCATTTCCCAGTTTTGGAGAAGCTTAGACTTGAAGGATTGAAGCACTTGGAAGAGATCCCTTTGGATACTGGGGAAATTCCGACACTTGAAGTTATTAGTGTGGATGGATGCAGTGAGTCTGCTCAAATTTCAGCAATGAAAATAAAGGAAGAACAAGAGAGTCTAGGAAATGAGGGCCTTCAAGTTGAAATATCATCAAGTCTAGGAAATGAGGGCCTTCAAGTTGAAATATCATCAAGGAAGAAAGACTATGCAAACCAATTAAGGCGCTGGAGACAGGCAGCCCTGTTTCTTAATAATTTAAAAAGGCTGTCAAGGTCAACAGATTATCTCTACGATTGATAGCAGGAAATGAAGTTGTAAATTTTGCTGTGTGTTTGATTTTACATTTGGTATGAACGGCTTTCTTCAGCCAATCTAATAAAAAAAAGTTATTTCTTTATTGAGGTAGTCTCCTGTACACTCGGATTGTACCATACTCGGATCCTGATCCAGCTGAACTATTCAGGCCCGTTTTTTCTTGGAATGACACTAACACTAACTAACATTATTTTGTTTTATAAATGATACCATCATATTATATAAATAACACTATATCAAAATGACACTAATACTTAACATCCGGACAGGATAGTCTAGTTGGGTTAGGATCCGGGCAGGGTACAACGCAGATGTGCCGAAGGTTTTGTGTTCTTTCTTTCGCAACATTCTCCCACACTTGTTCCCCAATAAATCATTATCTCCGAGATTCCCACCCTGAAGCAACATAAACGCAAGTGTTTCCATGGTTGGGGAATGAGAAGAACGACGGACACTAAAAATCTGATTTTAAATGGCTATAAACAAATAAAAACATGATAGCATCCATATCTTCAATTACCTACTTTTAGCTTGCAAGATTGGATACATAATGAAAACAATTTTCCAGGTGAATGATGTTATTTCTAGGATGGCAGATATTTCTAGAGTGAGATTCATCACAAAACATATAGTTTGTGAGATTAAAGCAAGTTAATGCAATAAATCAATACAGAAAAACTTCCACTTACAATCTTGTAGCTAAAAGATCACAACCGAGCCATGGAAATTAGTTGTTTTTTTGCATTTATTTCAGTACCAGCAATAGAGTTGGAACAAGTTGCCAGAGCAAAAATATCAAACTGGCACACGCTCTAATTAAGTGGTCGTTTAGTTCGAGTAGAGGAATGGAAAGGGAATGGAATCAAATAAAGAAATGGAATGGTAACAATAAGCATTACTTTTATTGAGTGTTTGGTTTAACAATAGAAATAAATCATTAGTAAGGGATTTCCTTTTTTTTGTTTCCCCTCTATTTTGAGGGGTAACAAATTGGGTGATTGGATTACCCCCAAGTAAGGGTAATAGTTACCTTATTATCCAAACCAAACAATAAATAATGGATTCAATTAATTGATGGGTTAATTGCCGGAAAAACCATATACTTTTTTTATTTTTGGTTATTTCCCATGACAAAAAAAGTCTGAACAGAAATCCATGAATTGAAAACTTAATTGTAATTTTCCCCCGCGTCCATTTTTTCCCCAAATTGAATCCGAGGTGGCAATCGGATTTCCAGCGTGTCATCGCCGGGAATTGAACGAGACGACGCTGTTTTAATTTTAATTAAACGATGCAGCAGACCAGTCAACGGTCGCCTGAATTGGAGTTTTGCGGCGATAGTGAAGCTTTTTTTAGTCCCGTCACCTCAACCTCCGGCGCCAGCAAACCAGTCAACGGTCGCCTTGCCCGAGCCTCGTGACTCCACCCCGAGTCCCCGACGCCGGCGACGATTGGCAGTTGGCACGACAATTAGTTTTGAGAGAACTGATTTAGATCCCAGCTCCCACCTCCGCCGCCCGCATCTCGCCTCCAATCTCCGCCCTCTCGCCTCGCCGCTTCCACACACCGCCTCCGCCCTCCCCTTTCCTCTTCCAGTTCGCTCGCCTCTATTCTCATTAATTAGGGCTCATTGCTTGACAAAGCAGGGGGAGGGAGACAGAACCAGATCTGCGGCGCCTCTTTCAGAAATTTGGGTAAATGATTCAGATCCCGGCTCCCACTTCCGCCGCCCTTGTCTCGCCTCCAACCTCTGCCCTCTCGCCTCGCCACCTCCGCCCTCCCCTTTCCTCTTCCAGTTTGCTCGCCTCCATTCTCATTAATTAGGGCTCATTGCTTGACAAAGCAGGAGGAGGGAGACAGAACTAGATCTGCGGCGCCTCTTTCAGAAATTTGGGTTTCAGGCGGCGGCGATGTGGCTGCCTAGTCATCAGGCGATGTGGCTGCCTAGTCATCAATTTATTTTGACAGATGGAATGAATTATGCCACGTTGGATCGGAGCTCCATCGGAAATCGCCGGAAAATGGACGCGGGGAAAAATTACAATTAAGTTTTCAATTCATGGATTTCTGTTCAGACTTTTTTTGTCATGGGAAATAACCAAAAATCGAAAAAGTATATGGTTTTTCCGGCAATTAACCCTTAATTGATTCCCTTTCCAACCTCCAAAAACACCCAACCAAACATGGGCTAAGTCGCCTTCTTACGGGCTTCCTCTCGCCTAACTGCTCTATCATAGATCTCGTAGCAGCATCTTGAGCAAAAGCAAACACAAGAGAAGTGAGACACGAAATCGGATTAGAACTCAAAGGTTCTCACAACATGAAACCAACTTAAGAGTTAAAGTTTTTCAACCAATGTCACATTTTCAAATAATCTAGGCTGCAATCACAAGCATTTCTAGCAAGCATTTTAGAGGACTTGGTGATCAAGTTAATTCAAATGTAAAACCATTCCTCGTGTATCATACAGAATCATCAAGATGGCTTATGACGAACCACTTCAGATTCAAGATTCAACTGCTTTATAAAAGATAAAGTAATTAAACAGTCTATAACTAGCATATTAGACAAATAATAAAGTGCTTTTAGGAGAAAACCAAACAACAAGAGGTATACAGCCTAAGGAGTGAAAGTGATCAATGCATGGAGAGAAAGAAAGAACTTTGGAGGATCGATGTATAATTTTAGAGACAAAAATGCATGGAGAGAAAGAAAGAAGTGATCAATGTAACATGGCAGCTGCAAAACGTTGCATCGGAGATTCAAGAAAGAACTTTGGAGGATCGAAGGGAAAAAAATCAAGACCATCGAAGTTTGTTTCTTCTAGAAGAGAGAAATAATCATTAGATAGTAAGAAAAATATATAGGATAGCTCAAGAAGAAAAGTAAATTCATTAAATTATATATGTTGCTTCCTTTCTGGTAGATTAAGCTCTTGACAAGCATCTACACTCACCGAGTCGCTTCAAACTTCATGTTAATTGTTAACAACATAAAATGCTATCAATTTGTGTGGGATAAATCCATCTGTATACAAAGACCAGTTTGATAGCTTCTAGCAAATTTCCTTTCCTTTTCGAGGGAGGAGGTATCATTTCCAAAGAACTCTAATCGAAGCACGAAAGCTAGCTACCATATCAACAACATTGATGAAACATAACATTGCTGTAATCCTTGAGCATTCGAGCATTTACACGAGCTATTTATTTAACGAACTCTGAAAGAATTATTACAGTTTCAATAATTCAACCTGAAGTATTTTTTTGTCTAATCAACACCTCAACTCACCTTACCCTGCAACTCCTTATGTTACTAATCTTCCCATTTCTAAACCATTCTAGCAGTCAAGCAAAACCACCAAAAACTTCCATCAAGGTAACCACTTCATACATCAAGTGGAGTATAAACTGTGAATATATATGCACAACCATGGCATTTACAGATTTCATATATCAAGCTATTGAACAATATATATATATATATATATATATATATATATATATATATGCATATATGAAACATGATTTAATTGTTTTAACAATGAAAAGAAAAGAAAGGTAGAGTCTGCATATGTTTGTGTGTGAGAGTCGAGTCTGAGGAGTAGTGGAACGTCGCTGCTAGTTCATCGGCAATGGTAGAGAGAGAAGAAAGGGGGAGAGGGAGAACAGGGGCTGGGACGGCAATGGCGGCTTTTGCTGCTGATTCGCCGGAGTTTCGGAGGGAATCGCCGGAGTTGAGAGATTTATTTAAAATGTTTGGGCTTGATTTATTTTATTAAATCTGGGCTATTCTCCTTTTTTATTAATTGACATGGGCTGTTTTATTTAATTCATGTGGGCTGCGATTTTGTTAAAAAAAAAAAAAGAAAAAAATAAGAGGGCCTTTTTAATTTAATTGCTGTGCACGTTCATGTTCAAATGGGCTTCCTTGATTATTTAATTAAACCGTCATTAGTTTAATTAATTATTTTAAAGAGTGATGCATAATAATAATATATTGTATTTATTATTATGCGTATATTTTAAGCAATTACTTATCCTATGTTTCAAGCATGACATTAAATTGTATTTGCATTATGCAATAAAAGAATTTATGGTTTAATTGGTTTTAATTGTAAATCCAATCTATTTATTACTCCCTCCGTCCGCGATATCGTTTCCACATTGTGCATGACGCGAGTTTTAAGAAAAGTGGTGAATAGTAGTAGATATTGTAGTGAGTGGAGTTTGGGTCCCACTATTGTTGTGAGTGGAAGTTTGTGGACCCTACATCTATAAATGAAAGTGGAAACGATATCGCGGGGGGACTGGAATGACAAATGTGGAAACGATATCTCGGATGGATGGAGTATATGAAAAACACAGTCTATGGCAAAATGACAATTAAAGAATCATATTAAGGGTATTTACAAAACTCAACAAATCCCATAAAATAAAAATAGTCAACAAATCACGTATATTTTCTCTCTCCTCTCTCCTCTCTCCTCTTTCATCACACGGTTTCTTTCATTTTTCTATACTCTCTCTCTCTCTCTTATATTCTCTTTTTCATATTTTTGTGATTTAAAAAAAATCAAATTTTAGTTATAAAAATTATTCAATATATATATCTTAAATTAAAGATAAATGCAAGATCTTTAATTTGGTATAAAAATGATCAAATATGAATTTAAAACAAATAAATCATTATACTTTAAAATTTTAAGATGTTTATTTTTTCTCTCTCCTTTTTTTATATCAATTTTTCATTTTTTTGTCTTTTCTTATTACATGGTTGTTTTAAGGTTGTCGTTATTATTAATATTTTTCTCTCTCCTTCTCTACTACAAAATTTTGTTTTCACTCTCTTCTATTTTGATAAAAAAATAAATAAATATCATTGAAACATTATATTTATATGTTGGATTATTTTATTAAGTATAACATAAAGATACCTTTAATTCTTTTGTGGAAATATCACATCTCCTTAATACTAAACAAACATTTACTTTTTTCTCTTTGGTTTCCTACTGTATATAAATTTAGTGGCCTTTGCACATCAATTTTGAAATATATATTAAAATTATCCAATTATTATTTTTTTATTTTATTTTGCATACTCGCTTATTTTTTGGTCAAATTTTGTGCTGAAATACTATATGAAATCCTACGTACCATATTTGTCGATTACTAATACAATGTTAATTTGGGCATATTAAAAAAATGTCATTTACGTTTAAAATTAGCATCTAACTAAACAAATTAAGAATCGAAGTATTAAATTGAGAGAAAGTGAGATGAATGAAGCTGATGAGAGAAAATGACAAGAAGTAATACAAGAAATCAAAGTAATAGATAGAAACTCTTTTTGCTGCAACAAATTTGATTAGATATAAGGATTAGGAGAAAATGAAAATAATTTTAGGGTTTTTAATTGTCTAACAACCTGAAACGACGTTGCTTCATCCAACTGATGTTATATCTATTTTACCACGCGGTCATATTTATGTTAAGGTGGGATTATATGAAAAATAGAATTTTAAAAATGATTTTTTTTATTTTTTTAAGATTGTGAATGAAGTTATTTAATTACTATATAATAATAATGTGTGATGTCAATTGCCATTATAAGATAATTTAAATATTTTACAAATAATTATATATATACATTTTAACTTTGAAATTATACCTTTTTAGCAAAAATTGATTTTATAAATGTATTTAAATAAGTATGTTTGAAGGAGAAAGCTAAAGCAAAATGATATATTTCATTTTTATTGGAATTTATTTTTTGGCATCAAATAATTATTCAATTCTTTTATGAAACAATAGGGCCGGATGGCCCTATTGGTGATTGAAACTTAAATTTTGTCCACAAAATTTAAAATATCAATATTTGGCCATCTTTTATGTGTTCTACCTAATTTACCATTTAACCCAATAGATCCAACAACTTCCTTTGACCCGGATCCAGATTTAGGGATTAACCCATGCCTTGTCTACCCTCCAGACCCCCGACCCCACCCACCCCCCACCCACCCCCAGCCAAAAAAAAAATTTTTTTTTTAGTTCCCCTGCTTGTCTACCCCCCAGACCCCCGACCCCACCCACCCCCCACCCACCCACCCCACCACCCACCCCCAAGCCAATTTTTTTTTTTTTTTACTTCCCCTGCCTTGTCTACCCCCCAGACCCCCGACCCCACCCACCCCAAGCCAAAATTTTTTTTTTTACTTCCCCTGCCTTGTCTACCCCCCGACCCCACCCACCCCCCCCCAACCACCCACCCCCAAGCCAAATTTTTTTTTTTTTTACTTCCCCTGCCTTGTCTACCCCCCAGACCCCCGACCCCACCCACCCACCCCCAAGCCAAATTTTTTTTTTTTTTTACTTCCCCTGCCTTGTCTACCCCCCCAGACCCCCGACCCCACCCCCCCCACCACCCACCCCCAAGCCAAATTTTTTTTTTTTTTACTTCTCCTGCCTTGTCTACCCCCCCAGACCCCCGACCCCACCCACCCCCCCCCCACCACCCACCCCAAGCCAATAATTTTTTTTTTAACTCCCACTGCCCTGCCTACCCCCTGACCCCCGACCCTACCCCCCCACCCACCCCCAAGCCATAAGGAACTTTTTAAACACTTTAGATATTCCATTTAGGGTTTAGATTATCCATTTAGGGTTTAGATGTTCCATTTAGGGTTTAGATTATCCATTTAGGGTTTAAATGTTCCATTTAGGGTTTAGATGATGCTTTAGATGATGCTGTTGTTTCTATATTTGTTCTGCATGTTTGGCACTTATAGCACTAATAGTGCCATAAGTGCTAAAAAGACCATTTTACTTTATTTTATTTTGGATTTTCGTTGGCACTTATGGCACTATTAGTGCCATAAGTGCCATAAAATAAAATAATAAAGTAAAATTTTTTGGCTTGTGGGTGGGGTCGGGGGTCTGGGGGTAGACAGGGCAGGGGGAGTAAAAAAAATTTCGTTGGCACTTATGGCACTATTAGTGCCATAAGTGCCATAAAATAAAATAATAAAGTAAAATTTTTTGGCTTGGGGGTGGGTGGGGTGGGTGGGGTCGGGGGTCTGGGGGGTAGACAGGGCAGGGGGAGTAAAAAAAAAATTTCGTTGGCACTTATGGCACTTATAGTGCCATAAGTGCCTAACCCGACCCGCGTGCCTGATCCTACCCGGCACGCGACCCGCGCTCCTGACCCTACCCAGTCCGCCCAATTAAGGGCAAAAACGTCCCAAAGCTATAAAAATGGCCAAAATTTGTGTTTTTTCAATGTGTGGCCATAAATTGTGTTTTATGCTTCATTTTGGCTACTTCAAAATTTTACTCTTCTTTTATTAGAATTCTAAAAAATTCTAATAATATAATTTATTTTCCTACTGATCAATTGAAGCTTTTTCTAATAAGATGACATAGGTAATGAGCTAACGTAGAAAAAATAATTTTATGCATGATTAGCTCGTGTTTTAAAAATATATATTGTGATATAAATACTTTTTTATTATTATTTCTTCGTTTATTTTAATTTGAATTACGTGTTTATTCTATAATTTAATATTTAATATTTATTTTTTATTTATTTGATACATCATTTATTTATTTATTTTGATAAATTAACATGATTACATAAAGAAATTTAAAGGCCGCGTCATAGGGGCTCGAACCCAAGACCTTCGGTTTTAGACATTAACCCCCAATCACTTAGCCCATACACACACTACATTGTTTAATTTTGATGCAAAGCTATGTTCGTCGTGCATCGCACGGGCAAGTGTACTAGTTATTAAAGAAAATCAAGTAAAGATATTGTTGGTGTCCTTAACTCAAGAATTTTAGTTTTCAATTATTTATTTAAGGGTTAAGTATCAAATAAGCCCTTAACGTGGAAGCCCTTATTACATTGCCGACCCTATGGCAAATGGGGTATCAAATAAACCCCTATCGTAATTAATTTTGAACAAATACACCCTTAGACCTAACGTCCACTTAACTGCCGTTTACTTATTATTATTTTTTAATTTTTTTTTGGTAGGTCCCACTTAACAGCCACATCATCGTCTACAAGAGGAATGGTGAAGACGATGATGTGGCTGTTAAGTGGGACCTACCAAAAAAAGAAAAATTAAAAAATAATAATAAGTAAACGGCAGTTAAGTGGACGTTAGGTCTAAGGGTGTATTTGTTCAAAATTAATTACGATAGGGTCGGCAATGTAATAAGGGCTTCCACGTTAAGGGCTTATTTGATACTTAACCCTTTATTTAATTTTGAAAACCCGACGTGATGAATCGTAGAATGTCAAGCACTTCACTATGACTTAAGATTAGATTTAGGAGACCTATTAAGAATATAGATTTCTTGTAGGCTTTATGGATCGTGAGGACTAGCGCTTCTATTCCTATTCAGAGTTAAGATTAAACGACAGGCTTTGCCTAATCAGGTGGGCTTATTTTTCAAATGTATGATTGAGCTATTAAGCTTAAATGTTTCATGAAATGCAAACTGTTTATCCAATAAAATATTTTTGTGCACT
Source organism: Salvia miltiorrhiza (assembly GCF_028751815.1). NCBI lineage: Eukaryota > Viridiplantae > Streptophyta > Magnoliopsida > Lamiales > Lamiaceae > Salvia > Salvia miltiorrhiza. The sequence continues at coordinate 56,456,529 of NC_080394.1, read as the reverse complement.
CTACCATGTTTAAGGCTCGCAAAGTTGCACACCTCGACCAAAAATCGAGGCGGTGGAAGGCGCAATCCACGTCTAACCTGAGCCTCCCAACAAGGGATGAAGGAAGAAGGAAGGTCGTCGTCGTCAGGCTTCTCGAAAGCCCTCGATTGAGGATAAAGGGCGAAACCAGAATCGGGGAGACGAAGCTGCGCCCGAAGACTAGATAGATCTGTTTCGAGTAACAGGAGAAAAAAGAGGGCAAGAATATATGCAGAATCGATAAGAGAAAGGGAGAATGTAAACCAGATGAGAAGAAGATGGAACGATTAAGAAATCGAGGAAGATGAAGGGGAAAGTATAAATTAAAATAAAAGGGGAGTAAAAAATAACTTGCGGGAAAATTAGCGGTGTAGAAAGAAAGAAGTGATGAATGAAACATGGAAGGTGCATATCACAAAGTGATAGGAACCCAAGACCTAGGGATGTCAATCGGGCCAGCCCACCAGGTGGTTTTCGGGCTAGTCCTATCGGGTTCCGGGTTAGTCGGGTGCGGGCTAATCGGGTTGTAGGTTTTTTCGGGTTATAAATCTTCAACCCTAACCCTAAACTTTCGGGTTTCGGGCTAGCCCATCGGGCTAATCAGGTTAAAGGCGTAAAAATAAAATTATCATTTGTATTTTATTATTCCTAATAATCTAATGTATAATGTATAAAATATACATAGATATTAAAGATATAAATTATATAGCAAAGCATGAAATGCAAAAATATAAGATATTCAAGATTACATAAATAAAATTATATTAAAATGAGATAGTAAAATTTAACATGTATCAATGCACTAGAATCAATCTGGATCATTACTGAATAATTAGTGGATTTGCCATGCACGTCTCATTGACAGAAAAAAAATTGGTATCAGTTTAAAATGGTATACTAATAATTAATTTCTAACTAATGAGATACTAATAATCAATTTCTACAAAAAAATCCGTAATTAATTTCACTTTTTTTTAATGAGATTGCACACACACACACATATATATTCTAACTAATTAATTTCACTTTTTTTAATGAGGCTATATATATATATATATATAAGCAAATACCATAGATCTAAACATAGCAGAAGTTGTAACTGGATGCATCAGTCACAATTCCGTCAGCCCACCGGGCCAGCTCATCGGGTTTTCGGGCTAGCCCTATCGGGTTCCGAGTTAGTCGGGTGCGGGCTAATCGGGCTGGAGGTTTTTTCGGGTTGCGATTTTTCAACCCTAACCCTCTAATTTTGTCGGATTATTCGGGTCGGCCCACGGGTTTCGGGCTGCATTGACATCCCTACCAAGACCATCAAAGTTTGTTTCTTTTGGAAGAAAGAGACAATCATTAGATATGCCGATTGCCCTTAAATATATAGGATAAGAAGAAAAGTAAATTCATCAAATTATGTTGCTAAATGAGACTAGTTATCTAAATTCTCATATCAGAAAATTTTATAAGAATTTCATTATTCAATGAAGGAAGTCTAAGCTTTAATTTCACATTCATAAAAAAATTGGAGCTAAGTTCAAACACAAAACTATATATATCTAGGATTAGTTACTCACCTTTTCTACTTTCCCTTTCTTCCAATTCCGCAAAGCTCGTTTTTCACCTTTATTCTCACCAAACCCTATCTCTCCATCTTCCCCAATTCTTCAGCTAATTAGTTACTCTTGACTGATTCATCACCAAAAAAGTAGTTAAAAGTATGAGAAAGAAAAATAATACATAATCCGCAAAATCTGAATCTATCCTATTCTATAGAAATAGTTTTGCCTATTTTATTGTTTTCTGTTGTGTTTTTCTTTGCAAAGCCTATTTAACACCAACACCCACTTTGTTTTTTTTCATTCAACTTACCTGCTTTTGCACTTAGCAATCTCTCAAAAAAGAGTGAGAATGAGTCGGAATCACGCTGCCATGATTTTGGGAAGAATTATCTCCAATTCTTCTTTCAATTCATCCACTCTCCCCATTGCTTCTCTACACTCGTTTCTTGTCCTATCAAGATTCCATTTTTATAATCTCAGCCACCAAATTAGATACTTCTCCGCCAAACCCAGATTCAATCTTGATAATCTCACTCACCAAATTAGATACTTCTCCGCCTATCATAGATTCGATTTTGAATCTATACGTGAGCCCAATGATGCCGTCGCTCTATTTCGGGATATGATGAGAACGGAGCCACTTCCTTCTGTTAAGCTTTTCTCGAGATTGCTGAGTGCTGTGGTGAAGCTGAAACAATACTCTGCTGCACTTCATCTGTTCGACAAAATGCTTAAAAGGGATGCTCCCGTAAATCACTACACGTTGAGTATTGCGATTGATTGCTATTGCCGACTCAAAAGGCCTGATTTTGGGTTTGCGATCTTAGGCAGTTTTTTCAAGAGTGGGTTTGAGCCTACCGTAGTAACCTTTACTACTCTCATCAAAGGGTTACTGTTGATTGAAAGGATCCCAGAGGCAGATAAATTGTTGGGGAAGCTGTCGGCCTACCAACTGTGCGATCCCAACGAGTATACGTATAGTACCATAATTAATGGGTTATGCAAAGCTGGAGATATTCTACACGCAATTGATTTGCTCTTAGGGGTGAGCATCGGTTCGGTTCGGTGCAAAACCGAACCAAAAACTCAAAACCGAAAACCGAACCGATGGTTAAAATTGGAACCGCACCGCACCAATTGGGGGTCCAGAACCGAACCGGAATCGAACCAATAAAACCATCGGTTTCGGTTCGGTAACCGAACTGAACAATGCAATTTATTTTATTTTATTTTTTTCGAAAATACCAATTAAAAATTGTAAAATAATGTATAATACACAAATTTCAAATGTCAAATCCCCACAACATGAACATGATAAATAATTATATATTATAATTGTGAATTAGGGTTTTAGTTTTAGGTTAAAAAATTATAAAATAATTATATATAATAAAATATTAATATGTATCGGTTCGGTTCGGTTTAAAATCGAACCAAAAAATGGAAACCAACACCAAACCGAAAGTTTTCGGTTTTTACTTTTTAAAATCGAACCGAAAATCGAACTAATAGAATTGGGACCGAACCGCACCAATCCAGTTCGGTTCGGTTCGGTTCGATTTTCAGTGTCGGTTCGGTTTCTGCTCACCCTTATTTGCTCTACTTATTGGAAAAAGGAAGAGGGAGCTGCAAACCCAATGCCTATGCTTACAACATAGTCATTGATGGTCTATGCAAGGAAGGAAAGGTGGACGATGCTCTCCAACTCTTCTCCTCTTTGGGTGATAAAGGGATTTCACCAAATGTCGTGACATATAATTCAATAATTGAGGGGTTGTGCAATAGGAGAATAATGGGCGAGGCTGAAGACGTTTTGAAGAAGATGATTGCTGATCTGGTCAGCCCAAATGTGGTGACATGTGATTTTTTTTTTATCAGAAAAAAAGGAAATCTTATAAAATAAATGGTACCAGAAGTACCAACACAAAGTTACACAATTTCACATGACACTTTCTCAGTCATCCAAGAGGAAAAACTGAGCTCAGTTTTGGAAAAATTAAAAATCTTGTTCCAACTCCAAAATCTAACTTTGATGTCGCGAATCACATTCTGAATGTCCCAGGGTTTCCCTTCAAAGCGGCTGTCATTCCGGTTCTTCCAAAGTATCTAGATAACACACATCCAAAGTGCTGTAAGAAATTTTCGGCTCTTTATCTTCCCCAAATTGGCAAAAGCTTTAAAGTGCTCTTCGACATCGCGTGGCCAAGGGCCACTGATCCCCAACCAGTTCAAAATTCCGTTCCAAAGCGCCGTCGTCTTCGGACATTCCAGGAGCAAGTGATTAATTGCCTCGACTTTGTGACAGCATGCATTACACGTGGTCTCTTCTTCTCCGAGGTGAATGTCCTTCTTCTAAGGTTGTCGCACGTTGGAAGTCTCTTTCTCAGAATTCTCCATGTAACAATTCTTGCTTTCTGTGGAGCCGGTGTGTCCCACACTTGTTTCATCAGCTCTTTGTCGAAGCTCGCTTGTGAATCCGGAATCCTTGAGCTTTTGATTAGATCATAGGCTGGTGACATGTAATATGTTTGTGGATGCTTGGTGCAGAGATGGAAAGGTGGAAGAGGCCGAACATATGTTGGTGTCTATGAAGGAGATTGATGTACAACCCAACATTGTCACTTATACTTCATTGATGAATGGATACTGTATGCAAGGGAAAATGGACGAAGCCGGACGCATTTTGCAATTGACAGTTAATTCTGGAATCAAGCCCCGATATCATAAGCTACACTAGCTTGATGAACGGGTTTTGCAAAAAGGGGCGAGTCGATGAAGTTTCACGTCTTTTTACCATAATTCCTGCTCTAAGATTAAAGCGCGATGTGGTTTCTTATACCATAATGCTAGAGGCCTTATTTCGTGAAGGCAAATGTGTAGATGGCTTGAAGCTGTTCAATGAGATGGAAGCTCTACAAGTGTCTCCGAATATAAGGACTTATAATATCTTGTTGGATAGTTTGTGCGGAGCTCATGGTATTGTTGAAGCTTTTCCGGTGTTGCATACCATGGAAGATAAAGGCATCATTCCAGATATAGTAACATACAATATTCTGATTGAGGGATTGTGCAACGACAACAAAGTCAGAGAAGCAAAATGTATGTTCCACGATCTTCCATCCAAAGGTTTGCAGCCTGATGTCGTAACATATAGTATCCTCACTGGTGCACTTTGCAAAGAAGGGCAGATAGAGGAGGCTAAATATCCGTTCCACGTGCTCCTATCAAAGGGTTTGCAGCCTGACGTCATAACTTATACGATCCTTATCGGTGCACTTTGCGAGGAAGGGCGGATAGAGGAGGCGAAGGATTTGATGACGCAAATGGTAAGCAGCGGTTGCTTGCCTAATAGTGTAACATACAATGTTTTTGTTCGAGGTCTTCTCAAAATGAACAAGATGTTTGATGCAATGCCACTGTTGGAAGAGATGGATTCAAGGGGATTCACACTTGACAAAACTGCATATTCGATGTTTATTGAAACTGGGAGATGGGAAGGTAAATATAGCGTTTTGTTTAATAAGGTTAAGAAACTCGTACCAAAGGACTTCTATTCTAGTTAGGTTTTATGTTGTGTTTGAAGGTCGAGAATTATTGCAATAGAGATTAACGGGAAAGTGCAATTGCTTATTTGTTTATTTAATCTTTATGTTATGATGATTTAAAATGTTTCAATTTTGTAGTTGTAGGCACTGTTGGTAGGGGTGGTAAAACGGTTCCGGTTAATCGGTTTTAATCGTAACCGAACCGAAAAAACCGATTTTCGTTTAACCGATAACCGGTTTTTACCGGTTCGGTTCGGTTATCGGTTAGTGTGTTCATCACTAATCGGTTAATCGGTTTAACCTGTCGGTTAACCGGTTAAACTGATTAACCGGTTTATTTTATATTAAATTAATTAATTTATATTTTAATATTTTAATTTAAATAATAACATTAATATTTCAAGTATCTATAAAAAAAATTGTTCTAAATTATCACAAGTTATGAATTAGTGCAGTGGATAAGACTTTATTCTTTCTTTCAAAGGTCAAGAGTTCAAATCCTATTGCACACATTCTACAAATTTGAATTTTTTTAAATAAAACCGGTTCGGTTTTAACCGAACCGACCGGTTTACCAGCCCTAACTGTTGGTGGGATTGTTTACTTTGATTGGGAGTTGCTCAGCTATGCACCTTGACTTGCAACTTCTGCATTCATTGTATGTGCAAATTGTAGCTACATTTAATTTAGTTTCACAATGTAAGAATTATGCATATGAATTCTTGATTGAATCAAGATCTCTATTTTGTCTGACCAGTGAGATTTGAACTCGAGACCCTCCAATACCTCTTGTGGTATCTGAGGTTCTTTGTCATCATTGAAAACTGAATATCGAAAATAATAAGCAATTAGTTTCTTGGGGAGAAAAAAAGGAACATAGAAAAAGCATCACCTTGAAGAAGAACTGCTGCACGAAACAGTAGGAATAGGAACGAGTGATGGCAGGGATGTTAATGGGAGAGAGAGAGAGACAGATGTTACTGTTGAGCTCTATCTGTGTATTAATTGTTTTTGACTTGTCAATAGTTTTTAACTGCGTCCTGTTTGGGAAGCATGAAACAGATTCTAAAGGATAAGGGCAATGTTCTTGTTGGAACTTTCCTTCAAGAACTTGCAACTGCCACACATCTCGTGTTCAAGAACTTGAAAAGCAGAGGTGTCTGCAACCCAACACACGACATCACAACCATCGATTCTCAACAACTTGAGACAAGGAAATTCTCCGTTGAAAGCGCTCCCAAGAAAGAGATGGATGCAAGCATCTTGTTCATTTTGATATCATGACTTACAATATCGTGTTGGGTGGCTTGAATAGTGCTCACCGTATTGATGGAGCATTTTCCGTTCGTGTTGAATGTTATGGAAGATAAATGCTTCATTTTCGACGTAGTAATATATAATATTCGACATAATAACATATAATATTCTCATTAAAGGTTTATTCTATCAAAAGGTATGTAAGCCAACGGTGTAACATAAACAATCTACATTGGTGCACTTTGCAAGAAAGGACAAATTGAGAAGGCTAAGGATTAAGTGCTACATATTAAGAGAGGTGGTCTCCTGTGCACCCGGGTGCACCGTGCATCCGGGCGCAAATGACACTAACACTTACACTAAATGACACTAACACTAACACTATCTTAAAATGATACTAACACTATTTTGTTTTACAAATGACACTATCATGTTATATAAATAGAATTGTCACGAAATGACACTAACACTGTATTAAAATGACACTATTATGTTATTGAAATGACACTGTGCACTCGGGTGCACCGTGCACCCGGGTGCACCGTGCACCCGGGTGCCAGGAGAATTTGTGATATTAAGATACCAAGCATTTGAATGCTTGGTATCTATATTTAAAAATAAACTTATTAATAAAAGTAAGGTAAATAATATGTTGTGACAGAATAAGATTAAAGAGCACAATCAAACAGAAAGAAGACACAGTTTTACGTAGTTCACCAATTTGGCTACATCCACGGGCAGATATGACAACATAATATAAGTGATAATTAGTTACCTGATGTTTGAGGTGAATTGTTTTTCAAAGAGAAACTGTGAAACGGTAAATTTAGGCAAAGTGATACATCGCAGGGATCAGGTGAAGAACAAACTACGGGAACCATCACGATAGAGAGACCTCGTCGCGAGATCAAGAAGCCCCTGCGCTACCATTGATGCTGATCAAGTTCCTTAGTTTCTTTTATCGTTGTTTTATTTTAATTGGGCTTGGGCTTACTTTATATTTTGGACGTGGGCTGATTTGTGAGGCCCGTAGTGTAGGACTAACTTTTCTTTTGAATGTAGTTGAAGATTAAAAGCTAGGGTTGCCGTCTTTTGAAGGATATCAGATATCAAAATTGTAAAAAACTCTCTTGCGTGATCGTTAACGTGACTATAATACGCAGCGTATTATTGGTGCTTTCATTACGCTGAACCATGGAGCATGGTGCAGGAGACTTGCAGCAGAAGTTCGGCGCGCTTAGTGCCCAGGTGGACGACTTTGTGCGTCTTAGCTCAGAGGGCCAACAACAACTCCGCCAATCCCAAGCTGGGTTTCAGAAACAGTTAGATGAAATTATCGGACTCATCAAGTCAACACATACCTCTGGATCAGGGATGAATGAACCTCCACCACCATTTCGGGTATCCTCTGTTCGTCTCGATGTTCCTCGCTTTGGGGGTGAAGATCCACACTCTTGGGTGTTTCAAATTGAGGAGTATTTTTCTTACCACAATACGCCCGAAAATCAATGAATACATATCGTCGCGTTCCATCTTGACGGTAAGGCATCCACTTGGTTCCAGTGGTTGAAATCACAAAAAATGCTTCATCTTGGTCTAATTTTTTGTCGAGGGTGAAATCTCGTTTTGGGGCTTCGCCTTTTGAGGATCCGGGGGGACAACTCGCAAAATTTACTCAACACAACTCCGTTGATAATTATCAATCTGAATTTGAATCTCTCATGGCACGCACTAGTACTGTTTCAGAGGCCCTGTTAATTTCATTCTATATATCTGGCCTCAACCCTCACGTGCGCCGTGAATTGCAGCTGAATCGACCAAGTACTTTGGATGAAACATTTGCTTTGGCTAGAGTTTTTTAGGGCAAATTTTTGGACAATCAGGCTGACTTCCGCACTATGCCACGCGCTAGTAGTCGTGTCTCTTTTCCTACTCCGATTGGGACATCTCCTCGCACAACGGTGCCAATTACTAGTACCTCGGTAACGCCTCCCACCTCTAGCTCACCAGCCCCTAAGCGGGACACCAACACCATCCCAATTCGAACGTTATCACGGGCTGAGTTGCGTGAAAAACGGGAGCGTGGCCTCTGTTTCAATTGTGATGAACGTTGGTCCGTCAACCACCGTTGTAAGACTAGAGGATCCGTCATGCTTCTGGATGGCGAAGAGCTCGATACAGTTGATGATGACACCAACAACTGTTTTGAGGATGACGCACCTGACCCCCTAGATGTGGTTATAACCGGTGATGTTTCTAGTTTGCATACTCTTTCCAGCAAAGGTCTGCCGTGCTCCCTCCGCTTGTTTGGCCGGCGTGGTACTCAACGGTTTCAAGTGTTGATTGACAATGGGAGTACTCATAACTTTATACAACGTGCGCTTGCGGAGAAGTTACAATTGCCTATTCAACCAACCCATGATTTTCGTGTATATATTGGGAATGGCGACTCTCTCATTTGTAAACATAAGTGCACAGGCGTCTCGATTGATCTCCAAGGTACAACATTTTCACTTGACTTATTCATTTTACCTATTCGAGGTCCCGATGTCATTCTTGGTGTCCAATGGCTTGAGGAACTTGGTCGCGTCACACATGATTACAAAAATGCTCAAATGGAATTCCAATGGAAACGCAAGAAAGTGGTATTAAAAGGTGACACCACTTTGGGCAATAAAGAGGTTAGCTTCCATATGTTACAAGGTATGATTAAACGTGACTTGTTGGCTGAGGTGTTCGAAGTCTATGTTTGCCAAGTTGAGTCACCGGTCACTCCAACGTCTTGCGCACAAGGTATGGATTCGGTTCCATTGAGTCTTCGTGGAATTCTGACAGAATTCAAAGATGTCTTTACTGAGCCTAGTGGATTACCGCCACAACGACTTTTTGAACATCGAATTCATCTAGAATCCAACTCTAAACCCGTGAATGTTTGCCCTTACCGCTACCCTTATTATCAGAAAAATGAGATGGAAAAATTGGTACGCGACATGCTTGCTCAAGGCCTTATTCGACAGAGTCAGAGTCCTTTTTCTTCTCCGGTGCTGCTCGTAAAGAAAAAGGATGGATCATTCCGTTTTTGTGTAGATTATCGAGCATTGAATGTCGTCACTATCAAGGATAAGTTTCATATTCCCACCGTGGATGAGTTACTCGATGAACTAGGCAGCTCACGGATGTTCTCTAAACTAGATCTTCGGGCCGGCTATCACCAAATTCGAATGCACGCGAAGGATATTTTCAAAACTGCTTTTCGCACACACGAGGGCCACTATGAGTTTGTGGTCATGCCCTTCGGTCTAACCAACGCTCCTTCAACATTTCAAGCAACCATGAATTTCTTACTTAAGGAGTTTCTACGTCGTTTTGTGGTGGTGTTCTTTGACGACATTCTCATTTATAGCTCATCCGAAGAGGAACATGTGGAGCACTTACGGTCTGTTTTACAATGCTTGCAATCTAATCATTTTTTTGTAAAGCTTTCTAAGTGCAATTTTGGGGAGAGGTCGTGGACTATTTTGGGCATGTGGTAAGTGCAGGAGGTGTACAAGTGGATCCAAAGAAAATTGAGGCTATGATGGATTGGACTGAACCAGGGATGGTGAACCATGTTCGTGGCTTTGTGGGACTTACAGGTTATTATCGAAAATTTGTGAAGGGTTATGCTTCAATTGCCTCACCTTTGACAGATTTATTATGCAACGATAATTTTAAATGGACTGAAGCAACTTCTCAAGTATTTCATGCGCTGAAAAAGGCAATGTCAATAACCCCGGTCTTACAGCTCCCTAATTTTAGTTTGTCGTTTACGATTGAAACAGATGCTTCGAATATGGGCATTGGTGTTGTGTTACTCCAAAACGGGCTGCCCATTGCCTATCATAGTCGAAAATTGGGCATACAGTTGCAAGGGACATTCACCTACATCAAAGAACTATATGCAATCACCGAAGCCGTTGGAAAATGGCGTAAATACTTGTTGGGTCGTCGGTTTACTATCCGAACCGATCACCGCAGCCTTAAAGACATTTTGCAACAACAAATCCACACACCGGAGCAACAAAAATATGTACGTAAACTCTTGGGCTTTGATTTTTTCCATTGAATATAAACCGGGCAAGCAAAACATAGTTGCTGATGCTTTATCCCGGGCTCCGGACGATGAAGCTGTGAGTATCCATATGGCGGAAGCCATAACTGTTACAGAGTCGAGTTGCTTCACAATTGAAAGTTTGCCGATCCTTGGCTGCATTACGACAGGAGAACGAAACCCATGCTGACATGGTGGCCTTACACCAACAGATGGATCGCCGAGAGTTAGGGGTTGATTTTGCGATCGTGGATGGGCTGCTCACATATAAATCTCGATATTATTTGCCCTCTACATCTGCATTGAAGCTCAAGTTATTACATGAATTTCATTGTACACCACTTTCGGGTCATGGAGGCATCAAGAAAACATTAGTTGGGTTATCTGCCTTGTTTTATTGGCCTAAAATGCGAAGGGACGTCGAAACATTTATTCATCACTGTGTGGTGTGCCAGCAAGTGAAAAGCGTCACAGTTGCCCCAGTTGGACTTTTACAACCACTTCCCATGGAACGATCTAACCATGAATTTTATCACACACTTGCCTATTTTGCACGGGTATTCTGTTATCTTGGTAGTGGTTGATCGGCTAACAAAGGCAGCACATTTTGGGGCCCTCGCTAATGGGTTTACGGCAGCAAAGGTAGCACGTTTATTCACTGATATGGTTGTGAAGTTGCATGGATTCCCTTCTTCCATAATTTCAGACAGGGACCCAGTTTTTCTCATCAAATTCTGGGCAGAATTATTCAAGCTTAGCGGTACAACTCTCAAACATAGCTCCGCATATCATCCACAGACCGACGGGCAAACGGAGGTCGTGAATCACAGCTTGGAGCAATATTTACGAGCCATGACTTCAGACAGGCCGCAGAAGTGGTCTGAAATTTTAGGATGGGCTGAATTTACTTATAATACTATTTTCCACACGAGTATAAATATGAGTCCTTTTCAAGCCATGTATGGTCGTGCACCTTCCTTAATGCCACGCTATGAGCCGGGCTCCACTGCTGTGGAGGCTCTTGAATCTCTGTTATTGGAGCGTGATAAATTTTTGTTTCAGCTCAAGGAGTATCTGCGGATGGTGCAACATCGGATGGAACAAAAAGCCAATAAGAAACATCCACGGAACCATCGCGATAGAGAGACCTCGTCGCGAGATCAAGAAGCCCCTGCGCTACCATCGATGCTGATCAAGTTCCTTAGTTTCTTTTATCGTTGTTTTATTTTAATTGGGCTTGGGCTTACTTTATATTTTGGATGTGGGCTGATTTGTGAGGCTCGTAGTGTAGGACTAGCTTTTCTTTTGAATGTAGTTGAAGATTAAAAGCTAGGGTTGTCGTCTTTTGAAGGATATCAGATATCAAAATTGTAAAAAACTCTCTTGCGTGATCGTGAGGAAGTGGAGTTTCACGTTCTCTATAACGTGACTATAATACGCAGCGTATTACAAAGTCAGCTCGTTTCTTCAAGGAAAATGACAGCAAGGGCATTCAAATATGACCGTCCAGAAATTTATTAATTTTTCACAATAATTCAGATCTCTTCAATAATTTATGATAGCAAGGAATATGACTGTCCAGAAATTCAGATCTCTTCAATAATTTAGATCTATACCTATTATAAAATAGCCTTGTTTTACAAAATTTGATTTTCCTAATATGTCCCTATTTCTTAATCTATTTTAAGGACAATAGTGTAATATCATAGTATTATTATTATTCTAATCTTTTTTATTTAGTTGATTATTGTCATAATAATGAACATAAAAGAATTCAACTCCAAACAAAATTCTAAACAAGTTCGATCTTATCTATATTTATCACATATAAATCTATTATTTAAATCCATGACTTATATTAATTTTTTAAACAAATTTACTATATAAATTCAATAAATTTATAAAGAAAAACTCAACAAAGTATGTTATTAAGTCCTACTAAAATCTAAATCTATATACACAAAAAGATTCGAAAAATACATAAAGACATTGAGGAAATATTTTTTAGTTAGATAAATAATATCAAATAATAGTATTTTTATCCTTCTATGAAAATAAAATTAGTAAAGTTAAATTACATAAATAATTTGATTGGATAAAAAGGCAAAAACATGGGTGAGACTGATCGAGTGTATGGATGAGAGGGTCGGGGAAGGGTTGGGGCGCGGGTCAGCGGGGTCTGGGCGCAGGTCGCGGGTCTCAGGCCGGTTGAAAAAATATGGATAATTCAAAGTAATTATTGTTGTGATGAAATTTTTTTTTTTTTTTTTCGCGATGATTGTCATTTTTACCCATGAGAACTTGTACTTTTCATTTATTTGGTCAAGTAATTATTATCGTAAGATAAGGTAACCATTGATATGAAGAAATGTAATGTTTTAATATGTATCATAATATATATAAAAAAAAGCAAAAAAATATTGTTGCAACGAAGAATTGAACCAACGAGAGATGATAGATGAAGGAGCGTACCACTGAGCTAACAAATGTTATTTGTAGAGTAGCAGATGCTTTTTATTTATTCGCTCCTGGTGAGAACCAGTCTCATGTAAGACCAACTCATATAGAAAAGTTACACATCAATATAAAGGATATTTCATTTAATTCTATTCATCTAATTAATTCGCAATTTGGATTTGAAGTTTTTATACTGACTTCTAGGGTGTTAATTTAAGTTCTATTTTTATTCCTACAAAAATTCTATTATTATTACTATAGATATTATTTTAATTTAATACATTAGTATATATTAAAAGTTTTGAATATGATTACATTACTATATATTAAAAGAAACAATAATTTAAACCCTCAAAATAAAGATTTAAAAAAATGTAAATACTTAAGGATATGATTATGGATAACATATCTTCAGAATGTGCACTTAAAAAATTATTATGGATAAATAATATAACACACAACTTTATGCGATATTTCTCTAATTTTGACGTAGATGCTAATTAGTAATTACCATTGGAAGAAGATATGGAAAATAATGCATTAGTTTGACATAAAATAATGCACTACTATTATGATATATTCAAAAATTACTTTAAGCAACATTTGTACATTAATTCATCAAGCTAGTAATCGTACTAATTTTTTTGTTCAACTTTCAACTTTCAATTTTCAAATTAAATTAATTCATTAGTTTGACAATCTTTTATGTGGAGTTATGTATTCATTTATAGCCTACATACCTAATTCTTTCAAAATAATTAAGAGCTTCTATAAATATTACTCTTAGGAGGCCCTTGCTACCTTATAGATCCATCAAATTATAAAAATATGCATGGCATTAGTTAGGAATGAGACTTTGGGAAGAAGATATATAATTTTGATAGTACAAGGAGGCGTTTACTATTGAGGGTTAACTTAATAGGGAAAGATAGCATATACTCCCTCCGTCGCGGCCAAGACGATACATTTGTTTTTCGGCACGAAATTTAAGGAGTTGTAGATTAGTATTTTAAGTGTGTAATAATAAAGTGATAAAGTAGGTGAGAGAGTGTAATAAAGTGATAAAATAAGAAAGAGAATGTAATAAAGTGATAAAATAAGAAAGAGAAAGTAATAAAGTGATAAAGTAAGAGAGAGAAGGTAATAAGATAATACTTAATTAGTGTTAATTAAGTGTTTAAAATTCCTTATTTTTGCCAAATATAGAAATGTATCATCTTCGTTGGGATGACCCGAAAAGGAATATGTAGCATCTTGGGCGGGACGGAGAGAGTATATGTTAACTCATTATTTATTAAGATGAATTCAAATTTTAAGATATCTCAATACCCTTGATCATTTCTATTGTTTAAGATAAAAGGCTTGAGTCTTATCCAATTGAAAGGGGATTGGAGAAATCCCATTAATAAGGATAAAAATTCTCAATTATGTATATTTTAAATCATGAAAAGTAAATGTATCTTAAATTATCTACAAATATTGAAATAACCATTTTACTTAAGCAAATATTGATTCTAATAACAAAAAAAATATATAATAATGCTAACCACTACTACCCAAAATGTTCTTTTATAAATATATATTTTTTAAACTTTTACAAAACAAATTTTGAAAATTTGATAGATTTTATAAAACTAATATTTCTAAAAGAATTTCAATATAATTCAGATCTCAGTATAACCATCGTTCAGATTCATCGAATTTCAATTGCAGTCTGCTGCTTAATCGAAGGATTTGAGATGGCAGCTTATGCAGCTCTGGTTTCTTTGATGAACAATATTGAGCAGATAATGAGCCATCCTCGCCTTTCAACTGTATTCGACAAGAAACAGATTGAATCGCTTGGGGAAAAGGCTGATGGCTTGCTCGACTTGATTACCAACAGTAATATTGATGGAGGTAGCAAAGAAGCATCAGATCTGGAGAGTCAAATCGCATCTGCAGCTCACGCAGCTGAAGATGTTATTGAATCACACATTGTCGATCAAATTCATGCTGGATCCAGTCATGGATGCTCGTTGTCGGATCTGCAACAAATAATTGAAGAAATGGATGGTATCATGAAAAAGGGTGCTGAGCTTAAGGAGAAATGGCGAGTGAGAGAGGAGCAAGCTACACATGGTGACAAGGATGTTGTGGAGGAGAAACAACCTCTCACCACCACCACCGGAAAGGCTTCTCCGGTGGGACTCGAAGACGACGTGATCCACATCATGGACAAGCTCACCATACATCAGCCCAAGCAGCACATCGTCTCGATTGTGGGGATGGGCGGCACGGGTAAGACCACGCTTGCTCTAAATGTTTATGAAAATTCACTCATCCAGAGATACTTTGACATTCGAGCTTGGGCTACTGTATCTCAACAATACAGTGCACAAGAAATCTTTTCAAAACTTCTCTCTAGCATAGGCCAAAGTGGAAGTGGAAATGATTTAGGGCTAAAGTTGCATCAGACTTTATGTGGTAGACGATATCTGATTGTATTAGATGACATATGGAGTGTCGAAGCTTGGGATGAGGTGAGGCGTTACTTTCCTGATAATGGGAATGGAAGTCGGATCGTTTTAACTACTAGGTTGTCGGATGTGGCTAGTGATTGTGGCTCTAGTTCTTGCATCACCATGAAACCTTTAAAAAAGGATCAAAGTTGGGTGTTGTTTTGCAGAAACGCTTTCCAGCAAGAACATTGCCCTTATCCTCAACTAGAAAGTGTGGGAAATGAGATTGTTAGATTGTGCAGAGGACTACCCTTGTCAATTGTTGTGATTGGAGGGTTTCTTCTCAAATCGCCTAGGACTGTAGGATTCTGGGAGGATGTTGCCGAGAATATAAAATCAATCCCCAATTCAATGGAGAAGCAAGAGATCTTAGATGTGTTATCTTTAAGCTAAAATCACTTGCCCCCTCATCTGAAACCATGTTTTCTTTATATGGGGATTTTCCGGGAGGACCGTGAGATTCGTGCATCACGAATCATCAAACTTTGGGTTGCTGAAGGATTTATCAAGCCGAAGAGAGCCCAAATGTTAGAAGAGATTGCAGAGGGGTACTTGAATGACTTAGTTGACAGGAATCTTGTTCTTGTTGGCAGATATCGATATAATGGGAAGATTAGGTCTTGTCGACTTCACGATCTGATAAGAGATCTGTGCTTGAAAGTCTCTGAGAAAGGCAGGTTCTTCTATGCCAAGAGGGCACTCGACAACATGAGTAAGGAGCGTCGGTTCATATGTCATGACTTCATCAAGAGTGAAGATGTTCATGAGATGTCTGATGCTCTGATGTCAGCGCAGCTTCTTCGTTCTCTGGTGTGCAGAGGGTCGAAGCTGCCGGTTGTGTTTAAGTTGTTGAGGGTTTTGACTATGGCTAGCGACTGTTCCGCGGAGGATATAATTCAGAACTTGAACCTGCGGTGCCTTACTTTCCAACCGTACTTCCGCATCTTGGTAAGGCTTCCTTCTTCAATATCCTTCATTTGGAACCTACAAACATTGTCAATTCATGCGAGACTTGTCGTTGCACCAATTGAAATTTGGAGCTTGTCACAACTTAGGCATGTGGAGTGCTCACGGATTTATCTTCCCCATCCTCCTCCTTCTCCAAATGACTCTGTTGTCATGGGAAACTTACAGACACTGATAAAAGCAGTAAATTTGAGGTTGAGTGAGGAGGTGTGTAAGAGAATTCCCAACACCAACAAATTGCATCTAATCTACGAAGATGAGTTGGAGGGATATGATGATTGCTTGTTCGACCATCTCCACAATCTTGGCAGCCTACATGAACTTCAATCACTAAAGCTAGTAGTTTCCACCTTTCCTAACCAATCCTCATGCAATGCAGATCGGCTCAAGTGTGCATTTCCGGTATCTCTGAAGAAGCTGTTACTGGCACACTGCAGTCTTGACTGGAATGATGTAACAATCATCGGTTCTTTGCCCCAATTAGAAGCTCTCGAGTTAGTTTATTCCGTCAAGGGACAGAGGTGGAGTCCGGTTAACGGGGAGTTTCGCCGCCTTAGATTCTTGAGCATTATCAAATGTGATCTGAGATGTTGGGATGCAGACAGCTCCCATTTCCCAGTTTTGAAGAAGCTTAGACTTGAAGGATTGAAGCACCTGGAAGCGATCCCTTTGGATATTGGAGAAATTCCGACGCTTGAAATGATCAGCGTGGTTAGATGCAGCGAGTCTGCTGAGATTTCGGCGATGAAAATAAAGGAAGAAGAAGAGAGTCTAGGAAATGAGGGCCTTCAATTCCAAATATCATCAAGGAAACATATCCCGAAGACACATACCGCCGCCAAGAGAGACTATGAAGAACACCAAATGACATCAGAAACATTAAGGCGCTGGACTGAGGCAGCCAAGATGGTTATTTACAAAACGTTGCCAGGGTCAACAGATTATCTCCCAAATTGATAGCAGGAAATGAAATTGTAAATTTTGCTGTGTTTGATTTTATATTTGGTATCAACGGCCTTCTTCCGCCAAGCAGAAGCTAATCAAAAAAAGTTATATTTCTTTATTGAGATAGTCTCCTGTACACTCGGGTTGCACCATACTCGGATCCTGACCCAGCTGAACTATTTTGACCCGTTTTTTCTTGGAATGACACTAACACTAACTAACACTATTTTGTTTTACAAATGATACTATCATATTATATAAATAACATTATCTCGAAATGACACCAACACTATACTGAAATGACAATAACACTACATCGAAATGACACTAATACTTGACATCCGAACAGGATAGTCTAGTTGGGTTAGGATCCGGGCAGGGTACAATGCAAATGTGCCGAAGGCTTTGTGTTCTTTGTTTCGCAACATTCTCCCACAGTTGTTCCCCAAAAAATCATTATCTCCGATATTCCCTCTTTGAAGTTGCGTCCATTACATTCTTCTTCGAAAGCAACATAAACGCAAGTGTTTCCATGGTTGGGGAACGAGAAGAACGACGAACACTAAAAATCTGATTTTAAATGGCTATATATTACTAAATTAAAGTATAAACAAATAAAAACATGATAGCATCCATATCTTCAATTACCTACTTTTAGCTTGCAAGATTGGATACAGAATGAAAACAATTTTCCAGGTGAATAATGTTATTTCTAGGATGGCAGATATTTCTAGAGTGAGATTCATCACAAAACATATAGTTTGTGAGATTCATCACAAAACATATAGTTTGTGAGATTAAAGCAAGTTAATGCAATAAATCAATACAGAAAAATTTCCACGAACAATCTTGTAGCTGAAAGATCACAACCGAGCCATGAAAATTAGTTGTTTTTTTTGCATTTATTTCAGTACCAGCAATAGAGTTGGAACAAGTTGCTAGAGCAAAAATATCAAACTGGCACACACTCTAAGTCGCCTTCTTACGGACTTCCTCTCGCCTAACTGCTCTATCATAGATCTCGTAGCAGCATCCTGAGCAAAAGCAAACACAGGAGAAGTGAGATACTCTGCTAAAGGACAACAAGCTAGATTACCCTAACAGTCACAGTTTACAATTTGATCTTTATCATATAAATCTTTTCAACAATCGGATCCACAAAACAATGATGATATACGAAATCGGATTAGAACTCAAAGGTCCTCACAACATGAAACCAACTTAAGAGTTAAAATTTTTCAACCAATGTCACATTTTCAAATAATCTAGGCTGCAATCACAAGCATTTTAGAAGACTTGGTGATCAAGTTAATTCAAATGTAAAACCATTCCTCGCGTGTATCATACAGAATCATCAGGATGGCTAATGACGAAACGAAACACTTCAGATTCAAGATTCAACTGCTTTATAAAAGATAAAGTAATTAAACAGTCTATAACTAGCATATTAGACAAATAATAAAGTGCTTTTAGGAGAAAACCAAACAACAAGAGGTATACAGCCTAAGGAACAGATATAGCGTTATAGGATAAACATACCGGCTACAACTACAACAGTAAGAACATCTCCTACAACTCTGAGTCGTCGTACTCCTTGCTTATGTGATTTGAAGCGTCTTAGAGAAGAGTCCTCCGCCAAGAGCTGAAAAACAATTGAACCATTCAAGATATGGTGAACACCCAAAGATAAAACTGAAAACATGGGACAAAAGCACAAACAATGCACGGTGAAATATAAAATAGCCAGGAAAAAGATGCTATTGTTCAAATCTTTGTGGAATCTTATCAACATCATTACATTCCACAATACAAGCAATGTAACATAGATCCAGTTCCTCTTGTATAATTTTACAGGCAAAAATGCACTGAAAGAAAGAAAGAAGTGATCAATGAAACATGGAGGCTGCATATCACAAAGTGATAGGAACCCCAAGGCAGCAAAACATTGCATCAGAGATTCAAGAAAGAACTTTGGAGGGTCAAATGGAAAAAATCAAGACCATCAAAGTTTGTTTCTTCTGGAAGAAAGAGGCAATCATTAGATATGCCGATTGCCCTTAAAACTGCAGCCGTCGGCCAACTCTACTGAGAAAAATATATATGATAGCTCAAGAAGAAAAGTAAAATCATAAAATTATGTTGCTTCCTTCTGATAGATTAAGCTCTTGACAAGCATCTGCACACCCTAGACGCTTCAAACTTCATGTTAACAACATAAAATGCTATCAATTTGTGTGGGACAATTCCATATGTATCCATACATCTAAAGACCAGTTTGATAGCTTCTAGCAAATTTCCTTTTCTTTTCGAGGGAGGAGGTATCATTTCCAAAGAACTCTAATTGAAGCACGAAAGTTAGCTACCATAACAACAGCATTGATGAAACAACACTGCTGTAATCCTTGTCATTAAGAACCAGAATTACCAAAAGTAGAAGAACAAAACAAAGAAAATCCTTTTCTAATTAAAAATTATCAATTCAAATTCAAATCATATGTATCATAACCATTATTCAATATTTGAGCTTGAACTTCCAACTATGATCGATATGAGACAATATTCAGTTGATTCGTCACAAATGAAACATATAATATTGCACAAAACGAAAAGATTTTCCACAAAACCAAAAGCTCAAACTCTTTATTTCGGGTCAAAAATCCACAATCAACCATAAAAATAGAATCATATCCATTACCCACATATGCATTCAGATCCAATTTATATATCCATACAAAATACCATCGAACAAGAAGAAAAAAAAAATAGAATACCAATTGAGAGAATAGAAATCACTTACAGCCTTCTCGCGCGGACCTGGCTCCACATGAAACCCACGCCTTGAGAGCGCCAGCGCATCATTGGATTTCTGTACATATTTTCACATCAAACCCATCAAATTTTACAGCTTGTTTCCACATATAAACACCACGATGAAAGGGGGGGGGGGGGGGGAATTAAACCTAATCGAAACGAGATATGCTCATACACGTACCTGGGAATTGAAGCGGAGCGCGGAGAGAGCGGTTTTGTTGAGTAAAAACGCCATGGTTTTCCCTTCTTTTTCTCTCGAAGGAATCAGATTAAGCTCAGAAAGAAGTGGCAGGCTGATGAGATTTGGGGCACAGTAGTTTGATGTGAGTAGCGCTTCTTGTTTCTATTTCCGAAAATAGCCCAATTTTTTCTGTATTCTCACTTTTGACCCATTTTTCTTTTTCTTTTTTTTTAGGGAAAAGTGTGTTAAATTCCCAATCCCACTTTTCTTTTTTCTTTAAAAAAAAAAAGCATAATCCCAACTTTGATTGATTATTAGGGATGTAAATTTAATTCGAAATTGATGTGTCGATTCAAAATAAACACGAAAAAGAGGGTGTATAAGGATTGATTTTTTCGGCCCTAAAAAATTTCGGACTTTTTGGCCCAAGTCGATTGGGCTAACGAGCAAATCGAGCTAACTCGATCGATTTTGATTAGATATGTACTAGATCTTAAGTTATTAAAAATAAAGAAAAAAAATTATTATTATTTTTATTTACTTATGAATTTTTTTTCTTTATTTAGTCACTGGATTGGTTGTTGGCTTTTTGTTAGTTCAAAGAAGTTTAAATTATATTTACTCTACAATATTATTTACAGAGAAGGTCTTGGGTACAATCGATTTTACAGTTCTATCATATGACCGAGTTACATCTACACCTAAATTCTGACTCGTATTTTGATTTGAATCCGTATCCTGACCTAAATTATATAAATAATATTATTATGAGTACGGATCAATCCGATTGTACAATACAACCGGTTGTACACAAATTTGTGTGTTATTTCTATAGTAATAATAATGATGTCATTCAACTTAAATAATTATTATACAGCAACTTATTTTTGAAATAATTGCACATTAAACCTCAAACTTTGAGCATTGTTGCGTATTCGATTTAAATTTTTTAATTATTCTAATTAAAATTAATTTTATAGTCCAAAGTAAATTAAACCTCGATAATTTTTAGCATGTGTTTGGATTTGAATTTGTAATACTTATTCGACATTGAAATTTAAAATCAAGCCAAAAATTAATATTGGGGAGGCTTGGTTTGCCGGATTCAATTAGATTTAATTCTTTTTTTTTTTATCGGAGAAATTTAAAATCAAACCAAAAATTAATATAGGGGAGGCTTGGTTTGCAGGATTCAATTAGATTTAATTCTTTTTTTTTATCGGATAAAGTAACGTTAGATGTTAACAATTAGTTCCCCAAACACTCCAAGAATTCATCAAACCCACCTTATCTCTCCAATGACCAAATTCGCTCCCAAATGACCAAATTCACTCCCAAAGGGGATCGAACCCGAGTCTCATCACTTAAGTGAGGACCTAGTGGCCAGGTGAGCTAAGCCCCTGGTTAATTAGATTTAATTCTATTATATATTGTTCGATTGAATGGACTCGATTCAATACTTAATTTTGAAACAATGCTATAAAAAGTTAATCCTATTTCATAAATTAATTTAATCTTTAATAATTACAAACCAATTTAATTTGAAATAATCGAACATCATCAAAATATTTTAAAATCCTACCAAACCCACCCGAATTCTCGAATTCTGGGGCGGGCCGGGACAAATATGGACCCGACCCGATTGCGGCGGAGCCCGCGAATCGTTTGAATGAAGAAGGTGCCGCCACGTAACAGAAAACCGTTCGCATCAACAGAAAACTCACAAACACAAAATGCAGAAATTTATACAGCATTTCTCTACAAACAAAGCAAGTAAGAATCGTTAATGGCGTTACGAGGAGCAATCTCCGTCGGAAGACGAGCTAACACCCGCCTCTTCTCCGCCCCTCGTCATCTCCGAGCAACATATAATACTGTCTCTGCTTCGAGCCCTTTGCTCAAGTCATCCCCAATTCCTAATTATAAATCGGGTATCTGCATATCCTAAATGGTTTTCGTGATTTTGTGGTGCATAAGTTGTAAGGTTCTGTGGTGAATTGTTGGTGGCTTTCATTTTTTGTTGATTTTTTTCGAAGTTTATAATCCTTTCCGAGGTTCAAGTTTAGACTGTGTTACTGGAAATTAGGGTTCGAAAAGGATGACATTTTTTGGAATTTAATTTTTTATTTTAATTTTCCAGGAGTGAGATTGTCGATTCGAGCTGTAAATGGATCAGCTGTGGATAATTCGCCTCTCAACAAAGAAATCGGAGAGGGATCATCTGAGAATTGGAAGGTTAAGATGCTTTATGATGGGGAGTGTCCTCTATGTATGAGGGAGGTAATGCCAAAGTAGAAAACAAACATTTTACTTTACTGTTGGATGAAATGATGCCACATGATGATTATCAGAATTGTTTCTGGTTTTATTAATGATTTTGAAGAAAAATTTTGACCTTGAAATCATGTGGTTATCAGGTTAATATGCTGAGGGAGAGGAATGAAGGATATAAAACTATCAAATTCGTGGACATAAGTTCGGATGACTATAGTGCGGAGGATAATCAAGGCCTTGATTACAAAACTGTATTGCTCTCCCTCATGTTTCTTGCAACCTGATGTTTGTCTTTTTTATGTTTAGGAATCCATGCTCATTATTCTGTGCTATGTATTGATTGGTTTTGTCAATTTGGCAAAGGAATCTTTAGACAAACACAGTTTTTAGCTTCAATATGAATCCCTACGTGTTGTTTGACATCGTTTTATTTTTCCCCCATGAGCCAAGGTTGTCTAAAAATGGTGTTATGTTCATTTATCTTCTACCTACTGTGACTATGTAATTGCTGAAATGTGATGGTAATGCCTGTCAGTGGATGTTGCCTACAATGTGAGTTACAACAGACATGCTTCTTTGATGCAGTCCTGGTTAACTTTTTCTGATTTTTCTCCAATTCCAGGCAATGGGCCGAATCCATGCAATTCAATCGGATGGGACTGTTGTAAAAGATGTTGAGGTTACTGTTATTTGTGGTGAGCAATCCACGTGTGCATGGGGAGTTAACAGCAAATATGTGAAGTCCAGGGAGTTAGTTGCAATATGGGAAGTTAGTTATAACTGATATTTCTGCAGCTGGCGAGGAGCTCACGTTTTTCTTCTTGCTGTTTCTCTATATATGCTGTGTTCAATCCATTAGTTAGGGATTGATGAGTTTTTCTAGATTGTGATACATTTGTATAGGAAGAGTGTAAACAAGAGTGGTAAGATCTGGAGAGAAAGATACTTTTGTGTTATTCATCTTCATAGTGTAATCGCTGAGAATTACTTGATTGAATCTATCGAATGCAGTGACTCCGCCGTGGATGTAGGCCTTTGATTTGCCGAACCACGTAAATCTGAGTTCATAGATTGTTAGGTTTGTTGTTGTGTGTTCATCGCCGAGCTATATTACGGCATCTGTTCTTAACAGATTGGCGCCGTCCGCCGGAATCGAATCCGCGACACAATGAGTTCTCTGAAGTTCGACGCCGAGAAGTTTAACGGCAAGAACGATTTTGCCCTTTGGAAAATCAAGATGAAGGCAATGCTTGTACAGCAAGGTCTTGTTGGGGCATTGAAGGGCGAGAAAGGATTTCCTGAAGACATCAAGAAGGCTGAAAGAGATGAGAAAATGCAGAAAGCTCACAGCGCCATTATTCTTTGCCTTGCGGATAAAGTTCTTCGAGAAGTAGCCAAAGAAGAAACGGCAGCTGAGGTATGGCAAAAGTTAGAATCCTTGTATATGGTTAAATCTTTAGCGAATCGCCTTTATATGAAACAGAGATTGTACTCCTATAAGTTTTCTGAGGAAAAAGGAATGGAGGATCAATTGGATGAGTTTAACAAATCTATAGATGACTTGGAAAATATAGATGTTAAACTTGAAGATGAAGATAAGGCGATTTTACTTCTTAATGCTTTGCCCAAGAGTTTTGAGCATCTTAAAGATGCTATGCTGTTTGGGAGAGAAAATTCCATAACTCTTGAGGAAGTGCAAAATGCACTAAGAGCAAAGGAATTACAAAAGGCAAATGAAGGGAAACAAGAAACCACGAATGAAGCCTTGAATGTGAAGAAATTCAAGAAAGCAAAAGGCAAGAAACCTGCTCAAGATTGGAAGAAATCTGGGCAAGGAAAAGAGAAGGATTCTGACACTAAAGAGACAAGAAAATGTCACTTTTGCAAGAAGCCTGGGCACCTGAAAAAGGACTGTTATTCTTGGAAAAAGAAACAACAAAATGAGAAGACTCCAGTCACAAATGCCACCAATGCAGCTGAAGAGTTTGATTCTGCAGAAGCTCTGAATATTGTTGATAAAATGACTGATCAACATTGGATTTTGGATTCGGGCTGTAGTTTTCACATGTGTCCCAACAAAGAATGGTTCTCTGATTTGAAAATACAACCTGCAGGATCAGTCATGCTAGGGAATAATGAAGTTTGCTCAGTTCAAGGAATTGGTAATATCAAACTTAGATTGCATGATGGTAATGTCAAATGGCTATCTAATGTCAGATATATTCCAAAGTTAAAGAGGAACCTGATATCTTTGGGTACTCTGGAATCAAGAGGCTACAGCTGGAGATCAGATAATGGACTGTTGTGCATTCTGAAAGATGATAAAGTCATCATGAAAGGCATAAGGAAGTCAAGCCTCTATTATCTGCTAGCTGAGACTTTGGTTGGTGAATGTGAAGCAAATATAAAAGAAGATTGCATGATTTGGCACAGAAGGTTAGGGCATGCTGGTGAAAGGGCTCTGAATGAATTGGTGAAGCAGAATAAGATTGAATATTCTGGCAGGCTCAAGAAGAATGGGTGTGAGCAGTGTATACTGGGCAAAAGTAAGAAGCAACCTTTTGGTGTGGGCCAACATTTATCTCAAGCTCCACTTGACTATGCATATGCTGATCTTTGGGGTCCTGCTAGGACTGAAAGTCTAGGTGGAGGCAGATATTTTCTATCCATTATGGATGATTATTCTAGAAGGGTGTGGGTATACATACTCAAGAATAAGAGTGATGCACTAGCTAAGTTCAAAGATTGGTGCAAAGCTGTTGAGGTGGAGAAAGGTACATCCCTAAAGTGTCTAAGAACTGACAATGGACTTGAATTCCTCTCAAAGGAATTCAATGATTTCTGCAAAGAGAAGGGAATGCAGAGGCACAAAACTGTACCAGGAACACCTCAACAAAATGGTGTTATTGAACGCATGAATAGAACACTCTTGGAGAGAGTGAGATGCATGCTACTAAGCTCTGGTCTGTCCAAGAAATTTTGGGGTGAGGCTGTAACAACAGCTGCTAAACTGATAAATAAGTGCCCAAGCTCAGCAACTGGTTTTGGAATTCCTGAGCAGATGTGGAGCAATAGGATTCCAAATTATTCAAAGTTGAAGGTCTTTGGATGTCTGGCATATATGCACTTGAAACAAGATAAGCTTGAAGCTAGAGCATTGAAGTGCATTATGCTAGGCTATGAGGAAGGCACCAAGGGTTATAGGCTGTGGTGTAATGAAGCTGGCATAAACAAGATTCTTGTGAGCAGGGATGTGGTCTTTAAGGAAGAAATAATGCCACTTATAGCTAACCACGAAGTTGATCCAGCAGCCACAGTTAGTGGGAGACAAAGCATTACACATGTTGAGGTGGAGCACATGAGGAAAGATCAGTCATCAAAAGGAAATGAAGATCAAGCTGTGGAGGTGGAGTCATCTGATGAAGAAGATGTAGAATCAGATAACACTCTGAAAGATTACTTGTTAGCAAGGGACAGAACAAGAAGAGAAATACACCCCCCAGCTAGATATAGTCAGGCTGACCTCATTGCTTATGCTCTATCTGTTGCCGAGGAAACTGAGTACCAAGATCCCATAAATTACACTGAAGCTATGAACAGTCCAGACAGAGAGCATTGGATACTAGCTATGCAAGAGGAGCTAGAATCACTTGAAAGAAACAAGACATGGGTGCTTGTTGATAAGCCTAAGAAACAAAAGCTTATTAGTTGCAAATGGATTTTCAAAAGAAAGGTTGAGATGGATGGTGAGCAAGAAAAGATCAGATTCAAGGCTAGGCTGGTTGCTAGAGGTTTCACTCAAAGAGAGGGAGTGGATTTCAATGAGGTATTTTCACCTGTGGTGAAGCACTGCTCTATCAGACTCTTGCTGTCATTGGTGGTGCAGAAAGACATGATATTGGAACAGCTCGATGTAAAAACTGCATTTTTACATGGGAATCTAGAGGAAACTATCTACATGAACCAGCCGGAAGGGTTTACAAATCCAGAAAATCCAGAGAAAGTATGCTTACTGAAAAAGTCTTTATACGGTCTGAGACAGAGCTCAAGACAATGGTACAAAAGGTTCGATGAAGAGATATCCAAGATTGGTTACAGCAGATCTCTTCATGATAGTTGTGTCTATGTTAAGAGACACAAGAATAAAGCAATCTCATATCTTCTTTTATATGTGGATGACATGTTGATTGCTAGCAATTCCCAAAGAGAAATTGATTTGCTGAAAAAGGAGTTACAGTCTAGATTTGACATGAAAATGTTAGGAAATGCTAGAAGGATACTAGGCATGGATATAGTCAGAAACAAGGGAACAGGAGAATTATGGTTGATGCAGAGAGATTATATCTTAAAGATTTTAAAGAGATTCAGGATGCATGAATCAAAGATTGTCTCTACTCCTTTGGGTCAGCATATTAAGCTCAGTAAGAAGCAGGAACCACATAATGAAAGAGAGATCAGAGAGATGTGTAAAGTACCATATGCTAATGCAGTTGGAAGTATGATGTATACTATGGTATGTACTAGGCCGGATCTCTCTCATGGAATGAGTGTGATAAGCAGGTACATGGCTAAACCAGGGAAACATCATTGGGATGCAGTTAAATGGATGTTTAGATATCTAAAAGGAGCAGCTGACTATGGTATAGTGTTCAGGAAAGTAGAACATTTTGATGGAAAACCATTGAAGGGATATGTAGATTCTGATCATGCAGCAAACGAAGACACAAGAAAGTCTCAAACTGGCTACATTTTTACTCTATTTGGATCTGCTGTCAGTTGGAGATCTATGCTGCAATCTGTGGTGGCAATTTCTACAACAGAGGCAGAGTTCATGGCTCTCACAGAGGCAGTGAAAGAGGCTCTTTGGTTGAAAGGAATGTTGTCAGAATTGGGGATTGAACAAGAGTTTGTGGAAGTGAACTGTGATAGTCAGAGTGCAATTCATCTTGTAAAGCATCACACCTTCCACGAAAGATCGAAGCACATAGATGTAAAGTATCATTTCGTGAGGGACATAGTGAATAAAGGGAAAGTTAAAGTGGTGAAAGTCTCTACAGATGAAAATGCAGCGGATATGTTAACAAAAGCATTACCAAGCTCTAAATTCAACTATTGTTTAGAGTTGGTTAATGTGTTATCTTTTACTTAAGTGCAAAGAGTTGGAAGCCCTGTGATGGGGCATTCTTGCGGAGGAACTGATATTTGGTAGATTCATGGGGTGGAGTTAGCTCACCAAGGTGGAGATTGTTATTTGTGGTGAGCAATCCACGTGTGCATGGGGAGTTAACAGCAAATATGTGAAGTCCAGGGAGTTAGTTGCAATATGGGAAGTTAGTTATAACTGATATTTCTGCAGCTGGCGAGGAGCTCACGTTTTTCTTCTTGCTGTTTCTCTATATATGCTGTGTTCAATCCATTAGTTAGGGATTGATGAGTTTTTCTAGATTGTGATACATTTGTATAGGAAGAGTGTAAACAAGAGTGGTAAGATCTGGAGAGAAAGATACTTTTGTGTTATTCATCTTCATAGTGTAATCGCTGAGAATTACTTGATTGAATCTATCGAATGCAGTGACTCCGCCGTGGATGTAGGCCTTTGATTTGCCGAACCACGTAAATCTGAGTTCATAGATTGTTAGGTTTGTTGTTGTGTGTTCATCGCCGAGCTATATTACGGCATCTGTTCTTAACAGTTACTATTTATATGTTTCACTCTTAGTATCATGTCAACTCCATTGCATTTTACATCTTCCTGCTGAATCTGCCTATCATAGATAGACCCCTAGTACCCTCTGATGATCGATTTCTTACCTAGTTTACTTGTGGGTTTTAGGTATTTAACACATTCCTGGATGTTTAAAATAGCTTTCCTATCTATTTGCCTATGTATTTACAGTCATGTGTGCAGAACTGTCGGTTGCAAATCTTCCCTGAAAAACGGTCTTACCTCTTCACGACAAGTTATAAATTTGATGAGTGCTTCTGGTTGATAAGCTTGAACACTAAAGCTATGGTTGTTGATTTCTCAAATAAATATTTATCGGAATTTTTGCATACAAACTTCCCAAAGAAAATTAATTCATCTTAATTTGGTTGTATTCGTTTTCAGTTACCATAATGTAGTCTACTTTCATTCTTCATGTTGATGTTGATGATCCATTACCATTTTTCTTGGTGCGAATTTTCGAACATATGTTGCTCCCATGCTCCCCAAATCAGACTAAAAAAGGAAAAGAAACTCGATAGGGATAATACTGTAATGTAATTGATGTATTACATGCTTTTCGTCTGTGAAGCAGCATATAACGCAGAAGAGATTTCACCTATGCAGGCATTCCGAAAACTTTATGAAGCGGTTGGTTTGGGATGGGTTTATGCCATTACAAAATATGAACCTGTAAGTCCAGCTTCGATATCTTCAAATAACATTGTTTCTTTTCACAACTGGAAGCTTCTTTCATCTATTGAGTAGATTGATGACAATGTGTGACCCACAGATAGCAAGCATTGCCGATGCTGTTTATGGAGTTTGGGCTAAATATCGTCTTCAAGTCACAGGTTCCTCTCCTGTCTTTCAGGCCACCTTTTTCCACTGTCTCGGTCTTCACTGATATTTGATGTCTTGCAAAATTATTTGATGTTATGCAGGCCGACCACCACTAGAAGAAGTTTTGGAGGCTAGGAGGAAAAAGGTATGCATGTGCTTGCATTGCATCCACAAATGATGCATATTTTTCAATCTTGTATATCATTTTACTTGTCCACGCCATTTATAGTTACGTTGGCATGTCTCTAGTAGAGAGAATGTTTGTGCTTAGTTGAATAAATACTGTCACAGCGTGTAGCTCAGAAGTGTCGAGGAGTTTGCTATGTGCATGACTGATGAACCATAAGAATCGAAGTGCATTTCAAAAATCTTTATGTTTGAAACTACTAAATGACCGAATTTTGTGTTGCAGAAAGAAATGTGTGAAGACAGCAAGGTTTGTAAAATGTAGATTGCACACATCTTCAGCATTATGCATCTCAGACATATTCTCTTTGCAAAAGGTATGAGTTTTACTATGTATATATACACATTAGCAACTTTGTTACATATTTATTGAATTAAAAGGTTTCTGTCTATGCTTCTTGCTTGATGATTTCTTCTTTTCTTTTTTCAAGTTTATCTTCTAATAATGATGTGAGCTGTGTTGTGATTCTGGTTGCATTTTTCAATTATTTGTTCAACGTAACTGAAAAGGACATGGATATATAGTATTATAAAAATGGGTAAATATCCATTTAAATTCTAAATTATTACCCATTTTTACAAAAATGTTCTGAACTATCAATAATATCAAATGCTTAAATTGTTCAAAAAGCAAAAAATAAAAAATCCCATTATCTTTCGCTGGGTAGATTTTGTAAATAATCGTCTTATAAGAAATGTATTGTTTGGGAAAATTATTAAAGATTTGAAATATCGTAGTGAATGCAGTTCAAAATATACAATCTATAGACAAGATGAAGTTTCATCAATTGAAAAGTCAAAACCAACTCAATGATTTTGCAATATGTTACAAACATTAATTTATTTCAAATTGTGATAAATTCATACTCCCTCCATACCGCGAAACATGAGTCATTTCTTTTGGGCACGAGATTTAAGAAAATATTATTTAGTGTGTTAAATATGGTAAGTGAAAAAATAAAAATATGAATAAAGGAAAAAACTTTTGCCATATAAAAAAACGTAACAAGTTTCGTGGGACGGCCTAAAACAAATACGACTCATGTTTCGTGGGACGAAGGGAGTATGAAAAGTTACCTATCCAATTGCATATATCGCACACACAAAATAGCAGCAAACGTGCAACACAAAGTATCAACGAAAGTAACAACACTGAACACAAGAATTGTTCACCCAGTTCGGTTAAACAACATACATCTGGGGGGCCACGCCCAGGGTAAATTATCCACTAGTGAAGATAAGTTATACAAAGGACTTACAAGACAAACTCTCAAGCTTTCTCGCCTCTATAACTTCTCAAACCCTCACAACCGTGAATAGTTGAGAGAAGAACAACGATCAACTATCTAAGTGTGAATGAACCTCACTCACCACCAACACCCACGAAAATAAGCTTTACCAACAAGCCTGGTAAAGGAAAAACAAGAAAAATCAACTCTCCCAACCTTGCTCACAAATGCATAAAGCAACACACACTCTAGTTCGTTTACGCACGTAAAGAACGAACTCAACACTCACAAGAAACACTTTTTATGAACTGAAGAAGAGTAAAAACGCAGCAGCCACCTTCATGTGACGATCTCTTCAGCCTTTTATAGATGTCGGCAGATGCAAACCCTAGAAGAGATGTGATGAACCAAGGACTCTTGTAGATAACTCCTTATCTTCAAATAACCAAGGAGATGTGCATGCTCTGGACTCAGGAAGCAAGTATATCTAAAACTCACGAGATATACTTCAAAAACGAATATATAGCTGTAAACCCGTAATGAACAGTACTCCCGTAATGAACAGTACCAGTCGAAGTATCAACACTGTCAGATACTATGAGAGCAACACTAGCAAATTTGTCTACATAATGACAATAACCAAACTTGAGCATCAAATACTCAACAAACTCTCCCTTTGTCATTGATGTTGACAAAACACCAAAGCACCAGCAAAACCTCAACAGAAGCAACAACCAACAAGATCATACCATAAGTAAGCATTATAATTGTTCCCCCTCAAATTCACAAGCTTCGCATAAGAAGCTCTCCCTTAAACACAAGCTTCATCTTTAGGCATCAAACATATACAGGAGATAGCATCGATCAGAGAGTTCAAATAAACAAACCTCCATCAACCAACAAAGAAAAAAACAAAGACCATCAACAGATAATCAAGAGCATTATCTTCTAGGTAGAATCATCATAAAGTAGCAGCAATAGCAGTAGAGTACCAAACGCTACTTCTCCCCCTCACATCAAGAGCAAATAGAGGATGTACCACAAATAGATCAAGCAACTAGCAGACCATTGCCATGAACACCATTAGCTAAACCAGAAACAACTCCACGTCGAAAGGAATGAGAGATACTAACAGTACCTTTGCCAGTCATACCAGTCTCATCGTCTATTCCAATTACTTTACTTTGAACTTCATCACCGAAAGTAACTCCTTCCCCGGATGCAGTCTTGATATTTGTCAATAAACTCTTGTTTCCAGTCATATGACTGGAGCATCCACTATCAAGATAACATTTATCTTGCGCGCCTGACCAAGAAGAAATACAAACAACATAACTTCTGTGATTTCTGTAGGAGGACTTTCTCAAGATTTTGGAATTTGCCTTCCTGTCAGCTATAAGAAATCTGCAACGAGGTCGAATGTGGCCGCGCCTTTGACAATGATGACAAACTGGAACAAACTTAGATGGAAAGTTCCTTTTAGGAGGCAAGTTTCTGTACGAGACATGAGCAGGAGGAACATCTTTAGTAGGATTACAAACTTTGTTTGTACTCAAAATCTCATCTTTTGGAACCCATTGTTTCTTGTGAAATCCAATACCAGCTTTATCATCTGTATTCTGCCCTTGTTCCAGAATTTCATCAAGTTTTTTAGTTCCAGAATTCATCATCTTAACTAGTTTCTGGTGATGTTCGAGTTCACTAATTTTCAACTTCATTCTCTCTGAAGACTATCTGACAAGATCTTTAAATCATCTCTCTCCTTCATGACAACTCCAAGCTTGACAGAAAGCATTTTGTTAACTTCAAGCATAGCCAGGCATTTTTTATGCATAAGATCATAATTTTGCACAAGATAATCTTCATCAGGATCCATAGCATCATCATCTTTCAGCATATCTTGGGATGACTCAGAATTATTTAGATCATTCAATTTGACAGTAAATGCCACAACATCAATATCAGTTTTCTTTGAAGTTGGCATCAAAGTAGTTACTTCGTCTGATACTTTGTCTGGCTTACCATCACACTTAACATTCACAGATTCAGAATCAGTTATTTCTTCAAGCTTTAGAGGATCCTCATACTTATTCACCTGTTTCAAAGTTCTTACCACCAGAGCTACAGTTTCCTCATTAGAATTACTCCCGCTTTCATCCGTTTCTTCATCACTTTGAGACACATTGTAGGGTTTGTTCTGCTCCTTGAGTTTCTTCAGGGTGTTGGCGCATTCGGATTGAATATGACCAAATCCATGACATTCATAACATTGAATGTTTGTCATAGAAGAATTTTTCTCACTCTGCATATGGTTCGAATTTTGAATGTTCGAATTATTGAAATCCTTTTGAGTGCCTCTTTTCTTCTTAAACCTATTAAATGCCTTTCCAAATTTTTTAGTAAATAAGGCAAACGATTCCACCAGATCATCTGTATCAAAATTCGCCATCTCCGATTTACTGCTTCTAGATTTAGCTGCAAACAATACACTTCTTCTCACCAGATTTTTCAGATTTGAGATTCATCTCGAACGTCCTCAGCGACCCTATAAGTTCCTCAAGTTTCATATCAGAGACATCGTGAGCTTCATCGATAGCAGTAACTTTATAATCAAACCTTTCAGGCAACGACCGCATCACTTTACGAACAAGTCTTTCTTCTGGTATCCTTTCACCAATGAAAAACTCTCGTTTGCAATAGCAAGCATTTTACCATGAAACATAGTGATAGTTTTATACTCGTCCATCTTTAACTCTTCGAACCTCGAAGTCAATTGTTGAAGTCGCTGTTTCTTTACTTTGGAATTCCCTTCGTAGGTGCTTTGAAGAACTTCCCATGCTTCCTTTGCTGTAGCACACATAGATATGAGCATGAAAACTTCCATAGAAACAACATTCTGAATAAAGTTCAGGGCCTTTTGGTTTGCATTCGATGCAGCCAGTTCACCGGTCGACCACTTTACTCTGGGTTTCACTTTTCCTTGATCATCAACTGGATGAGCCCAACCTTCTTCAACAGAGGTCCACAAATTTTCATCAACAGCACGAATGAAAGCATCCATTCGTTACTTCCAGTACACAAAATTCGTTCCATCAAGTAATGGTGGCCTGACAATTGACCCACCTTCTTTTTGCGAGGCCATCGAGCGCGACAACGGGATAGATTGCGAAAAACACCAAGATCAACACCGATAACTTAGGTGACCCGCTCTGGTACCAATTGAAAAGCTATCCAATTGCATATATCGCACACACAAAATAGCAGCAAACGTGCAACACAAAGTATCAACGAAAGTAACAACACTGAACACAAGAGTTGTTCACCCAGTTCGGTTAAACAACCTACGTCTAAGGGGCCATGCCCAGGGTAAATTATCCACTAGTGAAGATAAGTTATACAAAGGACTTACACGACAAACTCTCAAGCTTTCTCGCCTCTATAACTTCTCAAACCCTCACAACCGTGAATAATTGAGAGAAGAACAACGATCAACTCTCTAAGTGTGAATGAACCTCACTCACCACCAACACCCACGAAAATAAGCTTTACCAACAAGCCTGGTAAAGGAAAAACAAGAAAAATCAACTCTCCCAACCTTGCTTACAAATGCATAAAGCAACACACACTCTAGTTCGTTTACTCACGTAAAGAACGAACTCAACACTCACAAGAAACACTCTTTATGAACTGAAGAAGAGTAAGAACGCAGCAGCCACCTTCATGTGACGATCTCTTCAGCCTTTTATAGATGTAGGCAGATGCAAACCCTAGAAGAGATGTGATGAACCAAGGACTCTTGTAGATAACTCCTTATCTCCAAATAACCAAGGAGATGTGCATGCTCTGGACTCATGAAGCAAGTATATCTAAAACTCACGAGATATACTTCAAAAACGAATATATAGCTGTAAACCTGTAATGAACAGTACTCCCGTAATGAACAGTACCAGCCGAAGTATCAACACTGTCCGATACTATGAGAGCAACACTAGCAACTTTGTCTACATAATGACAATAATCAAACTTGAGCATCAAATACTCAACAGAGTACATTGTTTGTAGTATATTGATTTCATTCATAATTGCTCAAGCATCATCAATGTAAACAGACTATTGCAGTTATGCAACTATATAGTAGAATAATACATTAACTTTTGCAATGGAATATTCATAACTGGCTCATAACCAATCGTTTTTATACAAAATATGTAGTAGAAACCTTTTCACCTTCAACCCCCTAAATAAATGAATGGCCATTTCACTAACAACTTTATACATAACAGAACTGCACGCAGCAACAAATAAGTGCAGCTTAATCGATAAGAGGCTCCCCCTCTAACCAATAGGTTGGGAGGTTCGAGTCGCAGGAGAGAAAATAGGGAACCATTATTGATCCTCCTTTAATAAAAGAAAACATAACTGCACGCAACGTCTAGTCGGGCAGATCAATTTAACTATCGGGCAAACATAACGTTCGATAAATGAATACGCCTAGTGTCACGGCATCAAGAAATCGACCTAGCACCGGCTCTTCCTAGACACGATTCTCTTCACCGAGAATCTCCATCTCAACACACAGGCCAAAAATTTCCACCCTTTATGAGTTCTTTCGGCAGATACTGCCGCGTTGGGACTCCGTAAAGA
Source organism: Salvia miltiorrhiza (assembly GCF_028751815.1). Lineage (NCBI taxonomy): Eukaryota > Viridiplantae > Streptophyta > Magnoliopsida > Lamiales > Lamiaceae > Salvia > Salvia miltiorrhiza. The sequence goes on along the minus strand of NC_080394.1, from coordinate 56,421,325 downwards.
ACAATCCGGCTCAAAATACCGGGCCATGGCATCAGTGTCGCAGATTGAGGTGTCTGCGACCTGACTAGGGAAACCTAAAGATTGGTCGTACCTGATCTCCATCGGATCAATACCGGGCAGGTAATAGTCGAAGCTATTGGAAGCTCCAAAGGGGTAAAACGATTGCATAAAGTCCGGGGACGAAGCTACTAGCTGTGAGTAGGTTGATCTGCTCATGCTCTGAGAAGTTGTTGAATCTTGCTGGTAGCTACCCTCTGAGAGCAAGCTTGAAGAAGGCTCGGCATTGGATACGCCAGGCGAGGAGCTAGGCATATTAAGGGACGATTCGTCTATGATGACGATTTTCTCGTGATATCTGAATGCAGAGGTAACCAACTGATGAGCATCTGCCTGAAATCAACATAGAAATGCAATTTACAGTGTGATCAGTGCTTCGTCGTATAATGGTTGGAGGGGAAGCATCCCACCAACTGAACTGTGCTTCATTGTGAAGTAAATCGCATGATGAAAAAAAAAGGCGACCTTTTCTTCATCGGACAGCTTATCAGAGGCCACGTACTGGCCATCGGAGAATATCCCGACCACTTGCCCGACTACATTGAAAACAACACCATTCTGCCCCGGAGACGTGGTGTTGTACAAGTAGAGCTTTTTGTCGAGTACACATGTCCGAGCATGCTCCATCGTGACTTCCCATTTCTTAGCGGACATACCATTGCCGAGGATCTGCAGGAATTTCAAATTTTAAGAAACATATCTCATTAATATGAATACAAGATGAGTTTGATGGTGTGCTTACGTTTCGAAGCCTTGTGGGGTCTAACGAGAGCAAGAGCAGGAAGTCGTGCACGGTCCGGATTCCTTCCTTGCTCAGGCGCTTGTGAAAAGCTCCATCTTTTCCGATTTTCTCCAGCCGCCAAACTTCATCAGTCAGAGACGGCGGATGGTGCTTCTTGTATACTTCGAAACGGCAAATACGAAAAGAAAATAGGTCAACCAACACGGCCCCAATACTCACTCTATCGTTGCAAACTATACACATCCGCGTATATTACTCGTGTATTTCCAGTTTCATCAGTCATAAAGAATGCACAGCAATGGCAATAAAGAAGGCAAACTATCTTAGCAATTTCAATCTCTATATAATTAACAGAATATATACAAGCCATATATCCACATTCCAGATATCAATTTTTTTTTCTCAGCTCCTAAAGTTTCAGTAATTTATAGTATGTGTGAGTAAATTAAGTCTGAATATATACCAAAATAGTAAATTATAATCACATATTAGAGGGGTCAAGCATTACTGATTAATAAGCTAAGTAGTGGAAACTATTTGGAAAAAAAACAAAGCTTGAAGTTAATTACTCTCTTAATTAGGCATTAAGAGAAATCTAAGGGCTAAGAAGTGAACTCACATTCTCCACGATGATCCCTGACGACAAAGGGATCCGATCTGGCCTCTCGTATTCTGAGACCGCCAACGTCATCTAGCAATCTCGCCCCCAGTCTGAACTTACGACTTCTTGTCCAGCTTGAATTATCCGTAAACGAAATATCACCTACTGATCCCGTGCCATTGTTAAGGGTCAAGATCACATCTCCCGTTAAAAGAGGCTTCTTGCCTTCGCGCTCTCTCACTACATTGTTTGCAAACTCTTCGACGCTCCAATTATCTCCCTCGTCACCATCAAAATCTCCTTCGAGGACTACTATTTCCACCTTTGCAGAGGACCAAGCACCATTAGAAACAACTTCACCGGTATGCACATCAACTAAAGCCACTTCCACACTGGTGCCACCATCTCCCTCGATACGTGTCCCAGTGAAAACAGGAAGAGATATAGCATTTAAAAATTTCAACTGCAGCTGTAACTGTAAACTCTTTGAATCAGAAGAGCACGAGTCTTTCCCGGAATTCCTGCAAAATTTGATCCAAATGGTGTATGAATAGTGAAAAATCCCGATCAACAAAATTGTCACTTTGAACCGAGGCCTGCTGGCATACCGTTTAACACTAACTATATATTTTCTCAACGCCGAGTCCACTTCCTCCTTGACCTGAGAGCTCGAGTCGAAACAAACTAAATATTAGTAAACGCCGTCCTTAATCAATCAGAACCTGTGCCTGGAAAAAGAAATAGTACTAGATAGCCTACTTATATTAGAAGTAATCGAGCATAAACTTCATGTACGTAATGATACTAATATAGATATCTAATCGAGGCGTGCAGAAAGATCAACACAATTTCAGACACTAAAACAAACGAAACTCAAGACAAGATCACAGCATCTCTTTTCTTTCCAAATAGCAGCCAAAACGGATCTTTCAACGAAGGGTTCATCACCGAAACCAATTTACACAACAAAGAAATCAAGTGACCAAGTTATATGCTTATAGACAAATGGAATATGAGACTGCAATTCAAGAAACCATCAAAAGACAAAGTAAACAAGATCACAGCATCTCTTTTCTTTCCGAATAGCAGCCAAAATGGGATCTTTCAACGAAGGGTTCATCGCCTAAACCAATTTACACAACAAAGAAATCAAGTGATCCAAGTTACATGCTTACAACAAATAGAATATGAGACACTAAAATTCAAGAAATCATCAAACGACAAAGTAAACTACCGATATTTGTAAAGAAAACATCTCGATTACACTTACAACTCGACGAATCAGAGGCTCCAGAAGCGGGTTCATGAGGTTTTGCATTCGGATCAAGTTGATCACTTCCAGCACTACACTATGAGAAGTTGCCAAAAAAGCAGAGAATCAGCATAGTAAACACCCTTCTACTTTCGAAAGCTCAGGCGAAAACCAATATAAAGATCAATAAACATGGCCTTGAAGATACCATTTTAGCTCATTTCACTCATCTCATCACCACAGTAACTAATTTTCCACATCCCAAAAAAAAAACATGTGCCTAAAAATTTGTTAACACAATAATGAAGATCAACCATTTCCCTAAACAAAGTTCAAACTGTATTAAGCTGAAATCCATCCAGTTTTGAGATGTAATCTTATCCTCAATCAAAACTCCAAATCGATCAACTCCAAAACTAATTATTTTCCATAACATCAAAATAAAAAAAATAAAAAAAAAAGATCATGTGCCTAAAAATGATCAACTTTTTTATTGAGCGATCAAACTACCTTCTAAAAGAATGAGATTTCCTCAAACGCTTCTCATCGATGGAACCGCCTTCTTCCCGTCCATGCCGCTTATGAGACATCCTGAGCTTTAAAATTGATGAAAATTGGGCACTGTGTGTAACTATATATGAGTGTATATCTGCAAATATAATAATCACGGGTGCCTGAATGAGAGAATCAGAAGCAAATTTGCTAGTTGGGGGAACCAAAAGACCAAACATCCGGTGGTCCTACGACGAAAATTTAAATGATTATTCTAGGAAAATAATACAACCAAAAAAAAAAAAAACAGCTACGATTTACAACAGAAATATCATCTGCACGTTACTGGCGAGTTAAATTGGTTTGGATGTTTTCTGTATTTGGGATTTTGAGGGGATGGAAGGGCGGTAAAACAAACAAAAAAAGATTCGATTTTTACAGATGGGCTGGATTCAGAGGTGCGATCACGAGTGATTTCGGAAATGGGATTATGAAATTTGCCAGAAAATATGGGTAATTAGCTGATTATGGGGTGATTTTGATGGAGTTTGAAGGGTTAATGAAGGAATTATGCGAGTGGTGGTGTGGTGGCAATGGAATGAGTAAAGTACTCGAAATTTGAATATTTGGTTACGAATTTAATTTAAGTGTGAGGCGGTTTGTTGTGTAACGGCGTGGATGTTCTCATGTTCATATATGATTTTTTTGAATTTTTTGTTTTGATTTGATTGAGTTTTGTTCATACTTTAAGACTTTCAAATAATTTCGATTATACTTTAATTTAAAATTAAAAAAAGAATCAAAATCATATTTATAATATACTCTTACGTCCACGAAAGAACTTCCTATTTTACTTTTTCGAGATCGTTCACAAAAGAATTTTCTACTTATTTTTTAATTATACCTCACCACTTATAAATGTCTCATTTATCCTTATTTTTCACTTTTTCACTGTTCTCAATATTTATTGAAATACAATTTCATCATTTTCAATAAACTCAATAACTTTTTTTTTTACTCTCAATACGCTCAACAATTTTTTTCTTAAAATATGTGTCACTCCCTCTTAGGAAGTTATTTCGTGGACGGAGAGAGTATAATATATTTCCTCAATCTCACAACAACATGCTCATTTGCAAGTTACACGGATTTTAAAAATATTAGATAAACATACGGAGAAGATCAAATGTGGTGAGAATGGAGAATGATTGCATAAGTCAGTATATATGTTGCATAAGATGTTTGTAATTTGCATAAGCTGCTTGTAATGACTGCATAACGAAATTCAATTAATTTGATAAAATTTTCGCTCCCTCCACGATTGGAACCCAGGTAAATTTTTGTCCAGTATTATACTGTAGCTTATGTAACACTATATACTGATTTATGCAATCATGCTCATTTCTCAAGAAAGATAATATTCTCGGTATAATTCATCCCGATAAAAATATATTGTGAGTGAAAAAATTATTCTCACCTTATAAAAAGAAAAAAAAAATGAATTGAAATGGTGTAAAAATATAAAGAGATACTTCTATGAACTATACAAAATGATTTTAAAAAATCATATTTTTGTGAGAAAAAAGAGTACTATATTTTAAAAAATTTAGTTCGAATAGGATTTGATAAATATTCAGATTCAAATTTGTGAATAATTCGGTTAGGATCAAATTTATTTTCTTTGAAATGTGAATTTTCTAGTTAATTTAAATTAAACAAAAATTTGATTCGAAATTCAAATATTCACGCTTAAAAAGACGTGGAGTCACCGAAAGCGCGTGGAGCCCACTTGGTCAGCATGGGAGCTTACGTATCTCGATGGAATATTGTATAGTATAGTATGTATTGTCTATTTAATTTATATTCTCTAATACTCTAATATTTTATTTAAAAAGTTACTATTATATTCAAATCATTGGATATCTGAAACGTTTTTATTATTCTTTTTGTGGGGTGAGCGAAGCTCCTATTTGCCTTGGTCGTAGCAACTACGAAGACCTGATTAATGCCATTTCAGGCCATAATTTTTATTTTATTTTTTTCAATATCATATGTTAAAATAATATTATTTCATCACGCCATTACTTTTTAGAGAAAACTTTGCTGTGGGAACGGTTGCAACTAACAATTAATTAAGTATGGATCACTATTGGTTATAATAGATAATAGTAGTTAGTTAGGGATTAATAATTTGGAGTTATTAATTCATAGTTAATACTAACTCCCTCCGGCCATACTAAATTTGTCACAATTTCTTTTTTGGTCCGTCCACAAAAAATTTATCACTTCCATTTATAAGGTTCACACACTCTCACTCACATTTAAAGTGAGACTCTCGCTCCACTAACAATTTTCCTTACATTTTATTAAAACTTGTGTCATCCAAAATGTGTCAAAAAATTATGGACGGATAGAGTATTTATTATTAATAATTAAGATTTAATTATAGAGGTTATGATAAAAAAAATACACGAATTTTAGAAAAAATTACTATAATTTTCACTTGAACTTTCAATTAAGCCAAAAAATACATAAATTTTTATTCACCTGAGTTTGACTTTCGGCGAAATTAGAGCTTAGTTGACAGCCAAAAGTTCACCTGATGTTGGTCTAAGTTCTGATAATGATGAATATTTAGAAGTTTGAAGGTCTAAGAAGACAAAAATTAATATATTTGACTTAATCTTAACTGTCAATTAAGCTCTAATTTCGTTGAAAGTCAAACTTAGGTGAAAATTGCAACAAAATTATAAATTTATGTATTTTTTGGTATAATTGAAAGTTCAGATAAAAATTATAATTTTTTTCAAAGTTCGAGTATTTTTTTACCATAACCCCTTAATTATAATATGTATCAGTCCATCTAAAAATACATAAAAATATGCATTTCAATAATTTACTTTTCTATAATATTGTGTCGAGAAACCATTAATTTCAAATGCAAATTCCTAACAAGATCCCTCCAATCTTTTGATTAACAAACTATGGAAGTGCTATTTTTCTCATCTAATATTTATCAAATTCTAGCTTGCCGTTGTGAATTCAAATTTCACCAATATTAAAAAATGAAATTATTTGAAACAGTACAATTGTAGATGACGGCTGCAGCTAAGATCGGAAGGGGATAAGAACTAATAATTTTGATTCTCGAAAATGAATTTAAAATAAAGGAAAATATACTATCGAAATGTCGTTGTTACTAGCAGCAAAGCTACATCACTTACCAATTTGGACAAAAGACTAATTTGGGAAATTCTTAACATTAATAACTTCCAATATTTACAAATTCAATTTGATTAATAAAATCGATGTAATCTTACGTAAGAATTGTTTTTATATTTAATTTAATAATATTGTTATAAAGTTGTTCTTCCTCCGGCCGAGGACGGGCATATGTTTGACATAGTCTATTTAAAACAATATGTATTATATTGGGGTGGAAATATGAATAATTTTATTGGGAACATTATAAATAAGATTAATTTTATTATATTTGTTTATGTTTGTGTATATAGAGAGCGGCTCAAATGAGTTAGGTATATATTGTATAAAATATAAATTATTTTCGTTCTTTAAATTATAAAAATTTACAGTGGATTTATTGCTTGTTGAATGAATTTACAGTTCAGGATTTGAATCTTATAAGTGACGAAATTCATTTAATATTACTTTTACAATTCCCATGTATCTGTACACATTAGATTCACCATTTTTAAAAATAATCCCATAATTATCATCATTTTTTTTTTAATTTGTGGGATCTCTTATCCACTCATTTACACAAATTGTTTTACTTAAAATTCGTGTCATGCTCTTAAAAAAAAAATTTCATAGTCGACGGAGTGACTACTATGAACATAACTTTTTGCATTTGTGTTTCGACCATATAGTATTATCTAAATAGCTAGGTTTAATCAAGTTAATTAGAAATCTATTCAGAGATTGGTTTTGAATATCAGAGACACTTGTTTTAATCATATAATTTGTTTTAATTAATTCCAATTATACCGTGAATGAAAACGAATAACTCAGTTATTCGTGAGAGTTCTATATATATATAATAGAACAAGAGTGTCATGGCCCAAACCACTCCATTATTATTAAATCATAGACCGGTCATATCCGAAGTTTTCGAAAAGTACATAAGTATATATATAGACAAGTTTATATGTATTTTAATAATTATGTATTCATTCATTCGGACAAGAAAAGCATGCATGTTTGCACATGCAGTCCTCGTCAAGTCCTAATAAACAGTACAATAAAGTTTCACGTAAAAAAAACGAACTCAAATACCAGATAAATTTTAAGGATTATTTTTAAAAATATTCTCAACTTTAGTCTCACGGTAACTTTTTAATTCGAATTTAAAATTATTAAAAATGTTGTTTGGATTTATCTCTCCATTATTCAATTTATAATCCAATTTAAAAAATTCGACTAGGTTTTAAACCTAAAATATATATAAATGCATGTATATTTATCAGTTTGGTTGGACCTCAATCGAATGATCATAACTCTGATGACTATTGATGTATAGGTTTTTTAAGAATAGCTTTGGATTTGTAAATGACACCTTACTCTAGTGATAAAGTTGAGGCATTCAAAGACTCTCTCTTGTGAGAGGTATTTGGTTCAATCCCGCCTGCATGCGATGTTTTCCCACTTTTAAGTGGTGTTATATTACCGCCGCAGTTGTGTGGTTCCCGCCTGCATGCGGTGTTTTATCACTTTTAGGTGGTGTTATATTATCGTCGCAGTTGTGTGGTTTGGTGTTGTTTTCCCACTTTTAGGTGGTGTTATATTACCGCCGCAGTTGTGTGGTTGTGTGTTGTTGAGGTTTTCCCACTTTTAGGTGGTATTGTATTATCGCCTGTGTGCGGTGTAGCTTTTCCACAGTTGCGTGGTGTTGAGGTCCCGCGGCCGCCTGCGTACGAGTTGCATAATTGATTATATTCAGATATCTCTTGTATTTCTAATTCAAAAAAAGAATAGCTATGAATTTAAATATATATGGAGTATAATTTAATTTGTACAACAAATTCAACTTATATGAAAAATACAAATAAGTACTTGATTTTCTTTAATAACTTGTATGTATTCAACTTTAGCCCGACAAATTTTCCCATTGAACGACTACACGTACCTACTTGTTTTTAAATTGTTTTTAGACTTGTTCATTAATTAGAATATTAATTAAATCCCCACGATTTATGTTTTCGGTGTTTACTTATATTTATAAAGTTTGATCTTAATATACAAACAATAAAATTTTTGAGGATTAATTAATGGATAAAAATGTGTGTGCAGGTACAGAAGGAACTGAAGATGAAAAATAGAGTAAATTAGTTACTATAAAGTATTGAAACAATTTGATTTATAGATTTCTATTATTGTCAATTTGATGTACAATATTGTACCAAACAAACACGTAGCATAATTAATTCAATAATTTGAGTTAGGTAAAACGATGAATGATATTTTCCTAACTAGGTAGGATGTGTTTTTCACATGCATATATATACAAATAAGATAACACTAAAATATTGCCCACTTATTAACAATTAGACACGTCTATTGAAAGAAGTATTAGATACCATTATTAATTATTAGGCATGTTAAAAATTAATCATACGCATATTCTTTACCATCCTTATTTGAAGACTATATGAAGATCCTTTAATTCATTTCGAAGGGTAATTGATATGTATATTATAGTAAGGAATAAGGATAGTCTTTTTTTTTTCTCACCCTAAAAAAAAATGATAGTCGTTTTCATTTGTCGTGGTTTTTCCCACTAGGTTTTCTTCGGAGAGGTTTAATTTTAATAAGCTTCAACTACATTCCTGTGCTTTCAAAGATTTTTTAAGTTTTTTTCTTTCTTTCTTTCTTGTATAAGAATTTCATTTCACATATTATAGTAAGGGTAAATCATATATTGTGTTCTCAACTTTTAGCATTTTTCAAATTCTTAAGTGGAACGGCATCGTCTTATTGGATGGGGTTGAAAATAAAGTTTCTACCTTAGAATCCTAAAAATCTAATGAGGCGACTTATCATTCTATCGTCAGATTTTGTATAACATGATAATTTTTAGAAAATGCTAAAAAGTGGGGAATTTGATAGAAAATAAAATTAGCTGGGAATACAAAATATGTTAAAGTACTCTTTTGTTCATTAGTGTTTTGTTTTCTATTTTATGGTTTTTAATCGATAGTTCATTTTAAGATTAGGTCATTTAATGACTATTTGATAAAAATAACGTGTACGGCTTGGTAATTACTAATCCCGGTTATTATTTTTGGATATCATAAAATTCCTTGTATTATTATTATTAAGAAATTTAACAAGAAAATAATGTAACAGAAAATAGCAAATAATAGCGTCTCTAAAAGTGACAAAAGCATTGTAGCTTCTACGAAGTTTCCTCTTTTTTTTTCGTTTATCTCTTTTGTTTTTTTGGTGATCTTCCTGACACTGACAATCGTAAAATGTTACGCTACGAAATGCTGTCGACTTAATAATCTCATTTTCAATTTTAGTTTTTTGAAAAAAATAAATTGAACTGTTTGATTCATTTTATTTGGAGAATTGATTTATCTCCACAACACAGATAATTTAAATATTAATATATCGATCATAACTATCTCGTTATAACACAAAATAAGTTTGAGAAATCTAGGGTTTCTTATGTATGTTATTCTGATGTTTTCCCTAATCGAGTGAGGATCTTAATTCATTTGGAATCAAATAATAATAATAATGAACCTGAACGATTATTTAATAAACTTAATAAACTTCAATCGAGTGTTTATTAAGTAACAACTTTCATGCAATTTTTGTTAGATGAATGTTGAGAGTGAGAACAAATTTACAAAAAATTAAAATAACAAATAATTAATGAGTGATAAAAATAATACTATACTATAAATTCCTGAGATTTTAATTGACGATGAAGACGTTTTCCAACCAATACATCGGGGGTTCGAGTCACCTAAAAAATTAGTGTGTGAGTGTGTTTTTTCTTTCTTTGAATGTAATAAAATTTTAAAAAGTACTATAAATTCCTGCACCATTGGTTTCGAATGACACCTATCCCATTGGTAAGTGGTGGTTATCCCAAATCATTATTTTACAGCATAACGTGCTTCGCAAATTTTCAAGAACACTATGAATTATTTAATCTAGAGATTTTCTCCAACTCCAACGTATCAAAATCTATATAAAATTATTATTTATATATCCATAGCTATTATATATGATGTACATACATATAAATTTCTAGGGTACATCATATGAATTTTTTTTTTTTACAAAAAAAATATTTAGTAAAAACATATTAAGGTTCGAATCTTATCTACGTTTCTATGCCCCAAATATTTTTTCTATATATATTGAATATATTTAGCTTAAATCTACATAGCCCAGTCCAGTCTTCAAAAATGATAAAAGTTCTTGAACATGCATATAGTTTATTTTTATGGAATATGCATTATTTTTTAAAATTATGCATAGATGTAGCTCTTTATATGCTTTTAATGTATCGAATCAATAAAAAGAGTACAACTATTTATTATATTATGTGACAGATTTTTAATCTTAAGTCCATTAAAATTCTTGTTAGTCACAAAAACAAATTGTACTGACTGTCCAAAATTTTTTGACCCGAGGGCTACCGCCCTCGAACCTCCGTGCGATACCTTCAAATTCAGCCCCCTTTATCGACAAATTCTAGATCCGCTTCTGTCGCTACATAGGCTCAGACCCTATATATAAACTATATATAGGGTCTGAGCCTATATAGCGACCTATTTTGTGTCATTAATTTACCTCGTCTTTGTGTGGTTAATTTGCGAAGTCCCCTTTATCGACAAATTCTAGATCCGTCCCGAACATTTCTATAGGGTAAGAGCCTATGTACCGACCTATATCTTTGTGTGGTTTGCGAACTAGTATGAGAGCGGGGAGTTTATCCAAACACATACCAAAAACTATTGGATGTAGTTTCTGATGACATCGAAAAACTATTTTAAAAATTAATAGAGTTTAAGTAGATGACATTTAATGATTCATTACAAAATGATACCACCATTCAACATCATCATAATTGATAAATTGTACAATGACACCATGTGATTTGTTCTGGTGTCAACCACATGAGCAAACGGCTCACTCTAGCTAGCTAATTAGACAGAGACTTGTTAGCAAATTTCCCAACTTACATTCACAATTTTTTTTTTATCTCTACACATTTTTTTTTCTGTATATATAGATATATTATGTAGTGTTTTCTGGGGAATCTATATGCTACATGTGTGGTCAGTTTAGATGACCCGTAATTACCATTTACATATATATATGTGTATGGAGAGGAGTGGGCTACAATGAGAGCACCTCTTAAAATAAGAAATAAGAGCAATTTTTAATGTATGAATTTTATGTATAACACGTATGAATTCGCTGTATAAAGGTATGAATTGTGAAAAATAAATTTTTGCTACCTTTGGGATTCGAACTCAGAACCATAAATCCATCCAACAAGATTACGCATCAACCGTAGATCTTGATGATCTAAGGGCTGAAAATAATTCTTATTTTATATCTTAAGAAATGCTCTTATTTTAGCCCTTCCCTGTATGGAGAAAAGTTAAACAGAGAATGCTAAATATTTAGATAATAGAGAATCGTGAAACAAAAACGAACAGATGTATAAATTTGATGAACAAATCAATGTACCGCATGAACAGTAATTTGCCCCAGGTTTGACGAGTTTTTATCTTTTTTTACCAAATACGTCTGTTCGTTACTTATTTTGATCTGTTCGTAAAATGTATAGATTTGTTCAAAATGAAATATATAATAATTCTCTGTTTAACTTGATCGTGTATGTATGTATCTTAAATTATTTTACTTTATATATATCTATCTATCATTTTTTGATACAAAGGAAAAAGAAGAAAGAAAGAAAGAAAGAAAGAAAATATATGTATCAACTTGAGTCGTGTCCATCTCAATTTCTACTCATTATATATGTGTTCTCTTTTCTGCATTAGGTGGCTGACCTAATTATATACGGCTCGAAAAAGCAACTTTAAAGAGAAAATGGATCGTGATTAATTGTAATAATATAAGTTTTTTTTGGGGGAGTTAGGAGAAGAGTGACGGTGATGATTAGGATTGACAGAGCTACTCGCAAGCTATTCGAAATTTGATTCGAAAAAAGTTCATGCGTAGCTCGATTCGATAGTAAATAAACTCGAGCCAGCACTCGGCTCGTTGAGCTCGTGAACATGTTCGAATTCGATTGTTCGTGAACATATTTGTGAGCATGTTCACGAGCCTTTAGTCGAGCTTTTAATCGAATTAGTGCACGAGCTTTAAATGAATCGAGTTCGAGCAACATATTAAATAAGAAGTTTTTATTAAATTTTTAACGAGTTCGAGCTCGAGCATTATATATACGAACATCTAATTAACGAGTCGAGCTCAAGCAATTCGACATTATCAAGCATCGTCCAAACCGAGCTCGAACCGAGCTTAAACTCGGTAAATGAGTGACTAGCCGAGATCGATCGACATGATAGAAACTCGAATCGAGCTCAAACTCGAATATTTAAACAAGTTGAATTCAAACCTGCTAGTATTTGACTCGACTCATTCACCATCGTAGTGACGATTGAACCTAATTTCTCTACTAAGAAAGTCTTCGTCGTTGGAATGTTTTCGAATAAATTTTTAGTTTAGATGTTACTTCTATTATTTTGTAATTTTGAACAAACAAAAAGAAAGTATAAGGCATTTTAGCTTTTGTTAATAAATTAGTTATACTTCACTTCAAAACTTAAGTAATGTAAATTTAAGTTCTAAATTTTCAAACAATCTAAATTCAAAGTGCAGTGCCAGTTAAATTTAATGAAATTCACATTGTTGTAAGTTCCATCATATGTTTAATTAAATCTAAGTTCCAATTTTTTATAAAACGATCAATTTATAGATTAAACTCAATTTTAAGCTAGTATTAATACAAGAAAAAAAATGAATGCTAAAGCTTAAATTAAACTTGAAATTACTAAGCTTTCATTATGTTATAGTAATTCATAATTATGAAAGTATAAAAATATAATAACAACTCTTCAGTGGTTTCTTAAAAAAAATAAACAACTCTTCAGATTTCAAAAGCACAGCAACTTTAAAATTCAACGAAGAGGCGCATTTGAATTTCTGATTTTTATAAATAAAAAAGAGAAACAATCTCGAATTTTGCCAATATGTATCTAATTAAATACCTTATTGGGCTTTTGTAGTTTTAGATGTCACAAAAGCTTGGAAACTGAATGGGCTAGAAACTAGAATTCCTCCTAAAAGTGGGAAATTAAGTGTTTTTTCAGTATTTAAAAATAAAAAAATTACCTTTCCCAAAAAAAAAAACTAAATATATTGAGTAACATTAAACAAAGCCCTCAATTTTTTCTCTATAGCCATTTATGTTTAAAAAATAATAAAAATAATTATGATTGTACTATTTTATCCTTATAACTCCATTTTAAATTTCTATTAAATCTGAAAGAAAAATAAATAGCTAATTAAACCTATTTTTTTTACAATAAAGGATACCCCTTGTCCCAAATACTTGGTCCACTCTAGCTTGTCAAGTGGATTAAAAGTTATTTTTGAAAACTAAATTATTCAATCAAGACTCACAATAATTTAATGTAAATTAAATTTCAAAACCACCAGACATATTTGTAATTGGCACAAAAGATAATAATAAAACTGTATAAATCGAAAAATCCTAAAATGAATATTAAATAGACTAAATATTTGAGATAGGTCAAGTACAACCTATCTATTTAATTATTTCTAGAAATATCGACTGTGATAAGTGATAAATAATCTTGTAACCCACGCCCATTAATGGATATGAAATTAATTCATAGATGGCCATGGCCTCATCTTGTCGACCATTAATTGAAAACTTTCACAGATTTAACCATGAAAATTTGTCTCACTTATTCAGCTTTGATACTTCAAGATTCAACCGGAATGTATAATTATTTTCATTAAAGCATTTAACAACCCCCAACTCAATTATATACTTCAGCAATAAATTAGATTCCAAGAAAAATATATACTCCTACTGTCAATTCGGAGTAATTCAGATAAAAAAATGTATATACTTTAACTTTGAATTTATTAAATGACTTGTAGTTATTAATCAATAAAAGTGAAATTATTCATCAATATTTTGTATGCTTTAGTCTTATTTTGTAATTATTAATCGATAAACGTAAAATTAAATGATAAAAAAAATAATTATATATTTAAACCTTTGTTAATAATGACATAGTAAAATTAAAGCATATAAATTTGAAATTAAAGAAAAAAAAACATGAAAGGAAATAAAAAATTAAGACATGAAAGTGGAATACGAAGTGTGATCATCAAATGTGGTACACTATCCTCCCATTAAATTAATTAATTCTCTATTCGTTTTTGGATTATAGTTCACTTTTTAAATTTGTCAAAACTGAAAATGATATGTAGAGCAATAATATGGATATGAAATAGAATAATTATATACATTTTTAAAGAATTTAATCAGTGTGAAAAATAAAAGATAACTATTTAAATGCTACATAAAATGACTATTTTCCTTCATCAATAAAACCTCTCATAAAAATTTCACCAAATTATTTAATTAAACACCCAAGTAAAAATGAAAAACACAATAGTAGTAGTAGCCATAGAAATACTCCCAACTCCTCATTCAAACATATCTCTGTAATTACACAAGGACAACACAAAACAACAAACATGATAATAATTTAAATCCAAACCAAAATAGTCCCACCAAACTTAACCTAATAGTCTAAGACAATCAAATCAAACCCACAAAAGATCCAGCTGCAAAATGGGGCCCCATACATATATTAATTGATTGATTATGGGCACTTGCTCATATTTCCATGGGTAGTCATATTTGTGTAACATGTTCCACACACTTCTCTATTGCCAAAGGTCCCCGGTGGCACACATTTGCACCTAGCACAACAAGTTCCACATGCCCTCAAGCATCTATTTGGCCTTGAGTGGAGGCTGCACCGGTTCTTGCATAGCCCGCCGCAGTCGACCGCCCCGTGGCTAGGCTTTGGGGCCGGAGCCGGGGCGAGGGCGACACCTCGGGGTATCAGTCGAGCCTTTAAATACTTCGAGACATCTAGCACTGTAATTCAAGTATCGTGACAATAATTCAGAGTCATTGGCAAGTATCGACAATGAATATGATTTTTTTTTATGCAGTTGTGTTTAATAAAATTGATATGTCTAGCTATGATACAATTATTTTGATACAAATTATACATACAATATAAATAAGGGGTTATGGCAGAAAAAAAAAATAAAAAATACATGAATTTTGATGAAAATGCAATTTTCACATGAACTTTCAATTAAGTTAAAAAAATACATGAACTTATATTTTAGTTGCAATTTTCACGTGAGTTTGACTTGCGAAATTAGAGCTCAGTTTATCATTCGGAAGTTCATAAGGAGGTCTAAGAAGACAAAACCTAATATATTTGACTTAATTATTGAACATGATACTAAGTTTCTTCCACCAACATTGATCAAGATTATGCTTCTGAATATGATGAATAAACTCTAAATTCGGCAAAAGTCATTCACCGCAATTAAAATATAAGTTCATGTATTTTTTGGCTTAATTGAAAATTAGGTGAAAAAATTGCAATTTTTACCAAAATTTCGTGTATTTTTTTGCCATAATCCCTATAAATAAAAATAAAAGAATTATTACAAGGTGGAAGATTTTTTACATCGTCTTAATTGAGAATCTAACTGTTCTTAAATTTTACTAAGATAATAATTTGAAATTTCATGCTAATATGTAGGTGTCACAATAATGAGCTGGACAATATTAATGTTTCAATTGGCACAGTTCGAAATTAAGCATAATACACAGAAAGAGTAATCAACAAATTTAATGCATTGCTAGCTAGCTAGATTCATACACATTAATTAAAGCCATAAAAAATTGTACTAAGTTAATGATTAATTCTAAAAAAATGACACTATAAAAAAAATATATAATTAAAGAAATTAAAAAGCCGCAGATACATAAATAGCCTGACTACTGTATCATCTTTTGCTGTATTTTCCAGTTGATGTTTCTTCTTATATACGCAATATATCATCATTGTACATAATTAAGCAAAAAACAGTAAATAAAAAATTGAAATATCATAAAAATAGAAGACTTTTTTGTAAAATAAGATCAAAATAAGTAATCAACTTACCCGCATGCATTAGTTTCCTGTCACCTCTGCTCAAAACCTGAAGAAAAAAAACAACCAAATATCAAAATGGAGAGACAATTATCCAGATCTATATATACATATATGCCATATTTAGTCCACGACAGAAAAATATTATTTTTAAATAAAAATAGGAAAAATGAAAGAAAAAATAAAACTACGTGTGATGTTTGGCTAGCATGGCTGGATTCTTCATTCTTCTTTGAATCAGATGAAACCTGCATGAAAAAATATAAAAATAAAAACTTAGCAATATTATTAAACTCGTAGGTGTTTTTTTTTTTTGCAACAATCTAATTTTTAAAATGTAAGGAAAAATAAGGAATAATATTTAAAAATTTTTTACCTGAGAAAGCAAGAAGAGAGAGAAAACAAGTGCAAAAAGCAATTTAGAAGCCATGAGTATTTTTTGCAAGTGAAAAAGTGTTTAGTGGTGTGAAGTCCAGCCAGCTCTTGGTAGTGAATTTATAGAGTAATTTGCTTCATTTTGACATTGATGCCCCTGTCCCAGAATTTAATGCCAACAAATATATGCATATCTAGATATTTGGAAGATAGTTTTAATATATAGATGGCATCTGGCATAATATTAATTATTTAATTTAAATTCTCACTGCATATCTACAGCTATATATATATATATATATATATATATCGTACTTTCTGTAATAAATATGAAAGAAAAACAGTGCATTGACCTTTGAAAGGGGTGGAGTTGTAGAGAATAGTATGTCCAAATATTTAATGAAGGAAAAAACTATTTAATTTTTTAAACTCAACTCTCAATGTTTACTGTTTTCATAGAAAAAATCCAGCATTAATTTAATGTAAGAGGAACTTTAAAAATATTCAAATTGAGATAGCAAAAATAAAAGAGTGATGTAAAGAGCTACATTGTGGCCATCCACAAGTTAGTTAAATAAAAAAATAATTATTTAATTTATTTTAAAAATAAAAATAAGATTTATTTTATTTTATTTATTGTTTATATTATAGTTATTTTTTTGTAACTTTTTTATTTTTATTAAAATTTAGAATAAAAATACAAAAAAATTTAAAAATAAGTATTCCAAGATAGATAATATAAAAATAATTAAATCCTACTTTTACTAAAAAAAAATAAATAAATTAAAAAATAATTTAAACTATTTTGTAGGTGATTATAATGTGGCTGCATAAATTTATTGAATATATAAAAATTATTCACTGACAGAATAATAATAATAATAATAATAAGTTGTTGGGATCCGAAACCAAGAAAAATATGAGGCGTCTACTTCTTTTTATTTATCTTTTTTGTTTCGGTATATGGTTTGTTGGCTTGCTTCTTACACTACATAATTTACAATTTTTCGAGTTTTCATTTTTAATGAGCACCACAAATAGCTAATCATAATTGGACCCCAAAACTAAAAAAAATACTATGATTTGTTATTTGTGGTGTTCATTAAAATGAAAACTCGAAACAGTTATTTCCAATGCAGCGGATAATAAAAATGAGAAATTGGATTTCTCAATAGTGAACCTTCACATGGTAATTTTGATGAATATCTCATGCCATAAAAAAGAGTCTCTTAAATATAAAAAGTAAGAATATATAAATTAAAATGTGCAAAAATAATCGCACGCAGGCGAAACCACTAACCACATAAAAATAAAAACAACGAAAACTACAATTAAAAATATATTCCACCCACATAAAAGTGAAAAAACGAAAACTACAAGTAAGAATATGGAGTATAAATTAAAAGGTGCGGAACGAAAACTACAATTAAGAATATATAAATTAAAAGGTGTGAAATTAATCACACGCAGGCGAAACTACTATGAAGGAGAGTTTTTGAGTAGCTAAGTTGAGCTAATTTAAGAAACTTGATAACTAATACAAAATATATTCTTTAATAGCAACACAACACACCCGAGTCATACTTCAACATCTAACTTTTAAAGAATTTGTTTCACATTTTCAATTTCATATTCTTATTCAAACAAAAATATATAAAAAATAAATCAAAGACATAAATGCAACTCAGGTACGTACGTACAATTTTGGGTATTAGGCCTAGGTAGGAAAAACTAGAGCAATTTTATTTACCATCTACAGTACTATTAATTAATTAATTATATTAATTGGTGACTATTAATTATACCAGTATCATTTAATGCCGAACACAGTTGGGATATTTACTTTTCTTACAGGAGATCTATTATTTGCCCAAAATTTAATTAAACATAATTATTTATAGTATATATTTATATGTTTTTTTTCCTTTCTGTCGCAGAAGTTGGATTTTAGTCAACTTTAAATCTAGATACTACTTAAATGATAAAGATTATGAGTACTGCTAAACACACATAATATGTGCGCACATAATGCCCTTGAAAAATTTATTACCTAATTTAAATTATTGTTATTACTAAATTATCCTTAATTCATATTGGAAAATTTCTAAAGATTTTTTTCTCTTTTATTACTGCAACAATTTTGGAAACAAAATATTGATATGGCCACTAATCAAGATCCTACCAACTTAGATATGCTCACTTTATTTTAGAAAAGATATGAACGATTTTATTGAATTTTGTTAATTAAAATACTTCATTAATCATGCATAATCCGATTAACTGATAATTCTATTAAAGAATAAAAATTTGTGAATAAGTTAATCTACGATTTATTATTTATATATAACATTTAAAAATGTCTCAATATTCCTCTAAAAAAAATCGTGAATAAAAATGCCTCAATATTCCTCTAAAATATAGGAGTAATACTTTTGTTTTGTTTTTCCTTTCCATTTTTTTTTCATTTTTTTTTGTTTTTTCTTTTGTTGTTTTTATTAATTTATTTTCACAATTATAGAATTACTTCCTATTTTATTTAATTTACTACAGTATAAATTTATTGAGTAACTATCGATGTGCTCAATGTATGATAGTATTGTTTTTTTTTTTAATTATATTCATTTAAAAAAATTATTTTGTTATTTCGAGTTTACTAATTTATTAGTATAATATATTATCCTATAGTATACTTTTATAAGTTATCAATCAATGTGATCAATGTATGACATTCCCACAATTATAGTCATACATTGATGTTTTATAAGTTTTCTTTTAATTTCACCAATTTATTATGATTTATTCATTAACCTATATTCTTTATGAAATAATCAAACAAAGTAGTTAATTAACGTATGATATTATTCTAAACAATTCAGTTATCCCTTCATGTTTTATACATATATATTTTTTTTCCAAGATAACTAATTTAATGCAATATAATGTCCGGTAGTATAATTTCATTTTAGTAATCAATCGATGTGTCAGCATATGACATTATTTTCACTATTATAGTAATTTCTTTTTAATTTTTAATTTATTATTTTTAGTTCACTAATTTATTATGATATATTGTCATATAATATATTTTTATTGAGTTATGATCGATGTGCTCAACGTATAACGTTATTATCATAATTATAGTCATTTAAATTCGCTAATTTGTTATGATTTTTTTATTAACTTGTACTTTTATGAAATAATCAAACAATGTAACTAACGTATTAAATTATTCTAACCATTTTTGCTATTGCTTGATATTTTATATTTTTTTATTTAGTTGCTCTTAATTTTTTAACTTATTAACTTATAATTATTTTAATATTTATTAATTTAAAATTATTCAATTCAATAAAAATAGATCCACATATTATTATCTTAAAAATATTTGCAAATATTCTATTGTAATGTGACAACTTTGTACCTTTCCTCTTCACATAAATCATACTAGTATATATTATTATCTTCTTATAATAATGACATTGTCTCCAATTTAAAAAATCCAATTCAAAATAAATAGGTATGAAATATTGAAATTATTGGGCACGGTGACTAAAGATTAGAGTAATTCACGAGAGGTTGTATTTGTATATTCCAATATCTGTTACACCATTCATGAATCCTTCTTTTGTCGTTATGTGTTTTTTATTATTATTATTATTATTATTATTATTATTATTATTATTATTATTATTATTATTATTATTATTATTATTAGTATTATTATTATTATTATTATTATTATTATTATTATTTTGAACCTTTTTATTTTATTTGTAGTATTTTTGTTCCTTTTTCATGTTTAATCTTTCATTTTTATTATATTAGTTTTATTTTCTTGATGACATCTTCTATACTCGAATATGTGCTACTATTTTTTTTATTTCAATTGAACTAGTTTATCATAATATAGTATCTTATAGTATAATTTCATTAAGTAATTGATTAATGCGCTCAATGTATGACATTATTTTCACAATTATAGTAATTTCTTTTTATTTTATATTTTTTATTTCGATTTCACTAATTTATTATAATATATTATCTTATAATACATTGTTATTACGTTATTGATTGATGCGCTCAATGCGTGACATTATTCTCATAGTTATAGACTTATAGTCATTCATTTATATTTGTAAATTCTTATTTCGATCTCATTAATTTAATATATTGTTTCCTGAACCTATTCTTTTATGAAATAATCAAATAATATAGGTAGCATATGATATTATTTAAACTATTATAACAATTCAAAATATTATTAATTTTTTCCTTATGTATTTTGGAAGGTTGAGCATTAAAATTATTTTTGAAAACATTATTAATTTTTTTATCTTTTCCATTTTATTTTAATTTTTTGCAAAAAAAAAAATTCATCAATATTGATATGTTTGATTTTTGCCTTGTTATTGTTTTATTAATGTTTTTTTCTTAAGAGATTCTATATATCTGATGTTAAGAGGATGTTTGCCAGCGCCTCATAATACTAATATATTTGAATTTTGAATTTTTTTATACATATATTTGAGGGAAAATATGATTATCACTTATAATAATAATAAAAATATTCCTATAGATAAAGTCTTATGAAAAAAAAATGGTACGAAAATTTTGGCACAATTTTTGAATGAAATAGATTTCATTCAAGTATTCAACCATGGGTTTCTTAATTACGTAAAAAGTAATTAGAACAAAGAAGTACTCCTATATATTTAATTCCTAACTACATGAGCGTTGCTTAAGGTGTTAGTTGAAGGAAACAAAAATTTAATTATTAAGGGTAGATTATAGATAATCTTTTCCTTAATAATCACCATGGGTAATTATGTAAATTATAATTTCAACTAAAATAAACTTAATTTCTTAATTTATGGAAATATGTAAAATGACAAAAAAAATCCAATTATGTGTGCACATATTATGTGCATTTATCATTATTAAAAGATTATTACTGTATTACTAGTAAGAAAGCCCATTAAATGCTAATTTCTACATTTGAATAGAGTGTGACCAAATAGTTGTGCTGTGTTGCCCAAATCCGATTTGATTTTATCATATACTCCTTCCGTCTCATAAAGCTTAATCGTTTTTTTTTTGGATACAAATTTTAAGAAATTAATTAATATTTAGTGTGTTAAATACAATAGATGAAAAAATAAAAGGATAAATAAAAAGAAAAAAAAATTACCATATAAAAAAATGATCAAATTATATGGAACAACCCGAAAAAGAATACTAATAAGCTTCACAGAACTGAGAAAATATATCCTAGTATATATTAAAAAGAAAAAGAATTCATATATACAAAATATAGTTGTGATGCCAATATTTTTACCCAAATTTGCAGAAATAATTTTTTTAAAAATTACTCATTTCGTCCTACTAGAATTGACACACTTACCTTTTTTGTTTGTCACACTAAAATTGACACTTTTTCAAAATAGTATGTGGTCCCTATTTTCTCTATTCACATAAAATAAGTGGACCCTACCTATTTTACACTCTTAACTCTTTATTCTTAATTTCCGTGTCTAACTCAAAAGTGTCAATTCTAGTAGGACGGAGGGAGTAAATAATACGGAAATGCATTGTAATTCACTTATAAACTCTTCAAATATTCATTTTCCAGCCGACTATTATTATCTATTAGTATAAAGTTTATCAGAAATGATTGATCTACTAGTAACAGGAAATTGTAGGGGCGGGAGGTGACATAAAGATAAAATATCAGCCTACTTTATAAAAGACCAGCTGGATTTTTAAATATCATGTACATCAAAACCAATAAAATCAGCTTTATTTACTGATTTCTTTAATAAAAAAAAACCTATTCACTTGAATAGTTATCCGATTTATGAAAGAGAATTCTAATCAATCAAAATTTGGATAAACTATACCCTTCCACTTCATAAGAGCATCCGCAGTGGAAGTCGGCGAGCAGGCGCATGCCTGGCTCACGCAAGCCCTGCTGTTAGGGATGTCAATTGGGTCAGCCCATTTGATTTCGGGTCAATTCATTCGATTTTGGGTTATTTTCGATTCGGGCTAGTCGATTTTTTTATTTTTCGGGCTAAAATTTTTCGACCCTAACCCACTTGGTTTCGGGCTTGCCCGTTCGGGCCCGCAAATTTTACGATTTTTTATATATATTTTTTATATATATAAATAATCATATTCTTTTAATAAAAATATGTCTTATTTTTTAAATCAAGACAATTCGCTTTATTTTAGATACAAAAAGTAGTATTTTTTTAACATAAGTTTACATAATATCTAACTTTAATTTCGTTTTGATAAAAATTGTATATAGATTTAATATAAATGACTATCTTTCTTTGACTTTTATATCATAGATGTTTGTTATTAACCGTTGGAAAAAATCAAAACATATTCTACATGCATCAAAATATTATTATTGAATAAAAAAGTAAAGTATTAAAGTTTAAAAATCAATTATTAAGAATGTGTTCGGTTAATCGGGCCAACCCACTCGGTTTTCGGGCCAACCCTATCGGGCTCGGACTATTTTCGGTTCGGGCCATTCAGGCTAAATTTTTTTCGGGCTAAAAATTTAACCCACCTTTTTTATCGGTCTATTCGGGTCGACCCGTCGGTTTCGGGCTTTTTTGACATCCCTACCTGCTGCTATTGAGCCCAAGCGGTGCACGCCTCAGAGCGAGATTTCGTGCTCGATGTGGTGCGAAGAGAAAAGAGAAAATCTCGAGAAAAGAGAAAATCTCATGGGCTGCACGTTTCAATTAATTAAATGTAATTTTTTTTATAGTGTACTATATATTGTAATTTTTTTTTTGATCGGTAAAATTAAAATTTTATTAAGATAAAAAGCAAGGCACCAGGGATGCCAATCAAAACAAGAAGGAAAGATTGAAACCCTTTGAGCACCACATGGTGAAAGGGATTCTCAACTCCAAAACTTTATAGACCTCATTCCAACTCCAAAGTCTACCCTTGATCTGTAAAACAAGTCTCTCAATATCCCAAATCTTTCCTTGAAAACGACTCTCGTTTCTTTTTTCCCATAGTGTCCAAACCGTTCCCACCCATAACGCATTTAGCAATCTTCTTCCTTTCTTCTTTTTGGCAGCAGAGATGAAGGAAGTGTAATGATGGAGAGTACCTCTAGGATTTGCCGTTTTGATGTGTAACCATTGGAAGATTTGGTCCCACACCGCCGCAGCTTTCGGGCAATGAAGAAACAGATGTTCCGTCGTCTCCTCTCCAGCGACGCAGGCGTTGCATCCTCTCTCTTCCCAGCTAATTTGAATTTGTCGTCTACTTAAGTTGTCACATGTAGCCAAACGATTTCTAAGACATCTCCACGCTGTCACCTTGGCTTTGTGCGATGTTGGAGCCTCCCAAACCATAGCCATCTCAGCCGGTTGAGTTTGTTGCGCCTCTCTGGAAGCCGCCACCAAATCATAAGCCGACTTTGTTGAGAATTTACCGTCCGTAGTTGCCCTCCAACTCCATCCATCAGTTAAACCTGTAGAAGGGACAAAAGCAGCAACAAGTCTCAAAAGTTCCTCCACCTGTCCATTCTCTCTTTCCCTCAAATCCCTCCTCCAATTCACTGACCACACCCACTCTTCTCCTTCCCAAAACCCACTCTCTCCGACAAGGGCTTTCTTATTCGAGCACAAGTTATACAATCTCGGGAAAGAGAACTTGAGAGGTTTGTTAACAGCCCACACGTCCTCCCAGAACATTGTATTCATCCCATCCCCGAGACTGTGTTGAAGGTGATCAATGAACCATCTATCGTCTCTTCCTCCCCCTTTCTCCACAATTTTCGCCCACCACCCCAACTGCCCACTTCTTCCCACCATCGAGCAATCCCCCTCTTCGCCCCAGACAAGTTCCCCATAAATCGATTTGATCACTCTCGCCCACAAAGCTCCCCCATCCACCAAAAATCTCCAAAGCCATTTAATTAACAGAACATGATTAAACAGTTCCACATCCCGAAACCCAAGACCTCCTGTTTTCTTATTGGAACACAAGGAGCTCCATTTAAACCAGGTGATTCTTCTCGTCTGAGAGTCTCCACCCCACAGAAATCTGGAGAACAAGGAATTGAGGTTCTTGAGCACAGTCTTGGGAATGAAAGCGTAGGCCAGTTGATATACCGGAATAGATTGAAGCACCGCTTTGACAAGAGTGATCCTCCCTGCCAACGAGAGAGGTCTTTTTCTCCAGCTTGCAATTTTGTTTGAGACTTTATCCACCAAGAACTTCCACTCGCTAACACCATTGCTTCGGCCTCCAATTTTGGTTCCCAAGTAAAGACACGGGAAGTAACCAATCTTGCAATGGAGAAACGAAGCCCATGTCCTCTCGACTGACACATTCACTCCCACCGTCATCAGGCTGCTCTTCGCGAAGTTGACAGCAAGACCCGAGACAAAATGAAAGAGAAGCAACAGACTTTTCAGTGATTCCACATTACGCTCATCAGCCTCTAAAATAAAGATTGTGTCATCCGCGTACTGGAGGTGTGTAATCGGCACTTCATCCTTACCAATCTTAACAGGAAACAATAACTGTCGTTCCACTGCTCTCTCAACAAGCGCATTCAATCCTTCGGCAACAATGAGGAATAAGAAGGGAGACATCGGGTCACCCTGTCTCAAGCCTCTCTCCATTTTGAAATCTCCCGTTGATGACCCGTTAACAAGGACACTTGCCGTGGCTGACTGTAGACACCCTTGAATCCATTTCCTCCAAATCCCATCGAAGTTCATTCTATCCAGCAAAGTATCCAAAAAATCCCATTGAACTGAGTCGAAAGCTTTGGCAAAGTCAATCTTAAAGAATATCCGGCTTCGTCGCTTCTTTTTTGACTCAACAACAACTTCATTCAAAATGACCGCACCATCGAGAATGAACCGCCCTTTAACGAAAGCGCTTTGATTATCAGAGATGATCGACCCCATCACTTTCGTCAGTCTCCCCGCCAAGATCTTTGCAATGATTTTATACAAGCTGGTAATGAGCGAGATTGGACGAAATTCGTTCAACGAATCAGCCCCTTCTTTCTTCGGTATTAAAACGATGAAAGAAGCATTACCTCCTTTAGGAATTTTACCGTTCGCGTGGAAGTCCTTCAAGACCTGGAGGATATCCTCCTTAACCACATGCCAAGCCGATCTCCAGAATGAAAAGTTAAAGCCATCAGGTCCTGGACTCTTATCGCCAGAGCAGCTCCAGACCGCTTCTTTAACTTCTTCGGGTTCGAAACCTCTAATCAGCCAATTTCTCTCCTCATCAGAAATTTTCCTTCTCACAAAGTCAATGGGAATAACAGGCATCTGTCTATCTTTCTGCTTGAAAAAGGTTTCAAAATGATTTCTCACCCTAGCTTTTACCTCTTCCGGTTTGGAGATCCATGAGTTATCAAAGATCAGTCCGCCTATGTCATTCTTCAACCGCCTCTCTTTAATCGCCTTATGGAAGAAGCCAGAATTCACATCTCCCTCCTTAAGCCATTTCAGTTTAGCCTTCTGTTGTAAAGTCATCTGCTTATGCTTCATCTGAAGGGAAATGAGAGCTTGGAGCTCATTTCTCCTGATAACATCCACTTCGCCTAAACAACTCTGCTCGTCAAGCTCATCTTTCTGTTGTAACTCCTTCTTTAATTCGTGAATTTTAGAATCAATCTCACCAAAGGATGTACGATTCCAAACTTTTAAAGCCTCGCGAAGTTTCTTCAATTTCTCCTTAACCACGAAAAAGCTCCATCCCTGACAGTCAGTCCCCGTCCACACTTTCTTTACAACATCTTCAAACTCCGGGTGATTCGTCCAAGCATTTAGGAACCTAAAAGGTCTTGGTCCCCAATCCTCCGTTCTAGTAGTAAGAACAATTGGGCAGTGATCCGAGATCGAACGCTGAAGACCGCGTGCAGAACTTCCTTCCCAAGTAAGCATCCAAGTTTCGTTAACAAGGAAACGATCGATCTTGCTCTTGCATTTGCCATTGGGCTTGTACCAAGTGTACTTTCGACCTTGTGTATGAATTTCCTTCAGATCGTTCCCCCTAATAAAATCCTCGAAAAACCTCGCATCCGACGCTCGAAACGTCTCCCCGCTGCCGACCCTCTCTTCTCTTCTCCTGACTGCGTTAAAATCTCCCAAAATACACACACTTCGATCCGCATTCTGTTCAACAATAGAACCAATTGCATCCCAGAGAATCCTCTTTTCCTTTGATTCAGTTGGCGCATAAACATTGATAATGCAACACAATAGACCGTCCTCCTTGTACCTACCGTTAACAACCACGGCCCCCGGTAAATCCCAAGAACTAGATGCTTCGAACACCTCCCTATTCCATGTTGGAAATTGGTTGTGAGTAACCAATGTTTGAGAATTTTTCGAGTACCGAAAATATTTAATTTAGCATAATTAAATAGGACAGGATCGATCTACGTTCCGAGTAGATGATCGTAGTATATTTATTTACTCAAAACCGATTTCCGGTGAGTGAGAAATAATTGTTTAAAGTTGGGTACTTGAAACATTGAGCTGTGGGAAAAGATAAGCATTAAATAAGATTTAATGCTTATCCCACATCGGAATGTGGATAACATTTATTACAGTATAAAAGCTATTACATCATAGGATGTAATAAAACTGTGTGCACACGTGACGGGTTGCACAGCCCACACGCGCGCGCCGCCGCCGCCGCCGCCCGCCCGGCCCGGCCCCGGCCCCGTCGCCCGACGCCCGGCGCCCGGCCCCGGCCCCGGCCCCGTCGCCCGACGCCCGGCGCCCGGCCTCGGCCCCGGCCCCGTCGCCCGACGCCCGGCGCCCGGCCCCGGCCCCGGTCCCGGTCCCGTCCCGTCCCGTCCCCGTCACCCGACACGCGGCCGTGGACTTGGATCTTGGCAATTGGTCTTTGGGTGGTCTTTGGGCCTACCCTTATCTTTTTGGACCAACGAAAACTTGGTTCGAGGCCCAACTCGGTTGGGCCTACGCGCATGCACAACTTGGTTCGAGGCCCAACTCGGTTGGGCCTACGCGCATGCACACGAAGCCCGCTCGGGCTTGGCCCGGGAGGACCCTTGGTCTCCCAGGAAGCTTCCACATTACTGCAGAGCCGTTACTTCTGTAACCGCTGTCGGAGAATTCATGGCAAATTCAAACAGCAGGGCTGTTACGTCCGTTTCTGTCTGTAACTCCCGACACACTTAAATACCATCAATGGTATTAACTCCCCCTATTGATGTGGACTGTGCCCTATAAATAGGACAGCCTCCATGCATCATAACACACCTGAAAACAAGCATTACACTCTTACTCTGCTGCACTCTGCATCGTAAAGTTCTGTTCTCGCCTCGTTCCAGTTCGCCGGAGCTCGTTGGTGTGCGGTGCTGCTACCTACGAGACGAAGCCGTTTCATCTTTGGGGACGACACGCCAAACCGAGAGCACTACCGGGGCGTATCTCGTCTTGCGGACAGAGGACTCTCCTCGACTCGGCTTTTTCACTGGTTTCAGTTTTTCTGTAATTTCAATACAGTTTTTCCCCTTGTATTCTCATCTCCTACATTTCTGTGTTACATTGTACTACGCCCGCAAGCTTATATTCCAACAATCGCAAGACGAGATAAGCTTGCAACGTGGGAGGTTTTTAGAACTTGTAATTGAACATAATTTTTTCGAAACCTAATACCTTTGCTGGAGATGTCGACCGGTCCTGCGAACTCCACCGAGGCTGCCAATGCCGTTGCCGCTGCCAATGCCGCTGCCGCTGCCGCCGCTGCTGCCGCCGCCTCCACCGCGGCCGCATCAACCGTGGCACCCGCCACCTCTGCCGCTGCTGCCTCCACTTTTAGTGGTGGTCCTTTTGGTGGTTCAACACCACTTCCTTTCATGTTTGGTGCTAACCAAACCACACTTGGAGGAGTTAGTTCCGTGCAAGGAACGGTTGGCCAAACCTCGTTTGGATCAACGATTGGTTCCACTTCGAGTGGTTCCATGGGGTCCACTTTTGGACGAACGGTTGGGGCCTTCGGGACCAACGTGGTGAGCTATGGCAACATAGCGGGTTCGGTGCCAATGCAGCCCCCGAGGGCAAATGCAATAGCCGAAAAGCCACCTAAGTTTGGTGGGTCACACTTCAAAATGTGGCAGCACAAGATGATGTTCTACATCATGACTTTGGGCTTGGTCGATTTCCTGTGGGAAGACGAGCCTCCTGCGCCGGCGGACAACGAGACCAGTTTCTGGGTGCATGCCGCGTATGACGATTGGCGCTATGGTGACTATCTTTGTAAACACTATATTTTAGAATGTTTAGAGGATAGTTTATACAATGTATACGCCAATGTAAAGACCTCCAAACCACTTTGGGAGGCTCTAGAGAACAAATATCGTAGTGATGATGTAATAGCTAAGTTCTTAGACTTTAAGATGATCGATGGTAGATCGATCATGGACCAAGTGCAAGAATTCCAACTTATCTTGCATGAGTTGGAATCCGAAGGGATGAAAATGCCCGAAGCTTTCATCACTGCGGCAGTCATTGAGTTGCTACCGCCAAGCTGGATTGACTTCAAGAGCTACCTTATGCAAAACAAAGAGGAGATAACTCTTGAAGATCTCATGGTCAAGCTGCGCCTAGAATTTGATGTGAGGGAATGTATGACCAAGGTCGAAAAATCACCTCAAATCAAAGGCAACTTGTTGGAGAAAGGCGGTCCCTCCAACAACAAGCGTGCTCGCCCAAATGCCAAGGACAAAGGCAAAGCAAAAATGAAGGATTGCTACAACTGTGGCAAACCGGGCCACTTGGCAAAGGATTGCTCCAACCTCAAAAAGAAGAAGGCGAGATGTGATATCATTATCATTGAGTAGAAGTTGATCAAGACAACTTGGAAGCTTAGACTAGAGTTTGAGTCCAAGTTGTAATAATCATTGTTTAGATAGCATTTTGGTAGAGCATAGCCAAAGAGCTTATCTAACTCAATAATAATAAGAATAAGTTTATTTCTTATCTATTTGAGTGTTGTGATTTATAGCATTGTAGACATGTGAATCTAAATGCGATAAAAAGATTAGTAAATATGGATTTACTAAAAATAAACGAGTTTAACACTCAAAACAAATGTCAAACTTGTGTTGAAGCAAAAATGACGAAGTCTCCATTTCACTCTGTGGAAAGGAGCACTAAACCTTTAGAACTAATTCACACCGACGTGTGTGATCTAAAGTTTGTGCAAACTCGAGGTGGTAAAAAGTACTTTATCACTTTTATTGATGACTGCACAAGGTATTGCTATCTTTATCTTCTAAGAAGTAAAGATGAGGCTATTGAAGCTTTCAAGAACTTCAAAACGGAAGCCGAGAATCAACTTGGTAGTCGAATTAAGATGGTTCGAAGTGATAGAGGAGGAGAATATGTTGCTCCGTTTGAGGAATTATGCAACGCTAGTGGTATAATACATCAAACAACTGCTCCATATTCACCTCAATCTAATGGTGTTGCTGAACGCAAGAATCGAACTCTTAAGGAGATGATGAATGCCATGTTGATTAGTTCTGGGTTACCCCAGAACATGTGGGGGGAGGCTGTTCTATCAGCCAACTATATCCTCAATAAAATACCACTCAAGGGAAGGGACGTAACTCCCTATGAGTTGTGGAAAGGCAGAAAGCCCTCATACAAATACCTTAAAGTGTGGGGGTGTCTAGCCAAGGTGCAAGTGCCTCCACCCAAACAAGTCACAATCGGTCCTAAAACAATTGATTGTATCTTTATTGGGTATGCACTAAACAGCAATGCACATCGTTTTTTGGTTCACAAGTCAGACATTCCAACAATGACTGTAGGAATGACGATGGAATCAAATAACGCTGTTTACTTTGAGAATATCTTTCCTTGTAAAGACAAGGGAAAAGAAGAAGCTAGTACAAGCAACGATACTAGAGAAGAAGCTACTAGTTCTGAACCTGTTGAGACAGTGCCCGAATCGCGAAAGCGACCAGGCCCTGACCTTGAAGGGTCAGAACCAAGACGTAGTAAACGAGGCAGGATAGCCAAGGACTTTGGTCCAGAATATATCGCCTTCATGCTAGATGAAGAACCTTCATCTATCAAAGTGGCATTCTCTAGACCAGACGGACTACTCTGGAGGGAAGCAGTCCAGAGTGAAATTGATTCAATCATGCAAAACCACACTTGGGTGTTGGTTGATTTACCTGAAGGTTGTAAACCCTTAGGATGTAAATGGATCCTAAAAAGGAAATATAAAGCTGATGGATCAATAGACAAATATAAGGCGCGCTTAGTCGTTAAAGGATTTAAGCAGCGTGAGGGGTACGATTTTTTCGATACCTATTCACCAGTGACGAGGATTACATCTATTCGAGTGCTTCTCGCGATTGCTGCTCTGCACAATCTTGAGATTCATCAAATGGATGTTAAAACAGCGTTCTTAAACGGTGATCTAGAAGAAGAAGTCTATATGGAACAACCTGAAGGGTTTGTAGTACCTGGACAAGAGAAAAAGGTATGCAAACTAGTAAAGTCTCTCTATGGACTGAAACAAGCGCCGCTGCAATGGCACTTGAAATTTGACAATGTCATGTTGTCAAATGGCTTCAAAATCAACGAATGTGACAAATGTGTCTACATCAAGAGCACTAGTAATAGGTACGTTATGGTGTGTCTCTATGTAGACGACATGTTGATTATGGGAAGCAACAATCGTATCATTGTTGATACAAAGAACATGTTAAAAAGAAATTTTGACATGAAAGACATGGGGTTAGCTGACGTGATCCTTGGAATGAAAATTCTCAGGACCACCGATGGAATAACTTTGACACAATCTCATTACATTGAGAAAGTGCTCAAAAGGTTTAATGCGTTTGACAAATCGCCTGTAAAAACCCCATTAGAACTCAACGTTCACATGAAGAAGAACACGGGTGAACCTGTTGCACAAGAAGAATATGCAAGAATCATTGGGTGCCTTATGTATATTACAAATTGCACTCGACCTGATCTTGCATGCCCAGTGAACAAATTGAGTCGCTATACAAGCAATCCAAGTAAAGAACATTGGAAAGCACTTGAGAGAGTTTTGAGATACTTAAAGTATACTCTAAATTTTGGAATACACTACACGAGATACCCCCCGGTACTTGAAGGGTACTGTGATGCTAACTGGATATCCGACGCGAAAGACTCGTTATCAACGAGTGGTTACGTGTTCACTATAGGGGGAGGAGCAATCTCGTGGAGGTCTACAAAACAGACATGTATTGCTAGATCAACTATGGAATCAGAGTTCATCGCTTTAGACAAAGCAGGTGAAGAAGCCGAATGGCTACGAAACTTTTTGGAAGATACTCCATGTTGGTCAAAACCCGTGCCGCCTGTCATGATAAACTGCGACAACCAAGCAGCTATTGGGAGGGCGAAAAGTGGGTTGTACAACGGTAAGTCTCGACACATACGTCGACGACATAATACCGTAAGACATTTGATCGAAAGTGGAGTTATCTCAATTGACTATATAAAGTCAATAGATAATCTGGCCGATCCGCTCACTAAAGCTTTGAATCGAGATCAAATGTATAAATTGCTAAAGGGAATGGGTGTCAAATCCACAATATAAGGATGATTATAGTGGTAACCCAACCATGATGACTGGAGATCCCAAGAACGTGGTTCAATGGGAAAACTAAGCTATAAGACTCCAAGTAGAACACTCAAACTACTTGCATTCCCTAGAGAGCAACTGAGTGTTGAAACCTGCTTAGTGGTAAGGTTAAGTCATTGACTTTTAATGATTCCTAAACACCTCAGGGAGGTTGAGTATAGCAGGATACTCGGAAAAGAATCACCTATATAAGTGAGATGTGGGGGCCGCATCGACCTAACGTATGAATCCAAAGAGCTGTCCAAGGCCCGCAAAGGAAAAAAACGTGAGAACGAAATGAGGTTGAGGCGTTAGTGTGTTAATACTGTTGTCTCGGTATACACGAAGGAGAAATGGTTCAAAGACATCAAGTTCTACCAATTCACCAGTATATCCGATAGTATTAACTAAGGATGGTTCAAGGCCGCAAACCACCTATTCTAATGCACTAAGGTCTCTTGAGAACAGAGCTTGTGTCTGCATTTGCATTTGGCTATTTCCACTCATGTGGGGGATTGTTGGAAATTGGTTGTGAGTAACCAATGTTTGAGAATTTTTCGAGTACCGAAAACATTTAATTTAGCATAATTAAATGGGACAGGATCGATCTACGTTCCGAGTAGATGATCGTAGTATATTTATTTACTCAAAACCGATTTCCGGTGAGTGAGAAATAATTGTTTAAAGTTGGGTACTTGAAACATTGAGCTGTGGGAAAAGATAAGCATTAAATAAGATTTAATGCTTATCCCACATCGGAATGTGGATAACATTTATTACAGTATAAAAGCTATTACATCATAGGATGTAATAAAACTGTGTGCACACGTGACGGGTTGCACAGCCCACACGCGCGCGCCGCCGCCGCCGCCGCCGCCCGGCCCGGCCCCGGCCCCGTCGCCCGACGCCCGGCGCCCGGCCCCGGCCCGTCCCGGACCCGGCCCCGGCCCCGGCCCCGGCCCGCCCGTCGCCCGACGCCCGGCGCCCAGCCCCGGCCCCGGCCCCGGCCCCGGTCCCGGTCCCGTCCCGTCCCGTCCCCGTCACCCGACACGCGGCCGTGGACTTGGATCTTGGCAATTGGTCTTTGGGTGGTCTTTGGGCCTACCCTTATCTTTTTGGACCAACGAAAACTTGGTTCGAGGCCCAACTCGGTTGGGCCTACGCGCATGCACACGAAGCCCGCTCGGGCTTGGCCCGGGAGGACCCTTGGTCTCCCAGGAAGCTTCCACA
The DNA here is from genome assembly GCF_028751815.1 of Salvia miltiorrhiza. Classification (NCBI taxonomy): domain Eukaryota; kingdom Viridiplantae; phylum Streptophyta; class Magnoliopsida; order Lamiales; family Lamiaceae; genus Salvia; species Salvia miltiorrhiza. The sequence goes on along the minus strand of NC_080394.1, from coordinate 56,387,606 downwards.
TTACTGCAGAGCCGTTACTTCTGTAACCGCTGTCGGAGAATTCATGGCAAATTCAAACAGCAGGGCTGTTACGTCCGTTTCTGTCTGTAACTCCCGACACACTTAAATACCATCAATGGTATTAACTCCCCCTATTGATGTGGACTGTGCCCTATAAATAGGACAGCCTCCATGCATCATAACACACCTGAAAACAAGCATTACACTCTTACTCTGCTGCACTCTGCATCGTAAAGTTCTGTTCTCGCCTCGTTCCAGTTCGCCGGAGCTCGTTGGTGTGCGGTGCTGCTACCTACGAGACGAAGCCGTTTCATCTTTGGGGACGACACGCCAAACCGAGAGCACTACCGGGGCGTATCTCGTCTTGCGGACAGAGGACTCTCCTCGACTCGGCTTTTTCACTGGTTTCAGTTTTTCTGTAATTTCAATACAGTTTTTCCCCTTGTATTCTCATCTCCTACATTTCTGTGTTACATTGTACTACGCCCGCAAGCTTATATTCCAACATTCCATAAACACACAATTCCCCCAGCTCTCCCCTCAGAGTTCCTGATTGCCTTATCTGTGTTATCTGTACTATATATTGTAATGAAACATACCTTCTTCGATTTGAATTTTAATATAAAATCAATTTAATTTAGCTTCCAAATAATTTTAATTCGTATGGACAAAAGGGATGCACAAGTTTAAGGAATGAAAGGAGTATTTTATAAAATAATAATACGAAAATATCAAAATATATTATGACTCATCAATTAATTCCATATATAAAAACACCGTAAGTTCAAAACGACATATGCTATGAATAGAGGGGAAAATGAATAAATCAATGAAAAATGCAAAAATCAATACGAGTCAGTTGGATGCACGGCATTTACTCATAAGTAATTTCATCTGTGGATGAGCCTCCAACTGACTCAATGATTGTGGATGCTCTTAAATTCGAGACATACCGCGTCAAAAAAAATAATTCAATTTACTATTCAATTGTTTTTTCTAAACTTGTCGTTTATTTCGCCATGTATAAATGTCAAATTCTAAATTTTCTTGCTTGATAAAACTCGGGACAATAATGAAACACTAATAATGCACGAACATCCACCGACGAAATCCAATAAAATCTCACGAAAGCAAAAATTTGAATTCGGAATACTCCAAAATATAAAGTGGGATATACTAAATCCAAATATTAATTATTAAATTGTCAGATATGAAATTATATAAGCCAAAGATATATACTCCTATCTATGTAAAAAGCATCTGATCAAAAAAAAAATCTACGTAAAAAGCAATTTGAATACAACAAACATTTGCATACGACAAGTCGTGCTCAGATTAATCAATTTAAAGTTTCATTTATTTTTACAAAAAGTATAATTTAATCTTTAAAAAATATCTTATTTAATTTAAATAAAAAACTAATTTCCGTAATATAACTAGTATATTAAAGTAGCAATGAACAATTTAATTTTTTAAAAATATCTTATTTGCTTTAAACAAAAGACTAATTACGTAATATCTTAGAAGGCCGAATCAGGTTCAGATCGAGTGTGGAGTCCCAACAACATATATATATAGTGGTCGCACCAAAAACGGCCTCTATTAGACAAAAATGGTATTTTTTAGAAAGAAAAAATAATTAGAAAAAAAGATCTATACATACCAAAAGACTGCCCTATACATAAGTTTTGAATACATAATCTAAATATTCAATTAAGTTGAATTCGACCAAAACGCCATTCCTCTCTCATTTGATGCAACATTGAACGTGTGGATGAGACACTATATATAAAGAGGCATAATTTTAAGAGTGAAAATTTAAAATGCCCTATTTCTTAAGTTCTATAGTAAAAATGTCATCTTTTATAAACATAAGCATTTTATGCCTTATTATTTAAATACCCTTTGATTTGATGGGTTTGCTTGGCTTTCTGTGAAAGTCTAACACATTTGACCGATTTGACAGCTATTAGCCACCAGTCATAAAAGTCAACGATGTGTCCACCGTTCATATGTATTCTTAACTGATAACTGTCACTTTTATGACTGGTGGCTATCAAATCGGTCAAATGTGCAAGACTTTCACAAAAAATCAAGCAAACCCATCAACATCAAATGGTAAAATAGATACTTCACATAATTAGGGCATAGAATGCTTTGTATGATAACTTAGGGCATTTTTACAAAAAAAATTTAAGGAAGTGGGCATTTTTGTCTATTAACACTAATTTTAAACTAATCACTTTGAATAGTGAAAAATAAATTATTAGTGAATTTTGATTTTTTCCATATTTAATAAAATTGAAGAATTACTATATGAACTTTGATGATTTTTAAATTTATTGAAAATCAAGATTTTGGCCAACTCGAAACTAGCATGACATCAAAATTTTAAAACTCGAGACTAGGATGTCTAAAGATTTCGATTACAAGCCCGTCTCGATTTGGTCAAAACTAAATACACAAATTATTGGGTATACCCGGTCGCATAGTATGGGATCGGTTTGAAAGTTTACATTTCTTCATAATAACGTTTACTTTTATTCATAAGAACTTTTACTTTTAGTTATTTTTTCACTCATTAATATTTATATTCTTAACTATTTGGTCAAGTAATCATTATCGTACAAAAAGTAATTATTGTTACGATGAAATGTAATATTTATAAAATATTACATTTATTCAGGATGAGTGTTACTTTTATTAATGAGAACTTGTACTATTACATAAATATACATTTGTGCGAACAAATGTATATCATATGCTTATTAAAAGTAACCGATTGCATAGTATGCGACCGGGTGCATGCAAGACCAACCCAACTAAATTTGCAATAAATTTTGGAAGTTCTCAAAATTCATGTTACTTTGTAAAACGTGGGACAAATTGGAATTCGCTAATGGAGTGTTACTTTGCATGATTGAGCATTTTTATCCTAACGAACATGATTTCCCCTAGATGCGGAGTCAGGAATTAAGTTCGGAAGAGGCTGAAGTTGTACGGGGTTCAGGGGCGATAACCCTCGAGAAAATTTATTTGGACATTCAGTATATTTAAGACATTTTTTTAATTGAAATACGAGCATAATAGCAATAATAACAAACAACATTTTCATAGATTATATAATTTTAATATATTACAAAACTTTTTTTGGGCATTCGTATATTTAAGACATTTTTTTATTAAAAGACAAGTATAATAATAATAATAATAATAATAATAATAATAATAATAATAATAATAATAATAATAATAATAATAATAATAATAACAACAACAACAAACAACATGTTCATAGATTATATAGTTTCAATATATTACAAGTTAGTTTCAATACATTCTTTTTTTTTACATTTCGTACATTTTAGGCATTTTTATATTAAAGGGTTCATGAAAACTCATGAATAGAACTATACCCACTTTATCAAAAGTACCTTGAAACTTTCGAAATGTTCTCTGAACCCTCAAACTATTAGGTTTTTATCAAATATATCTTGCATCTATTTTCGGTTACCAGAAACGTGATGTGGCTCGCTGGATGTCACAATGTAATTTATATTCTATTTTTTTTAAATGACTATTCTATCGTGTTTATCCCTAATTCTAGGTTATTAGCGTGAATTTCAAACACAATAGTAGTGAATTTTAAATTTCAGAGTGATTTTTTTATAAATGATATGGTACGAAATGTCGTCGTTTTTGTCATTGCATTTATAAAAATAAAATATAAATTACATTGTGGCATCCATCGAGCCACATCATGTTTTTGGTGATCAGAAAATAAATGCGGGATATATTTGATAAAAATCTGATAGTTTGAGGGTTTAGATAACATTTTGAAAGTTTTAGGGTATTTTTGATAAAGTGGGTATATTTCAGGGGTTTTCATGACGAACAATATTTTCATAGATTATATAGTTTCAATACATTACAAGCTAGAATCAATAATAATAAATAAAAGACAAGCATAATGGTATAATAACAAGTAATTTTTTTGGGGCATTCCATACATTTTATGCATTTTCTATTAAAAGACAAGCATAATAATAACAAAACATATTTTCATAGATTATATAATTTTAAATGACACAATTATCTTTAAATTAAATATATATGAGGGAATATAACAACCAAATACTCTTTTGTAAAACAAAATTCTTTTATAATAGGTATAAACATATATCTATATAACAACCAAATACTCTTGGTCCTCTTCCTTTACAGTTGGATCACGCATTTTGTCGAACACCTTCTGCGCATGCTCAGTAGCAAATAATGAATAGTAATTCCTGCTAGTTCTACGTTCCTTTCGAATCATCATTCAATCCGAATGCTAAAATTACTTAATTATATCAAACTTCTTATTCACATATTCAACCACAGTCAAACAAAAACATATATACGTAAATTGTCGTTTCAAGTTGTAGTCAAAGTCTTAGAAAATCCAGTTGTAATCGTACAAGTTGTTTCCATGGTGCAAACCAACTCAAATTTTGGTGGAGAAAGCAACAATATGTAGCTATCAAATACTAGACTTTACAGATAAATACAACTCACGCATTTACCGATTTGGTTGGATGAAGCTGTGAGTGGTGGTTGGTTGATTATATTGAAGGACAAAGATGAGTACCTTTTGGATTTTATATGGTTTATTAGTATTCATATTTGAATTGAATTTCAACTTTGATAATGACCGCTTCTCCAACTAAGAATGAAAGAGAAAAATAAGATAGGACCATTTCTTAATTTATTCTTTTATAACAATATACGAATCTATGAAAGTGACATTTTCATAGTATAAAATCCACATCTAGGTAATATATACTGAAATGAATTTGTATTTATTTATTTATTATTATTTTTTTGATAAATTAATACCCCATTCGTCCCATTGATCTTGACATCTTGTCATGTTTTTCTTTTTGAGTCGTCCCATTGATATTGTCGTATTTTTATTTTTAGTAATGGTTTTACACTACAAACAATATGACCCCACACATTTACACACTTATACTACACCAATTTAGCTCTCCTTAATAATTATGCCCAAAAGTAATGGGACAAGTCTAATGGGATGGAGGGAGTAGTATTAAATAAAGAGATTTAAAGGTTGCGTCACAGATGACTCGAATCCAAGACCTTTGAGCTTAGACATTAACCCTTTACCGCTTGGTCAAAACACGTACAGATGAATTTATATTTAGTTTACAAATAGGTGTGTTTTAGTGGAGGTAATAGTAATGAATAAAGGCATCGAGTGTTGATGATGTTTTCTTATTTTGTTTATAGGGAAGAGATAGACTATCAACGTTCCTAATATACAAACTACGATTTATGAATTATATGTAGAACACGTATGAATTTATTGTGAAAAAATATAAATGCATTAAAAATTGAAATTTTGCACACATATTGAGGAGACCTAGCCCACGCTCTAAAGGTGTGGACCGTGTGGTACCAAAGTTTTTTTTTTTTTTTTGAAATAGGTCATTAATTGAAGTTCCACCCACCTTGTATATGTTTTATTTTCATTTTTTTTGAGTAATATATTTACCATTTCATAATATGATATGTAAATTGTATCTAAAAAAAATTGGCACACACATTCCCTTAAAAACATAAAAAAATAAAAATAATAAATGGCCCAATAGGCCCCCCCATACATATGCACCAGCAGATGGCTTTGTGCATCCCGAAATTGGGCCCACCAAAACATAGGCCTGCGTGAAATGGGCCAAAGGCTTGGGCTTGGCTACAACAGAACTAAGCTGTCATGTATTATTATTATTATTATTCTTATTATTATTATGAACTAACAAGTGAAAAACAATTACACAGATAGAGCTCAGCAGTAACACATCTCTCTCTCTCTCTTCCATCAATTGTTCCTATTCCTACTGTTTCGTGCAGCAGTTCTTGTTCAAGGTGATGCTTTTTCTATGTTTCTTGTTTTCTACCCAAGAAAACTAATTGCATATTATTTTCAAGCTCAGTTTTCAATGATGACAATGAACCTCAGATTTTGATTTCAATCAAGAATTCATATACATAATTCTTACATTGTGAAACTAAATTAAATGTAGATCCAATTTGCACATACAATGGATGCAGAAGTTGCAAGTCAAGGTGCATAGCTGAGCAACTCCCAATCCAAATAAACAATCCCACCAACAGTGCCTACTACTACAAAACAACATCACAACTACAAAATTGAAATATTTTAAATCATCATAACATAAAGATTAAATATACAAATAAGCCATTGTACTTTCCCCTTAATCTCTATTGCAATAATTCTTGACCTTCAAACACGGCATAAAACCTAACTAGAATAGAAGTCCTTTGGTATGAGTTTTTTAACCATATTAAACAGAACACTATCTTAACCTTCCCGTTTCACAGCTTCAATCAACATCGAATATGCAGTTTTGTCAAGTGTGCATCCCCTTGAATCCATCTCTTCCAACAGTGGCATTGCATCAAGCATCTTGTTCATTTTGAGAAGACCTCGAACAAAAACATTGTATGTTACACTATTAGGCAAGCAACCGTTGCTTACCATTTGCGTCATCAAATCCTTAGCCTCCTCTATCTGCCCTTGCTCACAAAGTGCACCGACAAGGATTGTATAAGTTATGACGTCCGGCTGCAAACCCTTGGATTGGAGCTCATGGAACAGATCTTTAGCCGCCTCTATCTGCCCTTCTTTGCAAAGTGCACCAATGAGAATATTATACGTTATGACGTCAGGCTGCAAACCTTTGGATGGGAGTTCATGGAACAGATCTTTAGCATCCTCTATCTGCCCTTCTTTGCAAAGTGCACCAATGAGAATATTATACATTACGACGTCAGGCTGCAAACCTTTGGATGGGAGCTCCTGGAACAGATCTTTAGCCTCCTCTATCTGCCCTTCTTTGCAAAGTGCACCAATGAGAATATTATATGTTCTGGTGTCAGGCTGCAAACCTTTGGATGGAAGCTCATGGAACAGATCTTTAGCCTCCTTTATCTGCCCTCTTTCGCCAAGTGCACAAATGAGAATATTATAGGTTATGACTTCAGGCTGCAAACCTTTGGATGGAAGATCGTGGAACATACATTTTGCTTCTCTGACTTTGTTGTCGTTGCACAATCCCTCAATGAGAATATTGTATGTTACTATATCTGGAATGATGCCTTTATCTTCCATGGTATGCAACACCGGAAAAGCTTCAGCAATACGATGAGCTCCGCACAAACCATCCAACAAGATATTATAAGTCCTTATATTCGGAGACACTTGTAGAGCTTCCATCTCATTGAACAGCTTCAAGCCATCTTCCCATTTGCCTTCACGAAATAAGGCCTCTAGCATTATGGTATAAGAAACCACATCGCGCTTTAATCTTAGAGCAGGAATTATGGTAAAAAGACGTGAAACTTCTTCGACTTGCCCCATTTTGCAATACCCGTTCATCAAGCTATTGTAGCTTATGATATCGGGCTTCATTCCAGAGCTCACTGCCAATTGGAAAATGCGTTCAGCTTCGTCCATTTTCCCTTGCAAACAATATCCGTTGATAAATGCGTTGTAAGTGACAATGTCGGGTTGAACATCAATCTCCTTCATAGATACCAACATATGTTCGGCCTCTTCCATCTTTCCATCTTTGCACCAAGCATCCACAAAGATATTACATGTCACCACATTTGGGTAGACCAGATCAGCTATCATCTTCTTTAACATGTCTTCAGCCTCATCCATTCTTCTCCTATTGCACAACCCCTCAATTATTGAACTATATGTCACAACATTAGGTGAAATCCCCTTATCACCCAAAGAGGAGAAGAGTTGGAAAGCATCGTCCACCTTTCCTTCCTTGCATAGACCATCAATGACTGCACTGTAAGCATAGACATCTGGTTTGCAGCTCCCTTTTCCTTTTTCCAATGAGCAGAGCAAATCAATCACCTGTAGAATATCTCCAGCTTTGCATAACCCATTAATTATAGTACTATATGGGCTCGTTTGGTTTTCAGTAAAGGATTATGTAGGATAATTTTTAATCAGGATATTTAGCGTGGATAATGACAGATTATTAATACTGAGTTGATGTTTGCTATTATGGCTAAATACAGAATATCCTGGTTTAAGTTAATCCTAGGGGGAGGTGGTATTATTAATCCTAAGAAATCTGGATTAATAATACTGGGTCGTGGGATTAAATCGGGTCATCCGCATTATTATTAAATAATACCAAACACAAGACTGATCTGTACTAAATTAGCTAATACAGTGTATTAGCCAATATCAAACACGCACTATGTATACTCATCGGGCTCGCACAGTTGGTAGACCGACAGCTTCCCCAACAATTTAGCTGCCTCTGGGATCCTTCCAACAAACAGAAGGCCTTTCACGAGAGTGTTGAAGGTTACCACAGTAGGCTTGAACCCACGCTTAAAAAAACTGCCTAAGATCGCAAACCCAAAATCAGGCCTTTGATGAAGTACAGCAGAGTATTGTTTCAGCTTGACCACAACACTCAGCAATCTCGAGAAAAGCTTAACAGAAGGAAGCGGCTCCGTTCTCATCATATTCCGAAATAGAGCGACGGCATCATTGGGCTCACGTATAGATTCAAAATCGAATCTATGATAGGCGGAGAAGTGTCTCCTCATTTGGCAGCTGGCATTATCAAAATGAAAAATGGGTCCAAGAAATGATTGATAATGTGGAGGGGCGATGGAAAAAGTGGAGAATTTAGATGAAGAATTCGACAAAATTCTACCCAGAAACATGGCTGCGTGGTTCGACCTCATTATTGGAAGCTGAAGAATTGGGGAAGAATGAGAGATAGGATTTTGTGAGGAAGAAAGGTGAAAAATGAGTTTTTTGAGGAAATTGGAAGTGGTAGGTGGGGAAGAAAGGTAAAGTAGATCTGGTTATTTCGATTTTATGGTGAGCCGTTGGATGTTGTTGATCAAATCTCAGCCGTTGAACGAGTAATCGTGTTTGGTGAAGAGAAAAACGCATTCATAATTAATTTCTGAGTTCAGCTCAAATTAAAACATAAACGTTTGCACGAGGACTTCAGTTTGGTTTGTAAATAAATAATTTACTAACTTAAACAAATTATGTTTGAGTTTGTGATGTATGTGAATAATTAAACAAAAATATATTTTATTAAAATATTTTAAATAAAAAATGAATAAGTTAATCAAATTTAAGCTTGAAGCTCAGCTAAGTACGTATTAAGTTCATGAATTTATATATATATATATATATATATATATATATATATATATAGGGGATGGCTAAAATAAAAACACTTCTTAAAATATAAAATATAAACAATTTTCAGCCCTTAGATCATCAAGATCTACTGTTGATTCGTAACCTTGTTGGATGAATTCGTGGTCCTGGGTTCGAATCCCAAAGGTAGCAAAAAATTATTTTTCACAATTCGTAACCATGTTTGATGAATTCGTAACCCTGTTGAATAAAATTCATATATATATATATATATATATATAGGGGCGCGCTCCAGTGAGACCCCCTATTTTTCGTGTAACATGAGTACAATGAATAAGACATATAATACTAATGAACAAGACGCAAATCTAATGAACAAGATGTATATACTGATGAAAAATAAAATTTAAAAAATTCGTAATGAATAATACATATATACTGATGAACAATGCAATATATACTGATGAATAACAAAATTTAAAATATTCTGCTCCCTCCAGGATTCGAACCCTGCGAAAAAAAATCACCCTCCAGATACAATATCAGCCATATGATTGATAAAATAAACGCACCAGATCGTGCCCTAGATCTCACTAAAATTAGGGGGTCTCATTGGAGCGGCCCTATATATATATATATATATATATATATATATATATATATATATATATATATATATATATATATATATAGGAATGGAATCATATAGATCTCAATGCTTATAATAGATCCCTAGATCCAAATCTTGACCACACATTTATGACATGTGGCGCATCAAGATGGTGACATGTGGCAAGGAACTTCCAAGCATTCAAAGGCAAAATCTGGAGGGGTAAAATTGGAATGTAATTTTTGGATTTAATTATTAAAAAAAAAATTTTTTTAGATTTTCTCAAAATAGATATATTTTAGATACATATAGTTTCACACAAAGATGCATAAAGTTTTTATATAAAATGCATAACTTTGAACAGAAAAATGCATTTAATTTTTCCAGTTTTGGTATTTTCACCACCCCACCCCATACCACCCCCAATCCAGCCCACACCACCCCCCAACCCTCCCCATTACCACCCCAAAAAATAGGCATGTTTCACATGCATATAAAATCAAACAAAAATGCATAAAGTTTTCACATAACAATGCATTAAATTATACAAAAAATGCATTTCATTTTAATTAATCTGGTAGTTTCGCCACCCCACCTCTGCCCCACCCCCACCCCCCCACCCAAAATTTTTTTATTTTTTTTTTGAAAACTGATTTTCTGACCACTGACCCCCCCCCCCAATTTTTTTTTTTTTTCAAAAACTGATTTTCAGATTGCTGACCCACCCCCACCCACCCACCCACCCCCACCCACCCCCCACCCCCAAAAAAATGTTTTTTTTTTCAAAAATTGATTTGTAGTTAATGTTTTATGCATTTTCATGTAATAATATATGCATTTTATTGTTCTTGATTATGCATTTTTCTTTTTTATATACACATGTTTTATAATATTTTATTTTAGGGTATAGGGTTAGGGTTTAGTGTTTAGGGTTTAGTTTTTAGGGTTTAGTGTTTAGGGTTTAGTGTTTAGGGTTTAGTATTTAGGGTTTAGTTTTTAGGGTTTAGTATTAGTGTATAGGTTTTAGTGTTTAGTATTTATTTTAGGGTTTGAATTTTAGTATTTAGGGTTTAATGATTTTTAGATTTTAGTGTTTAGGGTTTAGTTTTTAGGTTTTAGTGTGTAGTGTTTTAGTGTATGCATTTCGGTGGTCGAAAATCAATTTTTGAAAAAAAAAATATATTTTTTCAAAAAATGTAATGCATTTTTGTGTGAAAGTATATGCATTTTTGTGCGAAAGTATATGCATGTAAAACATGTAATTTTTTTATGCATGTAAAAATCAGTTTTTCAAAAAAAAAAAAAAATTTGGGGAGTGGGGTGGGGGGTGGGTGGTCAGAAAATCAATTTTTGAGAAAATAAAAAAATAAAAAATAAAAAAAAATTGGTGAGGGGGGGGTGGGTGGGTGGGTGGGTGGGGGGGGAGTGGGGGTAGGGGTGGGTCAGTGGTCAGAAAATCAGTTTTTAAAAAAATAAAAAAAAAAAAAAAAATTTTGCGGGGGGAAGGGTGGGGTGGGGTTCAGGGGTGTGGGGTTGGGGTGGGGTGAAATCTTATGCATTTTTATATGAAACTTTATGTATTTTTATATGAAAGTTCATGCATTCTCGTATGAAACTTTATGCATCTAAAATATACCTATTTTGAGAAAATATAATTTTTTTTTTAATTTCGAAAATTACATTCCAATTTTACCCCTCTCCAGATTTTGCCTTGAAATGCCTTGCCACGTGTCACCATCTTGATGCGCCACATGTCATTAATGTGTGGTCTAGATTTGGATCTACGGATCTATTATAAGCATAGGGATCCACCGGAACCCAACCCTATATATATATATATATATATATGAGGGCTAGAATAAAAACACTATTAAGTGTATAAAATATAAATGATTTTCAACCCTTAGATCATCAAGATCTACGGTTGATTCGTAACCTTGTTGGATGAATTTGTGGTCCTGAGTTCGAATCACAAAGGTAACAAAAATTTATTTTTCGCAATTCGTAACTCTGTTGGATAAATTCATACGTGTTCTACATAAAATTCGTACATTAAGAAACGTTTATATTTTATACACTTAAGAGTGTTTTTATTCTAGCCCACCCTATATATATATATATATGGATATACATATATATATATGGTCGAATTCTATGGAGACACAATATTAGATGGAGAATGGAGACGCAATCTGGTTCGATAGATCAATCTTGATCAAAGGCTGAGATTAGATGATAATATAATTAAAATTGGTAAGATTCATATATCCCTAAAATTACTCACTTTCCATTCTCTCTCCCTCATCTCTCTCTCTCTCTCTCTCTTTCCTCTCCCTCTGTAAATTCTGCCGCCCCATTCATTTTCTCCGGCGAATGTTCAAGGTACGGGAAAGGGGACGGTGGCCGGAGTTCAGAAGTTCAATACCACAAATTCAAAAGTTCACAGAATTATATGTATAAGTTCAATAAAATTATTTACAAAATCTGCCACCCCCTTCCTCTTCTCCGGCGAATGTTCAATGCACGGATAAGGCGGCGGCGGCCGGAATTCAGAATACTAGAAAATCAAAAGTTCACAGAAATATATGTACAAGTTCAATAAAATTATATGTATAAGTTCACAGAATTATATGTACAAGTTCAAAAGTTCTCCAGCTGAACTTGGGCGGCGGTGGCTCTGAACTTGAGGGCGGTCGAAGACGGCAGTGGTGGTGTGCAGAATAGAGACAGGACGGAGAGAGGCGGCGGTCGAAGATTCCGATTGCTGAACTTGGGCGGCGGTGGCTCTGAACTTGGGGGCTGAACTCGGGCGGCGGCTGAACTTGAGGGCGTTCGAAGGTGGCGGTGGTGGTGTGAAGAACAGAGAGCGGACGGAGGGAGGTGGCGGTGGTGGTGTGGAGAACAGAGAGATGACGGAGGGAGGCGGCGGTCGAAGTGGCGGCTTCCGATTGCTGAACTTGGGCGACGGTGGCTCTGAACTTAGGGGCTGAACTTGGGCGGCGGTGGCTGAACTTTAGGGCGTTCGAAGGCGGCGGTGGTGGTGTGAAGAACATAGAGTGGACGGAGGGAGGCGGCGGTCATGGTGTGGAGAACAGAGAGATGACGGAGGAGGAGGCGGTCGAAGAGGCGGCTTCCGATTGCTGAACTTGGGCGGCGGTGGCTGAACTTGAGGGCGTTCGAAGGCGGCGGTGGTGGTGTGAAGAACAGAGAGCGGATGGAGGGAGGCGGCGGTGGTGGTGTGGAGAACAGAGAGATGACGGAGGGAGGCGGCGGTCGAAGAGGCAGCGCCACGCTGAGTTCGGAACGCGTTGGAAGAGGCGGCGCCGCGCTGCAGGATTCGAACCCTAGGCGGCGCAGGTGGTTGGGGGCGTTCACAGCAGAGAGGAAGAATAAGAGATAGAGAGAAAGACGGCAGGGATAAGTGAAGATAGAGAGAGAGAGAGAGAGAGAGAGAGAGAGAGAGGGGGAGAGAGAAAAAAAAGAAAGTGAGTAATTTTAGGGATAATATAATCTTACCAATTTTATTGTTATAAATTATTATATTAATTATATTAACTTCTAATCTTAGCCCTTGATAAAGATTGATCTAACGAACCATATTGTGTCTCCTTTCTCCATCTAACTTTGTGTTTCCATAGAACTTTCCCCTATATATATATATATATATATATATATATATATATGGAAGGGATCAAAAAAGAAAGCATGAGCCGATTTATTATATATATGCTAAACCTAATCACATTAATTATGGAAAGGATTATACATGCTTAGTTGTACTCAATTAAACATTTTGTAATTAACGCATGTATTTGACAAGAGTTTACTTATTGGATTTGTTTTCCAGAAATTTGCTTTATGATTTCAAGTCTTTATACTTTAGAATGCTAACTTTTATTATTATTATTATTATTATTATTATTATTATTATTATTATTATTATTATTATTATTATTATTATTATTATTATTATTATTATTATTATTATTATTATTATTATTATTATTATACTTTGATTTGCTGCATTTTTGTATATATATATGTTGATGTATTATTTTCATTTTTATGTATTCCTTAGATTAATATTTATAATTTATGAAATAATATGTCTTTTCTTTAGAGAAGATATTTAAAGACATTAAAACCCCATATGGTCGAGTCTTCCTTGTTTGTTACAAACTAGTATTTTCCCCGTGCGATGCACGGGTATTATTTTTTTTAGATATTATAATTCTTATTTTTTTCTTTAAAAAAAATTATTATATTTTTTTATTTTATCTTAGTATTAAATTATACTCTCTCCGTCCCAATTCAAATGTCTCATTTTCTATTTTGGATTGTCCCACTTCAAATGTCTCATTCCTTTTTTGGCAATACACACTCTCTCTATACTTAATATTTAAATAATTTCCACCAACTCAACCCACTTTATCTACTTTTTACGCATTTCTTAATCTTCGTGCCCAAAAGAAAGGAGACATACGGAGCAGGACGGAGGGAGTATATTATATAAAAATAATGTGATTGTGATGAGTTAATATATATATATATATATATATATATATATTTTTTTTTTGAAGTGGTATAAATTTAGGAATATATCTTTGTAAGTGACATGAAATCACCAATCATATACTATATCAATAGTTTGAAGTGAAATAAAACTTTAAAAAATTTTAAAGTGAAATTAACTAAACGATGAGTTGCGATCATATTTATTAAGCTTCACTGTTATGTACACATCATTTATTTTATACACTTATTTTAAAATTTAATAATAATTATGCAAACAATAATCTGAGTGCGAGTATAACCCGATTCTAAAGTTATTTTATACACTTATTTTAAAATTTAATAATAATTATGCAAACAATAATTTATTGTTGAAATCCATAAAATTAAACATATTTTGTTGTTGATTTTATCATAGCCATTAAAAATAATGTATTTACAATTTTTTCAATGACCACATGATCTGCTTTTATATATAAATGTAGCTTTCTGATTAGACGGTTGCACTCGCGTTCAAACTCTAACCCGCGCTCAAATACAAACCCGCTTCCTGATTCGAACCTTGTAAATGACACTATTTAGTTATACAAATGATACTGTCTGTAATTGACTCTATTCGGTTATACAAATAACATCGCGTATAATTGACATTATAATATTGTAAATGATATTGTGTATAATTGACATTATTCATAAATATAAATGGCACTTCCTGTCATTGACATCATAAAATTGTAAATGACACTATAATGTTTCAAAATGTTATAGTGTAATTTGTATAACTGAATAATGTCAATTATAGACAGTGACATTTGTATAAGTTATAACTGAATAGTGTCATTTACAGGGTTTGAATCAAGATGCAGGTTAAAGTCTGAGTGCGAGTATAACCCGATTCTACAGTGCACCCAATAACACCAAAGTTTTTGTGTTTTGACTAATTGTTTACCTATTTTTATAAACGACAAATCAGTGTTGCTGATTATTTTGTTTCAAAATCTAAACAATTTTAACAATTATCATCTAATTTCATGAAGAAAATGCATATTACCTAAAAAAAAAAAATACTCCATCTTAACTATTTTTTTCCATGTCATTGTTTTCAATTTTAGGGCCGGTGAAATTTATTTTTTATTTTTTTTAATCTTTTAACCTATATAAATAATTAAATATTTTTTAATTTTATTTATGTCTCACTGAACATATTTTCAACTAACTTCCTATCCATATAATCATTTTACACAAAAACAATTTTTTATATATTTTGACGATAATTATTAAGTTTAGAATAAATTAATGTGGTTTAAGAACCTAATGTTATTAGTGTATTATATGAGAGATTATTTTTTACCAAAAAAATATCATTATACTTTTGTAGTATTAATTCTTATGAAATCCAATATTTATTGATAAATATAAATGCTACTCCCTCCGTCCCGCGAGTCTTGACACGTTTGGGTTCGGCACGGGAATTAAGGAGTTGTAGATTAGTGTTTTAAGTGTGTAATTAATAAAGTATAAAATTGATAAAGTAGGAGAGAGAATGTAATAAAAGTGATAAAGTAGGAGAGATATTATAATAAAGGTGATAAAGTAGGAGAGAGAAGGTAATAATTATTGCCAAAAAAGGAAACGTGTCAAGATTCGTGGGACGGTCCAAAAAGAAAAACGTGTCAAGACTCGTGGGACGGAGGGAGTAATTCAAATGAGCATTTATATTGAAAATGATAACAAATTATAGTCGTAATTTAATAGATCAGAAATAGAACTTGCTAGTATAAATAAAAATCAGCATTAATTATGTAAATAAATGTTGAAATTAATATTGAATTGTGTAAATTAAGGTTAAAATTAATGCTACACTTTGGGCGGGAAAATAGTATAGGCATAGTGGTTCCACTTTTATATATATATAGATTTGTTGCTTCATCAATTAAAATACCTTGAGTTGCATTGAATGTATACACAAATATGAAAACATAAAAAATTATTTGAAACATATTCAGCAGATTGTTCACATTATTCGCATAACTTGAAAGTTTATTCAGTTTATAAATGCAATATGTTAAATTATTCAGATCGGTTAAATATTCATTCAGCAGAGTCTGTATTTCATATTTTGTAACATATTCAGTATATTTTTCACTTTATTCTCAAACATTGAAAGATTATTCAGTTTATAAATGTCATGTGTTAATACAAATCCATTCAGTAAGACTGATATTATAAAATGAAATAAAACTATAAATTATACTGAATAAATATATAAACTTAACAAATAAACTACAATATATACTAAATAACACATAAGCTAACTGCATATTTCACTAAAATCAGACTCTAATCATACTCGGATACTCCATTGTTGTTGATACAGAGATTAAAAATACATGGACATAAAAATTAAAAATCTTTTATGTTCGAAATTTATAATTTATACAATATATTTTGTTTAGATTCAAAATATTTTATGTTAAACTTGTATATATTAATTTTCATTCTTTGTGCGATAAACAATAATTATATTGTATTTGAAAATTATTCACAGTGTACCTAAATAAGAATTATATTTTTGCGAATAAGGATATTAATTTGTTGAATGTTGGAAACCTTGTTTTGATGATACCAAAATTCATAGGTCTTAATTGTAATAGACTAGAATTGTTTTGAACTCAAGTGTTAGAGTTCGTTTCTAGTTTAGCTTGCGGTGTCGAAGACTGAAGACTGAAGACTGAAGACTGAAGACTGCAGATACCAACTGAAGTATCAGTTGAAGAATCAGTTGGAAACTGATTACTTAATGCGCGCAATGGACTGATACTAAAGTCAAGTATCAGTTGAACATTCCTCCTCGGACTGATCTTCCAACGTACAGAGGAAGCCACGTACTCACAAAGTACAGCCGCATTAAATGCAGAGATCTCATGATATCTTTATCTCTGCAGAGGTCATTCCTATCTGGTGGTTACTTTTCAGAGACGTCACATCTCCTGTCCATCAAGAGAGCCGTTTCCACCCAGACAAGGAACCTCGAAGATTGAAGCCTCAGCCCAAATTCGAATTGCTCTCCAACGGAAGAAATCTGGATGACGTTCTACGCCAACGGATCTATTCAAGAGTTCTCCTACAAATAGCGCTCGAGGATCACTTCAACATTCACCGATTCAACGACATAAGCTGAAGCTCTGCCGAAATTGCTACTCAGCCTAAAGCTTAAACTTCCCAAAGCTTGAATCGAAGAAGAGAATTCCAAAGCCAAAATCAGTCACTGCTGATTACACATATTCTCTTAGACCTTAGGCAAACCTCTGTTTACCCAGAAGCTAAAGGTCAAACTTGCTTCAAAGAACTTGTTCTTTGTAGTATAGTTGGCACTCGTTCAAACCTCCCCCCAAAAGAGTGTTTGAGTGATTCGGAGTTCAGGAAGGTACTCTGACTCTGAGTGAGAAGTCTTAGCACGGGTTGTGCTGAGCAGAGAAATCCGACACGAGTGAAGTGTGGGTACTGAAGAAGGGTTTTCTTTAGTGGTACGGTTGTGTGCACCCGGCAAGCACACGGTTTGGTTTGCAGTGCCCCTGTTAAGCACTTGCAGAGTGGATTGTTGGTCTGATCAACCAACCGTGGATGTAGGAAAGGGTTTTTCCGAACCACGTAAAAGTCTCTGTGTTGTTTACAGCTTTCAGTTTTACATTCTTACTTGTGTTATTTCAATTGATAAACTGAACACTGATTAACTGCAAAGAGAAACCTAACAACCAACAACGTGCTCCACCGAGACTATTGCGAAACTAAGTTTAATTTCCGCTGCGTATGATATCAGTCTGACTGATCTATCTTTTGATAGTCAGGAAGAGTGTTATCATCTCTGTCTTAGCAAACACGACTGAAGCCCTTACGTGGATCAGTTAAGTTCCAGCAACTTGACTGATAACTCTTTACTGAAGAGCTTTCAGTATCAGTCGTCAACCCTGTTTGGTCAAAACTGATTTATGTAAAACAGGCGTCTTTGTTTGCATGTAAAGTTTCGTTTTGATCTCTGACTGAGATCCCTCTGATTGAGGAGTTTGAAAAATAGCCCATAGGTGTATTCCCCTCCCCCCATACACCTATTCGAGACCCTCAGGACCTAACATTGAATGGCTTATTTGAAATATTTATAGTATACATAAATATGCTCATTTGTGTTCGACTACTTTGTGTTTCAGTACAAATATTTATATCATAGTAATTAGTATACTAAACGATAAATTTAAGTAAATAAATAAATTTAAACAATAATTTTTTTTAAATATAAACGAATACAAAATATATTTTAATAACATATAATAATTCACATCAATTACTAAATAAAATCCTGAATTTAAAAATATAAATATTCAATTTATACAAAGTGTAATAATAATTAAAGTTATTAAATAAATTTAAAAAGTATTCGATAATAAAATTTTGCACTATGCATATACTATTCATAATAATAAATATTTTTATACAAACGTAAATAAAAAGTTATATTTTTGATGATTTTTATACTATATTGAATTTGGGATACATATTGATTATTTTTTCATGATCAAATTTGATGACGTTTAAATAACAATTACAATATAAAAAGGTTAACAAAATAGTGAAAATTTTGGTGGAAGAAGAGAGAGAAAAAGAAAGGAAAAAAAACTCATTTTTTATATATTATAGATACAGATTCCAGGTATTATTATTGTCTTTTTTTCTCAAGAAAATGTATTATTTTATTGGGAAAAGGTGCAGATTAGCCTCCGAAGTAGTAGCCCCTATAGCGTATAAGCCCTCTTACTCACTGTATGCGCAACTAAACCCCTGAACTCCGAGAAAAGGGTGCAAATTCCCCCCTCTGACCTAACGCCGTTAAGTGTCCGTTAACATTTGGGTTTAATTGCACCATTTACTTCAGGGGTGGATCTGCACCTTAATTTTTTATTTTTTTTTTAATAATTTCAGCAACCCACCTCCGACATCAACTTAACCGCCCCCTGTACTCATCGGCTCCAACTTACACCTTGTCAGCTCGCACACGCTCAATCTCTTAATCGTCGACTGCTTACCGCCGACATGCAGCAGCATCACCAACTCCATATGTGGACCTGGATCGAATCCTGCTTGGTCCAAATCCATATCCGTATTTTTTTACGTAGGTCAGGATCCGGTCCAAATCCATTAGGTCCAAAAAAACGAGATTCATGTCCAGATCCATTAGATTCACAAGGTCTCGAGTCCTGACTTGGATCCATTCTTTTTTCTCATTTAAAATAAATTTACAAATATTAAATTAACCAAAAATAAAATCATAATTATTATCTAAAGTTTTAATAATTATTCAAAAATAAATAAATAAAATTTAAATATATATTATATAGATAAATATATACACAATTAATATCATAAGATAAGCTTAAAAGGTTAAGGTGTTGGAGGAGATGCTGTTGTACGGGGCGGTGAAGAAGCTGGTGGCGTTGCTGCATGTAAGGGGTGGACAGTCGACAATCAAGAGATTGGGCGCGTGCGAACTGACAAGGTGCAAGTCAGAATCGATGAGTACGGGGGCGGTTAAGTTGATGCCGGAGGTGGGTTGCTGAAATTATAAAAAAAAAAGAAAAGAAAAAAAAGGTGTAGATCCACCCCTGAAGTAGAGGTGCAATTAACCCCAAACGTTAACGGACACTTAACGGCGTTAGGTCAGAGGGGAGAATTTGCACCATTTTCTCGGAGTTCAGGGGTTTAGTTGCACACACAGTGAGTAAGAGGGGTTATACGCTATAGGGGCTACTACTTCGAGGGTCAATATGCACCTTTTCCCTATTTTATTTACATTGTATAGTATTGCTATATTTTCATTTCGTGCACAGCACATGAGAAAATACTAGTTAACCTAAGAGAGAGATTACTATAGTGGTTTTCTTAGAAGAAATGCGCGAAACGAGACTCTTAGCATATGCTTCTACTTTTTTTTATTTAATCCATTATCATTGCGGCAGATTATTTATAATTAGTATCATGTACTAATCCACAAAGGATGTTTATAAAAAATATATATACATATATATAAAAGTCCATTATTGTGGCATCCCGACTCCCGGGAGAATAAGAAACGGCTACTTAATGGGATTCGCTAGACTTTGTTAGAATAAAATGGGTGATATGTTCTTAGATTCGGGTAATACATTGTTATTAAAGGAGTGCCGCAATTGAAGGATAATAAATACAACAATTAAGATAGAAATTTTCCCCGACCAGGATCAAAAGTTCGGAGGTCTGAGACAACAAGATAACACTTCATACTAGACATACATATATGCGAGGTTCAATTGCTAGGAATGCGATTGCCAAAAGAGTTCATAATAATTAGGCTAAGAATATTTAAAGAGTCAATCTCAAAAGATATCCACCTAAGTGAATATTATGGCAGCGAAAATTATTATATGGAACTATAGCAACATCCTCCCTCAGCCTCGCACGACACCACCTGCCGCTCAACCTGCAAAAGGTTTTGAAAACAATTGCAGGGCTGAGTACTAATATACTCAGTGGGTTTAGCCATTTGAAAACATTTGAAAATCCATTTAAAAGAATAATCCATGCTATGAACAGTATAACATAGAAATATTTGAAAGCATTCCATGCATACTTAAAATAAATTTGTGGATCCATTTCCAGTCTTCTCTCTATTGGTGCTTCACCTATAATGTGAACATGTGGGAGCAGCCCACAGAGGTCCACTACCATGCATGTTTCAGAAATGGGAGCAACCCAAGTCTGACAGTCTGAGGCAAGTGGGAGCAGCCGACAATACCCCTTTGTGTGTACACAATCCTAACCAGGGTGATCCAATCGCTACGCCGGCTAGGACCCGATCGTTAGATAACATAGGAGCACTTTAAACAATAGAGATATAAGAAACATTTTAACATGGACATTCATTTGCATTTGCATAATACAAGTAGAGCTCAATAACTCAAAGCATACTTTGGAAAATAAAACCCACCTTGATAGGACAAGCCTGTAGATAAAATTTGCACAATTCTCTTCTTGTAAAACCAGTGCTAAAACCTTCTATCAAGTGATCCTACAAGACAATCTAATCTTAATAGGTCTCAAAATATCGCATGAGCTAACGATTCTACGAAGCTGATAAATCTTAATATTCTGCGCCCGGATTTTCAAAACTCAATTGAAAATTTTAAAAATCGAAATTATCAAAATATTTTTATTGCATTATTCACTATGCAAATTCATATCATATCTCAAAATCACACAAGGTAAATAATTACACTTAATAAAATAAATAGTCATATTAATATATCAATTGATTAAGAACTTAACTAAATAATTTTAAGTAAAGCATGATTTAATAAAAATTAAATCAACCCAACATCTAAAATAAAAAGCAGTCCAATACTTTAATTAAATCAGTCCATGTTAAAACAAAATATAGGCCCAAAATTTTAATAGCCCAATACTAAAAACTCTAGCCCACAACTCATCTTCTTTATTTAAAGAAACATCACACACACACACACACACAACCCACACACGCACACACACAGCACAAACGCACGCACACACACACACCCAGACGCACCCCCCCTCACTCTCTTCCTTTCACGCTGCCGCCGCCGCCGCCTGACGGCGGCGCCGCCCGACGGAGGCCGGCAGCCGTCCCCTCCCCCTCTCTCTTCTCCGACTTCTCTCTCTTCTCCTCTCTCTCCCTTTTCTCCCAGCCCTCTCTCTTCTCCTCCATCTCTCCCTCTTCTCCGTCGACGGCAGCGGAAGCCACCGCCGGCGCCGCATCGACCGCAGCACGGCAGCCGCCGCCGCCTCCCCTTCACTCGTCTCCCTCTTGACCGGCAGCAGCAGCTGCCTCCGCCGTCCCTGCACGGAGCAGCGCCGCTGCCTCTCCTTTCTTCCAGATCTGGCACCGCCGGCGTCGTGTCGACAACAGCACGGCAGCAGCTGCGGCCTCCTCTTCCCCCGTCTCCCTCTCGACCGGCGGCAGCAGCTGCCTTCGCCGTCCCTGCACAGAGCAGCGCCGCTGCCTCTCATTTCCTCCAGATCCGGCGACGCCGTCGCCCTCGCTTCGTCCGACAACAGCACAGCAGCGCCGCCGCCGTGGCAGACGGCCTCCTCCCTCTTGCCACGCCGAGCAGCCGCTCGCCTTCTCCGGCTACCAATCGACGCCCAACACCCCTCCCCAAATCATCTCAAAACCCTCTATCACATTCTAGTCTTCTATTTCATTTGAAATGGTGAAGAGAAATTTTTAATCTTTTCTTAAAAAAAATTCAATCTTTCATATGCAAAAATTCAGTCTTTCTTATGAAATGGACAAAACACTTGAGAAATATATATACTTACAGACTGTGTTCTTTGATATGTTTGATGTTTGGTGTATGGCTGAGTTGATTTGAGGTAGATATTGTTCAAAGAGGTTTCTTGTGTTTCGATTGAATTTTTTTGGAGAGGAAAGAAAGCTGATGATATTTGAGTTTTCTGTGAATGATCTTGAGTTTTGGCAAGTTTATTGTGGATTGGCTTAGGATGTGGTGAATGGTGGAGTGATACGTGGCTGAAATTTTTGATGAATGAGGACAAATGGCTGCTGCCAAAAACCATAACACATAAATCTCTCTACAAAATCAAAAGTCAAAAATCTATAAAATTTAATAAGGCATGTGGGCTGACATGAATAAAAAAAATATGGATCAAAATGGGCTTACAAAATACACATAATCTTAACTCAAAAATAAGTAAGACCCAAACTAGATAAGTTAGTATAATAATTCTATTTAGGCCCAATTCAAATTAAGAAGTAAATAAAAAAAATAAAATGTAAGACCATTTCCTTTGAACTCGTCTGGTGTTAATAAGAAATAAGTTCATATAGTCACGTATTTGCATTTAATCACTCTTGGTAAAATTTGATAAAATCTTTTATTAAAAGAAATACCCCTTTTTTTATCAACAATCCGGGCGAGAATTCACTTAAATAATATTCTAAGTTCAAGTACTATCGGGAAATCCTATTAGGAAAAATCGGGGTGTTACAATTATGATATCACAAAATTTTTATAATAAAAAACACATGCAATTCTAAAATTAACAAATAATAATATGCCTTATAACTACAATATTAAATATTACAAACTGATCTACAACAAAATTATAATACAAATTTGAATAAGTGAGATGAAAAGAATTGTTTAACTTAATATTACCAACAAATTTCACTCATACACGCCATTGCATAATTGAAACTATCAAATTTAACTATATTTTTTTTATTTACATACAAAATAGGGTTATTTACGAAAGAAATAAGGTTATTTTAGGTAGTTTTTTTAAAGACAAATGAAAAGAAGGAAACTTCATTGTATAATTAAAAGTTCTTAAGTATACATTAGAAAATACAAGTCAAAAAAAAAAGTATACATTAGAAAATACGATGGAATTGTGTAGTGATCCAACATATTTTGGTAAGTGGCTACTTTATTTCAAAGTTACATATTTTTTTATATAATTAAAATAAGAAAACTAAAATAAGAAAACTAAAATAATTAAAATAAGAAAACTAAAATAATTATAGATGCACGGGCAGCTGTTTTTGCAATCGATGTCATTCATGGAAGAGGATTTCTCAATCGATGGTCGCAGAAATCGGGTATTCTCTCTCCTCCATTCTCTCACTTCTCTTCCAAGGCTTTTCAACCTAAGCAGCCCAGAATCGATTTCAGCTGTGTTAAAGAATTAAATGATGCTATTGGATTGTTTCAAAAAATGAAGAGTATGCAGCCGGAGCCTTCTGTTCTAATGTACAACAATCTTTTGAGTGTCACTGTAAAGATTGAGCAGTATTCTTTTGCCCTTTATATGTTTGATGAAATGCTTAGGATGGGTGTCCCTGTTAATGTTTACACGATGAATATTGCTGTGAATTGTTGTTGTCTCTTGAAAGATATAAAATCTGGCTTTGCTGTAATGGGTATATTTTTCAAGAGAGGGTACGAACCAAATGTCGCGACTTTCACCACTCTGATTAAAGGGTTGTTTTTAAATTATAAGGTGGCCGAGGCTGGGAAATTGTTCAATATGCTTTTGCGTTTCAGAATATGTGAGCCTAATGATATTATGATTGGGACGATGGTAGATGGGCTTTGTAAATCAGGAAATGTCCTTCCAGCGAGAGATTTAGTTCGTAGATTAGAAAGAAGTAGGTTGAGACCTAATGTCAAGGCTTATAGTGCATTACTCGACGGGCTACGCTAATCTGGAATGGTGGATGATGCTCTCCAGCTCCTATCCGCAATGATCGAAAAGGGTATTACACCCAATGTTGTCACGTACAACTCGATGATTCAGGGGTTGTGCGACCTAGGGAGACTGGAGGATGTTAAGGTTCTAGTGAATGATATGTCCAATTCTAATATTTCTCTCAATGTCGTAACTTTTAGTATATTGATTGATGCATACTGCAAGGAGAGAAAGATGAAAGAGGCTGAAGATTTGTTGGAAATTATGAAGCAACGTAACGTATGCCCTAATGTTGTCACTTATACTGCGATGATGGAGGGGTATTGTTTGAGAGGAGAAATTGATAAAGCACGACAAGTACTTGATTCCATGGTTGACAAGGGACTTAAGCCTAATATTGTTACCTACAATTGCTTATTAAATGGATATTGCCGAAAGGGGATAATAGACGAAGCTTGGCTTCATTTTCTCGAAGTTCCTTTGAAAGGTCTGGAGAATGATACATGTATTTATAATACCATGATTCATGGACTGTTTAGTAAGCGTAGATTTTCCGAGGGCTGGAGCTTTTCAAGGATATGGAAGCTCGACGAGTAACTCCTAACATATATACTTATAGTACATTGTTGGATGGGCTGTGCAGGAATGGAGAGACTGGTGAAGCTCTTTCTTTTCTGCATACGATTGAAGGGAAATGAGTTGATCTCGATAGAGTTACATATGGGGCTATCATTAATGGATTATGCAAAAATGGGAAACTTGATGTTGCCAGAGATCTTTTCAACCAACTGCCTTCTAGAGGTGTGCTACCTAATGCTCGAATGTATACAATGATCATTGGTGCACTCTGTCATGAAGATTCTACGGAGGAGGCACAATGTTTGCTTACAGAGATGCAGAGCGGTGGTTGTGCACCTACCAGCGTGACATACAACATCATGACGCGAAGTTTCCTAAAGAAGAAAGAGCTTAGCAAGGCAATACCATACTTGGAAGTAATGCGCGAAAAGGAACTCTCAGCAGATGTTTCTACTCTTTCCATGCTCATTGATGAAATGCAAGGAAAAACTAAAGATGATGTTCTTCTCAAATTGATGAAGGATGTTTTGCCAAAGGATTTTGTATTATAGTCATCTCGTCTTCTGAGATGTAACCAACTCTGGCTTTGGAGCTGAACTTTTTGTCTTTTTATTTATTCTAGTTTTTTTTTTTTTCAACTCAGGCTTTGGTCTGATCTCGTGTCTTTTTATTTCTTCTGTTTTATTTTTTCATCTAAAGATTTTTCTTGTGATTTTTGGAAGGGTACTTGCTTGCGTTTATTTATGGATGGTTTTTCAATTCTCATATATCTCATGTTGTGTGCAAATATATTCTCATATATTCTAATAATTCAATTCATATGTGTATGTTGCAGAAATGGATATTTATTTATTTTCTTCTACTTTTGATTTTCACCTAGAAATAAAAGGTGGTTCTCTTAATTATCTGTCCTCTTTGAGCAAGAAGCACACAGCCTTCTAGCTGAAGTGTCTCTTTCCTAATTAGCAACACAACTAATATACACTTCCATATTTAATGAAAAACAATGGCAAAGAAGAAGATGAAAAGAAAATTCTCCAAACATATTACTCACCTAACCACAATTTGAGCAGAAATTCAAATCCGAAGAAACACAAAATTCAACCTTAACTACATCGAATCACAGAAAGAATAAACAAAGAATTACACAAATCCGAAGCATGTAGAAACTATAACCTCAACAATTTTACATTTCCCCATCAAATCTATTTCCCCGCAAGAATGTAAACCAACAGTAGTGAGAGAAAGCTGGTAAACACAGCAGACGCAACAATTTCTCTACGTCCATTGCTCGGAAGTATTGTTGGAAGAGAGCACTCTTCTCCATTGAAGTAAACTTTCGTCGGAAATCCATCTCCGCCGGCGACATTAATTAACGGTGTCTGCTTCTTAGTGAAAGATATGACCGTTTGTTGCGACCCGGGAACTGGCGGGTCCTTTCTCGGGTTTGACCCGTTCCTTTCCGCGATGAGATAGTTTAAGCCCGGCAACCCCTGCAGGAAAAGTGTGTCGTTATGGGGATACGACAACACTTTTCCATCCATGGAGTAGACTTTCTCGTATCCGGGCATTGCCCCGCTCAGTTCAACTGAGGCGAACCAGTCTACTACATCTGTTTCGCCCCAGTTGAACAAGGTGACTCTTGAAGTCCACCCCTTCTCGAAATCCGATACTAGGTGCCAGTTGATGCTGACACCGCAGTTGTCTGGACAGGGCAGGGGATTTGGAAGTTTGATCCTTTTTATTTTAGCAAACTCTTTAATGAATTTTGTCCTGTTGTCAAATGGCACCAATTGCGCTTGAGCCGGCAGGAGCAGCGCCGGCTCAGTGGTGCTGCAGGTGCGTGTCTGGCCACAGCCACAGGCGCAGGTGTTGCAGGGGACTATCGAGTCGTTGAAAAAAGACGAGAAAGTGACGCAACATGAGGTCAGCTTCCTGGGCTGGGTCTTGGTAGTGTTGCAAACCACCTGCCAGGTGGCGATAGCGGCCGTCTGGGAGGGCAGCCCGGACGGATCGGGGAAGAGAGATGGCACAACACGGACGGGCTGGCCGCATTGATAACCGGGCCCGACCGTGCTGTTAATCCGCCAGTTGAGCGGAGGGGAGAACTCGGTCTTGTTGATCTCCGGGGGCATTTTGTACACTTCGATTTGGAACGAGGACTTGGACTTGGTGGGGTCCATGGCTGGTGATAGAATGCTCCCATTCCGGCAACAGAAAGGGATCAATCCTAGGTTGGAATCATTTGCCTTAGATAGAGGAAGATCGATGATGGTTGGCCTTCTTGCGCAGCTCAAAACCTTAGAGAAATCCAAGTTTTTATAGTATTGGCCTTGGCTGCCGAAGATGCAATCGCCGCTGTCAACCACTTGTGGCAAAGCGCCTCGCATTGAGTTTATGAATTCGCCTTGCATCCATTCCCAACTCACTTCCCAATTGTCGAGACGACCGAATGGATTGTGATTTGAGATTGTGAGTTGAGCCCAATAGTTGGGATCGTATGTCATCAATACATCGTACATGATTGTCACGTCGCCTGTCTGGAGGGGGGAGAATTCTTGGCCCCTTGTTATGTTCGTCTCCGTGTTCGTGTCTAGTGTGCAACAAGTGTTCATGATGTTACCTGCATCCACAAAGTGGGACATCAAATATGGTACACTGAATTTCAATTCAATTCATACCATGCCACTTTTATACGACGTTATTTGAAATAATACGACAAGAATTTATTCAATTAAATCACTAATCTAATTTCATCCATAAACCCAGCTTCAATTCCTTAAATATTTAACTTATATCATACTTGTCTAAATTAACCAATTCATAAATTCCGAAGAAGAAACGCTTTTCTCAAAATTCAAAAAGATTATTACCTTGTGTGGTAAGATTTTGACACAGGTAGCCGTCATTAGCAAGAGTAATATTTCCCGGCAAAGAGGCGTTTGGCGGCGCCACACCGAACTCCGTCCCCACCAACTCCACCACCGCCCGCATCTGGTTAACATCTCCGGCGGTTTCGATCGCAGTTTTCAGGTCCGTGGGCGAGCTTCCGGAGAAAACAGCGCCGCCGCTGACGTTCGCCGGCAGTAAGGCGCCGTCGGCGAGCACGGCGTTGGCGGCGGACACGAGGAGCTCGCCGTGCTCGAACCCTACGAAGACCCGCCAATTCTTCAGCTCCTGCCGCCCGTTGTTGAGAACCGTCAGCGTCGACCTGAACCGGTACGGCTGGTCGGGCAGGTTGACCGGATTAAGAAACGGCGGGATTAGCTCGGTCGAGTTATTGTTGTACGTGATTAAAACGCCGTCGTTGCAGAGGGACTGAGCAAGGCAGGTGGGGAGATAGCAAAAAAGAGGGAAAATCGCCAAGATAGAGAGCAACGCCGTGGAAATAGGGAAGAAAGGAGTGGCCATTGTCATACTCGAGAAATTTCGGTCATCAAAGAAGATCATGAAGATATTAAACAGAGAGATAGAATGAATATTACTACGTATAAAACATAGGGAAATACGTTTGAAAAATTCTTGTTGGGATTTGTAAAATTGGTTGATCGAGTAAAAATTGAAATGATATATAGTACGAAATTATAATTTAATGGAGTTGGCGTGCCGGCTAGATTTGAATCTTTGATTGAGTCTTTAGCTAAGCATGAGCTGAAAATATGAATAGGTCTTTTGTTTCTTTATCATGCAACTTATAAGAAATTGCTTTTAATTTATCTAGATTCCTTTCATATTTTTATCTTATTTGTATGAGTTATACGTTCATGTCTTGTATGAGTTGTCGTGATCTTGAATTGAAAACAAAATAAGGATATGCCTTTTTCTCTTTTTTGGGGCTGCAGATTAGAAGTCAGAGTCCCTCTCTCTTTCCCACCGCCGAAGAAAGCCGTGATCTTCGTCGAGGAAATGTGTACACCTACCGTAAGATGCGAACACGTCACACTCCTAAATAAAACCATCGATTTTATTGTTCCATAAAGCCGTGATCTAACGGAAGTCACCAGTAGAAGAAGAAGCTATGGATTTGAGAGAAAAGACAGAACACGAGTTCAAGTTTTGAATTATGAAAAATTGTTGTGAGATTATGCTTGGAAAAGTGGTGAAAAAATTTTGTGTGTGGTTCATCAGATAGAGTATATTTGGATCCGTCTGTTGCGAGCAAATCTAGTGTCATGTCATGTCCCATTTCTTTTTAATTTCATTGGTTTATATTAATTGATGATTTTTCATGGCAGATGTCATATGGATTTTGAGAATTCTGGTGCCTTTTTACACACAGTTTTTGTGTTTGTAAATGTTGATGCTTTCTATTTTTCTCTGTCTCGATACCCACTGCACCCATAAATTTTCTCGTGCTCTCATCTTCACTGCCATGATTTTTCATGGCCGATAGGGATGATACGTCAGTTGAGAACGTGAGAGATATGAAGGGCGAACATGCGAGAGTGGAACAGGTGGAGCTAATAGCCAAGACCAAGCCTGTTCGTGAACGACGAATTCCTTCTCGATTTCATGATCATTAGAAGCTGGACTTGTTGGGCTACAAGTTGTTGGGCTTTATTGTTAATAATCGTTTTGTCTATTTTTAGTTGGATAGGGCCTTCTTAACTTTCAGCAATATAAATATTGTAGGGTTTCATGCCTTTAAGGCTAAGTAATGAAATTATCCTTTTTAGCTGTAAGAGGGCCTTCTTATCCTTTTTTTTTTTTTTTAATCTAAAGATTTTTCTTGTGATTTTCTTGCGTTTATTCATGGGTGGTTTTTCAATTCTCATATATCTCATGTTGTGTGCAAATATATTCTCAGATATTCTAATAATTCAATTCATATGCATATGTTACTGAAATGGATATTCATTTATTTTCTTCTGCTTTTGATTTTCACCTAGAAATAAAAGGTGGTTCTCTTAATTATCTGTCCTCTTGAGCAAGAAGCACACAGCCTTCTAGCTGAAGTGTCTCTTTCCTAGATTAGCAACACAACTAATATACACTTTCATATTTAATGTAAAAAAATGGCAAAGAAGAAGATGAAAAGAAAATTTACCAAACATATTACTCATCTAAACCACAATTTGAGCAGAACACTACTTATTTTGCAAATCAAAATTGCCTCACAAAACATCCTGCAGTTTACAGTCTTGAAAAAGCTATATTGAATTTTATATACATATTGATTATTTTTTCATGATCAAATTTGATGACGCTTAAATAATACTTCCTCCATCCACGAAAGAACTTCCTACTTTCCTTTTTGGGACGTCCACAAAAGAACTTCCTACCTATTTTTGGACTATACCCTACCACTTATAATCCTCTTACTTTTCACTTTTCACAACTCTCAATATTAATTATAACACTTTTTCACCACTCCCAATACACTCAACTACCTTTTATCCACTCTCAATATACTCAACAATATTTTTTCTTAAACCCCGTGCCACTCCCTCCTTAGGAAGTTCTTTCATGGACGGATGGAGTAATTACAATATAAAAAGGTTAAAAAAATAGTGAAAATTTTTGTGGAAGAAGAGAGAGAAAAAGAAAGGAAAAAAAACTCATCTTTTATATATTATAGATATAGATTCCAGGTATTATTATTGTCTTTTTTTCTCAAGTAAATGTATTATTTTATTTACATTGTATAGTATTGCTATATTTTCTTTTCATGCATAGCACATGAGAAAATACTAGTTAACCTAAGAGAGAGATTACTATACTGATTTTCTCTGCGTTACTTTGATGGAAAATGTGAGAAAAAATATATTTTCACTATTTTTCCACTCTTTTCACATGTTTACCTTGATGGAAAATTTTTCCCGAGCAGGATAGAAAATTTTCTCGGGCAGCTCCTTTTCAACCCTTTTCTCTCAAATGTTGGATAATATTATCCAAGGGTAGAGGTGTGAAAATTTTATCCAACATTTTCCATCAAAGTAAACACATGATAAAAAAATGAGAAAAGGATAATATTATCTCACATTTTCTTATCTATCATTTTCCAATGAAAATTATCCATCAAAGTAAACGCAACCTAAATGTGCGAAAAGAGACTCTTAGCATATGCTTCTACTTTTTTGATTTAATCCATTATCATTGCAGCAGATTATTTAAAAGTATCATGTACAAATCCACAAAGGATGTTTATGTACCAAGTTATTGTTAAATTTGTTTGGATTGGTCTAAGAGATGACACTTGTTCTACTTTTTTTTATATAAAGCACTTATTTGAAGTTATAAAAAAATATATATACATATATATAAAAGTCCTTTATGATATCACAAAATTTTTATCATAAAAAACACATGCAATTCTAAAATTAACAAATAATAATATGCCTTATAACTACAATATTAAATATTACAAACTGATCTACAACAAAATTATAATACAAATTTGAATAAGAGCGATGAAAAGAATTGTTTAACTTAATATTACCAACAAATTTCACTCATGCATGCCATTGCATAATTGAAACCATCAAATTTAACTATATATTTTTTTTATTTACATACAAAATAGGGTTATTTACGAAAGAAATAAGGTTATTTTAGGACTTTTTTTAAAGACAAATGAAAAGAAGGAAACTGCATTGTATAAATAAAAGTTCTCAAATATACATTAGAAAATACAAGTAAAAAAAAAAGAGTATACATTAGAAAATACGATGGAATTGTGTAGTGATCCAACATATTTTGGTAAGTGGCTACTTTATTTCAAAGTTAAATACTTTTTTATATAATTAAAATAAGAAAACTAAAATAATTATAGATGCACTACATTTTAAAAAATGTAAGAAAACGTTTATTATGTTTACTATCTTAGTATTTTTTTTTTCTTGTAGCCCAAATAATTTGAGCCCAAACATTATTATTCAAGCCCAAAATTCTGAGCCTACCAAAGAACTCACCCTTACCAAAAAAGTCCAGAATCGCAAACTCCATCCGTTGCAATTTCAACCCTTTTTTCAGATTCAATCACAACTAATCCGCAAGCGTCGCCCAACACTCACCCTTTCTTCACATTAAATCTCACCGCCGATTAAGGATGACGAGCAGAAGAGCTGCTGTTTTTGCAATCGATCTCAATCCATGGTCGCATAAATCGGGTATTATCTCTCCTCCGTTCTCTCTCTTCTCTTCCAAGGCTTTTCAACCTAAGCAGCCCAGAATCGATTTCAGCTGTGTTAAAGAATTAAATGATGCTATTGGATTGTTTCAAAAAATGAAGAGTATGCGGCCGGAGCCTTCTGTTCGAATGTATAACAATCTTTTGAGTGTCACTGTAAAGATTGAGCAGTATTCTTTTGCCCTTTATATGTTTGATGAAATGCTTAGGATGGGTGTCCCTGTTGATGTTTACACGATGACTATTGCTGTGAATTGTTGTTGTCTCTCGAAAGATATAAAATCTGGCTTTGCTGTAATGAGTATATTTTTCAAGAGAGGCTACGAACCAAATGTTGCGACATTCAACACTCTAATTAAAGGGTTGTTTTTAAATCATAAGGTGGCCGAGGCTGGGAAATTGTTCAATAAGCTTTTGCGTTTCAGAATATGTGAGCCTGATGATGTTATGATTTTGGCGATGGTAAATGGGCTTTGTAAATCAGGAAATGTCCTTCCAGCGAGAGATTTAGTTCGTAGATTAGAAAGAAGCAGGTCGAGACTTGATGTCAAGGCTTATAATGCATTACTCGATGGGCTACGCAAATCTGGAATGGTGGATGATGCTCTCCAGCTCCTATCCGCGATGATCGAAAAGGGTATTACACCCAATGTTGTCACGTACAACTCAATGATTCAGGGGTTGTGCGACCTAGGGAGACTGGAGGATGTTAAGGTTCTGGTGAATGAAATGTCTAATTCTAATATTTCTCTCGATGTTGTTACCTTTAATATATTGATTGATGCATACTGCAAGGAGAGAGAGATGGAAGAGGCTGAGGATTTGTTGGAAATTATGAAGCAACGTAACGTATGCCCTACTGTTGTCACTTATAATACGCTGATTGATGGGTATTGTTTGAGAGGAGAAATTGACAAAGCACGACAAGTACTTGATTCCATGGTTGACAAGGGACTTAAGCCTAATATCGTTAGCTACAACTGCTTATTAAATGGATATTGCACAAAGGGGAGAATAGACGAAGCTTGGCTTCATTTTCTGGAATTTCCTTGTAAAGGTCTGGAGCATGATACATGTACTTACACAACCATGATACATGAATTGTTTAGTAAAGATAGATTTTCCGAGGGCTGGAAGCTTTTCAAGGATATGGAAGCTCGACGAGTATGTCCCGATACATATACTTATAATACATTGTTGGATGGGCTGTGCAGGAATGGGGAGATTGATGAAGCTCTTTCTTTTCTGCACACGATTGAAGGG
Organism: Salvia miltiorrhiza; assembly: GCF_028751815.1. NCBI lineage: Eukaryota > Viridiplantae > Streptophyta > Magnoliopsida > Lamiales > Lamiaceae > Salvia > Salvia miltiorrhiza. The sequence continues at coordinate 56,353,997 of NC_080394.1, read as the reverse complement.
AAAGGAGTTGCTCCTGATAGAGTCACATATGCGGTTGTCATTAATGGATTATGCAAAAATGGGAAATTTGATGTTGCCAGAGATCTTTTCAACCAACTACCTTCTAGAGGTGTGCAACCTAATGCTCGTATATATAATACGATCATTGGTGCACTTTGTCATGAAGATTCTACGGAGGAGGCACAGTGTTTGCTTACAGAGATGCAGAGCGGTGGTTGTGCACCTACCAGCGTGACATACAACATCATGACGCGAAGTTTCCTAAAGAAGAAAGAGCTTAGCAAGGCAATACCATACTTGGAAGTAATGCGCGAAAAGGAACTCTCAGCAGATGTTTCTACTCTTTCCATGCTCATTGATCAAATGCAAGGAAAAACTAAAGATGATGTTCTTCTCAAATTAATGAAGGATGTTTTGCCAAAGGATTTTGTATCATAGACTTCATAGTCATCTCGTCTTCTGAGATGCAACCAACTCAGGCTTTGGGGCTGAACTTTTTGTCTTTTTATTTATTTTAGTTTTTTTTTTCAACTCAGGCTTTGGGCTGATCTCGTGTCTTTTTATTTCTTCTGTTTTTTTTTTTTTTTTTTTTTCATCTAAAGATTTTTCTTGTGATTTTCTTGCGTTTATTTATGGGTGGTTTTTCAATTCTCATATATCTCATGTTGTGTGCAAATATATTCTCAGATATTCTAATAATTCAATTCATATGCATATGTTACTGAAATGGATATTCATTTATTTTCTTCTACTTTTGATACAAGAGGCAGACAGCTTTCTAGCTGAAGTGTCTCTTTCCTGATTAGTTTTTAACCACAATTTGAGCAAAAAACTACTCATTTAGCAAATCAAAATTGCCTCACAAAACATCCTGCAGTTTTCAGCTTGAAAAAGCTACGCCAAAAACATACTCCCTCTGTCCACGAAATAAACTCCTACTTGCCCTTAAATATTTGTCCACGAAATAAACTCCTACTCTGCTTTTTGGACAATTATACCCTTCCTTGCTTTTAAATTTACTACACTTTTATCTATTGGTCCCACTTTATTCCACCATTACTTATGTAATTAGTCTCCCATAAACTAATTATTGTTATTATTATTGTTATTGTTATCCTTATTATTGTTATTGTTATTGTTATTGTTATTGTTATTGCTATTGCTATTGCTATTGCTATTGTTGTTGTTATTAGAGCAAATATATAAAACTGGCACTTTCATATTGTAAAGATAAAAAATGTCCACTAAGATAAAAATGATAAAAACTATCCACTTTGTAGTTGAAAAGACAGAAATACCCTCTCTTAAATACATGTACTCTCTCTTTCTCTCTCTCATTCTCTTCTCTCTCCCTCCACGCATCTTTCTCCTCTCTCATTCTCTTCTCTCTCTTTCTCCACGCATCACCGTCGCCGACCTCCGCCGCATCTTCCCCATGTGCCCGGAGCTCCTCACCTCCTCCTTCACCGCCGTCCGTGCCACCACCTTCCTCCTCCATGAGGCCCGCACGCCGCCGACCTCCTCTACGTCGTCCACCGCCGCCCCTGCCTCATCGCCTGCGGCGTGGAGTGGTAGATCTAGGGTTCCAGACTATCTTCATCTCCATCGCCGCCGCCGTCTATCTCCACCGCCTTCATCTCCGCCGCCGCCTTAATCCTTAGGTTGCTGGTTCAAATCCGGCAGTGGTTGTGGGGGGATGTTGCAGATCTAGGGTTCTAGACTTCCGGGCGTGGTAGATCTAGGGTTCCAGGCGGCTTGGGGCTTGAAATCCGAAGCGTCGCCGCCTCGGCCTCGTCGCCTCCACCATCTCCTGCTTCGCCCCCTGCCGCGAAGCGCCGCCGCCCCCGACCTTGTCGCCTCTGCCATCTTCTGCTTCACCCCCCGCCGCGAAGCACCGCCGCCCAGGCCTCGTCGTCTCTGCCCCGGTCTCGTCGCCTCCGCCATCTCCGACGTCAGGTAGGGGCGGCGCTCCTTCGGCTTCTTCTTCTCCTCCTCCTCTTTCACGGTACAGAACGGAGGCGGTGTTGCTGAGGACAGTGTTTGGCGTCTGGCAGAGGCCGCCGGGAAGTGGTCTCGGCGGCGAGAGGAAAGGCGCAGTGCAGCGCGCTCAGAGGCGGCGCGTTTTCCCAGTAAAAAAAACCCTAATTCCATATCTGAGTAATTTTGGGGATTTTTGTTTTACTTCCTTGAAAAAAAGTTTAGATCTGATACGTCTGTGAATGATTTTCGTTCTAAGATCTGTTGAGATTGTTGATTCCGAGATTGAATGTTGAGATTGTTGATTCAAAGGAATTGTTGTATTTTAATTGTAGATTGAATTGATTCGAATAATATTTTGTTGTATTTTGATTGTTGATTGAGCTGTATAATTATTTTTTTAATGTTCTTAAATTCACAACCAAATTTATGAATTCACAGAAGCTTAATGTTTTTGAATTCACGACCACATCTATGAATTCACAACTTAATATTCTTGAATTCACAACCAGATCTATTAATTCACAACTAAAACTCGAATTCACAATCAAAATAAATTACAGTTTTAATTGTGAATTCAAACTTTAAAAACTCAAATTCACAACTACTTGAATTCACAACCAAAATAAATTCTAGTTGTGAATTAAATTCAGGTTGTGAATTCGACTGATTGTGAATTCACAACCAACATAAATATGGTTGTGAATTAAATTTTGGTTGTGAATTCGTTTGGTGTGAATTCACAACCAAAAAATTCTAGTTGTGAATTAAATTTTGGTTGTGAATTCGACTGATTGTGAATTAAATTTTGGCTGTGAATTCGACTAGTTGTGAATTCACAAACAAAAAATTCTGGTTGTGAATTCGACTGGTTGTGAATTCTCAATTCACAACTAGTGTAAATTCACAACCAAAAAATATTGGTTGTGAATTCACACGGGTTGTGAATTGCGGAATTTTTTAAAGGGGTGATGTAAAGTGGACATTTTTTTAATTTTTAATGTGAAGGGTATTTTGGTAACAGTGGACATTTTTTAAGTTTTTTTATCTTAGTGGACATTTTTTATCTTTACAATATGAAAGTGGCCATTTTAAAAATCCACTCTTATTATTATTCTTATTATTATTGTTATTGTTATTATTGTTATTATTATTATTACTATTATTATTATTGTTGTTGTTGTTATTATTATTATTATTATTATTATTATTATCCTTATTATTATTATTCTTATTATTCTTATTATTATTCATATTATTATTATTATTATTATTCTTATTATTATCCATATTCTTATTATTATTATTATTATTATTGTTGTTGTTGTTGTTGTTGTTGTTGTTGTTGTTGTTGTTGTTGTTGTTGTTGTTGTTGTTGTTGTTGTTATTATTGTTTTTATTATTATTGTTATTATTATTATTATTATTATTATTATTATCCTTATTATTATTATTATTATCCTTATTATTGTTATTGTTATTATTATTATTGTTATTGTTATTATTATTATTGTTATTATTCTTATTCTTCTTATTATTATTATTATTATTATTATTATTATTATTGTTGTTGTTGTTGTTGTTGTTGTTGTTGTTGTTGTTGTTGTTGTTGTTGTTGTTGTTGTTGTTGTTGTTGTTGTTGTTGTTGTTGTTGTTGTTGTTGTTGTTGTTGTTGTTGTTGTTGTTGTTGTTGTTGTTGTTGTTGTTGTTGTTGTTATTATTGTTGTTATTATTGTTGTTGTTATTATTATTACTATTATTATTATTGTTGTTGTTGTTGTTGTTGTTGTTGTTATTATCAAATTGCTAGTTAAAGATTAGTAAAAGTAATCACAATACATAAACATTACCCTTTTAGTCTTTTACACCACCTTTACACCACATTTTTCAGCTTTCTTAGTCTTCGTGCTGAGCTCCAACTGAGAGTTTATTTCGTGGACGGAGGGAGTACTTGTGAAGATTTAGCAACACAACTAATAGCAACAAACTGGTATCTACACCCTCCTTCATCTCCTATGATACATGTACTTACACAACCATGATACATGGATTGTTTAGTGAACGTAGATTTTCCGAGGGCTGGAAACTTTTCAAGGATATGGAAGCTCGACGAGTATGTCCTGATATATATACTTATAGTACATTGTTGGATGGGCTGTGCAGGAATGGGGAGACTGATGAAGCTCTTTCTTTTCTGCATACGATTGAAGGGAAAGGAGTTGATCTCGATAGAGTTACATATGGGGCTGTCATTAATGGATTATGCAAAAATGGGAAACTTGATGTTGCCAGAGATCTTTTCAACCAACTGCCTTCTAGAGGTGTGCTACCTAATGCTCGAATGTATACAATGATCATTGATGCACTTTGTCATGAAGGTTCTACGGAGGAGGCACAATGTTTGCTTACAGAGATGCAGAGTCATGGTTGTGCACCTACCAGCGTGACATACAACATCATGACGCGAAGTTTCCTAAAGAAGAAAGAGCTTAGCAAGGCAATACCATACTTGGAAGTAATGCACGAAAAGGGACTCTCAGCAGATGTTTCTACCCTTTCCATGCTCATTGATCAATTTTTTTTTTTTTTTTCATCTAAAGATTTTTCTTGTGATTTTCTTGCGTTTATTTATGGGTGGTTTTTCAATTCTCATATATCTCATGTTGTGTGCAAATATATTCTCAGATATTCTAATAATTCAATTCATATGCATATGTTACTGAAATGGATATTCATTTATTTTCTTCTGCTTTTGATTTTCACCTAGAAATAAAGGGTGGTAAGTATCTGTTCCCTTTGAGCAAGAAGCAGACAGCCTTCTAGCTGAAGTGTCTCTTTCCTAGATTAGCAACACAACTAATATATACTTCCATATTTAAGAAAATTCACCAAACATATTACTCATCTAACCACAGTTGGAGCACAAAACTACTTATTTTGCAAATCAAAATTGCCTCACAAAACATCCTGCAGTTTACAGTCTTGAAAAAGCTACATCAAAAACATACTTGTGAAGATTTAGCAACACAACAAATAGCAACAAACTGGTATCTACACCCTGCTTCATCTCTTAAAACACAATTCTCTCAACAATACGAAAACTACAAAAACAAACTGTAAGCGCAGCTCGTTCCAAGCAAGTCGCGTTCAGAGTTGCAATTCTCTGTCGTATATCCAGCTGAACGGGATCTTCAGCGCCTGCTTGGCCCTCCCTTGAGCCCTCTCCTCCAGACGTCTGATTCTCGGAGGAAATCCACAGACGTATTCTTGAGTCTTCTGCCCATCCGCAGATAGCCCCGTTATATTTTCAACTTTCCATCGTGCAACCAAGTGTTCTAGGATGTCGGCGTAGTCTCTTGCTGTGTAGACGCCAAGGCGTTGGGCGACGGCCGAGAAGTGGTCGAAGAGGCTGTCATCACGGCCGTCGTACATCAAGTGGGCGGGCATGGAGATTTTCTTCTTCATCATGTCGGCAAAAGCTAGCACAGTCCCATCGGGGTCGATCTCGAACAGCTTCTCCACTATCTTGGTGTACGCAGTTTCGTGGCGCTTCTCGTCCGAGGCGATGGTGCCGCATATCTGAGCCAGCTTGATGTCCCCATGCTCCCGGGCATGTCGGGCTGTGTTTCTGTGGGACACGAACGTAGCCCTTTCTTGGAAGGATGTGTAGATGAATCCGAGGTACGGGTTGTTTTCTGTCCTCGGGTCCTGAAAAGGTTTATATCGAAACGAGATGTCAACACAAGTTGCTCAAAATCTTTTGTAAGACTGTCTCGCGGATCTAGTGTTTCAATCTGAATCTTGACCCGTGAGACAGTCTTACACAAATTCGGGGACAAAGTTACAATGATTGACACGACTCACAAGCAAGTAGATAATCAAGTAAGAGTAATTCATAGATTTAGACAAACGAGAAACGAAGTTAGTTACCATTCCCGACCCGATGAGATATTGGATAGTCTTCTCGATTTGCTTCATGTCTACTCTCCCGCAGAGATAAAGATACTTATTAAGAAGATCTCCGTGCCTATTCTCCTCAGCAGTCCACGCCCTCGTCCATACTGCCCAAGGAGTTAAGCTCGCCCCCGTTTCATCCCTCACGCCATCCAAGGTGTTGAGCATTGTCTGGTACGTCGGGAGGGCTTCCTCGGTGATCATATCTCCAACCAGAACAACAAAATAATCGTCGGGAATCTCCTTAGCTCTGTCTCTCAATTCCCTGACCTGGTCATGGAATCCATCCGAGGCGGGATCTGGCAAGAAATCCTGAGGCTGCCAACACTTCTCAACTGGTTTAAGGTGAACCAGTAGATTGTCCTCGGCCCAGCCTTCTATAGATTTGAAGATCTCCATCTTTTGAGGGGGCATCGAGTGCGTGACTTGAACGTGAACCTCACGAGGTGCGCTAAAAGGCTTCTTCGCAGTCTCAGCTTCCCTGTAAAAAATTTAAACACATTGTAAGGGAAGTTCACTTGAAGTGTCATGATTTGCACAATTTGTCAAGATTTAAACTTCAATTCAAGTCGTAAACATTTCCAAGAATACCAGCAGCAAATATTGAATTTGAGATACATATTGATTATTTTTTCATGATCAAATTTGGTGACGTTTAAATAATAATTATAATATAAAAAGGTTAAAAAAATAGTGAAAATTTTGGTGGAAGAAGAGAGAGAAAAAGAAAGGAAAAAAAAACTCATCTTTTATATATTAACATTCTTTGTACGATAAACATTAATTATATTGTATTTGAATATTGTTCAAAATGTACCAAATAAGAATTAGTATATTTTTTTTCCAAATAAGGATATTAATTTGCTGAATAACTTTCTCTGTACGATAAACAATAATTATATTGTATTTGAATATTGTTCAAACATACTAAATAAGAATTATATTTTGCGAATAAGGATATTAATTTGCTGAGAATTATATTTTGCGAATAAGGATATTAATTTGCTGAATAACTTTCTATGTACGATAAACAATAATTATATTGTATTAGAATATTGTTCAAAACCTACTCTAAAAAAAAGAATATTGTTCAAAACATACCAAACAAAAATTATTTTTCCGAATAACGATATTAATTTGCTGAATAACTACTCATACATTATGAATAAGGTAAATATTTTGTTGAATACAACCCCCAAGACATTTTTCCAATATGTCTCAAGTGAATCTATTGAAGTATGATGCATTTATCTAGAATATGATAAGTGAGAATAAGCTATATATAATCTAGAGAATTCACCACTAGCTAGATTAATCTAGAGTATTCTAAATAATACCTAGGACAAGTATGATATTCTAGAAATTAGATATTTTCCATATAGTATCTAGAGAATTCCTTAAGTGGATGCTAGTAGAGAACTCTAGATACAAGTTAATGTAGTGGGATCAAGAAAGATCTTCCCACACCTATAAATAGAGCTCTTGTGAGCCATTTATAACTATCTAAATAAAAATCTCAACAATCTGAAAACATCACTCTATCTACTATTATCTAAGTTCTTTGGAGACAAGAGCTCCATTCTAAAATCATTATCTCTATCTTCTACACACACTACACTCACAATATTCTGTACACCACTTCACTACAATCACTCACCACACTCAAACCACTATATAATCACCTCCATTTTCTAACAAGTGGTATCAGAGCTTGTTCGATCATAAGCGGGCGTTATGGCGTCGTCAAGCCTCTTCATCACGACTCCAATATTCAATAGAGAAAACTATGACTATTGGAGTGTTCGTATAAAGACTTGCCTTGAATCCCATGATCTTTGGGATGTCATTGAAGAAGGAATCACCATGCTGGGATAAGATATCAACAAGACATCCTCATCCGAGGTACGTAAGAAATTAAAGCAACAAAATGCTAAAGCTATTTATCTTTTCAAACAGTCTGTTAGTGATTCTATCATGGCAAGAATTATTCGAGCCACTACTGCAAAAGAAGCTTGAGATATCCTTAAGGAGGAGTTCCAAGGAAATGTTAAAGTTCGAACCATTAAACTACAAAGTTTAAGGCGAGAACTAGAGAATCTTAAAATGAAAGATTCAGAAGCCACAAAAGATTATTTCTCAAGAATAATGGAAATAATCAATCAAATGCGGTCATACGGAGATAACGTCTCCGATGAAAGGATCATACAGAAGGTCTTAATCAGCCTTACCGAGAAGTATGATCCAGTAGTGGCGGCGATTGAAGAATCAAAAATGCCAGTCGCGGAGCTGATGGGTTCCTTGGAAGCACACGAGCAACGATTGAGTAGGCGACATGAAAGTCCACTTGAGTGTGCCTTTCAGTCCAAACTCAACGTTAGAGGTATTAAGTCAAGGAGCGGCGGAAATTTTAAAAGCAATCACAAGGAAGGAAGCTCCAACAACAAGGAGAGCAAGGCAAATTTTCCACCATGTGGAATTTGCAAGAAGACAAATCACTTGGAAAAAGACTGCTATCATCGAGGAAAGCCACAGTGCAAAAACTGCAAAAGGTTCGGGCACGTGGAAAAAGACTGCAGAGATAGAAGAAATCATCAAGCCAACTATTCAGAAAATCTAAATGAGAAGGAGTATATGTTCTATGCATGTCACTCGGCAACGGAAGCACGAGAAGAAGAATGGTACATCGATAGTGGATGCAGCAACCACATGACATCCAACGAGACCATCTTCCGTGAGTTAGATACTTCAATCAAGACAAAGGTGAAGATGGGCAATGGAGAACTGGTGGAGACGAAAGGGAGAGGTACAATTGCCATAGAAACTAATAAAGGTACGCGATTTATTAGAAATGTTCTCCTAGTACCTCGTCTTGCACAAAGTCTATTAAGTGTTGGTCAAATGATGGAAAGTGGATATGCCCTCCACTTTGAGAAAGATTTTTGTCGAATTTACGACAAGAGAAATAACCAAGATATTGCAGTAGTAAAAATGGGAAAAAATATAAACTTTCCCATTCAGTGGCAATATCCACAAAAGGCAATGGTGGCTCAACTCGACGATATAAGTCTATGGCACCGGAGATTTGGGCATTTCAACCTAAATGCCTAGAGGCTACTTCATCATAAAAATATGATGAGAGATATGCCTCTTCTAAATGAAAGAGAAGGTGTACGCGAAGGATGCATGATCGGAAAGCAACATAGACAACCATTTCCAACGGAGCAAACATGGCGAGCCAAGGAGATACTAGAGCTTGTCCACATCGACGTTTGCGGTCCAATGCGCATACCTTCAGTAAACCAAAACATGTACTTCATACTCTTTATTGATGACTACTCTAGAATGACTTGGTATATTTCCTCCAAGAAAAATCAGAAGTCTTTAGAATCTTCAAGAGATTTAAGAACTTTGAAGAAACAAAGTGGTTGCAAAATAAAGAAGCTAAGAAGCGATCGAGGTACCGAATACAACTCGAAAGAGTTCGACAAGTTCTGTGAAGATGAAGGTGTGGAGCATCAACTAATGGTGGCCTACACTCCACAACAAAACTGCTTGTCAGAAAGAAAGAATCGAACAGTCATGGAGATGGCGAGATCCATGCTGGCGGAGAAAGGATTGCCAAAGAAGTTTTGGGCGAAGGCAGTGTATATACATCGGTCTACCTGCTCAACCGATGTCCAACAAAGACCGTGCTAAACAAGACGCCGATCGAAGCTTGGTCAGGACAAAAGCCTTTAGCCAAACATTTTAGGGTCTTTGGAAGTATCTGCTACATCCACATTCCCTCAGTAAAAAGACACAAACTGGAGGACAAGACGGAGAAAGGAATCTTCCTCGGCTATAGCTCTAAATCCAAGGGTTATAGAATCTACAGTCTTGAGACCAAGAAGCTGGTGACAAGTCGAGACGTAGAATTTGACGAACAAGCCTCTTGGAATTGGGAGACAGAAAGTGTTGTAAGGCGGACAACAACTACACTCCTAAAAGAAGTCACGGAACATGGAGAACAAGATCAACAAAGCCCACCAAGGTCCTCTTCAGAAGCCAATAGCTCAAGTGGATCCGACTCAGACTCCTCACCAGAATCTCCACCTTTTCGGGTAAGAACTCTAGCAGATTTATATGAATCCACTGATATATATGAAACATGCAACTTTTATTCTTTGGAGCCAAATAACTATGCAAAAGCATCCAAAGAGAAAGTTTGGATTAAAGTAATGGAGGAGGAGATAAAAATGATAGAAAAGAATGATACTTGGGAGTTGGTGGATCTTCCAAGTGACAAGGAAGTCATTGGAGTCAAATGTGTGTTCAAGACAAAGCTGAATCCTGATGGTTCGATCCAGAAGCATAAGGCAAGACTTGTGGCAAAAAGATATGCTCAAGTACCAGGAGTCGACTACACAGAAACGTTTGCTCCAGTGGCTCGGATGGACACAATTCGAGCACTCATAGCTGTTCGCTAATTTATTTAACACGCCGCAAGTGTACGGGTGCAATTGTGTACAGTAGCAAGCAATGTCGTATTCCACAGAGACTGAATTTACCAATTCCTATCCTAAATTATTTTACTCTATCTGGACAAACGAAATTAAGAGTTTTGGTTTTAAAACTAAATAAATAAATAAAGAACAGGAAACAAAATAAATCAAGCTGTGAAACAGAGAAACAAATAAGAGAAGAATTCCCAAGGTAAAGGTTTCAACAGATTCTCCTAACTAACATGTTCAATTCAATTAATAAGACGATTCCTAAGGCAATCTCTAAACTAGTCCATACCCACTCCCGTGGCATACAAACCGTTGATTACATACAAGGCTACCATCCCTGGATCACACTTCTAACATGTAACTCCTAAAAGTTCCTAGGATTAACGCCATCACAGTTATCAATTCCCTTTAGAATTAAAATAAATGTGTTCTATGTTCTTAGTTCGGGTAATAATTATCATCTCCCGATATCAAATTAAAACCTATGATTATGCTAAATTGGTGGCCAATCAATAAAGCAAACAATTAAAACAAGAACATAGAAAGGAATAACAATCCAATTAATTGAATCAAACAGTCAGAAATTCAAACCATGTTTACTCCCTAAACCCTGGGAAAAAAAGGGATTCTAGCCACACATAGACATATGAACTAGAATCAATATCTCAATAAAGCATAAAAACTTTCAACAATAAAACCGTAGTGAAATCGAGAATCTTCAATCTTGCTCTGTCTCCGTTCTCCGTCTCTCTCAGCTCTCAGGAAAAGTAAAATATGATATAAAGTGATAAAAGCTTCAGAGAATAAGTTCTTGGGGAGTATTTATATGCCCTAGGTCTTGTAGCTCTCAAAAATACCCAAAATCACTAAAAAAATAAATTTTGGGCGGAAAAACGGCGTCTCGCGCGGCCGGGTCGCGCGCCCGCGCGCACTGTCCAGCAGGTCTGTCTTCGTCGCGCGGCCGCGCGCCTGGACCGCGCGACCTCGCGCGGCCTTGCGCAGTGATTTTGTTTTGGCTCGTTCTCCCTCGTCCGAACTCCGATTTACGAACCGTTTGCGCTCACGAACTCCTATCGAGACGAACTACAACTTCTATTTCAGCCAAATCTTCCAAATTCTTCTTCTTTATTTCTGAAAAATACGTTCAAACACAAGCAAGTGACAAGTTCTTGACCAAAAACCAATATAAGCTCAAATAAATCATCAAACACACAAAATCCTCACAACTAAGCATCAAAAATGACACACCAAGAGGTAAAAATGCATGTTTATCAATAGCTCTAGCGGCTCAGAAAAAATGGAAAATCTATCAGCTTGATGTTAAGTCGGCCTTTCTCAATGGAGATCTAATAGACAAGATATATGTGGAGCAGCCGGAAGAATTCACAAAGCAAGAAGGCAAAGTTCTTCGCCTCAAGAAAGCACTCTATGGGCTCAAACAAGCGCCACGAGCCTGGTACAACAAAATAGACGGATATTTCACCGACCAAGGGTTCATGAGGAGCAAGAGCGAAGCAGATCTATACATCAAAACTCAAGGTACAGACATCTTGATTGTCTCTCTTTATGTTGACGACTTAAACGTCACATGGACTAACATAAAATTGATTGAGGATTTCAAGAGAGACATGATGAGCACCTTTGAGATGACAGACTTGGGATTAATGCACTATTTTCTCGGAATGGAGATACGTCAAGAGGAAGAAGGTATCTTCCTATCACAAAAGAAGTATATTAAAGATATGCTCAAGAAGTTCAAGATGCAAAACTGCAAGCCAGTGGTTACACCTCTCATTCCAAACGAGAAGCTGAAGAAAGAAGATGGGTCAAAACCGATAGATTCTACCAACTATCGAAGTTTGATTGGGAGTCTACTATATTTGACGGCAACGAGGCCTGACATCAAGTAACAACAAGCCTTCTATCCAGATTCATGGAGAGTCCGAAGGAGACCCACTATGGAGCAGCAAAGAGACTTCTCAGATACCTGCAAGGTACGCTCAACCATGGTATCTGGTACAAACCAAAGTCTGACTCACAGATCAGTGGATATAGCGATAGTGATTGGGCTGGATCTCAAGATGACATGAAAAGCACCTCAGGCTATGCTTTCAAGCTTGGCTCAGGAATTTTTTCTTGGGGATCAAAGAAGCAAGACTCAGTTGCACTATCAACAGCAGAAGCTGAGTATGTTGCAGCAGCCGAAGCAACATGTCAAGCTATATGGCTTAGAAGAATACTAGCGAATATGGGCGAACCGCAAGACTCATCAACAGAGATCTACTGCGATAACAAGTCAGCGATAGCAATGGCTAAGAATCCAATTCAGCACAATCGCACCAAGCACATCGACATCAAGTATCACTTCTTGAGAGATGTTGAAGCAAAGAAACTTATCGAGATGAAGTATTCTCCAACAGAAGAACAGTTGGCGGACATCTTCACCAAAGCACTACCAAGGGACAGATTCCAATTTCTGCGAAGAATGCTTGGAGTAACCGATAAATGCATCAATGAGGAGTATTGAAGTGTGATGCATTTATCTAGAATATTCTAAGTGAGAATAAGCTATGTATAAACTAGAGAATTCACCACTTGCTAGATTAATCTAGAGTATTCTAAATAATACCTAGGACAAGTATGATATTCTAGACATTAGATATTTTCCATATAGTATCTAGAGAATTCCTTAAGTGGATGCTAGTAGAGAATTCTAGATACAAGTTAATGTAGTGGGATCTAGAGAGATCTTCCCACACCTATAAATAGAGCTCTTGTGAGCCATTTGTGACTATCTAAATAAAAATCTCAACAATCTCGAAAACATCACTCTATCTACTATTATCTAAGTTCTTTGGAGACAAGAGCTCCTTTCTAAAATCATTATCTCTATCTTCTACACACACTACACTCACAATATTCTCTACACCACTTCACTACAATCACTCACCACACTCAAACCACTATATAATCACCTCCATTTTCTAACAGAATCACCATTTTGAAACAACATAACCTGCAAGAGTACCAACTCATTCCGCTATGCTATCCTCCAACAGTCTCATGATAGCTCTTCAGAGAGGCCTAACTCCGTAGCTCGGGTTATATCCTTCGTTGACCGCCCTATCTCTGAAATCTGAATCTCCCGAAGCTCGATTTCCTTGGTTTTAAGCCTCTCGAAGACCTCCTTGAGCATTATATCGGCGATCACCTTCACCTCCAGCTTCGTGAACTGCCTGAATACGATCATCTCGTCCAATCTATTAAAAAAATAAAAAATTCTGCAAAACTACAAAGAAAAAATAACAAAAACCAATTTGCTCAATATTAATATTAATTCTGTAAATAATAAGATCCCAACCAAAAAGTCAAGGTTTCAACTTTCAAAGAATTAGACACAACAAAGGAATGTCCCCATTTGAATTAAAAACACTAAAGTAAAAAACAAACAAAAGGAAAAAAAAAACAATTGAAAAGGTGTAATCCATGTCATAAACTCAAAGAACTCATCAACTCCATTTTCGTGCTCCGCCAACAACATCGGCCGTACATCCTGCTGTTCACGAGCCGTCGGCGAAAACCGAAAGGAAGATGGTGAGCGAGCGACGAGCCGCTGATGAAAACCGAACGAAAAATAAGAATAATTGAGGAGCCGCCGGCTGAAATCGATTGAAAAAGTTGAGTGGGTAGGGTTTGACGAATGATTGAAAATTGGTGTTAGTGGGGGTGGATAAATCCTTCATTATTGGAGTAAAATTGGAATCCGAAATTTAGGACTAAGAAGTTCGGGATCGGGTATCGGCCCGAAAAAATCGGGTATCGGGTACCCTATACCCAAAAAATTCGGGTTCGGGTTCGAGTTCGGGATCGGGTATTTAGGGTGTTAGAAAATCGGGTATCGGGTATACCCGATCGGGTATCGGGTATACCCGAAATACCCGAATTAATTTATTTAATATATTTCAAATAATTTAATTAAATTTAATATGAAACTAAAACTAAATTTAATTAAGCTGCTGCTGCAGCTTCCCATCGGCCCTTCCCATTTCCCAAGTTCCCATTTTGAATTGAAATCCAATCCCAAATCCCAATCCCAGCCCTAACTCCCGCCGGGCCACCGGCCCGCCCCCCACTCCAAAAATCATTCCCGTCTCTGGCGATCCAGCCAGTCCACTTGACAAATCGAGCACAATTTCCTGCTACGGCTTTCCACAGCCTTCAGTGACCTTTGTTGTAGGTCCCAATCAAGACAGCCAAAACATCATCAGTAAGGAGGAACTGTTGATTCATTTTAGTCCGTCCGGGACTTGGCAAGTAAAAGAAGCCATGTCGATTGGGTGATTCGTCTCACCAGTCATACGATATAGCACAAATAATAGATTGACCAAATTATATGATGTGTATATATTGGTACAATGCTGATTAGGATTTTGGAGAAATCTGAATATTGTGTAGATTCTTACTTGAAAGAGTAATTCGATTGCTGTTCGCAACCCATTGTGAACTCTTGTTTGCATCTTGAGCTATAAATGAAAATGCAGATATTCTTCTTCACATCCAACTTTCGGTTGACAAAATATATGAACTTGATAACATATGAGAAGTTCATACCATTCAACAATTTGGAAAACTAATACAGAAACCAGCAATGAGCACCGATCATGTGCTCGAACATGGCCCACCTGCATCGCCGTTCTCCTCGGCCATCGCCGTTCTCAAACCGCCAGTCCCACCGCGACCCTCGCACAGTCGCGCCGTCGTTCCGGTACCGAGCTTGTCGCCCCACAGCAGCTGTGCCGCCTCCGAGCTCCAACGACAGTTGAGCTTCTTCTTCTTCTTCTTCTTCTTCTTCTTCATCTTCTTTTTTTTTTTTTTCATACAGATTTCGATTTCCATGTCAATGTGGTTAGAGAAGATTTGTTAAAATTAACCTATATACTGTAACCTGTTGTTAAAATTTCGATTTCCTCATATTCTTGGTAAAATTTGCTGCATCGATTTTGTTAGAATTACCTTTAGGCTGAATTGGCTGCTTCAAATTGAATTTGCTTCAAATCGGGTAATTCGGGTACCCTAATACCCGAAATACCCGATTTTCACAGTTTGACTTGAAAGATGCAATTTTGATCGGGTAATTTAGGGTACCCAAATACCCGAGTCGGGTATTAGGGTACCCGATTTTTTTCGGGTTCGGGGTCGGGTTTAGGATTTTGGTCTTATTCGGGATCGGGTACCCGATTTTTTCGGGTAGGGTACCCGATCCCGACCCGATTCCCAGCCCTACCAAAATTGATGGAATTTGATTTTGAATGAAGGTGATTAGGTGGAATTAAAACTCCTTTTTACCCTTCCATCGTGTGAAAACACAAAATGGGTGATGAAAAGTTTTTAATTTGTTTTGATCTTCACCGTAGGATTTCTAGTAATTTAGGGTATATATTTATTCTTTATTCTTAATACATAGGAAATTCTTCATTGATCTTAACCTTATATATATAGGGTCAGCTTCAATGGAGACCACTTTCCTATATAGAGAATAGAGACCAAATCAGAGCCATTGATCTCACCAAAATCAATGAATCAGATTAATCTAAATTCTTTAAGTTGAGGAAATCCCGTAAATTCCTCATTTTCCAATTCTGGGAACCAACGAATAATATTATGAACTTACGAACATACTAATATTCGTCGATGTGTTCGTATAAAAAATAAATGAACATACTAATGTTCGTCGATATGTTCGTATAAAAACAAATGAACATACAAATAAACATACTTATGTTCGTAAGTTCATAATAATGTTCGTTGGTTCCCAAAATTGAAAAATGAGGAATTTATGGGATTTTCTAAACTTGAAGAATTCAGATGAATCTGATTCATTGATTTTGGTGAGATCAATGGCTCTGATTTGGTCTTCATTCTGTATATAGGGGAGTGGTCTCCGTTGAACTCTTCCATATATATATATATATATATATAGGGTGTGGTTCTAGAGAGAACTACATTATTTGTGAGAACGGGAGAACCATCAAATCTAATGCATCCACATTAAAAATTAATGCATTCTCTGTTAAAATTAATGCACTAAAAAAATAAAAATAAAAATGCTCCCTTCAGGATTCGAACCCAGGATCTGCATTCATCCAACAAGATGATGCATCCACCGTAGATCTTGATGATCGAATGGCTGAAAATGGTTCTCTGGTCTTCTTTTATTTATGGTTCTTTCTTGAACCTCTCCCTATATATATATATATATATATATATATATAGTTAGCTTCTATGTAGACCACTTCCCTACATAGAGAACAAAGACCAAATCCTGTGCGTCGATCTTGCTTAATCTAACGGTGCATATAATTTTCTGATTTGATTTTTCATGTAATTAATTAAATATTGGTTGATTAAATCCACTGAAATCTGGGATCACGTTGAATAAATCCCGTAAATTCTAAAACTTCCTGTTCTGGGACCTGATCCGTCAATGAATATAATATGCGAACATTATTATGTTCATTTGTTTTCCTACGAAAATATCAACGAACATTAGTTTGTTCATTTAATTTTTTACGAACATATCGACGAACATTAGTATGTTCATTTGTTTTTTACGAACATATCAACGAACATTAGTATGTTCTACGAACACTAGGTTCTATGGATGCATTATTCACGTAACAGACTCTTCATCAAATTAATATTTCATAAATAAAAGATTTGATTGCATATATCTATGATAATTAACGAAAATATCAAATCTTCACCAGATGAATCATCACCCTTGGATATACCAAGATCGACACACAGGATTTGGTCTTTGTTTTTCGAATTTTTTGATGGTCTCCATAGATCGACACACAGGATATATATATATATATATATATATATATATATATATATATATATATATATATATAGGGTAGGGTTAACATAAAAACCCCTCTTAAGATGAAAACTAGGAACCAATTTAAAGTCATTGATTTAAATAAAATAGAGGGCTGAGATTAAACTACAGATGCACAATTTCGATTGCATAGATGCACAGTTTCAATTGCATAGATGCACAATTTCGATTTACTTGAGTATTTTGCATTGTTGGTTTCAATTGCATAAATTGCATATTTTTTAAGTGCACAGTAAAATATAATAGATGCACAGCTTCTTTTGTTGACTAAATTCTAACCATTAGATCTAATATTTAAAAGGTCAAGATTAGGTTCCTAGTTCTCATTTTAACAAAGGTTTTTATTAGAATCTCTTCCTATATATATATATATATATATATATATATATATATAGGGGCGCGCTCCAGTGAGACCCCATAATTTTCGTGAAACACTAGGACAATGAATAAGACATATAATACTAATGAACAAAACGTATATCTAATCAACAAGATGTATATACTGATGAAAAATAAAATTTAAAAAATTCGTAATGAATAAGACATATATACTGATGAACAGGGCCGTATATACTGATGAACAATGTAGTATATGCTGATGAATAACAAAATTTAAAATATTCTGCTCCCTCCAGGATTCGAACCCTGTGAAAAAAAATCACCCTCCAGATACAATATCAGCCATAGGATTGATAAAATAAACGCACCAGATCGTGCCCTAGATCTCACTAAAATTAGGGGGTCTCATTGGAGCGGCCCCCCATATATATATATATATATATATATATATATATATATATAAAGGGGAGGGCTAGAATAAAAACACCCTTAAGTGTATAAAATATAAATGATTTTCAGCCCTTAGATCATCAAGATCTACGGTTGATTCATAACCCTGTTGGATGAATTTGTGGTCCTGAGTTCGAATCCCAAAGGTAACACAAATTTATTTTTCGCAATTCGTAACTCTGTTGGATAAATTCATACATGTTCTACATAAAATTCGTACATTAAGAAACGTTTATATTTTATACACTTAAAGTGTTTTTATTCTAACCCACCCCTATATATATATATATATATATATATATATATATATATAGGGGTGCGCTCCAGTGAGACCCCCTATTTTTCGTGTAACATGAGTACAATGAATAAGATATATAATACTAATGAACAAAACGTATATCTAATGAACAAGATGTATATACTGATGAAAAATAAAATTTAAAAAATTCGTAATGAATAAGACATATATACTGATGAATAGGGCCGTATATACTGATGAATAATGCAGTATATATTGATGAATAACAAAATTTAAAATATTCTGCTCCCTCTAGGATTCGAACCCTGCGAAAAAAATGACCTTCCAGATACAATATCAGCCATAGGATTGATAAAATAAACGCATTAGATCGTGCCCTAGATCTCACTAAAATTATAGGGTCTCATTGGAGCGGCCCCCTATATATATATACTAGAAATTCTGCACCGCGTAGGACGCGGTGTTTCCATAATTGCTCCGTGAATTATGGGACCAATAACACTGCTGGTTGAATCATTTTTAAGTGTTAGCATATTATACTATGACTTATAGGTCACAATTGTAATACAGTTAGGAGTATTTAATTTGTATAGCTAGGAGCAACAATCTACACAACATAATTTATATATAAACTATTCAAGTATCCTTTCAGACATTACGCGTTATATATACATATCACATTAAACAAAAACTGCATCGAGGCATATACAATGTACATACAAAAGGTAACCTCAAAATGCTAGTAGAGCCAAAAGTCATAGCTAGATAATTGTACAAAGTACATACAAAAGTTTCTTCAAAGTCTCATAAAATCTTTCACTTCATTAGTCCAATATTCTTCGCCTGATTGTTCTGCCACTCCTTGACTTGAGTGTTGGTGTTTGTGGAACTCTTTTGCCTAAAAGTTGATGATAATATTAATAAAATTAGTTAATGACAAACATAATGTATTTGCATAATATCCTATATCGTTGATGATTTGATTTACAACTATTAACACCATTGTCTCATGTAGAATACTAACCTTTGTTATGCTCGACAACCACTTCAGTAAGTTGGTGGGATGGATCAGATATGCTATTAGACTTCATTTTCTTCGCCTTCTTTGCTGATAATGTTGCACAATCAATCATACAAGAACACACTTCAAAGATTAAGTGTTTATGTAATGACAATAGTTTTTCTCTAGTATTTCAGTTTTGTACCCTTAGTTACTTGTTTGTCCTTAGCTTGGGTTATTTTAGTCTTCTTTGATGTTTCTTCCACAAGGTCCTGTTTCTCTTGGTATAGTGTGCCTAAATGATTGAGTTAATATTGTTAACAACGAAGAATATTAGAAACAAAAGTTTATCTAATTGGTTGAATAATTACCTGCCAAAGGTAGACATGACTGCATATGAGAATCTTCGACAATTTTTCCATCGGTTGCTCTCGCCACAAATTCATCTACAAATAAAGTTCCTTAATTATATTTGTATACATTTTATAAGTTGTTGGAGCTAAGCAAGTAACTGTCACACATGTGTATTGGTTCAGATTTCATGGTAATTACACAATAGTAACAAGTGGTAGTTCAAAACATGAATAGAATAAACATAGACGATATCAATTTAAGAATGTTTAGATGCACATGTTTAAGGATCTTTGATCTTCATGTTCACCTGACTTTATGGCCTCATGCTAATGTTTTTAACTTTCTTTTTTATTTTTGAAATTTCTAACAATGACACAATAATATTTCATCATTTGCTGGATATAAATTCTAACTATTACCTGATAGAGGCATATCCAAATGTGCATCATCAAAGTTCTCAGGTGTATCAACATCCTCTAACATTACAAAACCAATATAATATTGTTAGATCAATCATTATTCTTATATTAGTTATACAATTTCTCTATTGCAATAAAAAGTAAAACACTCACTACTCATGGAAAAGAATATAAAAGGTTTCACCAACATCTGTTCAAAGTGATAAGAAGAATCCTCATTTTCACTAAGCCATGATTATCATTTTCTGGTGGAAAACATATCATGAAAATCTTTAGCAAAATGCACTTAATCTTTTAATAATAATTGGATACCTGAATCTTCATCAGAAAGATCGAAGTGCACGACTTTTTTTCTTTTGCTAACAAATCTTCTTTTGATTTTTCCAATGTTACCTGACATAGTATATGAATTGAACCCGATTTCTTAGATGAATAAAATATGAAAATTAAATCTAGAAAATTTCTTATTGTGCATTTTTTCATCACATACACTTTTGTTATTATATATGTAAAAAATCAAATACACGTCGAACCAAGATTCTTTGAAGATAAATTTCTAAATTTTGGTGACACACCTCTTTCAGCCGATTCCACTACGCAATTCAGACTATCATTTCTTGAATCATCGGATAGAACAATAGAGCGAATTTTCTTTTTACCTCTGAAGATTTCTGTGATGGAGAAGCAATATAGTTATATTAAATGAATTTGCAATTAATATCACGTATCTATTTATAACAATGGATGTGATATTGATATTGGTTTATCATCATCAGAAGAAAGACTATCTTCAAATGAGCTTCCAATTGTGTCTGTTGTTGCAAAATTATAATTATTATCTTTTCAAGAAAGAATATCATATCATAATCATTTTAACCAAAATTATAATTATTATCAAGCAAGAATAGCATATCATAATCATTTTCACCTTTGATATATTCAACATGGCTTTCTTGGGACATTTTCCCCTTGCCTTTAGCTTTGGCAGCATCCTTTGCTAGAATGTCTTCATCATTATCTATATTAATTACAACAATCATCATTACAAAAAATCACAATAAATTTTAACTTAATTTAACTAAAATGTTTAAATTTAATTACAACAAATATTAATTGGTTGCTATCACAAAATTAGTTGGAAATATTTCACCTAATGACTCGGGAAAAACCAATTGTCTCGTCGCACTTTTTAGCAGCCCTGGAGAATAAAATACTTAAATTATTATCATCTTAATTTAATAATACATAGAATAGAAGAAAAAAATTATACAAACCTTGCTCCAGATGAGCTTCAGGTTCAATGCTACTTTTCTCAGATGGTATTGCACCATCATCTTGTAAAATCTCAATAGCATCCGCAGTGAAAGTACAAACATCTTTAAATATTCGACTTTTTAACTTTAAGAGTAAGACAATATTGCATAGGCGTTGTCTAAGAAAATCCACCTGCGTTATGGGTCCCTATAATTTTAAAAGGGTATTATTCATTTTTGTAAATGTGATAACAATCGATCATTGTATAGTAGAATACTCACCTGATTTTGTTTTTTATAAAACTCGGAAGGATCTAGGCCAAGAAGTTTTTGAGCTTCTTTCCCCAAAAAAGTGACTTCCACTTGTCCAGACGCATCAAAGACCATGAGACTAAATCTGAAGCTATTGTAAAATCAAGTGTTCAATATACACACTTGTACAAATCTATATAAATTAAGAAAAGAGATATTAATAGAATAGCACCTTCGATTTGCTATTCTCATGTTCTTGCATGGAGTTGAGTAACACATGAACTCTGTACCATATGATGCAACTGTCTTTGTGGAACATATTGGACAACCAATGTAAAAGTAGTCTTGGTATTCATTTTCCAATCTTGCTTTAACTTTTACATTAAAATATGTATTCTGGAAAAGAAATTAAAAAAAATGTTAAATTCATGTTACTTGTGCAAGTACAATATAAAGTAAGTCACCTCTTGATTCTGCAACATTTGTTCCACTTTAGTAATCTGCAAAGGTTGCTTGGGTGAGCGCAACACTTTCTTTTCAAAAAAACCACCAGTTTGTATTAAGATGTTAATGGCCTCTTCATTCTCTTGCTTCCTGTTTATGATAATTATAAGCAAGTTAAGAACAAAAATATCCACATGATAAGGTTCTTAATTGTTATACAAATTATACAATACCATCTCTCTAGTTCAATTAGCATTTCATTCTCAAAGCCATCCAAGACAATTGACTGAGCATTGGTGGTCAGACTCAATCCTGAACATTAAAAACAAACCATCATCGGTTGTGCCTAACAATTTATGTATGTATAATT
The DNA here is from genome assembly GCF_028751815.1 of Salvia miltiorrhiza. Taxonomy (NCBI): domain Eukaryota; kingdom Viridiplantae; phylum Streptophyta; class Magnoliopsida; order Lamiales; family Lamiaceae; genus Salvia; species Salvia miltiorrhiza. The sequence goes on along the minus strand of NC_080394.1, from coordinate 56,331,532 downwards.
TATCTCACCAAGTAAAATCATGCATACCGTAATATGGCACGACTGAAAAATTCAACAACAACAATGGTATCCTATTCGAAATAGGTTCCAATTTAGCATAGATCTCATCGGATACAGAATCTTCCCAAAATGTCACCACAAACGATTCCAACCTACATTTCCATGTAATATGTTACTTTAAACTAAACTAAACATATGTAAAGAAATACAAAAATATAAACTCATCGTGTATCTAACATACTCTGTATCTATAGCAGCATACTCACGAATGACTTTACCCTGTCCTTTGACTGTGACTACCCGAGGTTCATTGGTAGCAATAATGACACAAGCAGTATCTAAGTAAGAGAAGAAAATGATTAATTAACATTGCTAAAATAAATATAGAAATATCATTCACAAATCTTCAATAACTAAGTTGCTTAGCTTAACTGATCAATGTCTTTGTTGAGAGGAATTTGTGGAACTCGCAACTTGGAGTTGTTCTAAAACTTAGTCCCCCAGCAGGTATAGAATCATTTGGTTCTTCCTTCACCGAAGTATCTTTTCTGAACGTCCATTGGTAATTACATGTCACAATTGGATTCCTGTATTGCTTTGGATCAGAAACATAAGCTCCTTTCACCATGTAAACATTACCCTCTTGAAGCACATGTTTGAACCTATCTATATTATCATGGAATATCACAGCATCAAGAGTGTGGCCCTAAAAAGAACAAAAAAAATTAATATATGCCACTTTTTATAGGTAAGAAAAACTCACTACAACAACTTAAATGTAAGTGATACTCATTAACTTACCAAGCCATCACCCAAGATTAGTTTCTGAAATTTATTAGGATTATTGTTAGCTTGCTTAGCTCCTAACTTCTTGATCACTCTCACCTTGCATTTCCATTCCTTCATTCCTGGGAGAATCTCATTCATTGGGATCAAACGCTCTTCCATCTCTTTTGACAACCTAATTGGATCATGGGAGTAAGTAACAAAAGCATTTTAATTACAAAACAAACAATAACAGTTAGATCAAATAAACAGATTCAAATATATATTTTTTATAGTACAAATTCAAGCAAAATAGTAATCTTAACTAATTGGAATTCAATATTATAAGATCCTAAATGTTTCACTAATTCTATCCTATACTCTATTTCAAACTAAGACTACCCCAAAAAAGAGTACACCCCTATAAATACATGCCTTCTACAAAGTACCCAAACTTATCATCATGTCGCCGCTTGCAAAATTTCAGTGTACACAACATTTCTTGTTTCACATGTTGAATCCATATCAGCAACTGGCGGTCGAATCAGGAATTTTATTGAACTTGATGTTCTGACCCTTGATAAAGCAACATATAGCTGTCCATGTGAAAAAACAGGATGAGGCAAATAAACACCAACACGATCCAATGTTTGGCCTTGAGATTTGTTGATGCTGATAGCAAAACACAATCTTAGCGGAAACTGCAGCCTCTTAAAAGTAATTGGACATATGTGTGTATCATCCAACTCCAATGGAATCCTTGGAATTAAAACATATTCACCAGAATGGGTCCCCACAGCAATGACTGCTCCAATCACGTGCCTACCAAGATCACGCACAATTAAACGTGTTCCATTACACAACCCCTCCAATGGATTTAAGTTGCGAAGTAACATAACAGGACAATTAACCTTTAATTTAAGAACATGTGGTGGCAATGAACCAACACTAATTGCATTCATATAATCTTGATAGTATTGTTGCTGACTTGGATCATTTGCATAATCCGTGCTAACATATTCAACCATGTTGCCTGGGAATTTTCCAATCAATGATTCGTTAATTTCCCCCATACATTCATTTTTAGGAGTTAAAATAGCGGTATTTATAAGGCTCGAAGAACCGCTAGAATATGCATCAAATGATGGAAATATTTCATTGACCAGTGTGTCAAGAGGCGAATCTGAACCATGGTAAGAAAGGCACATATCATCAGGAAGATTAATATAATCGTCATGAACATTTGGCTCTATGCCTTCACCAACCCTCAATAACAAATCTGTAAAAACAGGATCCTCCATTGCCCGCATATTCTGTGTCAAATGAATTTTTCGAATAAGAAGCCATATGGATGAAAATACCAAACAAGCATCCACTATCTCTTCACGAGAACCCCTTCGAACAATCGGTATAGTTTGCCTGAAATCTCCACCAAGAACAACTGTTTTCCCACCAAACAATAACTGGTTTTCCATCAAATCTTGCAACAATAAATTTAAAGCTTCAACTGCCTTTCGATTTGCCATCGATGCCTCATCCCATAATATTAGCTTGGCTGCAATTATTAACTTTGCAGGCGCAGTATTCTTGCTTATCGAGCATGACATAGATTCATCTAAATTTAACGGAATTTTAAATCTAGAATGAGCTGTTCGACCATTTGGTAACAAAGAAGCTGCAACACCAGATGAAGCAACTGCAAGTGCAATGTCACCGGTTGAACGCACAGTGGCCAAGATTGCCTTATATAAAAATGTCTTTCCAGTGCCACCAGGACCATCAATGAAAAAGCCTGAGCCAATTGGTGAAGCAAGACTGGACATTATCTCAAGATAAGCAAAGCGTTGTCTTTCATTAAAATGACCCACCGAAGCTAAATCAGATTCTGCAACTGGCATATTAATTTCAGCTGCAAATTCACGACTATTTATCTCTTCACGAGTCAACCCAACTATATAATCGACCACAGAGTACTCATCGATCCCATGACCCATCATTTGCAAAAAAGAATCAATGGATCGTAGAGATAACCGATAACCCTCTACATGGTCTAATAGATAATCCCGCATTATATCAGCAGATAAAGCATCTCTAAATTCAATCCACAGATTTTTGGGATCAGAAGGGGAATTAAAAACAAGTATAATCGCAAATAATTTTCGCAGAGCAGACGGCATTTGATAAGTTGCAGCTTCGTGAATCGCATGCCTAACATCGTTGTCAGAATCCAACAAGCCTCTATCAAGAGCTGCCTCCCGAAAAGACAAAAACAATACTCCATTTGATGTTTTCAAATCTTCAAAAGATGTTGGAGCCCTAACATGATTCAGCAAAAGCCTTAGATAAAAACGCTCCACTTCTGTAATATTGACAGAGACAAGTCTACCAATTGTTCCTAACCTAGAGCGTGGTGTCCACCTCCTAGTTTGTAAGCTCCATACAAAATGTTCAACAAATTCCCGATACAATAAATTTAGTGCTGCAACTTCAACAAATTTATTCATCTCAAAAAACTCTGTAAGTTGTGTCCTGTTAGCACGATCAGAATCTACAATTTTCGGAAGAGATTGGTTGGCCGCGAAGAAAACCTGTTGATACCCCGACAAATGCACGTGTAATTGCAAAACTGATGGATACATATCAAAAATATCAAATCCATAAATTCGCCACATAGCTTCCGGAGCACAAAGCCACCGTGACTTTTGAAAATCAGAAATCTCATCTATTGGCTCTGTAGATTCAACATCAACAATATTGTATGCTATTTGATCATTACCCTTACAAACATATTTGTAAAGATACTTCACTGATCTAACATCCGTACAAACTTGGACATTAATATGGCAATCAAACTTTGCCAACAAATAAGCATTATAAGGGACCACCCATCTGTTATCCAACCACTTGCCACGCACCAAAACCTTTTTTCCATCATCTCTACGCCTGTAGTCAGGGTATGAGTCCAACCGATGTTCAGTGTTTAACTTAAACTCTTTAGGATAATAACTTTTGCATTTTTCCCCTATCATGCATGCATTCTTTGGGTTGAGTTCACCACATGGCCCATGCATCATATGATTAATAACACAAGAATGTAGATGTGGAGTCAGGTCAAGATCTGGAATCTCAGCAGATACAAATCGATCATAAGCCTCAGTTGAAGTCACCTTATATCGTGGTTGTAATATTATCAACCAATGAACATGTGGAAGGCCTCTTTTCTGAAATTCAATCACATAAAAATAAGCTGCAACTACCCCAAACAAAGAGTCTTTTACAATTTCCTTTTTTAGTTCCTCATTTTTTGCCCTGAAAACTCTTGCATACAAATCAGCTCTATTATGACTCTTCTCAACAGGAAATAATTCACTTTGAATTTCCACCCACTTTGGATTACAAGTCATTGTGAGAAAAATATCTGGGCGTCCAAATTTCGCGACAAGTGCCAGCGCATTCATGTAACGACAACGTAGATCACGCGGGCCACCTGTAAAGGTCTTAGGAAGAAGAACACGCTTACCAACAGATTTTGCACTAATAACACCATTAGATGTTATACTCTCAACTATCCCTTGATACGATTCAGCCCTCATTTCAAACTTTGACTGATTATGACGAAAAAAATCTAGTCTTTGTGTCTCGATCTTAACATAAGTATCAATCTGAAACTGTTGAATTACTCTACCAGTTCTAAGGATATTTGTTATATCGTCGGTGCGTATTTGAAACAGATAGCAATAATATTCTCTCATAGCAACACATGAAGGAGTTTTGAAATTCCTCAACAAATCTGCATGGAATGATAGATAAGTCCTTATCAAAAAGTAGAACAAACAATATAAAACACAAAATTATCAATAAATATTCCTATTAATTGATTCACGCACCAACCCTTTTTCATGAACAACAAAAAAAAACTATTGTTCTATAAAAAAAAGTCAGCCTAAATAACTCCCATATAAGCAACAAAATTTTCTAGTATATTAATATAAGCACAAAGACATAATACTAAGTTAATAATGAAATCAATGCAACACATCATAGAATGCAAAAAATAATATGAAAAATATAGTAGTAGAGAAACATAAACGACATTGCAGAAGACCTAACAAATGAACATACATCAAAATGATTAAACACGTACTATTTTGTTCGGCAACAAGTAGGGTGTCAGCTTCTTCGTGCCTATGCGGATCAACAATATTATTTTCATGATCTTCAGTATTTTGTTCAGTTTGGTCCAAATTCAAATCAACGTTGTCAATAGTTTTGGGTATTCCAGCATACCAACCTGGCTCGCCATACGGAAAGATTAGACAGTACTGGAGAGGATCATAGCATCCATAGTAATAGTGCACATAGCGAACACCACCTGATCTTAGGTTGACCCTAATATCACGAGGTTGTTCCATAGATGTTCCCACACCCTCGTTCCAAACTGCAGCAACATGGTCAACTACTGGAAGATTATAAACACGTTGGTCAAGTTTAGGATTGGCACGCAACACTATAGCATAACTATCCAGGTCATCCTTGTTTTGCAAATTGGTGAAGAAATTATGGTATGGATTATTAGTCAAGATGTTCACCAACAATGAAACTATAACACGGTCTAATCCTTCAGATTGAGATACACGATTATCCAACTCTCTCTCAGTGCCATAGAAATATAACTGCAAATGCCTCGGCACACCATCCTTGGGTGTTAGTTCATGGATATAATGTCGAACAATACCCTGCACTTTGAAGGTGTAAACCCCTTTGTTAGCTTTAGCCAAAGCTTCATCATAAGTCATCTTAATAGATGTGAATGCCAAAGAATTATTATATGTCCTGCAACGCCGACGGAACTCGACCCCCAAAGTTGTCATATCATTTACATAGAGGTTCCATAACTCATCTGGCATTTTGGGCAACTGCATCTTTATTTTACCTGATGCGCAACAGAAGGCGGGAGGTTCATTAGCGAATCGAATAGCTTTACAATGCTGACAAGGGTCTTTATGTGGTAGTTCATAAGCCTTATTGGGTATTTCAATTAATCTTCTGAACATCTCAATATCTTTTTGCATAGCCGAGCGTGAAGTTGATGTACGGCCTAATTATGCAATAATGAAAAAAAAAATCAAAAGTGAGCAATATGCATATCAAAATTATAATAAACAAATTAAATAAACAAGAAGAAACATAAAAAAGAATGAAAGCCTTTGATTGAGAATAATTTTAGCATTCTCCTTGAAAAATCTGACCATCCATTTTGAGCAAAAGGCACATTAATTTACAGACAAGCAATATGGAAAAATTTTACATCATCCAATATGTACCATTAATATTCATTATAAACAAAGGTGCGACTGTTAATAATTTAATAAGGTAATCAACAGACATAAACACATACGTTTTGAGCGCCTTTGTCCACAAGAAGCTTTAGATAAACATTTAGACCGTGAAACATTAACATTATTAGACAAAGGCCGTTGCGTCACATCGGAACCCAATCGGCGCAAGCAGCCTGCGGAACCATCAAAATGCAAGAGTAGTTACAAAGTCAAGATAAGTAAATAAACAATAACACTAAATAAAATTAATTATAACAATACCATTTGACAATATGGAACAAGGGATCGCATTTGTTGGGCCAAAGAAAACTTGACCACTTTTAGAAGAAGAGCCTAGCAAATGAAAACAAAACGATTGTTAATACAAAACACATCAATTTTTCAAATATATGCTAAATTCTTAAAAGCTCTAAAGAAATTTCAAACAAATACAAGAGAAATCATAAACCTGTCACTTGCGAGAGTGGAACACTCCGATCAGTGTCAACAGCGAGAACACGCCTCTTTCTTTTTTGTGAAGTCTCATCTGAAAATTATGAACCATAGTCAATAAAAAAAAGTAATAGCAACATCACTTGCTAAGCAGGGCCACATAATGTCAAATTAAATTGTGCAAAATCTAGACACAATCCAACAAATATTCTGCACCTCGCAAACTTCTCGACTCAGTAGCTGGAGCATGCGAACACTCAGGGTCAAAGATAATTGGCATAGCCATATCAGTTACAGACGGAGGAGGTAAACTAAAAAATAAACGTCTTGAAGCTATCACAGGGCCGTCTGAGCCATCTGAACACAAACATAATATTAAATTTGTTTCAAAACAAATAAAAGCAACAAAGAATTGGAAAGTAATACAAATGAATTACAAAAAAAAAAAAAAACACACACACACACATAGAGACATAGAATCAATAGTAAGTAACCTTCCGTTGAAAGCACACGTCTTCTTTTTGCCATAATAAAATATCTGAAAAATGCGGTCAATGTCCTGACACATGAGAAGCCAGTTATTTAGCTGGTGATATAAAATCTGAAAAGAAAATGAAACTCAAAAATACTATTATGAAATCAAAGTAGGGCAGCGACTCACCGAAGCTGCAATAAATGGATGGAAGTGTTCCAGCACAGAAATTTGATGGGAGCAAACACGAGTGGACCCCGAGGGGACCCGTCGAAAACCAGAAATCGAAAATAATAATCCCGTATAGCAAAAAGTAACAAATCCTTAAAAACCCTAGAGGCTAAAAGCAATAACACAATCTGCTCCTAGTCCTAGAATAATGAACCCCATTCTCTAAACTTCAAACCAATAACCACAACAGAAACATTGCGATATGACTTTTAAAAAGATCACAACACAAAAAAAATAATGGAACAAAACAAAGCGCACCGTTGAATTTGGAGAGGTGGAATAGCTTTCTTGGAGTAGAAACAAAAAGGGAGAAAAAACACAAAATTAGAGAGTAAAAAAAATGTTGGAGATCATAAGTGGGTGTGTTGATGATGAATCAACTATAGTTTTATACATTTAATTCTCAAGAACTATAGTTCTATATTTATGATGGTGCATTAGTACATAATATGTGGGTGTGTTGAAAAAAATGATGTTTCATAGGCAAGCTCAAGTTGTTTATACTTTTTAACATTGAGCCTAAAAACTAATACATTTTAATTTATTGGGATTTGAAGACATAAGAGAGAAAATCCATGTTGTGGAGACTTACTCAAGTGTCAGAGAATACTCACTACTCTTGAAGAAGTGAATGTCAATAAACGAGCATGTGTCTGATAATAATTTAGATAAAAAAATTAGAATGAATATTCAAATTACACATAGAAAAAAAAAGGAAATCATATTAATACTATTCTATATAAAAATTAGTCCCCATGAAAAAATAAGAATGTAAAAGTTTCATCAAAATCCTACTTATTTACTGTATTTAAATTGTAATTTTCAAATAAGACACAACAAAAATAAATCCACATTCAAATTAATTTGAAAGAAAAATGCATTGAAGCTTGTCCAACCATACATTATTAAATCAGTTATATTCAATTAATCAATTAAAATAAGTTTAAATTAAAACTCTAGGCCCATTCCTCCAATCATATTTCATGACCATCACGTGCACTCATGAGCAAGCCCAACCATACATTATTATTATCAATTTAAAATAGAGCCCTAGTCAAAATCCACACAATTAATATACTCCATATGCGTTCTCTCTTATGCATACTTGCACCCACAATTTCCTCTCTATACCCTGTAACTCTTTCGGTCTCTCTACTCTCTCTCACACCTTCATCTCTCTCTTTACTTCACATTTGCAATAAAGAGTATATCTCAACCCCAAAGCCCTCTTCTTCTTTTTCCCCTTTTTTCTTAATTTCCAATGAATAACCAGAAAATAGCTTGTTCTCTCGTAGACCTCATTGTCTTCCCCATCGTCGACCCACTCCTCTCACCTTGGCCCGACTATGAACAGCTAAGATAGCCGCTGCTGATGCCGATGCCGACGCCGGCCAGTACTCTGAACGCAGACAACGACACAAGAAACTGCCAGAACTCAGCTAAAGCTGATGCCGGTGCCGACGCCGACACCGGCCAATACTCTCAAAACAGAGAACAACGACACAAGAAACTGATCCACAAATCAGCTAAAACTCAGCCAAGACTCTCTGTTCCCGATCGGTACTCTCAAAGCAAACAACAAAGCCACAAGACTCGCCGACACCGGCCAATACTCTCAAAACAGAGAACAACGACACAAGAAACTAATCCACAAATCAGCTAAAACTCAGCCAAGACTCTCTGTTCCCGATCGGTACTCTCAAAGCAAACAACAAAGCAACAAACCCAGGCACAAGACTCTAATTCGATTTTGTTATGGTGAGCTCTGTTTTTTGTAAAAATTCTAGGGTTATTTAAAAAATTAATGATAAAAAGCAGGGTGCAGAAATCGAACTCACCTCCTTGTTTTGTTGGTATAATGGATTTGTCTTGTGTGATCTTTTGTTGGATTAAGATCAGATTTTTCAGAAATCTCTCTCTTTTTCTTGCGAGAAACTGTAAACATATAGAGAGTAAAAAGTGAAAAAGGAAAATGAGCAGAGGAGATAAAGAAAAATCAGATATTTGTTTGATGTTTTTGCAAAAAAACCCACGAATGAAAAAAAAATTACCAAAATACCATGGGGCACTATTTTTTCTACAGTATACTATTCCTATCAACAGTAGCCAAGTTCTCTCTTATTAAGATTGTTAAATATATATATATTTGTGGTTGAACTTAGCTCCAATTTTTTTATGCATGTGAAATTAAAGCTTAAACTCAGTTCGTTCATTGAATAATGAAATTCTCATCAAATTTTCTGATATGAGAATTTTGATAACTAGTCTCATTTAGCAACATAATTTGATTAATTTACTTTTCTTCTTATCCTATATATTTAAGGGCAATCGGTATATCTAATGATTGTCTCGTTCTTCCAAAAGAAACAAACTTTGATTGTCTTGAATTTTTTCCCTTCGACCCTCCAAAGGTTCTTTCTTGAATCTGTGATGCAATGCTTTCTGCCTTGCTTTCTTACTTCCCAAACAGGAGGCAGTTAAAAACTATTGACAACTGAAAAACAATTAATACACAGATAGAGCTCAGCAATAACATCTCTCTCTCTCTCTTCCATCACTTGTTTCTATTTTGATAATGTGGAGAAGCGATGGCAAAAGTGGAGAATTTAGATGAAGAATTCGACAAAATTCTACCCAGTAACATGGAGGCGTGGTTCGACCTCATTATTGGGATAGTTTTGTAGTTGAAATTGGAAGCTGAAGAATTGGGGAAGAATGAGGGATAGGATTTTGAGAGAAGAAAGGTGAAAAACGACTTTTGAGGAATTGGAAGAAAGGTAAAGTAGATCTGCTTATTTCGATACATGGTGAGCCGTTGGATGTTGTCGATCAAATCTCAGCCGTTCAAGGAGTAATCGTGTTTGGGGAGAGAAACACGCTTTCATAATTAATTTCTGAGTTTGGCTCAAATTAAAACATAAACGTTTGCACGAGGTCTCAGTTTGGTTTGATTCAATCTGTTCCTTGTCGAATACAGTTGAAAGGCGAGGATGGCTCATCATCTGTTCAATGTTAAAAATAAAACTAATTTCTAAATAATTTTATTTTTTGTGGAACCAAAGTCGATTGATATTTTAATGGGTTAATTGCCTTAAATTAACCACACAAACTTTTGTTCATTTTTGGTTGAGTAAACAAACTTTCATTTTTTTTTTCTACAACTACACAAATTGTATACTCCATTCTCTCCATCCACAAAAAATAGGAAATTATATAAATTTTAATAAAAAATAATATATTGTGAATAATGAAAGAGTTCACTTAAAAATAATTAATTATATTGTAAGAGAGCGACACTTTGCATGATTGATAAAATGCATGATGAAATCTTTTTATCCCAAATAATAGGATTTCTCCAATCTCACTCTTTCAATGAGATATGAATAAAGCCAAACTAACTAAAATGATAGAAATAATCAAGGATATTGGGCTATCCCAAAATTTCAATCCATCAAAATAAACAAGAGAGTATTCTTACTATTTTTATCTATCAAGATTAATCTTTCAAAGTAAATGCCCTCTAAAAGAGAAAATGACTCACATGTGATAGAAAGCTTCCAAAAATAATTAGAGCCACTTGTTGTTGAGTGGTGGCTCTTAAGTGGGGACCACCCCCTTAGAGCTCCCAAATGTATTTGGATATTCCAAAGGGCCTGAAACTATCCACTTTCACCCTTACCCAGAAACTATCACTGCAGCAGTACCAAGAGATGTCAACAACAATCTTAAGGCTATCATTCCCAAAGCTCTCTTTCTTAATCTCCAATGCTGAAATCGCCGCAGATTCAGAGCAGTGATGTAAATGAATGAGTTTGAGAGTGCTTATCTCTCCCATCTCCGATGGGATCTCTTGCAACTGCCACAGATCTCGAGCAACGAGCTTTTCAAGAACTCGAAAAGCAGAGGTGTCTGAAGCCCAACACACGACATCACAGCTGTCGATTCTCAAGAATTTAAGACAAGGGAACTCACCGTTGAAAGTGCTCCACTCGCCTCCCAAGAAAGAGCTGTGTATAAGCTCAAGAACTTGTAGATGTTGCAACGAACCAATCGTTGCCAGATCTTCACGAGTGAGGCTGCAGTTTCTCAAGCACAACTTGTTTAGCCGAGTGGGGAAGGCAAGCCTCTTGCTCAGCAAATCCACTGGATATCGCGATATGCAGAAAGGGAACCTCATTTTTAGTGATTCGAGCTTCTGTAAAGTGCAGAGATTGTGGAGATAGTGTAAGCACAAGCAATCTTCGTAATCTGTCAAGACATCATCAAAAACCACGCGCAATTTCTTGATGTTGGGAATTCTCTTGCACGCCTCCTCCGTCCATCTGAAATTCACTACTTGCACAAGTGTTTGCAAGTTTCTCAAGACACAAGTGTCATCTACCTGGTCACTCCGAGGAGGATCAGGGAGACGAATGCTGTTGCACATGACGTGCCTGAGTTATGACATCTCCCAAATTTCAGCTGGTGCATCGACTAGTCCACACCTTCCTTGAAAGATCAACGTTTGCAGATTCCAAACAAAGGATATTGAAGAAGTAAGATTGAACTCAGAGAAATTAGCAGGACTATAAGCAAAGAACCGCAGCTTACACTTCCTTGATAGATATCCCACTGAAGAATCCTCACTCCTATACCAAACTCTCGCAGAAGAAAAGAACTTTTCTTTATCTGCTAAGCTTATGCATAGGTCTCTGAGAAGATCATGAATGCAGACAGATCTAACCTTTCCATTCTTACGATACTTACCAACTAAAACAAGGTTCCTGTCAATGAGATCCTTTAAGTAATCCTCTGCAACCTCTTCCAAGACTCGAGCAGCTTTGGGCTTTAGAAATCCCTCAGCAACCCAAAGTTTCGTGATTCGCGAGACTGGAATCTCGCGATCCTCTTGAAAAGTCCCCATATAAAGGAAACATGGCTTCAGATGAGCAGGCAAATGGCTATAACTCGAATACAACACATTTAGGCATTGGTCCCCCTCTCCTGAACTCAAAATTGCTCTAATGTTTTCTAACACATTGTGCCAATATTCAACTGTCTTAGCTGACTTTTGAAGAAGCCCTCCGATCACAGTGATCGACAGAGGAAGCCCTCTGCACATTTTAGCAATCTCTCTTCCAATTTGTTCTAATTCGAGGGGGCAATCTTCCTCTCCAAATACCCTCACGCAAAATAGGTCCCAACATTCACACTCATCTAAAAGATTCACCCTAACACAACACGATCCACAATAGAAAGCCACATCTGAAAGCCTAGTAGTGAAAATGAGGCGACTTCTATTCCCATTATCAGGAAAATAAAACCTTATCTTATCCCAAACTTCAACACTCCACACGTCATCCAGTACAATCAGATACCTTCTACCCGTCAAACCTTTATACAATTGTTCTCCTAATCGATACTCGTCTCTTTCATTGTCCATCTCAATAGTGCCAGTGAGTTCTTTTAGGTGAGAAAGAGCTTCTAAGAAAATATCTGATAAATTGTAATCATTTGAAACAGACACCCAAACACGGACATCAAAGTGTCGCTTAATAATTGAATTTTCAAAAGTATTCTTGGCCAGAGTAGTCTTACCAGTACCGCCCATGCCAACGATTGAGATGATCTGGCGGCTAGATTGATTTCCGGTGAGCAAATCCAAGAGCTGATCCAAGTAGCCACCAAATCCCACCATAATCGCCTCTCGGTTACTGGCAACGGATCTTGATGAATTAGCAGTCGGCTGCTCATATCTGACTCCCCTTTCCTCTTTCACCTTCAACACTTTCTCTCTCACAAGATCCATATCTACAATTACCTTCTGCAGATCGAGACTGTTTTTTTCGTGGGTACGAATTCGCCAAACAACATGGGATTCAAATAAATCTTCAGCCGCATGAGCTGCAGTTGCAATCCACCTCTCCAAATCATCTACATGAGAGGAATAACTTTCTATAAAATCTAGGAAGAAATAAACCTTTTCGCGGAGGATCTCAATCTGGAAATGATCAAGAGAAGTGGAAAGTTGAGGGTGGTTTTGGATCTGCTCCACTGTATTCATCAGAGAAACTAGAGCTGCATAAGCTGCAGCCATCGATCTGTTGAGAAGAGCAACAAATTAAATAGAATACTAATGATATGTAAATAACATCTATGGAGTTCCCACCTCAATTGCTATCTTGACTATACAAACATCAGATAAGACTTTGACGGAGTCTGCTGAGAAATAAATGAATCAAGTCGTTTTATTTGAATCTTTTGAACATAGAGCTCCAGCGAGTGCTCCACTATCTGATTATTAAAATTTCTTTTCCATTATGCTCCTGCTGCCATTTTCCTTGAAGAAACGAGCTGACTTTGGCTAATTTACTGTTTCTCCGTAATAATTAATTGTAATTGGCTATATTGATAAAATAAACAACAAAAAAATAAAATCTTATAGCATCCATAGCTTGAATTACCTGCTGCAGATCGACCGTGCATCCAAGGCTTGCTTGATTGGATACAGAATGAATTCGATCCACGATTCAATCACGTCTTCGGCTGCGATATTTGTCTCTCGAGATGTTGTGCCTGTTTACTACCTCCACCGTGATTATAGGCCTCTATGAAATCAGCCTTTTTCTGAAGGAATTGGATCTGATTGATTGTCGAGAGAGAAAGCAGAGCTGCATAAGCCGCCATTGCCGATGATTTTGGAGGTTCCAGAAAAGGAAGCCAACAGACTGAGACTTACAAATTGAGGAGCTTTACTTCTTCTCTATGCTGAGCTGTCGTGCCACTCAATTTTCAGGCATCATTTTGCTATTTAAAAAACAAATTATTTTCTAACTAATTTTAAAACCAAATTGATAATTTTATTTAGAGATAATCTAATGAAGGCTCCTCTTAATTCATGTCCTACACTCTCTTGTTCTTCCTTTATTCTCATTGCCGAAATTTCAACAGACTCACTGCATCCATCCACACTGATAACTTCAAGTGTCGGAATTTCTCCAATATCCAAAGGGATCTCTTCCAAGTGTTTCAATCCCATAAGCCTAAGCTTCTTCAAAACTGGGAAATGAGAGCTGTATGCATCCCAAAATCTCAGACTAACCCTTAACAATGCTCAAGAATCTAAGGCGGAGAAACTCCCCGTTAACTGGACTCCACTTCTGTCCCTTGACGGATTTAACTAGCTCGAGAGCTTCTAATTGGGGCAAAGAACCGATGATTGTTACATCAACTTACAAACTCAGACAAAACAAAGATCTTGATTTCAATCAAGAATTCATATACATAATGATTATAAGTCCTTATATTCGGAGACACTTGTAGAGCTTCCATGGTATGCAACACCGGAAAAGCTTCAGCAATACGATGAGCTCCGCACAAACCATCCAACAAGATATTATAAGTCCTTATATTCGGAGACACTTGTAGAGCTTCCATCTCATTGAACAGCTTCAAGCCATCTTCACATTTGCCTTCACGAAATAAGACCTCTAGCATTATGTTATAAGAAACCACATCGCGCTTTAATCTTAGAGCAGGAATTATGGTAAAAAGACGTGAAACTTCATCGACTTGCCCCATTTTGCAATACCCGTTCATCAAGCTACTGTAGCTTATGATATCGGGCTTCATTCCAGAGCTCACTGCCAATTGGAAAATGCGTTCAGCTTCGTCCATTTTCCCTTGCAAACAATATCCGTTAATAAATGCGTTGTAAGTGACAATGTTGGGTTGAACATCAATCTCCTTCATAGATACCAACATATGTTCGGCCTCTTCCACCTTTCCATCTTTGCACCAAGCATCCACAAAGATATTACACGTCACCACATTTGGGCAGACCAGATCAGCTATCATCTTCTTTAACATGTCTTCAGCCTCATCCATTCTTCTCCTATTGCACAACCCCTCAATTATTGAACTATATGTCACAACATTAGGTGAAATCCCCTTATCACCCAAAGAGGAGAAGAGTTGGAGAGCATCGTCCACCTTTCCTTCCTTGCATAGACCATCAATGACTACACTATAAGCATAGACATCGGGTTTGCAGCTCCCTTTTCCTTTTTCCAATGAGTAGAGCAAATCAATCGCCTGTAGAATATCTCCCGCTTTGCATAACCCATTAATTATAGTACTATACGTGTACTCATCGGGCTCGCACAGTTGGTAGACCGACAGCTTCCCCAGCAATTTAGCTGCCTCTGGGATCCTTTCAACAAACAGAAGGCCTTTCAAGAGAGTGTTGAAGGATACAACATCAGGCTCGAACCCACGCTTGAAAAAACTGCCTAAGATCGCAAACCCAAAATCAGGCCTTTTGAGTCGGCAATAGCAATCAATCGCAATACTCAACGTGTAGTGATTTACAGGAGCATCCCTCTGAAGCATTTTGTCGAACAGATGAAGTGCATCAGAGTATTGTTTCAGCTTGACCACTGCACTCAGCAATTTCGAGAAAAGCATAACAGAAGGAAGCGGCTCCGTTCTCATCATCTTCCGAAATAGAGCGACGGCATCATTGGGCTCACGTATAGATTCAAAATCGAATCTGGGATAGGCGGAGAAGTGTCTCCTCATTTGGCAGCTGGCATTATCAAAATGAAAAATGGGTCCAAGAAATGATTGATAATGTGGAGGGGCGATGGAAAAAGTGGAGAATTTAGATGAAGAATTCGACAAAATTCTACCCAGAAACATGGCGGCGTGGTTCGACCTCATTATTGGAAGCTGAAGAATTGGGGAAGAATAAGAGATAGGATTTTGTGAGGAAGAAAGGTGAAAAATGAGCTTTTTGAGGAAATTGGAAGTGGTAGGTAAGAAAGGTAAAGTAGATCTGGTTATTTCGATTTTATGGTGAGCCGTTGGATGTTGTTGATCAAATCTCAGCCGTTCAAGGAGTAATCGTGTTTGGTGAAGAGAAAAACGCATTCATAATTTATTTCTGAGTTAGGCTCAAATTAAAACATCAACGTTTGTACGAGGTCTCAGTTTGGTTTGCAAATAAATAATTTACTAACTCAAACAAATTATAATAAACACTAAAACTGAAGGTATATACTTACAGAACAAAAATGGAAAAAACAAATTGCGATATGATTATTATTATTTTATGTAAATCTTCTACACAGCATAAAAACTTGGAAATGAAATTAATGAAATATATAGATGATAGTGAAATATTTAAAGTAACCAATCCAAACGTAAAATATCTTACAAAAATATATATCATGTAATTTATAGGAGTTGACTATATCTGTAGTTGAATTAGGTTAGCTAACAAAAATCAAATTAAAGTATATAAAATTAGAACTACAAATGGGATATAATAAAGTAAGACACCGAATGTGATATATACTGAATCTCAAGTGAAAGTTTTATTTAAAGAAGTTAAATATGTACAAGTTATTGAAGCATTTACACAAGCATCACGTTTTCCAAAACAATCTCGACTATTATCAAAACAATTAATTAATTATTTAATGAGATTTTCTTAAGTGTTTAATTCCTATATATACGTAATATATATTGAGGGCCACTCCCATCCATGGCGATTATTGTAGTAAATAGGCTTTGCCCCACCGGTCTCCGGCCGCTCCTCCGCCGCGAGATGGCCGTCGTGAGACGGCCAACTCGCGACGGCCCGTCACTTGCTTTGCATGTCAAAGGAGGCGGCTTGAAGATGAATGGTAGTTTGAGCACAGAAGATAACTCCGAGCTGTTGAAAGAGTCAATGGGATTGGAAGACGGCGGCTCGCCACGGTGGTTTTCGCCTTTGGAGAGTGGCCGGAGGTCGCCGACATCGCCACTGCTGCTCTTCTTACCAGGTCTCTCTCTCTCTCTAACTTCAAATTATTACATGTATATGTGTGCGTGTGTTGACCAAGCGGTAAGGGTTAATGGCTAAGGCCAAAGGTTTTGAGTACGATTCCCCTGTGATACGGCCTTTGAATTTCTTTATTTGATACTACGGTATGGGATAAGGTGGAATATGTTTGACTGGGATGTCTTTGACTATATGTTATATTAATATTATGTTTGGTAAAACGTATTAAAATATTGTGAAATATAATATGTTACTTGGTTACTTTGGTATGATGTATTAAGATTATATAAAGTTAATAATAATTATAATTAAGATTTGTATTACGTATACCACCTCCGTAGGTCGTATACGTAATTTAAATTTTGAACGACTATTTTGGAATTTTTTTTATCCAACGGCTATTTGGCCTTTTTCCATTTTTTTTCTTCTCTTTTCTCTCTATACATAATACTTCTCCCTCCCTCATTCATCACAACCCACTCCTTCTACTTCCTTCCTCCTCCTTCAATTTTTCTTAAAAAAATTCATCTTTGTTCTTCCAAAATGACGGATTCCCAGCATGATTCTTCGCCTGATTCCGACGATGTAGCTAAAAGGTTCATGGAGTGGGTAGAGTTGCATAAACAAGTGCTTGCTCCATACTGCTCCCCACCGGCGCCAGAGCCGGCACGTGTCAAACGTCCCCGATCATACGTCCACCGTGATCGTGAGGAGACTCATGTACGTCTTATGAAAGACTACTTCAGCGACAATCCAACGTACGGTCCTACTTTTTTCCGGCGTCGTTTTCGAATGCAGAAGGAGCTGTTCTTGCGCATCGTCGATGCTGTTCAAGGTGAATATATTTTCTTCCATATGAGCACTGATGCACTCGGTCGAGACTCTCTCTCCCCTTTGTAGAAATGCACATCGGCTATCCGCCAATTAGCCACCAGGGTTAGTGCGGATGTTTTCGACGAATATCTCAAAGTCGCTGACTCCACCGGGCGTGTATGCCTCAAGAAGTTCTGCAATGCGGTCATCCGAGATTTTGGAGCCTATTACCTGCGCCGTCCAATGTCCACGGACGTCTAACGCCTCCTTCATATGCACGAGGCGCGACACGGTTTTCCCAGGATGTTGGGGAGCTTAGATTGTATGCATTGGGCGTGGAAGAACTGCCCAAAGGCGTGGCACGACGCCTACACACTCGGTGATCAGGGAGAGCCCACCTTGATATTGGAGGCCGTTGCATCACGATTTATGGATTTGGCACGCCTTCTTCGGCGTCGCTGGTTCGAACAACGACATCAATGTGCTGAATCAGTCGTCTCTCTTCTCCGACGTGTTAGGAGGAACGGGGGCGCCGGTGGTCTTTCATGCCAACCAGCACGAATACCGGATGGGCTACTACTTGTGTGACGGCATATATTCGGAATGGCGTTGCTTCGTCAAGAGTCCATCAATGGTGACCAATCCGAAGGAGGCAAGGTTCAAGAAGATGCAAGAATCGGCACGGAAGGATATCGAACGCGCCTTCAGAGTCCTTCAGGCTCGGTGGGGAATCATTAGAAGTCCGGCGCGCAATTGGTACGTAGAGCACCTCAAGGACATCATGTTGTGTTGCATCATTCTCCACAACATGATTGTGAGCATGAAGGTGAAGCGACTCTCAATTGGAGAGATGATGACGGGGCGTCTGAAGGGTTGTATACTGAAAGCAAGACTTTATGCTTGTATACATTGATTCCTTAGTTCACTGTGATTCTTCTATCTGAAATATTGTTATTGCATAATCCTATTATAGTCCAATTTATCTCATACTATAGATTATATGGTGTGTTGTAGATCACAGAAGATCATATAATTGGAAAAAGTTGAGATATAAATTGAGTTCACAATCGAGGCAACTATGGACGAGTTGCTGGTTTAGATTGTAGCATAAATGGATAAATAGTTTGTCTTGGCTATTTATTTATGCTAGTACCTTCGTGTATTGAACAGGATCACAGTGAGATGAATTCTTATATTCTGACTAATTAAGAATCAAGATCTCGGCGACTTAAATAGTCTTAACCTTAGTTGGATTAATCGGTGTGAATAATATATTGACTATTGCTTTGATTTATCATGGGTGAGAGTTCTCTTGAAGCTCAATATACTCGATACTTTGGGTGATAGCAATTATTATTTGACATGCGATTATATTGCAATAAGGATCCGTGTCCTGCTAATAACAGGATGATAATATTCTCTCGAGGAACTTAATAAGTTTATCGTATTGAACCCTGCAGGTGGAATTAGTTCCAATACGATAATAAGTTTAAGTGGTAGCACTCGAGATGTCGTTTATAATTAAACGACTAATTAATTAATTAATTGATCGTCAGAGGAATTAATTAATTAATGGATATTGGATATCTTAAACACGGGGATTAATTAAGTCTAATACTAGCCCCGACCCACCTAAAGAATAAAGAGGTAATTCAGTATTAATTTTCTAGTGGAATAAATTAATACTTGTGTCTCGATTTTATTCTGGGCTGAATAGGAAAATCGAGCACTGGGAGGCCAAACTTTATTCAAGCTAGTAGATCCCCGCTTGGCCCAATAAAGGCTTCACTCCATATGGGGCGTCCGTCCATCTATTTCTCACTTAAGCCTTTGGGCTTTGTTTTAGTTTAATTAGATGATGGGCTTATTATTTAGGGTTTTAATACCCAGTATAAATAATAGGTACAGCCCTAATTCTAATTACTTGTGACATTACGTGAGATAAAATAGAGTGAAATCTGTGAGAGCACAGAGAAGTGAGGCGGCGCGTTTCCCTAGGAAAAGGAGAGGACTTGAAGATCGTTGCCACCCAACGTCAAGTCTTGCCGTGGGAACAAGTTGGAAGATCAACACTGGAGTCGATATTTGCCGGATTTGCAAGTAAGATTCTATCATCTTGCTATAGGCACATGGTTTTTGTATGTATTCGTTTGATATCCGAAATGGATCACGGGCACGTGAATCATATGTCAAAATATGGTTCATTCAATTGGTATCAGAGCCGTGGTTCCAGAATTTCGGCTCTATCGGATAAATGAATAGTAAAACCATTAAGTTTTTTTTTTCCTGTTGTTGTTCTTCGTGGCTTGTTGATTCGTGGGATACGTCGATTTGACGTTGTAATTGTTTTTTCCACCACGAGAAAATCCGTGGTTAGACTAGATTTTCGAATTCTGTATTTTGTTTTCGAATGTAACTTGTAATTGCGAAGAACAAGACGGAGAACAGAGTAATCAACAACGGCTGCTGATCCAAACTTTCCGGGCTCCCGCTGGTCGCCCGGCACCGAATTCCAGCAAGTGTCACCGCACCTCCGGCGAGCACCACCGCGCTGGACGCGCACTAGGCCGTCTGCTCAGATCTGCCAGATCTGCTCAACGGCGTCGAGGGTTGGGGTTGCTCCGGCAACCCCTACCTGCTCGACGACGTGCAACGAGGGTAGACGGTAGGGCAGATGGCGGTGCCATGAGTCGCGACGGTGGTGGCGTGATCTGCAGCGATGGCTGAATCGTTCTCGGCGTCTGCGGTTGGGGGCGCTCCGGCGTTCCTTACTGGCTCGACTGCCAGAGCGTGCAGACGGAGGGTGCGGCGACAGAGGGAAGTCGCGGCGCTGCAACGCTGGTGTCGGGTGGAAGCTCACCGGAGCAGCAGCAATGGCTGACGACGTCGCCGGCAGGAGATCTGTGTGCGTGCTTGTGATCGGGGTGAAGGCGGACGGCGAACGGCTGAGAGCTGGAGTTTGCTGGTGGCCGGGAGCCGATTGTGCGCGGGCGGTGGAGATGTGCAGCGCCGCAGAGCAGACGTGGGCTGAAAGGGAGCTCGCGGGCCGGACTAGAGCGCTCGGGCCTGAGCATCTGGGCCGCGACCAGGCTTTGACCACGGGTCCTGGGCTGCCCCTTGTGGATCTGGGCCGCTGCTGGACGGGCCTGGGCGGCTGGGCCGCGCGTTTTGGGCCCAAACAAGGGCTGGACCTTTTTTTCAGCCTGTTTAGGCGCTGTTTTGGGCTGTATTTGCCCATTTTTTAATTTCTTTTCTATTATTTTATTGTAATAGATTAGAAATGGGATTCCACGAATGGGCCGCGAAGATTTTTTTTTATTGTTCTTAGCATGCCGTGGATTTTATCACCGTTAAAGTGTTTTGAGCATGATTTTATTTGCTTTATGTGAATGTAAATGCGCATAGAATATCATGCTAGGTTCAATCACGTTTTCACTAAGCACGTTTTAATTTCAAGCGAGCATGTTTTATTACATGTGTTCTAGAAATGCATGCTTAGGTTTTCCGTGTCAACGTGATTTAACCTGTAAACCTTTTGAAGTAAAAGACTAAGCGGAAAATTCAATTTTTTAAATAAAATTGATATAGACCTCCACAGTTGGTTTAAGGCAAAGTAAATTAATAATTGGTGTAAACGTCCACACGAACGTGGCTTGCACTCGTTATTAATTTGCAGCTTTTGTCGGTTAAACTTCTAAATTAAAAAAATATTTTAATCTTGTGAATAAGTGGGAGTTTTTGCATGTAAACGTTCACACTATCGTGACTTGCATGTATTAATTTCTGCGAGTTATTCTTGAAAGGATTAAAATTAATTATTTTAACCTTGAGAATAGTGGGAGCTTCTCGTGTAAACGTCCACACGAACGTGGCTTGCACGGGTTAGTCTTTCATGGATTATTCTAGGAGGGGTTAAAATAAAAGATAGTCATAAAGTTGACTAAACTGTGGTCATAGCTTAGACGTTAATTTCAAGTACAACTCCCCAACGGAGTCCCTTCTTGAAATTGCGTGGTCTAGTAAAGGTCCGTTTATTGGTCCCATTTTGTCATAAGGATAAGTTGACAATGGAATGAGACCAAAGACTGGGTGTCTGGTCAAACGAAGAGCGCGTAAACGTCCACACAAACGTGGCTTGCGTGTAATTCGATTGGGCTAACGGAGGTTTCAATAATATTGTTTTATCAAAAGGTTACAATATTATTGCTACGAATCTTTATGCAATAACGTGTTTTCTAATGTGCGCTTGTTTGTTTATATTTCAGATATGACTGTTACCCCGCTTTTGAATGTCTTATCTGCTAAGCCGCTTACTGGTCCGAATTTTTCGGAATGGAAGCGCAATCTGGGATTTGTCCTAGACGCAGAGGAGTATAAGTTTGTGCTTACTACTCTCGCTCCCGCAAACCTTAATACTCGGTCTTCCGAAGAGCAAAGGGAGGCCCATAAGCGGTGGCATAGGGCGAATAATATGGCGAAAGCTTATATTATGACCACTATGTCTTCTGCGTTGCAGCTGCAACATCAGTCGTTGGAGACTGCGGCTGCAATTATGAGGAACCTCGAGGAGCTCTTTGGGGAATCGGACCGGTCAGTCCGTTTTGAACTCATGAGGAAACTCATGTCTTCAAAGATGACGGAAGGTTCGTCTGTGCCCGAGCACGTGCTTGGAATGATTAATCATTTCAATGAGCTGGACGTGCTCGGTGGAGGAATCGAGGATGCCACTAAGGTAGACATGGTTCTCCACACTCTGCCCAAATCCTACGAAAACTTCCGACTCAATGCCGTAATGGGCAAGAAAAAGTTCACTCTAAATGAACTGCTTAATGAGTTGGTTGCGGCCGAGGGGGTCATGAGAAAGAGTCCACAGGCTTTGGCCACTGCCACAGGACCCAGTTTTCCACCGAAAGGTAGGAAGAAGAAAGGGCCCCATGGTAAGAAAGGCCAAGCAAAAGGTGGGAGCAAGAAGAAGCTAGGCCCGACCGGAGGCGTTGGCAAGCCAAAGGGGAAAGGGAAATGCTTCAAGTGTCAACAAGTAGGACATTGGAAGTCTGACTGTCCCATGATGAAGAAAGCTCAAGGTATTTCTACTGCTCTTGTAACAGAAACATATTCAGTTTCGAGATCTTCCCATCAATGGGTTGTTGACTCGGGTGCAACTGACCATGTTTGTTACACCTTGCAGGGGTTCCTGCGGACAAGGGAGCTTAGTGGAGGCGAGCTGGCACTCTCCATGGGAAATGAAGCAAGCTTACCTGTTGTTTCTATTGGAGATGTGAATTTGTTGATTGATGGACATGTTTTAGTTTTGAGAGATGTACTCTATGTTCCGGGTTTTCGGAAAAACTTGATTTCTACCATTCAATTACGCAAGTATGGATATTCTGTTCTTTTAGAAGACAGTGCAGTATTCATCAAAGATGGTCAAGTTTTATTTAGAAGTGCGGCTGATTCTCTTTATACTTTCTCATGTCCATTCGATTATTCTTCATCTGCTTATACTTTGACTACAAACCAAAAGAAGAGAAAGGCTTCTTCTCTGGAGAACCAAACTCTCCTTTGGCACCTAAGATTGGGTCACATCAATCTAAGGAGGATCCAAAGACTGGTTTCCGATGGTATCTTGGAGTCTCTCCAAGTAGAACCAATCCCAGTCTGCGAATCCTGCATAGAGGGAAAGATGACGACTCGGCCTTTCAAGGCTAAGGGGTATAGGGCCAAAGAAGTGTTGGAACTGGTTCATTCTGACTTGTGCGGACCCATGTCCACTCAAGCTCGTGGAGGGTACGAGTATTTTGTCACTTTCATTGACGATTACTCAAGGTACGGATACATTTACTTGTTGCGCTACAAGTCTGAATGTTTTGACAAGTTTCAAACATTCAAGGCGGAAGTAGAGAAGCGACATGGTAAAAGTATCAAGTCACTACGATCTGACCGCGGTGGCGAATACCTCAGTAACGAGTTTAGAGCATACTTGTTAGAATCTGGGATTACATCTCAGTTGACTACACCGGGTACACCCCAACAGAATGGTGTAGCAGAGAGAAGAAATAGAACTCTTCTAGAAATGGTTCGTTCGATGATGAGTTTCGCTACTTTACCTATTTCGTTCTGGGGATATTCCTTAGAAACAGCCGGTTACATTCTAAACTTAGTGCCTTCTAAGTCGGTTGCAAAGACCCCGTCCGAGCTGTGGTCAGGGCGCAAGCCTTCTCTTAACCACATACGGATTTAGGGCAGTCCAGCACACGTGCTGAACAAGGATGCCGATAAGTTAAGCCCTAGAACTGAAGTAAAGCTGTTCATAGGATATCCTAGAGGAACGAAAGGTGGTTATTTTTATTGTCCTAAGGATCAGAAAGTCGTTATTAGCACTAACGCAAGATTCTTGGAAGAGGACTATGTAAATAACCATAAAAGTAGGAGCGAAATCGTCCTCAGTGAGGTCAAAGACATTGGCACGACAAGTCAACCAACTTAGCCAATTGTGCAAGATGTAGTACCCCAAGTCTCATCAGAAAACGCACAAGCTGTCGATATGGAATCTGTAATAGTGCCACGTCGTAGTGAGAGGGCATCAAAGGGCAAACTGCCCAATTGATATGCATTTGTCAATGAATCTACGGATTCAGTTGATGATGGGCTTGTCGAAGAAGATCCCTGGACTTACTCAGAAGCACTAGCAGATCCAGATGCTCTTGAATGGGAAGCATGTATGGTTTCTGAATATGAATCCATAACTGCCATGGATGTATACGAGAAATGTTTGCTACCTGTTGGTCGTGAGGCCATTGGCTGCAAATGGGTATACAAACGCAAGAGAGGACCAGACGGGAAGGTTACGGCCTTTAAAGCGAGACTAGTGGCGAAGGGTTATACTCAACGACCTGGTATCGATTATGAGGAAACTTTTTCGCCAGTAGCCATGCTTAAGTCTATTCGAGCTCTCTTGGCCATGGCTGCCCATATGAACCTAGAGGTGTGGCAAATGGATGTCAAGACCGCATTCTTGAATGGGTATCTTGAGGAAGATAGAGACATCTATATGCTACAACCAGAGGGGTTCATCAAGGAAGGTGAGGAGCATCTAGTGTGGAAGCTCAAGAAGTCCATTTATGGACTCAAGCAAGCTTCACGATCCTGGAACAAACGTTTCGATGACGTGGTCAAAACTTATGGTTTTGAGCAGTGTGTCAACGATAGTTGCGTTTATAGGGTCTGTATCGATGGGAGTCTGGTATTCCTTATACTCTATGTGGACGACATACTTCTCATTAGCGATAATGTGAATGTATTGTCTGGCATTAAGGAGTGGTTATCCCAACAGTTTCAAATGAAGGATTTGGGAGAGGCAGCATATATTCTCGGAATAAAGATTGGTCGTGACCGATCTAAGAGAATGTTGAGTTTGTCTCAAACATCCTACATTGACACTGTTTTGGCGCGGTTCAGCATGCAGAATGCCAAGAAAGGTTTTCTACCTTTCAGACATGGTGTTCCGCTATCTAAGGCAATGTGTCCCACAACGCCTGAGGAGATAGCGAGCATGAAGATAATTCCCTATGCCTCGGCTGTGGGAAGTCTCATGTATGCGATGCAGTGTACCAGGCCTGATATCTGTTTTGCCGTTGGCATTGCAGCAAGATATCAGGCGAATCCAGGTCAAGCTCATTGGACTGCTGTAAAGCACATACTCAAGTACTTTAAACGGACTAAGGAGTATGCGCTAGTTTACCAGTCTGATGATCTGACACCGGTAGGGTATGTGGACGCCGATTATCAAGGTGATAAGGACAAGAGGCGGTCTACTACTGGCTATGTGTTTAAGTTTGGGGGTGGAGCCATTGTGTGGAGAAGTGTAAAGCAGAAATGCAATTCACTATCTACCATGGAAGCTGAGTATGTAGCTGCTTGTGAAGCTGCTAAAGAGGCTGTTTGGCTCAGGAACTTCCTAACTGAGATTGATGTGATTCCTAGTTTGCCGAAGTGCATCACAATTTATTGTGATAACGAGGCTGCTATTGCGAATAGCAAGGATTCAAGATGTCATCAATCCATGAAACACATTGATGGCAAGTATCATTACATTCGGTCTGTGGTCAAGCATGGTGATGTAGCTTTGATGCATATTGCGGGAGTTGATAATCTGGCTGATCCCTTCACGAAGAGTCTTCCTGGTGCGGTGTTCAACAAGCATGTTGAAGGCCTTGGAGTTCGTGGCCTCCCTATACTAAATTAAACTTTAGTATAAGTGGGAGATTTTGTAATAGTTAGAGGATATTATCAGTTTTTCAGTCACATTATATACTAAAAGTTTGCTTTAGTATAAGTGGGAGAATTGAAGGGTTGTATACTGAAAGCAAGACTTTATGCTTGTATACATTGATTCCTTAGTTCACTGTGATTCTTCTATCTGAAATATTGTTATTGCATAATCCTATTATAGTCCAATTTATCTCATACTATAGATTATATGGTGTGTTGTAGATCACAGAAGATCATATAATTGGAAAAAGTTGAGATATAAATTGAGTTCACAATCGAGGCAACTATGGACGAGTTGCTGGTTTAGATTGTAGCATAAATGGATAAATAGTTTGTCTTGGCTATTTATTTATGCTAGTACCTTCGTGTATTGAACAGGATCACAGTGAGATGAATTCTTATATTCTGACTAATTAAGAATCAAGATCTCGGCGACTTAAATAGTCTTAACCTTAGTTGGATTAATCGGTGTGAATAATATATTGACTATTGCTTTGATTTATCATGGGTGAGAGTTCTCTTGAAACTCAATATACTCGATACTTTGGGTGATAGCAATTATTATTTGACATGCGATTATATTGCAATAAGGATCCGTGTCCTGCTAATAACAGGATGATAATATCCTCTCGAGGAACTTAATAAGTTTATCGTATTAAACCCTGCAGGTGGAATTAGTTCCAATACGATAATAAGTTTAAGTGGTAGCACTCGAGATGTCGTTTATAATTAAACGACTAATTAATTAATTAATTGATCGTCAGAGGAATTAATTAATTAATGGATATTGGATATCTTAAACACGGGGATTAATTAAGTCTAATACTAGCCCCGACTCACCTAAAGAATAAAGAGGTAATTCAGTATTAATTTTCTAGTGGAATAAATTAATACTTGTGTCTCGATTTTATTCTGGGCTGAATAGGAAAATCGAGCACTGGGAGGCCAAACTTTATTCAAGCTAGTAGATCCCCGCTTGGCCCAATAAAGGCTTCACTCCATATGGGGCGTCCGTCCATCTATTTCTCACTTAAGCCTTTGGGCTTTGTTTTAGTTTAATTAGATGATGGGCTTATTATTTAGGGTTTTAATACCCAGTATAAATAATAGGTACAGCCCTAATTCTAATTACTTGTGACATTACGTGAGATAAAATAGAGTGAAATCTGTGAGAGCACAGAGAAGTGAGGCGGCGCGTTTCCCTAGGAAAATGAGAGGACTTGAAGATCGTTGCCACCCAACGTCAAGTCTTGCCGTGGGAACAAGTTGGAAGATCAACACTGGAGTCGATCATTGCCGGATTTGCAAGTAAGATTCTATCCTCTTGCTATAGGCACATGGTTTTTGTATGTATTCGTTTGATATCCGAAATGGATCACGGGCACGTGAATCATA
Source organism: Salvia miltiorrhiza (assembly GCF_028751815.1). Classification (NCBI taxonomy): domain Eukaryota; kingdom Viridiplantae; phylum Streptophyta; class Magnoliopsida; order Lamiales; family Lamiaceae; genus Salvia; species Salvia miltiorrhiza. The sequence continues at coordinate 56,304,009 of NC_080394.1, read as the reverse complement.
TGTCAAAATATGGTTCCTTCAGCGTCTATCAGTACTTCGACGGAGGGTACTGGACAAACACCGGTGTCCTTCGAGGAATACGTGCGAAGAGATTCAATTCTTCGAGATAGACATCTACATGCTCAGCTCCGAAATGATTTGATGGAGCACCTTTGGGCACGTTTCGAACCTCTAGGACTATAGTAGTTAATTTTAGGAATTATTTTTATTTTATTAAAGTTTTATGTAATATTTAGGATTTTATAATTAATGCAATTTAAATTCGAAATAAATTGTGTTATTTAATTTTGAGCTATTAAATTTAAATGAAAAACATAAAAATCAAAGCTAAAAAAATCAAGTAGGCTATCAAGTAACCCCAATGCAGCACTACTTACTCAATGTGGTCCCACACTATTAAGTAGGCTATCAAGTAAGCCCATTGCAGATGCTCTTATTTTGCCAAACATTTCTCAAGTGCTTATAAGTAGTTTTAACGAGGTTATAAGCTAGCCAAACACTCTCTTAAAACCCCGAATAAATTTTTTACGTCCAATTGAAGATGACGTGTATCACCAGAAGTTTATTTGCCAACAAGCACTGTCATTTTTTTTACAACAGATTTACCCAACTTCATTCACATTCAATCATTCGATGCCAAATCGGCTCCTGACAATAAAAGTTAGCTTCAGTTGTCCAAAAACTTTGATGACTTGAACTATTAAGTGAACAATGAAGATAAGTATGCTATGTTTGTAATTAATATTTATAAATTCAAACTAAAAAGTCACAATGAAGTTAAAGCCCGACTATATATAGTTTAAAATAACCCTAACCTCTGCAAATTCTATCAAGTTTCTTACCCCTGTAATTAAATTTAAAAGTAGAAACAGTTATGTGGAAGGTGAAGATGCTTCAGGAGATGCAAAATTATTTGGATTCACATCTTCATGCTGTCAAAGCTCAGACAATTATACTTACAAGGTTATATATATTAAGATAATTGTATATCTATTTCAATACATATAGTTGATAATTCTTGGTTGTGATAAATTAAACATGTGCAGTGGAAGGGATATGCTCCTCACAAGCGCAACAGAAGGTGATAGACTTAGCAACATACTGCAAAATAGTCTAATTCATTCGTTTGGTGGCAACGATGATCCTCTATTCTCTGTAAGGAAACTATTTTTTTTTAATCATAACACTTTATTATAGTAGCCAATGACATATACTAAAAGACAACTCAGTCAAACATATCACACCTTATCTCATACCGCGTGCGTGCCAAACGAGTCCTAATAGGAAATTGTAATGACGTGGATAAAAAAGTATAAAAATAGTAATCATGTTTTACTTAAATATCCTTATGTTGGAAATTGGTTGTGAGTAACCAATGTTTGATAATTTTTTGAGTACCGAAAACATTTAATTTAGCAGAATTAAATGGGACAGGATCGATCTACATTCCGAGTAGATGATCGTAGTATATTTATTTACTCAAAACCGATTTCCGGTGAGTGAGAAATAATTATTTAAAGTTGGGTACTTGAAACATGGAGCTGTGGGAAAAGATAAGCATTAAAGAAGATTTAATGCTTATCCCACATTGAAATATGGATAACATTAGTATTACAGTATAAAAGGTATTACATGAGAGCATGTAATAAAACTGTGTGCACACGTGACGGGTTGCAAAGCCCACACGCGCGCGACGTCGCGCGCGCCGTGGACTTGGATCTTGGCAATTGGTCTTTAGGCTAGCCTTTGGGCCTACCCTAGGCCCACACCGGCTCTTATCTTTTTGGACCAACGAAAACTTGGTCCGAAGGGGACGAGGCCCAACTCGGTTGGTCTCCCAGGAAGCTCCCCACGTAACTGCTGTCGGAGGAGTCATGGTAGATCCGACACATTTTGAATTCCATCAATGGAATTAAACTCTACAGGTTCCCCCTATTGATGTGGTCTGTGCCTATAAATAGGACAGCCTCCATGCATAACATTACAACATCACAAGCAATCTAACACTGAAACTCTGCTGCACTCCTGCATCCATAGTTAAGTTCTGTTCTCGCCTCATTCATAGTTAAGCAATCTACCCGGTTGGTTATACGCCGTCGCCGTAAGCACCCCACTGCCAATAACCCAAGCCAAAAGAAGTCGGGTCCACCCAACTAAACACCCTGAAGGGTTAATAAACCAGAGGCAATAAGTTTCGGTCGGTGAGAAGCCGTCGCCAATAACTAACCATCCTCAAACGCACAAACCGAAGAGACTTAAACCACAGGTAAGCACCAAGGGTAGCTACATGGCCGGTTATATGCCGTCGCCGCAAACACCCCCACTGCCTATCCGGGTGCAGATCTGCCCAGAAAGATCTCCATACAAATAAAAAATCTCCTTGATTTTCCGAGCATTCTTCACAGAAGCTCCGGAGCAGAGCTGCACTGAGCAGCGCTCCGGGGCAGGGCTGCGCTGAGCAGCGCTCCGGGGCAGGGCTGCGCTGAGCAGCACTCCGGGGCAGAGCTGCGCAGAGCAGCGCTCTGGGGCAGGGCTGCGATCCCAGGCAGGGCTGCTCTGAGCAGCGCTCCGGGGTAGAGCTGCGCTGGGAAGCGCTCCGGGGCACGGCTGCGCTCTGGGGCAGGGCTGCGGTGGGGAGTGCTCCGGGGCAGAGCTGAGCTGAGCAGCGCTCCGGGGCAGAGCTGCGCAGAGCAGTGCGCGGGGGCAGAGCTACGCAGAGCAGTGCTCCGGGTAGGGGTGTGCAGCGGTTCGGACCCGGACCGACCCGCCGGGTTTACAGACCCGAAAATTTCAAAAAAAAGGACCGACCCGGACCGAAACATTTGTTCGGGCCGACCCGGGACCGGACCAAACCCGAGCAACGGGTCCGGTCCGGTCTGGGTCAGACCCGCTTTTAACCTATTTTTTTCCCTATTTTTTCTTTCCCGATTCAACACCTGTTTTTGCACAGCAGTTATGAAAACTTACCGGAGGAGGCCGTGGCGAGGCGGCGCCGGCGAAGGTTGAAGGGCGAGGGCAGTGGGCGAGCGTCGCGCGGTCTGGGTCTGGGCGAGCGTCGCGCGGTCAGGGTCTGGGCGCGCGAGTCTGGGGCCTGGGCGTCTGCCGTCTGCCATCTGTCGGTCTGCGTCTGGGCGGTCCGGTAAGGCGGGGCGGCGAGGCGGCGGGCAGTGGGTGGGTGCGGCAGGCTAGGGTTAGGAAACGAGTTTGAAGTCTGAAGACTCTCCCAGATGTGATTCACGTGAAGTATAATAGGGTTAGAAACTTAGAAATTTAATTTAAGTTATAATTAATATTATTATAAATATTAAATATATAAATTAAATATTAAATTTATAATAGACCGGGTCGGTTCCGGGTTCGGCGGGTTCGACCGGGTTTCGACCCGGACCGACCCGGAAAATATTCGATCCTAGAAAATGGACCCAACCCGGACCGAATACATACAGTGGGCCGGTTCGGTCCGGACCGAACCCGTCGATCCGGGCGGGTTCGGGTTGGGTCTGCACACCCCTAGCTCCGGGGCAGAGCTGCACTGAGCAGTGCTCCGGGGCAGGGCAGGGCTGCGCTGGGCAGCGCTCCGGGGCAGAGCTGCAGTGGGCCGCGCTCCGGGGCAGGGCTGCGCTGGGGAGTGCTCCGGGGCAGGGCTGTGTAGGGGATGAATCCGACAATTACGGAAGTGACGTCAGATACGTCTGTATCGACGGGCACTAGCAACCTGAGACCACAAGCAACGTTAGAGCCCTCCGAAGAGCACCAGTGGGGGTGTCGATGGAAGGGCCTCCGACGCTCAAGTCAGCGAAATGATATAAACAATAACGTAAGTAACGTAACGACAATAATTAAACGATGGAGAGGAGATAGAGAAAAGATAGTAAGAAGGGAATTCTCTGGATGATCGGGAGTCCATCTGATTTCTCCGGAGTCCATCTGTCGTAACCTTCGTTTGACCTAGTCACCCATTAACTGATGAATTTTAGGGTTTTACTTAGTGGGTTCACGTATCTCCCGCGCATGGGCCTTCTTTGGACCTTATATTATGAATGTGATATGGACCACTTTGTCGGGCTGAGCTGATTAGTCGAGCGCTGCCGGCAGAGCTGAGCTGGCCAGTCGAGCGCTGCCGGCAGAGCTGAGGTGGTCAGTCGAGCGCTGCCGGGCGGAGCGAAGCTGGGCAGCCCAGCGCTGCCGAGCAGGGCTGGGCTGGATGGTCGAGCGCTGCTAGCAAAGCTAGGTTGGTGAGTCGAGCGCTGTCGGACAGAGCAGAGCTGGGCAGCCCAGCGCTTCCGGGCAGGGCTAGGCTGGATGGTCGAGCGCTGCTGGCAGAGCTGAGCTGGGAAGCCCAGCGCTGCCGGGTGGAGCAGAGCTGGGCAGCCCAGCACTGCCGGGTAGGGCTGGGCTGGATGGTTGAGCGCTGCCGGCAGAGCTGAGCTGGGCAGCCCAGTGCTGCCGGGCGGGGCAAAGCTGGGCAGCCCAGCGCTTCCGGGCAGGGCTGGGCTGGACGGTCGAGCGCTGCTAGCAGAGCTAAGCTGGTGGGTCGAGCGCTGCCGGGCAGAGCAGAGCTGGGCAGCCCAGCACTGTCGGGCAGGGCTGAGCTGGTCAGTCGAGTTTTATCCATTACAGTTTGTCCCCCACTCCATAGTTGGAATTTTTTCAATTATGGTGTGTAATTTAACTTGTAGAGACGTCTATTACATTTCTTCATCTCTTTTTCTCTTCTATTTCAGCTTTGTATTGTGGTCTCCATGAGCTCACATCTCCTACGGAGCTTAGACCCTTTTATCTTTCGCGGATGGGGGGCTAAGAAGTTATATGCGGTGCTTACGGTTCTTCTAAAGTGGAAAAGAGTTGAAGAGTGTTGGGCTCTACGGGAATAACGGCTCTTCTAAAGTGGAAGAGAGTTGAAGAGTGTTGGCCCTTACGGGACTAACGGCTCTTCTAAAGTGGAAGAGAGTTGAAGAGTGTTGGCCCTTATGAGACTAACGGCTCTTCTAAAGTGGAAGAGAATTGAAGAGTGTTGGCCCTTACGGGACTAACGGCTCTTTTAAAGTGGAAGAGAACGGGAGTCTTCGGGTCTTACGAGACCGACGGTTCTTCCATAGTGAAGTAGGGTAGGAGTCGTCGGGTTCTACGGGACCGACGGCTCTTCCAGAGTGGAGCAGAGTGAAAGTAGTCGGGTCCTACGGGACCGACGGCTCTTCCAAAGTAAAGCAAAGTGAAAGTAGCCGGGTCCTACGGGACCGACGGCTCTTCCAAAGTGAAGCAAAGTGGCAGGTGCCATTTATGCCAGTTAATGTACTATTTATGTATTTGTGGATGTATGTCTTTTTATCAATTGTGGTGGAGCGAAAATTTTGAAATCCGCCAGCAATGCCTTTACGTTTTTTACTCTTCTATATAGTGGAGAACTTGTCCCCCATTCTCCCACACCAAGTAATAGAGATCTTTGGGAGCATTTGGATTTTGGGGCTTTTGGAAAAGGAGTAGAGAGAAGATATTTGGAGAGCTTTAGAGGTTGGTTTTTCTTTTTCTCTCTACCTTCTTCGAATGTTCTCTACACGTTCTAGGCATGGATACTTATAATTCTTGTCGTATTGTGCTTTTGAATGACTTCAATTATTCGTTTGTAGAAATAGTGTTTGATCCATGCAAGCAGTTTTACACGCATTATTCTATGTTTGTAGACTCATGTAGAAATTTTTCTAAGTCTAATTGGGAGTGTAGGGCTTGCTTATGCGGGTGCTCCGGGTTGATACAGTCGAACAATTAGTGCGTAGATGACGCCCCTTGGAACGTTTATGTAATCACTTCGTATCTTCGTGGTGTTATGGGTGTCGGTCCTTTACATAAATTGCTCAAATACGCACGTAGCTAAGCGGGTAGCTTGCGATCGGGCGAACCGGTCTATCAAACTTCATATTATTTATTTTTTGCAACTATGTCGTCGGGTGATCGGGGTAATACGTTTATTTGAACTTTTAGAATTTATCCTGTTCTAGGATATCCGCGTGCTATGTTGGGTAATCGGGGAGGTTCGGTTGGTTCATCGAGTAGGATGCAGCTCTCATCAGATGATATAGATTATTGTGCTGATGAAAGCGTGGACATCCCGGATCGAGAGATAGAAGTTTGGCAAGGTGATTACGGTAGTTACGATGGTGGTAGAGGTTTTGGAGTTCACAGTGAAGGGTTTATCCTGGGGGCGGTGCCAATGATGGCGTTCCTCACCAATGGTAATGTCGAGTCATTTTTCAAAGACACGCGACAACTACACGTCCTTCGGAAGTCCTACAGTATTCCGAATTATGTCGCTCTTCATGCTCCGGGTAGACAAATGCGAGCAAATTTCCATGCTCCGGGATGGGTGTGCTTGTATCAAGCACCGTTCGAACAGGGAATGCGGCTTCCTCTACCCCGCTTGGTTATTGATTTTTGCCATTATCATTGCCTCTCGCCCGGGCAACTTACGCCAAACTCTTGGCGGTTGTTATTGAGTTTACAGGTGTTCAGTGAATTACATGGCTTCGACATCTCCATCGCCGATGTAAAGAGCACTTATGATCTTCTGAATGTTCCAAAGGACAAAGGTCGTTACAAGTTATGTAGGAAGGAAGGTTGTGAGCCTTTGATTACGGACATGGACGATGGTGAAAGGGCTTGGAAGAGTAAATATTTTTTCATTGAATACGGTGCTTTGTGTATTCCGGAAGGGAAGAGAGTTCCTTCTGTTTGGTCTAATCCTAGTGAGTGTTAGAATTGGTGGAGTCTTTCATGCTTCTCATTCTCCTCTTTATGCTATTCTTTCTAACACTTTGATTATCTTTGTGTGCAGGTTGTTTGAAATCTATTCCTGTAGTGTTGAATTTGGTTGAAAGGAACAACCGGTTTCTTCAATACGTACCCTCCTCCATATTGGAGTTGGAGGGTTATTTTTCACGATTTGAACATTAAGCAGTCGTCGATTTGGGCTCAAGTCCCTGCTCCTCCGGAAGGTACATTCATCCCTAAAACTCTTGCTGAAACTAGTGTCGTGGTAGGTCTCCGCTCTTTGGAAATTTTGCGGGTGAAACAGGCTTATAAAAATTTGACTGAACTACCCCCCGGAGCAACGAGTATATGCAGAAGGTTGGATGGCTGAATTGAAGTTCCACCATAATCCGAATGAGGTCGACACTGACGCCTTCGTGGCGAGACAACTGAAGAGGAAGAAGAAGAAGCAGGCATCAAGCTCGAGTGTGCCAACAGAGCTGCCTATTGCGACTGATGCTCCGCGATCTGACGTCCCTTCCGGTCGCTCCTCACGGAAACGGACTCCCACGCCTGATGATGGTTGCTTATCCGATGGTTCTGTTCGCGTAGTTCTGCCTGTTGGTGCCTCGGCTCATACCGAGTACAACATGCTGTCAGGTCAGCTCGAAAAGCTCTTACTTGAGGAGGACCGAGCTATTTTGAATAATTATGGGGATGATGAAGCCTATGACGTGTTCGCCTCTTCGGCTTTCGCGGTAATAAAACTTATCTTTTGTTTTTATTTTCCCTTTGACATGTTTATTTTTATTGACTAACTTGTGGTATTTTGATATCTTCTTGTAGCACTATCAGCATGCTATCTTTATGAAGCAGGCTAGGCTTGAGCATAAACGGCAATTACATGATGTTCGTGCTGCTAAGGCTAGGATAGAGAACGAGCTTGTAGAAGCTCAGAAGTTGGTCAAGCAAGGCCAGGCGGACCTGGAGTCCTTGGAAGCATCTCTTCAGGCTCAATTAGCTTCGAAAGATGAGGAAATCAGCCGTCTGAAGGCTGAACTGGCGGAGATGGAGGAAAATCAGGAGCTAGAGCTTTTCGATGCTTGCCATGAGGCTGTGCTCAAGTCCCGGGCTGATATGAGTCAGCAGGTCTTGGATGGGTCTTACAAGACTTGGGACAACGCTGAGAACATTCGACAGTGGAAGGCGTATCAAGACAGGCTTTCCGGGATGGCCCCTCCAGGCGACGTCGATGGCGACGAATGATGTTGTTATTTCCTTAACTCTGCTTTGGTTGGGCGTATGTGCCCCTAATATCTTATGTGTAATTTAGGCATTCGTGCCTTCAGACTTTGTTAATTTTGCATAGGGTGTATGTACCCTTGGATTCTTACTAGTTTAAGTCTACGCCATTGGGCTGGACTTGAACTTTTTATTGTACCTAAATGTATGACTTTTCCGGTAGGTCCGGATCGCCGGAGGGTTCGCCCCCTGGATCGGCTATAAGACTTATTTTATATTCGAGCGTTTATATATTTTTTTACCTATTCGGATTTTAGCCGTTAAACTAAGTCTATTCGAGCTCTGCTCTAGCATTGAGCTTTGTTCTGGCGCTTGAGGTCAGCTCTGGCGTCGAGCTCTGCTCTGGTGCTTGAGGTCTGCTCTGGCGTCGAGGCCAGCTCTGGTGTCGAGCTCTGCTCTGGCGTCGAGCTCGGCTCTGGCGTTGAGCTCTGCTCTGGCGTGGAACTCTGCTCTGGCATCGAGCTAAGCTCTGTCTGGGACGGCTATGGTGTGGTCTTTTTGTTCGGGCTCGGTTGTTACCCTTTGCGGTCCCGTCTTTCTTTGATTGTTCGTTCTTGTTTTTGCTTGTTCAGGGCTGAGCTGCCCAGTTCGGCTCTGTCGGGCGGAGCCGAGCTGGACAAGGATATTTTTCCCCCTATTTTTCCCCCATTTAGACTTAAGTTGTTTAAACTTAAGGCTAAATTCGGGACGTTCGGGGTGAGACGGGCTTGCGTCTTTTACATGAAAAATTTTCCCCCCATTTAGACATTAGTTGTTTGAACTTAAGGCTAAATTCAGGACATTCGGGGTGAGACGGGCTTGCGTCTTTTACGTGAAAATTTTCCCCCCTATTTAGACTTTAGTTGTTTGAACTTAAGGCTAAATTCAGGACATTCGGGGTGAGACGGGCTTGCGTCTTTTACATGAAAATTTTTTCCCCCATTTAGACTTTAGTTGTTTGAACTTAAGGCTAAATTTAGGACATTCGGGGTGAGACGGGCTTGCGTCTTTTACATGAAATTTTTTCCCTCCATTTAGACTTTAGTTGTTTGAACTTAAGGCTAAATTCAGGGTGAGACGGGCTTGCGTCTTTTACATAAAAAATTTTCCCCCCATTTAGACTTTAGTTGTTTAAACTTAAGGCTAAATTCAGGACATTCGGGGTGAGACGGGTTTGCGTCTTTTACATAAAAAATTTTCCCCCCGGGTGTGGAGGGGGTGGGGGGGCTGCGCTCCTTAGAGCTATCTACATACCCAATTAAGGGATCAAGCCCGAATGTAGTTCTGACCTGTATGCAAAGGTCAGTAAACGTGTAGTAAATTGAGTTGGTCTCGGAAGACCTTTTGAAATAAAGTAGAAGCGTAGGGATCAAGCGTGATACTGTTTGAGATGGATGGCGTTCCAACTGTTGTTGATGTCACGTCCGTCTGTCGATTGCAACTTGTATGCTCCATGTCCAACCACTTTGGTGATCAGATATGGTCCTTCCCAATTCGGGGTTAATTTGCCCGCACCTATTTCCTTGGTGTTCTGGAACACCTTTCGTAACACCCAGTCACCCGACTTGAACGTGCGGGTACGGATATGCTTATTGTAGTGCCTGGCAATGCTTTGTTGATACGATGCTAATCGGATATTGGCTGTGTTCCGTTTCTCGTCGAGGAGATCTAATTCGTGGCACATAGCTTCTTGATTCTCGTTGTCTGTCGTGAGCTTATATCTGGCGGTGGGTACTTCACTTTCTGTTGGGATTACTGCCTCCATCCCATAGGCAAGGGAGAACGGTGTTTCCCCTGTCGATGTTCTGGTAATTGTTCGGTAGGACCATAATACGCCTGGTAACTTATCTGCCCATTTGCCTTTGACCTTTTCTAGCCGTTTCTTCAGGGTGTTGATGATGGTTTTGTTGGAAGACTCCGCTTGTCCGTTTGCCTGAGGATATCTTGGTGTTGAGAAGCTCAGCTTTATATTCCAGAACTTACAAAAGTCCTGGAAGTCCGCGCTGACGAAATCCAATTCTTGTTATGCAATTATGATCCGTTATCCGTGACAATCTCTTTGGGTACCCCGTACCGGCAGATCACGTTCTTCCATATGAACCCCTTGACTTCTTTGTCGCGCACTTGTTGGAAAGACTCTGCTTCTATCCATTTGCTAAAATAATCTGTCACTGCCAACATATAAGCCTTCTGCCCGGGTGCGGTGGGCAGTTTGCCTACAATATCCATCCCCCATTTCATGAATGGCCATGGTGAAGTGATAGCGGTCAGGGGCTCCGGGGGCAGGTGTGATATTTGGGCGAATCATTGACATTTGTCGCACTTTCTAGCATAATCAGCTGCGTCAGTTTTCATGGTGGGCCAATAGTAACCGCTGGTTAATGCGCGGTGTGCGAGGCTTCTTCCTCCTGAGTGATTGCCACATTCACCTTCGTGTAACTCGGACAAGACGTATCTTGCTTCTGCAGGGTTAATGCATTTCAAGTATGGACCGGTAAATGAATGTTTATACAGTTTACCTCGGATGATGCAGAACCGTGCTGCTTGAGCTTTAAGCCGACGTGCTTCATTCCTGTCCTTCGGGAGTATATCTCTCTCGAGATATTCCATTACGGGAGTGATCCATGTTTGTCCGACTGATACTGCAGTCACGTGTTCCTCGGCCTCATCTCTTTGTATTGCTGGATATTGAAGGCAAGTGATTGTTATGGTTTTAGGTTGTGCAGTCTGAATTGCTGACCCTAGGTTGGCCAAAGCATCAGCATGGCCATTTTCCCCCCTCGACACTTGATTGATGGTGAATTCTTCAAAGCACGATTGGAGTTCTTTCGTCTTGCCCAGGTAAGCCGTCATTTTCGTATCTTTGGCGTGAAATGTACCCTGCATCTGGTTAACTACAAGTTGAGAGTCACTAAATACGTTAATGCGTTTTACCCCAATTTCCTTAGCTAGTCCGAGTCCAGCTAACATGGCTTCATATTCAGCCTCATTGTTGGTTGTTTTGAAATCACATCGGATTGACCGCTCAATGTTGTCTCCTCGTGGTGATGAAAGGACGACTCCAAGTCCACTCCCTCGTACGTTGCTGGATCCATCAACATATAGTTTCCAAGTTCCAGTTTGGTCGGGTTCTTCCGTCAGACAGCATAACTCTTTGTCGACCTGTATAGTAAGGTTAAGTGCAAAGTCAACAACAAAATCGGCTAATACCTGAGGTTTAAGTGTGGTCCGTGGTTTGTATGTGATGTCGTATTCACTCAACTCCACTGCCCACTTTGTCAATCGACCGGATAGTTCCGGCTTATGGAGTATGGCCTTTAAGGGATACGTGGTGGCAACTATGATCGGATGACACCGGAAGTACGGACGTAACTTTCTTACTGCGTGGACCAATGCGAGGGCCAACTTCTCTAGCTGGCTGTATCGGGTCTCTGCATCAAGTAGTGATTTGCTCACATAGTAGATTGGTGATTGTTTACCATCTCCCTCTCTGACCAGCACGGCACTGACGGCTGTATCAGAGACGGCTAGATAGACCAACAAGGTCTCGTGGTCTTTCGGTTTTTGCGAGTAAAGGTGGGCTAGTCAAGTATTGCTTGAGCTGCTTTAGCGCTTCCTCACATTCTTCTGTCCACTCAAACGTTCTTGACTTCCTCAAGGTGTTGAAGAAGAGGTGGCATTTTTCGGATGATCTTGAGATAAAGCGGCTTAATGCGGCTATCCTTCCTGTCAATTTCTGAACGTCCTTCACGCAAGTGGGGGAAGGGATTCCCTGGATTGACTCAATCTGAGCCGGGTTTGCCTCTATTCCCCACTGAGTAACCATGTAACCTAAGAATTTCCCTGCATTGACACCAAAAGAGCATTTAGTAGGATTTAGCTTCATATTGTATTTTCTAAGAATTTCAAACGTCTCCCTCAAGTGATCAATGTGGTCCTTCGCGTGGATGGACTTGACCAACATGTCGTCGATGTAGACTTCCATTGTTTGCCCCAACAAACTTGCAAACATTCGATTAACCAGGCGCTGATAGGTTGCTCCCGCGTTCTTCAACCCGAATGGCATATACTTGTAGCAATATAATGCTACGTTGGTCATGAAGGCCGTCTTCTCCTCGTCGTCAGGGTGCATCCGTATCTGATGGTATCCCGAATATGCGTCCATGAAACTCATCAGTTCATGGCCTGCTGTCGCATCCACTTGCATGTCGATGTGTGGCAGTGAGAACGAGTCTTTCGGGCATGCCTTGTTGAGGTCAGTGAAATCAATGCATACCCGCCACTTGTTATTCTTTTTCTTGACTACCACCACGTTTGCGAGCCATTCAGGATAGTGGACCTCCCGGATAAGTCCATTCTTGAGGAGCTTCGTGACTTCATCATTCACTACTTGATTCCTTTCTGGCGCAAACTTTCTCCGTTTTTGTTTCCTTGGCGGGTAATCCGGGGCGACCTGCAACCTGTGAACAATAATCTTAGGGTCAATCCCCGTCATGTCCTCATGGGACCAAGTGAAACAATCGTAACAATCAGATAGGAAGTTGATAAGCTTCTCTCTGAGCTCTGGTTCGAGTTGTGCTCCAATCCGGACTCTGTGGTCTGGAAAGCTCGCATTAATTTGAACTTCATCTATCTCCACCATCTCCTCCTCGATCAGGCTGCGTGGTCTCTTCGTCCGTGCAGCTCGATTATAGTGCTCCGTCTGCTGATTCATGTCTTGAGTGCACTGCAGAGTATCATTCGGGTGTTCCTGCTCTCCCATGTGCTTCGTTTGATGAACATGGTTGAGTGATTCAGGTGTTCCTCCTGGTGTAAGTGATTGATTCGGCGTACACTCTTTATTCATCTTCGAACGGGACGGAGCTTCTTGCTGTAATTGCTACAAGGACGGACTTTTTGCTTTCATAGTGGTTTGGTAGCACGCCCTGGAGTCCTTCTGCTCTCCCTTGATCTCCTTAACTCTCCACTTGGTTGGGAATCGTATGACTTGATGATAGGTGGATGGTACTGCTTCCATCCCGTGGATCCATGGACGGCCTAGGATGACGTTGTATGCTGACGGGGCGTTTACCACGAGAAACCTAGTGGAAAGGTTGATTCCTTCTACGTAGACGGGAAGATCGATCTCCCCTACAATAGTCGTACTCTCGCCACTGAAGCCAGCGAGTACGGCAGCTTTCTTGATTAGTTTGGACTCGTCCAAACCCATCTCCCTGTATGCACTGTAAAATAGAATATTGGCAGAGCTACCATTGTCTATTAGCACACACTTTGTTAAACAGTTAGCAATATAAATGGAAATAACTAAAGCATCATGATGAGGGTGTAGAATCTTGTCTGATTCGGATGTTGCAAAGCTGATTGTTAAAGTTGGATCCGTTAGTCCAGCTTTGCCGAAAGGCGGAACTCCTTATTTGCTTGATCTAGCCTGTCTGGTGTGTCTCTTGGCGGCCGAGTGGGTGATTCCGCTAACTTTGGAACCTCCGGATATCACGTTTACAGTTCTCTCGTGATGTGGCGGGTCTGGTGGGCTGTCATCTCTGTGTTTCTCTTGTCTATCCCTCGCCTGCTGCAGGGTCTGCTTGCCTTTGTCAGTCAAGTAATTGGTGAGGTGCCCTTTTTTCAATAAGTTCGCCACCTCCAGTCTGAGTGCGATGCATTCGTCCGTGCGGTGACCGTGGTCACTATGAAAATCACACCATTTTGATCTGTCTCTTTGGTCGGGTGGATCCCTCATTTTCTCCGGCCAGCTGACCTTATCGCCAAGGTTCATTAAAGCTGTTACAAGCTCTACGGGTGAAATGGACAGGAGGTACTCTGGGAGTTTCGCTCTTTCGCGCGGGCGCGTAGTTGGTGCTTGATCGTAATCTCGCCTCCCCTTGTTCCCTCTCTGAGATGGCGCGTAGGGTTCACTTCGTCTGTCACGATTGTCTCGACCGGATCTCCTGTCGACCCTGTAGTCTCTTTCGGGTCTCTCTGGCGGGAAGACTCTTTGCATATTGTACTGGTCCTCTTCCCATTTGATTTGAGCCCAAGCCTGGATCAACACGTCTTCCATGGTTTTGCATGGATACTTGGTGAGAGTCTTGTATAAGTCTGATCCCGGCAGAAGGCCTTTACGGAAGGCCATGACAGCGGTCTGTTCGCTGCAGTTGGTGATTGATACTTTCTCTTTATTGAAGCGACCGATGTAGTCCCGAAGAGGTTCGCCATGCCTTTGGACAACTGCATACAAGTCTTCTGAGATTTTTTCCAATTTCCTGCTGCTTGCATACTGTTGAACAAAAACATCCGTTAGTTGAGAAAAAGATCTAATTGAATTATTAGGAAGGTTCGTATACCACTGGAGGGCCGGTCCTATTAAGCTAGAATCGAACCCCTTACACATGCACGCCTCCCTCATGTCACGAGGAATAGCAACGGTGAACATTCTTTGACGGTACTGAGCTATATGTCGTCCGGGTCGGATGCACCGTCAAACATCTTAATGTGTGGAAAGCTGAATTTCCTGGGCATCTCCACCAAAGCTATCTCATCCACGAAAGGGGAGTCGGCGTAACAACTTTCTGCACTTTTCTTTATCGGAGCCGGAACTCCCGGGATTCGTTGAATGATGGCCTCCATATCTGTCAACCTTCTAGCCAAGGGAGGATCCAAGTTCTGGTGGGCGCTGAACATGCCATGTCGGCCCTGATCACCAAAAGGTGGTTGATCTGGCGTGTTGCCATTCTGACCGATTGGAACCGCTCACCTCGGTCCCTCTAGTTGACTTGTTGGGGCGTCACACATGAGAGCATCTTCATGTGGTCGTGTCGGCATTACGTGACCACGGGCGATATCGGTTCGGCCGGCCGGGGTGGACTGGTCTATTCCCCCAGTCTCTAAGTTGGCCTGTGTGAGGGCACCTGTGACGTTTGTCCCGGTTGCTCCGGGCGTCCGATCTAGGGTGCGCGTTTCACCTGCATTCACAAGAAGGGTATCCAGGTCAGGATGGATAGTCTCCGATCTATTGTTCCTTACCGATGATGAAGGGTCATCTGGGTTGATCTCAGTTCCATGGGGTGTGAGCGGGACATCCTCTATGTCCACCATGGAGTTGATGGGAACTCGGAATCGGTTAGTACGGAGTGTTTGGATTTGAGGAGGCGTCTGGATCTGGGCGAAAGCATTCAACCGAGCGAGTAGTTCCGCATTCTGTTTTTCCAATAAGAGCCCACTCTCTCGTTCTTGCGTAATTTGGTCGGCCAAAGCGGAGATCCGGGCATTCACCTCCACTTGGGCAAGCAACTCCGATTGGGTTGAACCCAATTGGTCTGAGGCGTTGTTCGGGTCGTGAGCGTCGTTTGGAGCACTCATGGTGTAGCTTGAGATTGCTAGGGCCCCACGGTGGGCGCCAAATTGTAGGGGATGAATCCGACAATTACGGAAGTGACATCAGATACGTCTGGATCGACGGGCACTAGCAACCTGAGACCACAAGCAACGTTAGAGCCCTCCGAAGAGCACCGGTGGGGGTGTCGATGGAAGGGCCTCCGACGCTCAAGTC
The DNA here is from genome assembly GCF_028751815.1 of Salvia miltiorrhiza. Lineage (NCBI taxonomy): Eukaryota > Viridiplantae > Streptophyta > Magnoliopsida > Lamiales > Lamiaceae > Salvia > Salvia miltiorrhiza. The sequence continues at coordinate 56,288,438 of NC_080394.1, read as the reverse complement.
AGTGAAATGATATAAACAATAACGTAAGTAACGTAACGACAATAATTAAACGATGGAGAGGAGATAGAGAAAAGATAGTAAGAAGGGAATTCTCCGGATGATCGGGAGGATCCAGTAGTCGGAGGCAGAGCTAATGAACGATGTGGAGTAAGGGCGACGAACGTCCGGGCTAGCGGGGCTAAGCGAGCGATCGGAACCCTTGAGAGTTGTGAGCGTGGAGGCGGAACAGAAGAGCGGGGAGAACGGGAGATCAATGGAGTGAGAGATCGTAAGTATGAGCATCAATGACCGCCTCCCCGCTGCTCTAGTGATTTTGTCTATATATAGGTCATGAACCTGCAGAGGGGTGACTAGGGTTAGGGTTTGCTGGAATACTCCTTGAAACCCTAACGGTTCCGATTTCTCCGGAGTCCATCTGCCGTAACCTTCGTTTGACCTAGTCACCCATTAACTGTTGAATTTTAGGGTTTTACTTAGTGGGTTCACGTATCTCCCGCGCATGGGCCTTCTTTGGACCTTATATTATGAATGTGATATGGACCACTTTGTCGGGCTGAGCTGATTAGTCGAGCGCTGCCGGCAGAGCTGAGCTGATTAGTCGAGCGCTGCCTGACTCAACCTAGAACACCTCTAGTTTGACTTGCAATAGAACAAGGACATCCTAGTGATGGTAAGTTGACCCAGTGTCATCTCTCAAGGAAGATCTTAAAGGGCAATTAATTATATCACGAAAAAGCAATAAACTTAATATTATTAAACTAAAACATGGAAAGTAAATTAACTGAATTTAACTTAACTAGGCAAAAAGGAATTATTAACTAATGCTTGTAATTTAAACTTAACTAAAAACTTAATCTTAAAATTAGGCATGAAACTATTAAAGCCTAGGCAAGAATTAAATGAACTTAAAGTAAAGAATTAACTAGGCAAATTAAATTTAAATAACTTTAATTAAAATCTTCTAATCTAATCTAACTAGGCAGAAACTAAATTGCATAATTTAAAGAAAGCATCACATAAACTAAATTTGCAGAATTTAGAGAAAGCATAAGTAAAAGCAAATAAATAAACTTGATTAAAGAAATGCCGTAAATTCGTCTGGAGAAGTAATCTGTCACGTAATCACAACTCTAAACGAAAACTAATCTAAAACATGAATTGAAAGAACATAAATCGAAACTAACTAAGAAAGCAATAAAAACCTAACTTTGGCTAACTAGGCGTGAACTCAAAATTAGGGCAAAAGACGTTCGTTCTTCAATGCAAAACAAAGCCCTATTTATAGACTTCTCCTCAAAAGTTCCCATCCAAAGCTGGACTCCTAAAGGCAATAGAATCGTGCAAGATAAGGTAACTCCAGCTGGCGTGCTCTTCAAGAAATCCCATCCTGGCGAGAATCATCAATTCTGCACGTTCAGCTCTAAAAAGGGCAGTGCAGAGCTGAAAGTCAGCTCTAGCAGTCAAGGCAGAGCTGGAAGTCAGCTCTGGAAATTTAGCTCTGGCGAAAGTAACTCTGCTCTGAAAGGCGAACTCTGGTGCGTCAGCTCGGGAAAGGTAGTCAGAGCTGAAAAGTCAGCTCTGGCGAGAAGGGCAGAGCTGGAAAGTCAGCTCTGGCGAGATGGGCAGAGCTCGCAGCTCAGCTCGGGCGAGATGGGCAGAGCTCGCAGCTCAGCTCTGGCGAGATGGGCAGAGCTGAACAGCTCTGGCGAGATGGGCAGAGCTCGAAGCTCAGCTCTGGCGAGATGGGCAGAGCTCGAAGCTAAGCTCTGAAGACAGAGCTACGCTCGCAGCTTAACTCTTGCGAAAGAGCTATGCTCGAAGCTCAGCTCTGACAACAGAGTTACGCTCGCAGCTCAGCTCTGGCGATAGAGCTATGCTCGCAGCTCAACTCTGGGGATAGAGCTATGCTCGCAGCTCAGCTCAGCTCTGCAGCGCGGGCTTTCCAAATCAGCTCAGCTCTGGCAACAGAGCTATGCTCGCAGCTCAGCTCAGCTCTGCGGTATGGTGTTGGGCTTGCAGCTCAGCTCTTCATTACAGTGCTGGGCTCGCAGCTCAGCTCTGCACACCAGAACACCCAAAAAACGCCAAATTCATCCAAATTCTCCAAAATTGCACTCTTCCCTCAATAAAACCTAAATCTCCTGCAAAGCATAAAATAAACCATAAAATGCACCAATTTCTAGAAGATTTAACTCAAAACATGCTCATGCAAACCCTTAAAATTAGAACAATTAAGCATAAATCAACCCCCCACACTTAGCCTTTTGCTTGTCCTCAAGCAAAATCCGTATGAATCCTAGGAAGAGATTGATTTCAACAATGCTAATTTCCATCCAAAGATTCACAAAGTCAATTCAAAAATTTACAATCGACACACATCTCTGATCATGCAAGTAACTCAAAGTTTAAGAAGCAACAAAGCAGTAATATAAGCAATTCGATCAGACCCAATTCTCCGCTAGAAGTGAATTCCCTAATATGATCGCCTTTATAATCAATATCACCATTTTTTTCACACTTTCTGTGCTTAAGATTTCGACAGTTGAGCCATAATTCATGAAATAAAAACCATTTGGATGTGATCAAAGTCTTTTCACGTGGTTTCCCATGCTCATAATTAGACTAGAGGAGCAGAGACTCAGAGCTGTCACGTTTTAGAACAGGCCAGATGTTTCAGAGCTGGCAATATTAGAGCTGATTTTCAGCGTTTTTCACAGATAAGATATGATCGTAGGTAATCACAATGACAACACTCCTTCTAGCATCTACCGGACAAATCACGTTTTACTTACTTACAATCGTGTTGCAACAAAACTCATAATTCTTGGCATAATCAAGAGACATATATTAAAAATAAAACAAGAATAACCACCATTCATTCACATACCCGAAATGCACATCAAAAACTATATTCTCTTCCACAAATTCATAAAAAATTCGCATGAGACAAAGACCAACAACTAAGCATAGAAAGACTAATCTCGCCCAATTGAAAGTATAAGCACAACAAAACACCCCCACACACTTAAAGCATGCCATGTCCTCAGGGCAAAAGAAAAAGAGTTAGAAAACATCCCTGATTATCGGCATTGAAATGCTAAACCATCGTTAGAGGCGGCGAAAAGTGAGGTTTGCGGCCTTTTGCAGATTAGAGAAGGCAGCGCTGAACTGGGCAGCGCTGAACTGGGCAGTGCTGAACTGGGCAGCGCTGAATCTGGGCAGCGCAGGATCTGGACAGCGCAGGATCTGGGCAGCGCTGAATCTGGGCAGCGCTGAAAATAAAACATGAACACCTCCAGAAAATCAAAGTATCCGCTCAAGCAACCAAAGACTAGGAACGAAACAAAAACGGAAAAAACAAAGAACAAGAAAAACAAAAACATAAACTAAACTAACGGTGGGTTGCCTCCCACCAAGCGCTAGTTTTAGAGTCGCCAGCCCGACGTAGAGGATCCTTTAACCAAAATCGCTATGAAACGTCAGCTGAATTAGTCCTCGTGAAAGCACATCATCCTCCAGTTCAGCTGCGGGTTCTCTTAATGAGCAAGTAGAGCTCATTGCGTTCATCATTCTCTCGAACCAAGAGCTATGTCGAGATCTCTCCTCTTTCTTCTCTTCCAAAGGTGGTGCACTCTGCACTCTTAGCACGTCATCATCCTTGCATGGCAGCACATCAGCCCGTTCTTCCTCAACGGTTGCATCCTCTTTCACGGTAGTTGGCACCTTATGAACGACATTATCGTCAAGTGGAAGCTTGGCCAAAAACTGATCTTCAATGGCCTCCTCATCCTGCAAATTATCAAGAAAAATTTGTATAATTTTGTCCTCTTCGGGACTAGTGCTCTCCAGCACTGGCGAACTGGTCAGGGCTGGCGGACTAGTCAGGGCTGGCTGACTGGGCAGGCTGGGCTCGTCAGGTCTGAGCTCTGCAGGGCTGGACTGGGCAGTGCTGAACTGGGCAGCGCTGCACTTGGCAGAGCTGGTGCGGTGGTCAGAGCTGGTAGACAATTGTCAGCGCTGAAAATTTCCACTTCTTCCGCATGGTCAGAAATCTCAATAACAGAACAGATATGCATTAAAGAAGTCGAAATAGCAGGCTTCTTATGGAAGACAGAGAACGTTACCAATCTACCTGACCCGGCCATGCTCAAAGTTCCAGAACTCATGTCAATGCGAGTCTGGGTAGTAGCCATAAAAGGTCGGCCAAACAGCACAAGATGTCCGTTCTCTCCTGTAATGCCTTTCCCTTCATCGAGCACCACAAAATCTGCCAGTACCTTGATCCCTCTCACCGTTACTTCTACCTCCTCCAAGAGTCCACATGGGCGGGTTATAGCTCCGTCAGCTAGCTGGAGTTTCATATTTGTGCGTTTTAGCTCATCCTCCTTCCTGCCCAATTTCTGAAATATAGCAAACGACATCAAGTTGACTGCCGCACCCAAGTCTAACATACCCGAGAACTCTCCAGCCTTTCCTAAACAAATACCAAGAATGAAACTTCCTGGATCTCCTTGCTTCGGTAGTGGTTTGGTTGGATCTACAATCATTGGTGGCAGAGGTGGGCTGGGACGTTGGACAGCTTTCGGTGGTCGATATGGCGTAGTGGACTTGTGGAGTTTCAGCTCTGGCCGCCTGATCATCTCTGGCCGTCGGGTCTGCTCTGGCTGCCTTCTTGACAGCACTGGAGTCGGCAGCACTGGACTTTGCAGGGCTGGAGGTTGCATAGCTAGAATTGGCAGGGCTGAATTATGCAGAGCTGGATTCTGCAGAGCAGGATTTTGCATAGCTGGAATATGCAAAGTTGGATTCGGCAAAGCTGAATTCTGCAGCGCTGGATGTTGCAGGGCTGGATTCTGCAGGGCTGGATGTGGCAGGGCTGGATTCGGCAGGGCTGGATTTCACATCTGCTCTGCTACCTTCCTCTCCTCTGGTACCCTGATCAGCTCTGGCATCCTGGACAGTGCTGGCGGTGTATTCTGCTCTGGCAGCGCAGTAATGGCCAGAGCCTGATGTAGCTGGTTCTGCTGCTGCTGTAGTTGGTTCAGAGTGCCCGACAGTTGCCCCACGGTGGTCTCAAGTCTTTTTATGGTTGCGGACTGAGATTCCAATCTGCTTAGTCATCTCCATGTTTTGCTTGGTCATCTCTATAAACGACTGCATAGTATCTTCTAAGGTTGACTTCTGTTGTGGAGCATTCTGAAATTGTTGAGCAGGTTGAAAATTTCCTTGCTGCTGACCTCTCCATCCGCCATTGAAGTTCTGCTTGCCTTGATTATAATTTATGCTCTGCGCAGGGACAGGTGCAACTTCCGTTTGGCTTAACTTGAGCTGTGTACTTTGCGCATAATTGAGGCCAATTGTTTCTGCATCTCAAACTGGTGCTTTACAGCGCTGGCCTCAACTCTCTTCCCACGGACTGATTTTTGTTGAGAGCTCTCCGCTAAAGTTTTGAATATTTCGTTTAGCTCTGCTGCAGTCTTCCGAGCTATGTTACCTCCTGCAGTGCTGTCCACCATAAATTGGGCAGTTTGCACTAACCCATCCTATAAGTATTGCATTAACATCACGTTTGTCAGCTGATGTTGTGGACACTGGCGGAGGAGTTCTTAATGTTGTCTATGATTTCGTAAGCTTATAATCTAGTTTGTATACTCTGGAGTTGTAAAGTTTACTCTGGTGAAGTTGCCAGAGCAGAGGAATCGCTGCTGCCAGAGCAGAGGATTCGCTGGTGGCAGACCAGAGGAATCGGTTCGCCAGAGGAATCGGTTCGTCAGAGGAATCGGTCTTCTGCCAGAGCAGAGAGATCGCGCCGCTGGTAGAGCAGAGAGGTCGCACTGATGCCAGAGTCAGAGCCGAGGCATATCAGAGTCAGAGTTGCCAAGGCAGAGTCAACACTCCAGAGACAGAGTCAAAGTTTCTTTTGCAGAGCTAACTGTTTTGCATAACGGTTTCTTTGATGGTTGTTTACAGCTTGTTATTTTCAAAGCTTGCTATATAATGAGCAATTGGGTGTCTAATGTAAAAACACCAGTCAACACTTGTAACACCTTGTAAAATTCTCAGTTCGGGAATCAATAGTAGAAGCTCCCTTTCTTGGTCCCGTGGATGTAGGGTTTCAGCCCGAACCACGTAAATCTTTTGTGTTCATCGCAATTTCTTCGTCAATTTACTTTACAAGTGGCGCCGTCTGTGGGAATTCTTGATCCACAACCAACGCAGGAATGTCGATGCCACGAATTGAGACCGAGAAGTTTACGGGGAAAAATGATTTTGGGTTATGGCGTATCAAGATGCGTGCATTGTTGACCCAGCAAGGTTTGGCGGCAGCTCTGAAAGGGGATGATAAATCTTCTTCATCGGCGGTTACAAGGGATTCCGCGGCAGCTGTGGAGGCAGAACTCAAGAAAGCAGAAATGCGTGAGAGGTCCCATAGCCTTATCATCCTATGCCTAGGTGATAAGGTTTTGAGGAAGGTAGCCAGGGAGAAATCTGCAGCGGCGGTGTGGGCAAAGTTGGAGGCGATTTACATGACGAAATCGCTTGCGAATCGGTTGTTCTTGAAGCAAAGGTTGTACTCCTACAGAATCTTGGATGGAAAACCGATTGATGATCAATTGGAGATATTCAATAAGATCATTGATGATCTTGAAAATGTTGATGTGCGAATAGGAGATGAGGATCAAGCAATTATCCTACTCAATGCTCTCCCGAGTTCATATGATCAACTCAAGGATGCTATGTTGTATGGGAGAGAAAGTGACATCACAGTGGAGGAGGTTCAGTCTGCTCTGAAATCTAAGGAACTGCAGAAGGCATCATCAACATCAGCTCACAAGAAAGAGTCTGTTGGTGAGGGCTTGACTGTAAAACAGAAAGGGGATAAATCCAAGAAATCCAAGAAGGAATTCAAGAAGGGTAAACAGGAGAAGGGAAACAAGAACTCTGATGATGATGTTCAAACTTGCTATCACTGCAAGAAGCCGGGCCATTGGAAGAGGGACTGCCACATTTGGAAGAAAAACCAAAAGCAGTCCAACACTACCAAGAAGCAAGAGCAGTGTGACACTGCAGAGGCTTTGAATGTGATGCAAGGTGATTTGGATGACCAATGGATACTGGATTCAGGGTGCTCCTTCCACATATGTCCAGTTAAAAGTTGGTTTACTGATTTGCAATTTCAATCGGAAGGAACAGTGGTTCTTGAAAATAACCAGACCTGTGAAATCAAAGAAAATGGGAGTATAAAGTTCAGACTGCATGATGGCACCATCAGGACTTTGATGGAGGTGAGGTACATCCCTAGTCTGAAAAGAAATCTGATATCCCTTGGATATCTTGAAACGAAGGGGTATGAATGGAGATCTGTAAAGGGTGGAGTTGTTGTCACCAAAGACAACAAGGTCATTTTGAAGGGGATGAGGAGGAATGGTTTATATTACCTTGAAGCAACAGCCATCACAGGGCAGTCCGACTCCATGAAGAAAGATGAATCAATCTTGTGGCATAAAAGATTGGCTCATGTTGGAGAGAAAGGGCTCAATCAGTTGCTGAAACAGAACAAGATCAGCAACCCTATTCCATTCAAGGTGGACATGTGTGAGCAGTGCATCTTAAGCAAAAGTAAGAGACTCCCATTTGATACAGGTAAACATACATCTAAAGCTCCTCTGGATTATGTTTACTCTGATTTGTGGGGACCAACACAAACTGAAAGTCTTGGAAAAGGGAGATATTACATGTCTATAATGGATGATTACTCTAGGAAGTTGTGGATTTTCATCTTGAAGGATAAAACTGAGGCACTAGAGAAATTCAAAGTGTGGTGTAATGAGGTGGAGACTGAAAAGGCGACCAAGGTGAAGTGCCTGAGGACTGATAATGGTTTGGAATTTGTGTCCAAGGAATTCAATGATTTCTGCTCTGGAAGGGGAATCCGGAGACACAAGACAGTCCCAGGAACTCCACAGCAGAATGGGGTTGTTGAGAGGATGAATAAGACCATTCTGGAAATGATAAGGTGTATGTTGTTTGACTCAGGGATGCCAAAGAAATTCTGGGCAGAGGCTGCTGTCACTGCAGCCTATTTGATTAACAAATCTCCTTCATCCGCTATTGAATTCAGAATTCCAGATGAGCTCTGGTATGGTTCTACATCCAACTATTCACAGTTGAAGATTTTTGGGTGCAGAGCATACATACATGTCAGACAAGAGAAGCTTGAACCAAGAGCCTTAAAATGTGTGATGTTGGGCTACCCCAAGGGTGTGAAGGGGTACAAGTTGTGGTGCACTGAACCAGGAATGGGGAGAGTATACATCAGCAGAGATGTAGTTTTTGATGAAGCTCTCATGCCTTATAAAGTAGGATCTGATCTAGAGAAAGAAAATGCAGATGGTAAAATTCTGTTGGATGAATTGTTTGATAGAAACCATGCTGATAATGAATCAGGTGGAGCAACTGAAGTCTCTCAACAAGCTGCAGATGATGAAGATGTTGGGAGCAGCTCTGATAATCTAAGCTCATACCAACTAGCAAGGGATCGAGCAAGGAGGCAGCCCAAGCCACCTCAGAGATATAACCAAGCTGAGATGGTATACTTTGCTTTGAGCATTGCAGAGGAGCTGGAGTATCAGGAGCCCAAATCCTATGCAGAGGCTATGAAGGGACCAGAGAGAGAACAATGGCTCTTAGCCATGAAGGAGGAGATGAACTCTCTTGAAAGGAATGGTACCTGGATACTGGTGTCAAAGCCACTGAACAAGAAATTAGTAAGCTGCAAATGGATCTTCAAGAAGAAGATTGAGGTTATTGGGAAGGAGCAGACCAGGTACAAAGCAAGATTGGTGGCAAGAGGTTTCACTCAAAAGGAGGGAATTGATTATAATGAAGTATTCTCACCTGTGGTTAAGCATACTTCCATCAGAGTTATGCTGTCAGTTGTAGCTCAGTTTGATATGGAGCTTGAGCAGATGGATGTTAAAACCGCATTTCTACATGGAGAGTTGGAGGAGAAGTTCCATATGGTCCAGCCTGAGGGGTTTGTACATCCAGAGACAAGCAACAAGGTGTGTTTACTTCAGAAAAGCTTATATGGTCTCAAACAGAGTTCAAGGCAATGGTACAAAAGGTTTGATGAGCATATGGAGTTGATGGGATTCACAAAGTCTGCATATGATAGCTGCGTTTATTTGAAGAAAAGGAATGAAGTTACTGTTGCATATTTGCTGCTATATGTAGATAACATGTTAATAGCTAGCAAAGATAAGGCTGAAATCAAGGTAATCAAAGATGGTTTGAATCAAGAGTTTGAAATGAAAGATCTTGGTGCAGCCAAAAGGATTCTTGGGATGGATATCGTGAGAGACAGGAAGGCTGGAAAGCTATGGTTATGTCAAAAAGATTACATATTGAAGATGTTAAGGAAATTCAATATGCATGAATCAAAGGATGTTACAGTGCCCCTAGCTGTTCATCTGCAACTCTCAGATAAACAGAAACCAAAGAATGACACAGAGAGACACCAAATGATAAATATACCTTACTCAAATTTAGTGGGAAGCTTGATGTACACAATGGTCTGCACTAGGCCAGACATTGCACAAGCTATAAGTGTTATGAGCAGGTATATGGCGGATCCTGGTAGAGAGCATTGGGAAGCTCTCAAGAAGGTGCTGAGCTACTTAAAGGGCAGTGCAGACCGAGCTGTTTTGTTCCAGAGGAAGGAAGACATCAGCAAGCCTTTCTTGATGGGATACACTGACTCTGACTATGCTGCTAACATAGACAACAGGAGATCTCAGTCAGGTTACATTTTCACACTCTTTGGATCAGCTGTTAGTTGGAAATCTTCACTACAATCTGTAGTTGCATTATCAACCACTGAAGCAGAGTACATGGCTGCAACCGAAGCTGTCAAGGAAGTTGTGTGGCTCAAAGGATTAGTGCACGATTTTGGTATTGAGGAAAGTTCTGTAACTTTGAAGTGTGACAGTCAGAGTGCTTTGTATCTTATGAAACATCAAACTTTTCATGAGAGATCTAAGCACATAGATGTCAGAATGCATTTCATAAAGGATATAGTTGATCAAGGACTGGTGAAGATGGAAAAAGTTGGGACAGAGGAGAATGCAGCTGATGCGCTGACTAAGACTTTGCCTACTGCTAAGTTTGAGCATTGTCTTAAGTTGGTAAATCTGCTGATTTGAAGTTTGATATAGAATTAAAATGTTTCGGAGAAAGAACTGGAGCCTTTGTTATTGTTGTCGATTATTAGCTTAGAAATCAGGTGGAGATTTGTTGTCTATGATTTCGTAAGCTTATAATCTAGTTTGTATACTCTGGAGTTGTAAAGTTTACTCTGGTGAAGTTGCCAGAGCAGAGGAATCGCTGCTGCCAGAGCAGAGGATTTGCTGCTGGCAGACCAGAGGAATCGGTACGCCAGAGGAATCGGTTCGTAAGAGGATTCGCTGCTGGCAGACCAGAGGAATCGGTACGCCAGAGAAATCGGTTCGTCAGAAGATTCGCTGCTGGCAGACCAGAGGAATCGGTTCGCCAGAGGAATCGGTTCGTCAGAGGATTCGCTGCTGGCAGACCAGAGAAATCGGTTCGCCAGAGGAATCGGTTCGTCAGAGGAATCGGTCTTCTGCCAGAGCAGAGAGATCGCGCCACTGGCAGAGCAGAGAGGTCGCGCTGATGCCAGAGTCAGAGCCGAGGCATATCAGAGTCAGAGTTGCCAAGGCAGAGTCAACACTCCAGAGACAGAGTCAAAGTTTCTTTTGCAGAGCTAACTGTTTTGCATAATGGTTTCTTTGATGGTTGTTTACAGCTTGTTATTTTCAAAGCTTGCTATATAATGAGCAATTGGGTGTCTAATGTAAAAACACCAGTCAACACTTGTAACACCTTGTAAAATTCTCAGTTCGCAAATCAATAGTAGAAGCTCCATTTCTTGGTCCCGTGGATGTAGGGTTTCAGCCCGAACCACGTAAATCTTTTGTGTTCATCGCAATTTCTTCGTCAATTTACTTTACACTTAAAATCTTTCCCAAGCTTCATGTAAAGGCTCGATCCTTGGGTGAATTCCATGATTTGCATTCTAAGCTTCTGTGTCTTGTGGCTGGGATAATATTTAAGCATGAATTTCTTACAAGCTTCTCCCCAAGTGGTGATGGAGTTGGGCGGCAGAGTTAGCATCCACATCCTCGCTCGATCCTTAAGTGCATAGGGAAAGCACTTGAGCTTTAATTGGTCCTCCGTGAGATTCAGCAATCGAATGGTTTGCACTTGCGTGCAAAAATCGCGCATGAATTGCAGGGCATCCTCACTCGGCATCCCGTGAAACACCGACAGCAAACTTGAGTCATTTGGTTTGAGATTGTAGTTTCTCACGACGGCAGGGAGCACGATCGCTGAAGTGTTTATGTCTCCAATTACAGGCCTGGTAAAGTCTCCCATGTATTCCATATTTTGAGCCATCTCCTTCTTCTCCTCGTTTGTATTCTGCTCAGTGCTGAAATTAGTAGGGCTGGCCTGGTCTGCGCTGGAGTTGGCAGAGCTGGCCTGGGCTGCGCTGGCAGCGCTGAACTCGGCAGGGCTGGCAGCGCTGAACTCGGCAGGGCTGGTAGCGCTGAACTCGGCAGGGCTGGCAGTGCTGAACTCGGCAGCGCTGGCAGTGGCAGCGCTGAACTCGGCAGGGCTGGCAGCGCTGAATTCGGCAGGGCTGGCAGCGCTGAACTCGGCAGGGCTGGCAGTGCTGAACTCGGCAGCGCTGATAGCGGCAGCGCTGAACTCGGCAGGGCTGGCAGTGCTGGCAGCGCTGAACTCGTCTGAACAAACACTAACAAACGGATCAAACGCACCGGCGGGAAAGAAAAGTAAAAACAAAACGTAAAGTAAAGAAAGCAATTAAAAACGAAAAGAAAAGTGACACAACTAAACGCCTAAAACCTTCCCCGGCAACGGCGCCAAAATTTGACTCAACCTAGAATACCTCTAGTTTTACTTGCAATAGAACAAGGACATCCTAGTGATGGTAAGTTGACCCAGTGTCATCTCCCAAGGAAGATCTTAAAGGGCAATTAATTATATCACGAAAAAGCAGTAAACTTAAGATTATTAAACTAAAGCATGGAAAGTAAATTAACGTGAATTTAACTTAACTAGGCAAAAAGGAATTATTAACTAATGCTTGTAATTTAAACTTAACTAAAAACTTAATCTTAAAATTATCTAGGCGTGAAACTATTAAACCCTAGACAAGAATTAAATGAACTTAAAGTAAAGAATTAACTAGGCAAATTAAATTTAAATAACTTTAATTAAAATCTTCTAATCTAATCTAACTAGGCAGAAACTAAATTGCATAATTTAAAGAAAGCATCACATAAACTAAATTTGCAGAATTTAGAGAAAGCATAAGTAAAAGCAAATAAATAAACTTGATTAAAGAAATGCCGTAAATTCGTCTGGAGAAGTAATCTGTCACGGTACTGGGCTTGCAGCTCAGCGCTGCATTACAGTGCTGGGCTCGCAGCTCAGCTCTGCACACCAGAACACCCAAAAAATGCCAAATTCATCCAAATTCTCCAAAATTGCACTATTCCCTCAATAAAACGTAAATATCCTGCAAAGCATAAAATAAACCATAAAACGCACCAATTTCTAGAAGATTTAACTCAAAACATGCTCATGCAAACCTTTAAAATTAGAACAATTAAGCATAAATCTCTGCCGGCAGAGCTGAGCTGGCCAGTCGGGCGCTTCCGACAGAGCTGAGTTGGTCAGTCGAGCGCTGCCGGCAGAGCTGAGTTGGTCAGCCGAGCGCTGCCGGGCGGATCTGCGCAGGGCTGCGCTCCCCGGCAGGGCTTCGCTCCCCAGCAGGGCTTCGCTGAGCAGCGCTCCGGGGCAGGGCTGCGCTCCGTGGCAGGGCTGCGTTGAGCAGCGCTCCAGGGCGGGGCTACACTGAGCAGCGCTCCGGGGCAGGGCTGCACTGAACAGCGCTCTGGGGCAGGGCTACACTGAGCAGCACTCTGGGGCATGGCTGCGTTATGGGGCAGAGCTGCGCTGTGCCGCGCTCTGGGGCAGGGGTGCGCTGGGCAGCGGTCCGAGGCAGGGCTGCGCTGGACAGCGCTCCGGGGCAGAGCTGCGCTGAGCTGTGCCCTGGGGCAGGGCTGTGCTGGGTAGTGCTCCGGGGCAGAGCTGCGCTGAGCTGCGCCCTGGGGCAGGGCTGTGCTGGGTAGTGCTCCGGGGCAGAGCTGCGCTGGGCAGCGCTCCGGGGCAGAGCAGCGCTCCGGGGCAGAGCTGCACAGAGTAGCGCTCCGGGGCTGGGCTGCGCTGGGCAGTGCTCAGGGGCAGAGCTGCGCTGTGTAGCGCTCTGGGGCAGGGCTGCGTTGAGCAGCGCTCTGAGGTAGAGCAACGCTCCGCGGCAGGGCTGCACTGAGCAGCGCTCCGGGGCAGGGCTGCACTGAGCAGCGCTCCGGGGCTGGGTTGCGCTGGGCAGTGCTCAGGGGCAGAGCTGCGCTGTGTAGCGCTCTGGGGCAGGGCTGCGCTGAGCAGTGCTCTGAGGCAGAGCAACGCTCCGCGGCAGGGCTGCACTGAGCAGCGCTCCAGGGCAGGGCTGCACAGAGCAGCGCTCCGGCGCAGGGCTGCACTGAGAAGTGCTTCCGGGGCACGCTGCACTGGGCTGTCGAGAGTTTCCCGGCAGGGTTGGCAACAGCTCTGACCATTGAGCTGGGCTGCTCCGGTCTCTGCTCCTTATTGGAAAAACTAAAATAAACCCAAAATTGCGGGATTTAAGAAAAACATAAAAATAAAAATAAACAAGAAGGAGATGTAAAATAACGGTTAATTTAGTAACCCTAATAGCCCATTATATGTCCCTAATTATGAGGAGGGTGGTTAATTGCCCGTTATAAATCCATTCAAGAATAACCTCCACTCCCACGTTCATCTCTTTCTCTCTCTGACACACGCACTCACACACCGCTATTCATAAGCTTCTTTTGAGTTTGTTAAGATTTTCTACTGACATTCAAGGCTAGTAGTTAAAAGACACAATCTTTCTCAGGTATCGCTTTGTCTTTTTCATTATCTTCTTTAACTTCAATTTTGCCTCCTTAATTTTCTACTTCAATGCTTACTTCTGCTTCATACTAGGTTAACCTTTGTCATCATCATGTTCTAACAATTGAGATATCGATTTCACAGGTAATCCCTTCATCAATGGCGTTGAGCTACTACTCCAACTGGACCTCTTTTCTGCAGCCAGACTACTCCGGCGATGATCCAGAGCTCCAATCTTTTTTGAACCCGGACGACTATTTCGCTGACTCCTTCTGCTACTCTCTTCTTTGCGACGACCTCACTTATCATGCTAATGGACTTCCCTTGGATTTGGATAATCTCACAACTGCAACCCAACCCCCACCTTTTCTTTTGCCGCACCAACAACAACAATCCCAGGCGCCCTTGTTCCACTTACCCAAACGCCACAAGCTCTACGATTACTCCCTGCCCGAATTTGTCTTGCCGCCGCTGTTGCCTCAGTTCCCTGCCGCGGATTTCAGCACGGGGAGCTGTGAGAGCGCCAAGAACGAAACAAGCTTATCAGCGCAGAGCATTGCAGCGAGGCAGAGGCGGCGGAAGATCACAGTGAAGACGCAAGAACTCGGGAAGCTGGTTCCCGGCGGGCAGAGGATGAACACGGCGGAGATGCTGCAATCCGCCTACAACTACATCAAGTTCTTGCAAGCGCAAGTTGCTCTCCTTGAATTCCTTGGTTCGCATCATCAGGTACTTAACTAACTAACTAATCATTTTTTCATTGAATTAATTATACATTAATCATCATGAACAATTGCAGGAGGTACCATTCGAGGGTGAAGAAGAGCTCCAGAATCTTTTAGAATCTCCTTTGATTCAAGAAAAGATATACTCCACTCAACATTGCTTGCTTCCAAACAAGTTGGCGGAACAAGTTCCATTACTCAAATCCAATCCACATTTGCTGGAAAAGGATCATTGAAGGACGAAATTAACTTACGCCCGCTGCCTAGCTAGTTCTAATTGTTTTAGTTTAGGCTGATCTTGACTTCTATGTTGTTTAGTTTAATTTAAGGCAACCTCTTCATGCCTTGTGTTTTTTAGTTACTTGCTTGTATTCCTTACAGGCTAGGATATATGTTAGGTTAAATAGGCTCTTTACTTGAGGAAAAAAATGTTGTATTTTTTTCTTAGTGTAAGTTATCCTGATCCTAACATTACATTATTCATATACAATGAGTATGCATTCTTGGTTAATCCCATATTCCCTTATGTGATTGAGTCAGTGCTGGATTTTCAACTCTTGATTATCAGCGCTGGATGGGCGGCGCTGGATTTTCAACTCCGGATGGGCAGCGCTGGATGGTCAGTGCTGGATTTTCAACTCTTGATTATCAGCGCTGGATGTGCAGTGCTGGATTTTCAACTCCGGATGGGCAGCGCTGGATGGTCAGTGCTGGATTTTCAACTCTTGATTATCAGCGTTGGATGGGCAGTGCTGGATTTTCAACTCCCGATGGGCAGCGCTGGATGGTCAGTGCTGGATTTTCAACTCTTGATTATCAGCGCTGGATGGGCGGTGCTGGATTTTCAACTCCGGATGGGCAGCGCTGGATGGTCAGTGCTGGATTTTCAACTCTTGATTATCAGCGCTGGATGTGCAGTGCTGGATTTTCAACTCCGGATGGTCAGTGCTGGATTTTCAACTCTTGATTATCAGCGCTGGATGTGCAGTGCTGGATTTTCAACTCCGGATGGGCAGCGCTGGATGGTCAGTGCTGGATTTTCAACTCTTGATTATCAGCGCTGGATGGGCGGCGCTGGATTTTCAACTCCAGATGGTCAGTGCTGGATTTTCAACTCTTGATTATCAGCGCTGGATGGGCGGCGCTGGATCTTCAACTCCGGATGGGCAGCGCTGGATGGTCAGTGCTGGATTTTCAACTCTTGATTATCAGCGCTGGATGGGCAGCGCTGGATGGGCAGTGCTGGATGAACAATGTCTCTGCACAGTCCATACACCCAAGCTTCGCGTGCATGTTAAGCAACGAATTGTTTACGTGCAGATCTCCCAAAAAACCAACTTTAACAAGTAGACCATGTATCTGTTCCCCGTGCATCACATGCCTTTTCCCCTCATTGCCATTACCGAATTCACATTTGGAACAAACACTCAACACACTTGAAAGCGAGACACAATCTATGATCCTCTCTCGATGCATCAATCTAAACATGTCAAATGCTTCATCCATGCGATCAGCTCCTACTAACCCCTCCATCATTGCAGTGAATGAGACCTCATTATGCTCCGGCAAGTCCTCAAAAACCATTATCGCGTCTTCTATAGAAACACACTTCATATACATTCCCAACAAAGCATTCCCAACGTACAAATTCGCGCTAAGTCCGAGCTTGGTAGCAAGTCCATGGTACTCCCTGCCACACTCCACATTGCCCAAACCCCCACAAGCACTCAAAACACTGGCCAACGTGAAGCGGGTGGGCACGAAACCATTCAACCTAATAGCGTAGTAACTCACCAAGGCCTTATCTTCAAGACCATTTCTTTACAGCATACTAATAATCAAGTTCCAAGAAACGGAGTTCCTTTCCGGCATTTGATCGAACACTTGATATGCATTATCGACGTCATTTAATTTGCAGTAAGAATCTAAAATAGCGTGGTAGGAGAATATGTTTCTCAGAGGCATTTGGTCGAACAGGCGGCGGCCGGCTGACGTACGGCCGCATTTTGAATATAGCTCAATCAGGCGGTTCACCAGAAAAGTATTTGAAATTTTACCGGTGCGAAAAATCTGAGCTTGAATTATTTTTCCTGCCTTGTACGCTTTATGATCTATGCAATTTTGCAGCAAATTCGCCAACGAAACAGAGGCATTCCTGCTTTGCATTTCTAACAAATTAAACAAAATTAGGCGGAATTCCGCTTATCAACATTTTTGAATTGAAAAAACGTATTGGGCCCAAATTGGGCCGTTTAATCATATTAGGCAAGAAAAAAGCCCAGTTATTAAACATTGTATAATTCTCTTTCTTAATGGTACAACATAATGATGCGTGAATCGGGATGTACCACCTCCTACTGCACAGAATCCCTATTCCCATTATTCCTGAGAGTCGCCCACCGCACAAATCTAGTTTGTCGAGAGTTGGTATGAATCAGCTCAACTGCGTCCAAATGGACGGCGGTGGAGTGGACTCCGACGGCCGCCAATTCAAGAGCGCGGAGGAGATGTGGCGGGAAGCGGTGGGGGACGGCGACCCCCTCAAGAAATCGCAGTGGTATTCGCAGGGCGTCGGCTATTGGCAGGTTAGTCTCTCTCTCTCTCTCTTTTTGTCTTTTTTCTTTTTTTTAAAAATGAAAAATATCGTATGCCTAGTTGCTCATCGGCGTGGTTAGGTGTTTGAATTTCCGCCCCCAAAAAGAAAGCCTGATTGCTTGTATGTGTAGTTGGAAAACAGTAAGCTCTGCTTGTTTGGGTTTATGGCTGACATAAAAGAAAAATGAAGGCTACTTGCAGGGACGGAGCCAGGAATTAAGTTCGGGGGCTGAACTTGTACCCGCCCCCGAGAATTTTTTTTTGGACATTCTGTATATTTAAGGTATTTTTTTTATTAAAATACGAGCATAATACTAATAATAACGAACAATATTTTCATAGATTATATAGTTTCAATATATCACAAAACTTTTTTGGACATTCCGTATATTTAAGACATTTTTTATTAAAAGACAAGCATAATAATAATAATAACAAACAACATGTTCATAGATTATATATTTTCTATATATTACAAATTAGTTTCAATACATTATAATTTTTTTTAGCATTTCATACATATTAGGCATTTTTTATTAAAAGACAAGTATAATAGTAATAATAACAAACAATATTTCATAGATTATATAGTTTTAAATAACAAAATTATCCTTAAATTAAGTATATATGTAATAACCAAATACTCTTTTATAAAACAAAATTATTTTATAATAGGTATAAACATATATCTATATTTGGGAGGGGGCTCTAGCCCCCCCTGGCTCCGTCCATGGCTACTTGTTAGTTGTTTTGTTTACATGATGGAAAATGTGAGGTTAGTTTGTTTGTTTTTGTGGAAGAGAAGGGTGTGGAGGCGACGGTGGATGGAGTGCTGGGAGGGTATGGGCATGTGAATAAACCTGATATAGAAGGTAGTGAGGCATTCTTGAACTTGATTTTGGCTGAAAGATTTCCTGATGCTGGCAGTGAAAGACGTCTTAATACTCTTGGTATTGTTTCCTCCCTCTTCCAAGGATGTTAGCATAGAGTAGAAAAGCTTGAATTTCTATGAATGTGTTGCAATGTTGCTAGTTATAGAAAACACTGTTGCCTCCGGTGTTATAATGGAAGTAGCTTGGTACGTCTATGGTTGTATTCTCCAAGATTCTGTTGTGAGGATTGCGTGAGTTTGTTGTTGGAGTTTTGATTTATTTGCTACAATACCTGCAGATTGTGTCTCCGGGATTGGAAGGGTCACCAAGAATCTTCTTATAAGATATTTTAATGAGGTGCTCTTTCGACTCTTACTGCCAATGACCATTCAGATTTACTCATTCCTATTTTCTTGAATCATCTGGGCTAAGTAGCTTTGTCTTCTAATACACAAGCATACATTATCATATCTCGGAAGCTTCAATATTCTCAACTAGGATTGGAAAAGTCATTCCATATTATGCAGATTCTGTTAGCTCAGTCCAAGATTATGTCTAAAACATGATTAATTATGTGGTCAGTCATATCTTTATAAAACAATGTCATGTACCTGTAGCGTATTATATGGATTTCGCTAATCAGTCTGATGTATTATTAACGGTAGCATGTACATCTTCCAGGGTGGTCTCAGACCTGGTGGGCTGTTTATTTTGAAGGAGAACATTGCAAGAAATGGTAAGGATTTTTGATACAACTACTGGGTTGATCTCGGAGAAGCCCAACATCACAAAGGAAGATGCGGCCCAATCCAGAGAAGGCCCCATTACTGATCAAAGGCCCATTCGCAACAAGAAGATACCAGAGCGCTTTCGAGACTTTGTCTTGGAGCAGACGAAGGAGCACCTAGCTTAGGGGACCACTTTTCTGTTAGATTATCTTTCTGTTATGCTTTCTGCATGGTTGGTGTAGTGCCACTTTTGACAAGCACTCTTTAAATAGCTGAGGAGATGTACGTTGGTAATCAATGAATGAAGTAGTCGTTTCTGAATTTCCTTCTCTTCCTCTTATTTGGAGTTTTGGCTCACTCGAAGTAGTCTAATATCTTATCAATTTTATCTATCAATTTTCCTACTGAGTTAATTACAAACCATCTATCCTCTATGAGACATCAAGACAATGTAAATACATGTTGATGATCTTCGCGGATGAAACCCTATTTTGCTTGCTTTGCGTTCTCCCCTTGAAACACCTGGTTTTCTTTGCTGTTTTAACAGTGAATCTTATACTAATTCTTGTTCATTAGGTTTCGTGTTGGATAATCAAGACAAGAGCATTACGATATCCGACTTGTACTTCAAGCAGCTCTTCAAACAATGTGGTCTACACATTCTCAAGATGAAGGTACAATCTGAATTCTTGTCGACCATCTATGCAGTATTTCTGACTTGACGAATATGAATTCATTGAAGTTCCGTTTGTACGTTTGTTGTCAGGATCAAAAAGGATTCCCCAATGAATTATTTGCTGTAAAGATCGATGTATGCATTAACGACTGATCTGCCGAAGAAAACTAAGACTTCGAAATCAAAAAGACAAGTCAACAGACCTGGCATCATCAGATAAGAGTGAAGGGATGAAGATACCATTTCTCAAGAGTTTTTACCAGATATTAATATTTAAAACTCCATTAATTCTGTGTGCTTCTTTCACTCATATCGTCCACATTTCCAGTTCACAATATTCAGTTTTGGAGAAGCTCCAAGAAAATTGGGAAATCTTTGTTCAAATCTGCTGCCTAGTTAATTTGGTAGAATTAAGTTCTTAAAAATTGAAATGTACATGTGAAAATAAAAATAAATATGAAAATATACACACCCAACAGATCCTCCTACAATCACTCTCCAAAATTAACTCCCTAACTACTTTAACCGTGTAAATGGCTGGCTTATCGAAAAGTTATCAAGAATTATTCCTGCAAATTTTCGCATTAAGAATTCCTTAAGTTGATTAAGCATTAAGAATTACTTAAAAGTGAAAAAGCCCTTTTATATAGCATTTAATTAATAAGGAAAACCCAAAGGCCAGTGTGAATTGATCATAAATGTTGCATTCCTTCTCATTGCGGTTTTAAGATGTTATTTATCACGACTTTAAAAAAACAATAAGCAAGCAATCAATCTCATTTGGGATTTAACCAATTAAGAAACAAGAATTAGTGCTCATTGTATATCAATAATGTTAGACGTATGAAGAAAAAAATAGTACAACATTTTTTTTCCTAAGAGCCTAACCTAACATCCTGAGTGGCAAGGAGGAATTAAATAACACAAGGCATGTGGAGGTTGCCTTGGAACAAAACAACAGAAATCAAGATTAGCCTAAACTAGTGAGATCACAAGTATACGAGTTGATTTCTCTTCTTAAATCAAAGATTATCCTAAACTAAAAACAGTTAGAAGTGTGCGCATGCTAAAATCAATTATCCTTTTTCCATGGTGAAATCCGCCGTAGAGAATTCAGGCAACGGAGGCAAGTTGATTCAAGTCTTATCCACGAAAAAAGCTTAACAAGCTAGGCTAATAATTTATGTGTTACACATTGAAATTAAATGCATCTTACACATTCTATCCATTGTTTCAAGTATGGTATCTAAACGAACAAGGAATAAATTTAAGATAATTTATATTCGTACGTCATTAGATAGATGGGATAATGACATAATGTTAAAAATGTTCGAGATATAATGGGAAGGCAGCAGGTTTCGAAAAGAAGCAGGTTAGGGATTAAACATGTGATGTATCCGAGGAAGCAGGTTGTGGTTAGAAATGGAGACCAGTTGATCTTAATGTCTGAGCTGAGCTGTTGAAGGAGAAGCACTGCCTCCGCAACTCTAAATTTCACCACAAATTTTAATGAGTAATTTATTTAATCTCAAATATGAGCTATCTTAAGCAAATGGCATATACAAACTTGTTAATAAACATTACTACTATCTCGATAAGGTACAATTTGGTGGATATATATTACTCAAGACATAATTAAATTCTTCCGATTCCGATTTCCATGCAACGTCCGAGCATGCAATTTTATGAATCAAGACATTATGGAATGAATAAGCATGCAATTTTATGAATCAAGACATTATGGAATAAAAATAAAATTGTTGGTGTGGAGAAAGAAATTGGATAAATTAACCACCAAGAAACGTTGTAACAAACTCCTACAATCACTCCTCCAAAATCAACTGTCTAACAACTTTGACATGTCCATGACCGTCTATCATGATTAAGAATTAATAAATACTAGAAATACTTTTTTTCTTGAAATCAATTAATCTGGCAATTAAACGTGAAAATAACAAGGTGACGCCAGGGATAATAAACGGTGCATTCATTATTCTGATTGCGGTTTTAAAATTTTATACATTGTTAATACGCATTTAAACAAAAATAGTAAATAATCAATATTCAAACACATATGGGAATATGGGATTAACCAAGAATGCATACTCATTGTATATGAATAATGTAATGTTAGGATCAGGATACTTACACTAAGAAAAAAATACAACATTTTTTTCCTCAAGTAAAGAGCCTATTTAACCTAACATATATCCTATAATACAAGCAAGTAACTAAAAAACACAAGGCATGAAGAGTTTGCCTTAAATGAAACTAAACAACATAGAAGTCAAGATCAGCCTAAACTAAAACAATCAAGATTAGCCTAAACTAAAACAATTAGAACTAGCTAGGCAGCGGGCGTGAGTTAATTTCGTCCTTCAATGATCCTTTTCCAGCAAATGTGGATTGGATTTGAGTAATGGAACTTGTTCCGCCAACTTGTTTGGAAGCAAGCAATGCTGAGTGGAGTATAGCTTTTCTTGAATCAAAGGAGATTCTAGAAGATTCTGGAGCTCTTCTTCACCTTCGAATGGTACCTCCTGCAATTGTTGATGATGATTAATGTATAATTAATTCAATGAAAAAATGATTAGTTAGTTAGTTAAGTACCTGATGATGCGAACCAAGGAGAGCAACTTGCGCCTGCAAGAACTTGATGTAGTTGTAGGCGGATTGCAGCATCTCCGCCGTGTTCATCCTCTGCCCGCCGGGAACCAGCTTCCCGAGTTCCTGCGTCTTCACTGTGATCTTCCGCCGCCTCTGCCTGGCTGCGATGCTCTGCGCGGATAAGCTCGTTTCGTTCTTGGCGCTCTCACAGCTGAAACCCGCGGCAGGGAACTGAGGCAACGGCGGCCGCAAGACAAATTTGGGCAGCGAGTAATCGTAGAGCTTGTGGCGTTTGGGGAAGTGGAACAAGGGTTGTTGGTGCGGCAAAAGAAAGGGTGGGGGTTGGGTTGCAGTTGTGAGATTATCCAATTCCAAGGGAAGTCCATTAGCATGATAAGTGAGATCGTCGCAGAGAAGAGAGTTGCAGAAGGAGTCGGCGAAATAGTCGTCCGGGTTCAGCAGAGATTGGAGCTCTGGATCATCGCCGGAGTAGTCTGGCTGCTGAAAAGAGGTCCAGTTGGAGTAGTAGCTCAACGCCATTGATGAAGAAGGGATTACCTGTGAAATCAATGATGATGACAGAGGTTAACCTAGTACGAAGCAGAAGTGAGCATTGCAGTAGAAAATTAAGGAGGCAAAATTGAAGTTAAAGAAGATAATGAAAGAGACAAAGCGATACCTGAGAAAGATTGTGTCTTTTAACTACTAGTCTTTAAGGGGCATAGAGGATTCGAACCCGTAACCTCCATTACATGTGAATGATACATTGTTTCTCATTCAAGTATATGTTAAATAGTTTCGCGAGAGATTCCAGTTGTATGAATCATTTCACTTTATTGTATTTATTTTTATATTATATTCACTAATCTACTTCGATTAATTAATAAATATTTGTTTCATAAAGAATAATTATATCGACTTCGTTACATACACTATAGCAGTTCATTGTTTTATTGGCATATCGCGTTTAATATTTTACTATAATACATTGTTTCTCATTCAAGTATATGTTAAATAGTTTCGCGAGCGATTTTCAATCATATGAATAATTTCACTTTATTGTATTTATTTTTATATTATATTCTCTAATTTACTTTGATTAATTAATAAATATTTATTTCATAACGAATAATTATATCGACTTCGTTACATACACTATAACAGTTCATTGTGTTATTGGCATATCACGTTTAATACTTTACTATAATACATTGTTTCTCATTAAAGTATATGTTAAATAGTTTCGCGAGCGATTTCCAATCATATGAGTCATTTCACTTTTTTGTATTTATTTTTATATTATATTCACTAATTTACTTCGATTAATTAATAAATATTTATTTCATAACGAATAATTATATCGACTTCGTTACATACACTGTAACAGTTCATTGTCTAATTGGCATATCGCGTTTAATACTTTACTATAATACATTGTTTCTCATTCAAGTATATGTTAAATAGTTTCGCGAGCAAAATCTCTACGTAGGATTGAGTATACTTTATTTTTGCTTTCAATTTCACTAATTTATTTAATTCAACTTCATGAACGCTGAGTTTAATTATTTCGACTTCAATACTATTTTATAATACATAAACTTCAAGTTTATGTTATATAGTTTTTGACTTCACTACTTTAATTCAACTTTATTTCATTGAGTATAATTATTTCGACTTCATTATTTACACTATAGTAGTTCATTTTTTTTATTATCAAATCGACATCAATACTATATTATAATACATTGTTTTCAAGTATATGTTATATAGTTTTCCAAGAAAATTCCCATCGTATTCACAATTTTTTTTTCAAGTTCACTAATTTATTTCAATTAATTATAAATTCATCGTATTATAATACATTGTCTTCAAGTATATGTTATTATAATACATTTAATACAAGTATATGTTATTTATTTTTTCGATCAATGCCCCATCGTATCATTCATTTTATTTTTATTTCTAACGAATAACTAATGAGGTTGACACTATCGGACAATGTGACAAAGTATCACTCACATATTATTGAGGTCTCAGGTTCAAATTCCTCAAGCAACTTTTTCTTGTATTTCATTTTTTTTAATTCATCTTCGAAATATTTTTTTTTAATACTGGAAAAAAAAATATGTAAATGAAAACAAATCTAGGATTATTTCCCCCCAATCCCCTTTTTCTTGTATTTCGATTTTTTTTAAATCATCTTCGATTTTTTTTTTAAATATACGGAAAAAAATTAAGGTTAAATCTAGAATTATTTTGAAGGGGATATCTAAATTAGTAGAATCAAATCAAACTAACATAAAATTCGCAAAATAAAAAATAATAATCGAAAAATAAAATATATGTAGAAATAAATCTAGGATTATTTTGGGAGAATCTCTAAATTAGTGGAATCAAATATAGGATTAGTTTTTGGAGAATGAAAATCTCTAAATTAGTGGAAACAAATCTAGGATTATTTTTAAAAGAATATCCAAATTGGTGGAAACAAATAAAAATAACATAATTTTCGAAAAAAAATAAAAAAATAAATCTTCGGATAAAAGTAAGATAATTTTCGAATATAATACAAAATTTCAGAAGAATTTTTTTTTTGAAATAATAAAATAATAATATGTGGAAACAAAAATAGGATTATTTTTATGAGAATCATAAAATTAGTGGAAACAAATAAATAAAACATAATTTTTTAATATAAATAAATAATTTAATAATCAGTAAAAATAAATAATATTAATTTCAGAAAAAAAAAAAAAAACTGGAAACAAAAAAACCAAAAAATAAGGAACTATCTATAAATTTTGAGAATTCAAAAACAGAAAATACAATACAATAAAAATAGGAAACTTAACGAGGGATAAATAAGTAAATACACAAATCACTCAAAATCGGCCCATTTTGGCTAATTGAAAAAAGCCCGATTTTGACCGAGTGTCGGTGGCCAAATCTCATTTCCGGCCCGGAATTTTGGGTTTATTTTAGTTTTTCCAATAAGGAGCAGAGACCGGAGTACAGCTGAATGGTCAGAGCAGTTGACATGTTTAGATTGATGCATCGAGAGAGGATCATAGAATGTGTCTCGCTTTCAAGTGTGTTGAGTGTTTGTTCCAAATGTGAATTCGGTGATGGCAATGAGGGGAAAAGGCATGTGATGCACGGGGAACAGATACATGGACTACTTGTTAAAGTTGGTTTTTTGGGAGATCTGCACGTAAACAATTCGTTGCTTAACATGTACGCGAAGCTTGGGTGTATGGACTGTGCAGAGACATTGTTCAACAGTATGTCAAAAGTGAGTGTTGTTCCATGGAATATTATGATCGCGGGATTTGCCAAGCAATATCATTTGCAGAGGGCTATCGAGTGCATGGAGAAAATGCAGAGTTGTGGGTTTGAACCTGATGAGGTAACTTGTGTCAATATGCTTGAGAAGTGGTGATGTTGAAACTGGGTTATGCTCAAATTGGGCGCGGAGAAGATGCTGTTGATTTGTTTGGGAACATGATGGAAGCTAGTATTGAAGCTGATCACATAACCTTTGTTGCTGTCTTAACCGCCTGCAGTCATTCTGGATTAGTAGATACTGGTTTGAAGCTGTTCAAATCAATGCAACAAGAATATGATGTAAAGCCACTTAGTGATCACTATATATACTTGCATAGTCGACACCCTGGCCGGTTCAATGAAGTTGAAGAAATCATAGAAAAAATGCCGTGCAGAGATGATCCTATTGTTTGGGAGGTTTTGCTCAGCTCTTGTAGGGTTCATGCCAATATAAACTTGGCAACAAGGGCTGCGGACGAGCTTTTCCGGTTGGACACCGGTAATTCTGCCCCTTACTCCCTCCTAGCCAATATGTATTCGTCATTACATATAGTTGGTAAGTTTAGTGGTAACTACACAGGTTGGCCAAACTGAAATTACGACACTAAAATTTTGGAAATTCAAGCCACTGTCTATTTAATCGCTCATTATTTTCACAAAAACTTAAATGCGCGCCTCACAAATTGAGCGCTCATCCCATGCGCGCGGATCTTGGCGCGATCCGACCCGGATCCGGATCCATCATATAAAAAAATTCCTAAAAACCTACCCTTTTCTTCTCTCTCCTTATTATTCCTCTCCAGCCGCTCTGTCCGTCTTCTCCCTCTCTTCCGACGATCTCTCTCTCGATCTTCCCATCATAATCACCATTGTCGTTGTCGATGTCATCGTCGCGATATCGATTGATGTTTTCGTCGGATTTTGTGAGGTTGAGGTTGAGGACTTGCACTTGCTTGTCCATGGCGACGCACAGCCACACGTCGAGGTCGCTCGAGGCGTAGTTCCAGCAGGTGGAATTTCAGATCTGGCATTACTGCAGATGGCGGAGAGGTGTGTTTCGATCGGTGGATCAACGGTTGGCGGCGCGTTTCAGATCTGCGGCGTGAAGTGCAGCAGGCCGCGGACCGCGTTCTCAACCGCAGAAGCTCCGTTCTCCGGCAAAAAGTCCATAGGAGCGGCGGTGTTTCTGAGGACGGTGTTTGGCGTCGAACAGAGGCCGCCGGGAAGCGGTCTGGGTGGCGAGCCCCGAATCTATTGCTAAACAAGACGCGACAGCTCCGGCCGCCGCCCCTCTCCGTCTGGCGACGTTTTGGGCGTTGCGCCGCCCTTCGTCCTTTGCTCGTGAGAACAACGGCCATGTCGCCGCCGACATGCAGCCCGGTCTTAAGATCATGTGGAAATTGAGATTGAGAAAGATGAAGGCCTAGGTGGTGGTGTGGTCGTGGGCCAGGATCATGACCAGGAGAATAATGGTCGAGGGAATGCCAGCAGTAGCTCGAGCAGTTCTGGTAGCTCAAGTAGTGATTCGTCATCCTCGAGTGGTATTGATATTGATTCTTCTTGCGTTTCTACATTATATGATTTGTGTATGATATTAATCATAGCTGATTTGGGTTTAGGCATTTGTGTTGAAATGACACTTTGAATAATACAAAAATAACATTGTTTAGCTTAGTAAATGACACTTTTAGTATCATGGTCTAATTGCCTCTACTTGAATGACTCGTGATGACATGAATTATGTGTTTGGACAGGTGGTGCGTTGCTTGTAGATGTTGTAATATAGAACAAAATGATACTATTTTTCTTACCAAATGAAACCTTTAATATTGAACAAATGATACTCTTTATTATAGAACAAAAAAAAGGAGCGAACTTTTAATATCATTTATTAATGATACTATTTGCTTTCTAAATGAAACCTTCAATATAGAACAAATGATACTATTTTTCAAATTAAATGAAACCTTTAATATAGACCAAAAAAAAGAGCAAAACTTTTAATATCATTTATTAATGATACTATTTTTCTTACTAAATGAAACCTTTAATATAGAACAAAAGAAAAAGAGCACGAAACTTTTAATATATCATTTATTAATGATACTATTTTTCTTACTAAATGAAACCGTTAATATTGAACAAATGATACTATTTTTCAAACTAAATGAAACCTTTAATATGGAACAAAAAAAAAGAGCGAAACTTTTAATATCATTTATTAATGATATTATTTTTCTTACTAAATGAAACCTTTAAATGTAGAACAAATGATACTATTTTTCAAACTAATTAAATGAAACCTTTAAATATAGAACAAAAAAAAGAGCGAAACTTTTAACATCATTTATTAATACTATTTTTCTTACTAAATGAAACATTTAAATATAGAACAAATGATAATATTTTTCTTACTAAATGAAACCTTTTAAATATAAAACAAATGATACTATTTTTCTTACTAAATGAAACCTTTAAATATAGAACAAATGATATTATTTTTCAAACTAAATAAAATAAAAAAATAATTAAAATTTGAAACGAAAAAACAAAAAATAAGAAGAAGAAAAAGAAGAAGAAAAAAACGAAAAAAGAAAAAGAATAAAGAAGAAGGGAAAAACGAAAAAGAAAAAAGAAGGAAAATGACACTTTTATTTTGCAATTGAAACTTTTAATATATATACATGTCACTATTTTTTCTTGGTAAATGACACTTTTAATAATAGAAAATGACACTATTTTACTTGTAGATGATATTATTCTTAAGTATAATAACACTTTAGATATAGTTTCATTTACATATATTCTTAAAAACAATAAATGACACTATGTTACTTGTTAAGTAACACTATTAAAACATCGAATTGATACTATAATCTTGTAAATGACATTTTTCAATAATTGACACTATTCAAAGATGTAAATAACACTACTTATAATAATTAACACTATAACATTTCAAGGACACTTTAACATTTCAAAAACACAAGTCCGATATAAAATGACACTACAAGATTTCAAAAAACACTTTAAAATTTCAAAAGACACTATAATATTTGAAATGACACTTTAGGATTTAGAATGACACATAGATATTTCGAATGACACTACAAGATTTTAAATGAAACTTAGACATTTCGAATGACACTACTAGATTTCAAATGACACTAACACTATAACATTTCAATTCTTTAAGTGTCATTTCAATTGTTGAAGTCTCATTTGAATTATTGTAGTGTCATTTGAATTGTTGAAGTGTTGTTTTAGTTCTTGTAGTGTCATTTCAAATGTTATAGTATCATTTGAAATCTTCAATTGTCTTTTGGAGTGTTGAAGTGTCATTTTAAGTCTTCAAATGTCATTTGAATTATTGTAGTATCATTTGAAATCATGTAGTGTCAATTGAAATCATATAGTGTCATTTGAAATGTCAATGTGTGATTTGGAATCATTTGGTGTCATTTAAATTCTTGTAGTGTCGTTTAAATTCTTCGAGTGTCATTTGAATTGTTGAAGTGTCGTTTGAATTCTTGAAGCATCATTTGAATTGGTGTAGTGTTGTTTCTATTCTTCAAGTGTCATTTCAATTGTTGAAGTGTCATTTAAATTATTGTAGTGTCATTTGAATTATTGAAGTGTCATTTTAAGTGTTGAAGTGTCATTTGAAGTCTTCGAGTGTCATATAAAATGTTAAAGTGTCATTTTAAGTGTAATGACCCGACTTTTAATTGAGGATTTAAAATCTTCTAATGACTGATTAAGGATTTATTATGATAATTAGGGTTCGGCATCCATTAATAAAATACGAACTTATATGAATTTGATGATTTATATACGTGATGATTTATTTTTATTTTTTCAGTGGACGATGCACTCAAAATATATTTTGAGTCCATTAATTTATTAATGAGGATTTAACATTGAAGTGTTAAAAATGAATTTTTATTAATTACTAAAGTTGATCCATGTGGTTAGTTAATTTATTAAATTGACAAGCCCAAATGGATTTTATACTTCAAATAAGAAATTGTCTTGTATGTGTCAATGTATTTAAATGAGTGTGGAACCATATGATTAATGTATTAATCTCTTAGATATTTTGATGATTAAGTTGGAACCATATTAAGTATGCTAAAGAAATTCCCCTGCTGAAGAAATTCCCCAGTCATACTACGCATGCTGAAGAAATTCCCCAGTCATACTCAGCATGCTGAAGAATTTCAGTCATACTAAGCATGCTGAAAAGAATTCCACGTTCATACTTATCAAGCTGAAGAAGTCCACGATCCTCATCCATCCAAGCCACCCCATTTTCTTTTATAACCTACACCATTTTTCAGCCAATTCCCACCTCTCACATTCATCAACCATCTCTCGCAGCCAAGAAACGACATCACATCTTTCATCATTCAAGGTTTATATTCTAATTGATATGTTATGATATCCTTCAATTTGTATATATCAACTCCAGAACACCAACACATGCTCATTAACTTAGATTTACATATGCTTTGATAAATGAAGAAAATGAGTAGCAAATTCATAATTTACAGATACAAGATATGTTACATGTGAACTGAAATTGCACAAATTCTCTATGCTATTATGTGAACTGATATATGGCTTGAAACCCTGCTGTGTGTGTGTGAGTCGAGGTCAGGGGACGGCAGCCGCGGTGGCTGCCGGCGGTCAACGGACGGCGACGGAGCCGCGGTGGCTTCCGATCTGCCAAAGAGGGGAAAGGAGATGAGTATTTCAGATTTTAATTTAGAAAAGGGAAAAAGATGAGGAAAAGAAAAAGAAAATGAGAATAGGGAGATAGGGTTTACCTGGTTGTCGGCGATCGACGGCTCCTGGCCGTGAGCCCACCGGCGAAGGAGAGGAGGCGGCGACACAGCAGGGGCTGTGTCCGTGCGTCTGTTTCCAGGGAAAGAATTGAGACGGGAGAGAGAGAGAGATAGAGGGAGGGGAGGAAAGGCGGTGGCCGTGGTCTTGACGCGGTAGCGGATCTGCCGCGAGGACGACGGAGGCACCGGCGGCGGCGCACCGCTTTGACAGCGGCGTGCGTCCTGTTTACGGCAGATAGATAGATAGAGGCGAGAGGGTGAGAGAGGACGAGAGTTCAGGGGAGGAGCGAGAGGCAGCAGCCGCGCCGCTCGCCGGCGGCGGCGGCGGCGGTGGCAGCCGCGTTGAACGGCAGGCGGACAGAGGGAGTCCGAGAGAGAGAGATGAGAGGGTGAGGCTGAATGTGTGTGTTTGAATGTGTTTAGTGTGTGTTTTATTTAGGTTTAGAATTAAAAGTGGGCTTGGGCCTCAATATGTTTGGGCTGAAATTTAATTGTTGTTGGGCCGAGACTTGGGCCGATTTTATTAAGTGTTTGGGCCCTTATTTAATTAATTGATGGGCTTAGATTTAAATGTTTGGGCTTCAATATATGTTGGGCTCGGCCCTTTTAAATAAAAATCTGATGGGCTTCTTTTATTTAAAGGATTTGGGCTTCTTTAATTTAATTGTTTGGGCCTTATTCAAAGAAAAACATGATAGACTTAATTTATCTAATTAATTTGGGCTTATATCTATTTAAATTATTTGAGCTCTTAATTATTAATTTAAATTGAGCTTGATTAATTTAATTATATATTGACCTTTAAATAAATTATATAAATGTAGTTCTTTTATTTCATGTATTTTTATAAGTGGTTTTAAAATAAAATATTTTGAGTTAAACTCTTATTTGATGAATTCCTTTCAAATGACTTATTAATATGGATTATTTGAAAATGATTAAATTATTTAAGTATGAGAAAGCATAATCTATGATGATATAATTTGTCTATGTGATATTATAGGATTTGTTTTTAAATGACGGAATATTTGACTTGATGGCATAAATAGAACGAATTATGATTGATGCGCATGTTGATGTTCGAATAAACGGTTTCGAACCTAAATGTTAGTTATGTGATAGGTGTTTTGAGCTTAAGGTTTTGAACGAGACAAGATTAATATGGATGCTAGAACCCTAAAATCATTAAAGGAGATAGTTTAGTTTAGAGACCTATCTTCCTTTCTTACACGACTTTCTTCTCGAACTTATCGACTCTTCGTCAATAAAGGTCCAGACGGGAAGTGAAAGCTAAAGAAGGAGGTAACTCTACGCCCCTAGTGGGAACGGAATGAGGTGGGCTTTCTTAAAACACGTATATAGAGATCCCCTGCATACAGGCCTCTTATACGAAATGAAATGAATGACATGATATAACTGTGATATTTTAAATGGTAAATGGTTCTTATTAAATGAAATGTTTATGGAAATGATCAAATGATGAATGGTTCTTTATGAAATGAATGAAATGTTTATGAATGATTGTCTGCCAAAAATGTTTATGTTTTATGTATGTATCCTATCTGTGTTGGTTCGCCAACTATAAAGGAAATCGAATTCGGACCCTACGCTAGACGAAGGTTTGCTAGTAAGGGTTAACGTGTACACTCATGGAGACTGTGTGTCGCTTGCGACCGGTCTTAGCGTCCGTGGAAGGAGGCCTCCTTCCCAGCGCGTAAAAGGAACATATATGGATCATATAGACTGAAAATGGGATGCGCATCCAACTTTATGAAATGAAAGAAAATGTTTAGTAAGCACAGGTCCTTCAAGTAAAACCCTGTGTGTTACTGTAGGCAGTACAATAAATGATATAAAATGTTATGTTTCCGGCATATGTTCACTGAGTATTTTTACTCAGCCCTGCATGTTGTTTTCCCTAATGTGCAGGTTGAGCGGGTGATGGAATGGAGTGGAGTTGAGCGGATGTACCTTTTGACATAGAACAATAATGTAACCTTGAGTATACATCTTCATATGTATAACTCACACGTATTTCCGCTGCAAGATACTCTGATTATGTTAAGGTTTTTATTTTAAGTATGATACTCTTTTGTTGGTTAATCCACTTTGACGGGCCTTCCTGAACGAATGTCTTGATTTTGCCCAAGTGATCAGTTATGATCCTAGTGTTATATAATAAATGTCTCTTTTCGTAAAATGTTTGATTGTTAAGTAAATGCCCCTTTCTTTCCCCGCTTCTTAATCCCCTTCCCGAGTCATAACTCCGGTTAAACCATCCTTAGGGATTGCGGGCTGTGACATTAAGTGTTGAAGTGTCATTCAAAATTTCAAAGTGTCATTTTAAGTGTTGAAGTGTCATTTGAATTCTTTGAGTGTCATTTGAAGTGTTGAAGTGTCATTCGAAATGTTATAGTGTCATTTTAAGTGTTGAAGTGTTATTTATATTCTTCTAGTGTCATTTTAATTCTTCAAGTGTCATTTCAATTCTTCAAGTGTCATTTGAAGTGTTGAAGTGTCATTTTAAATTTCAAAGTGTCATTTTAAGTGTTGAAGTATCATTCGAAATTTTAAAGTGTCATTTTAAGTGTTGAAGTATCATTTGAATTCTTCGAGTGTCATTTGAGGTTTCAAGTTTAGGGTTTAGGTTTCAAGTTCAGGTTTCAGGTTTAGGGTTTAGGATTTAGGGTTTCAAGTTTAGAGTTTAAGGTTTCAGGTTTAAGGTTTAGGTTTCAGGTTTAGGGTTTAGGTTTTAGGTTTAGGGTTTAGGATTCAGGGTTTCAAGTTTAGGGTTTAAGGTTTCAGGTTTAAGGTTTAGGTTTCAGGTTTACGGTTTAAGTTTTAGGTTTAGGGTTTAGGATTCAGGGTTTCAGGTTTAGGTTTCAGGTTTAGGGTTTAGGATTTAGGGTTTCAGGTTTAATGTTTAGGTTTCAAGTTTAGAGTTTACGTCTCAGGTTTAGGTTTCAGGTTTAGGGTTTAGATTTCAGGTTTAGGGTTTAGGTTTCAGGCTTAGGGTTTAGGATTAAGGGTTTTAGGTTTAAGGTTTAGGGTTTAGGGTTTAGGAGTTAGGGTTTCAAGTTTAGGTTTTAGGGTTTAAGGTTTAAGGTTTATGAGTTATGGTTTCAAGTTTAGGCTTTAGGGTTTCAGGTTTAAGGTTTAGGTTTCAGGTTTAGAGTTTAGGTTTAGGTTTCAGGTTTCAGGTTTAGGGTTTTGGGATTTAGGGTTTCAGGTTTTGGGTCTAGGATTTTAGGTTTCAGGTTTAGGGTTTAGGGTTTAGGGTTTAGGGTTTAGAATTTAGGGTTTAGGTTTCAGGTTTAGTGTTTCAAATGATATAACATTTCAAATGGCACTACTATATTTCATTGAATGTTGTAGTGTCATTTGAATGTCATAGTGTCATTTTTAAATCTTGTAGTGTCGTTTGAAATCTTATATTCTCATTTTGAATTGTTATAGTGTCATTTGAAATCTTGTAGTGTCATTTGAAATGTCATAGTGTCATTTCAAATGTTATAGTGTCATTTCAATTGTTGAAGTTTCATTTGAAATGTCATAGTGTCATTTGAAATCTTGTAGTGTCATTTCAATTGTTGAAGTTTTATTTGAAATGTCATAGTGTCATTTGAAATCTTGTAGTGTCCTTTGAAATGTCATAGTGTCATTTGAAATGTCATAGTGTTATTTGAAATCTCGTAGTGTCATTCAATTTTTGAAGTTTCATTTGAAATGTCATAGTGTCATTTGAAATCTTGTAGTGTCATTTGAATTGTTGAAGTGTCATTTGAAATGGAATAATGTCATTTGAAATGTCATAGTGTCATTTAAAATCTTGTAGTATCATTTAAAATCTTGTAGTATCATAGGGTTTCAAGTTTAGGTTTTAGGGTTTAGGGTTTAGTATAGTGTCATTTACATGTAAGTGTCATTTGAAATATTATAGAACAAATGATACTATTTTTCAAACTAAAATAAAAAAATAATTAAAAATTTGAAACGAAAAAGAAAAAAGAAGAAGAAAAAAAAAGAAACTACATACTTAAAAGAAACTAAAAGTATTAAAAGAAAGAAACTATAGAAAAAAGAAAAAAAAACTACAAGTATTAAAAGAAAGAAACTACATACTTAAAA
This sequence comes from Salvia miltiorrhiza, assembly GCF_028751815.1. NCBI lineage: Eukaryota > Viridiplantae > Streptophyta > Magnoliopsida > Lamiales > Lamiaceae > Salvia > Salvia miltiorrhiza. The sequence goes on along the minus strand of NC_080394.1, from coordinate 56,253,875 downwards.
TAAAGAAACTACAAGTATTAAAAGAAAGAAACTACAAGTATTATTTTAATAAAGAAATTGCATACTTAAAAGAAAGAAACTACATATTTAAAACAAAGAAACTACAAAAAAAAAAAAAAACTACATACTTAAAAGAAAGAAACTATAAGTATTATTTTAATAAGAAATTACATATTTAAAAGAAAGAAACTACAAGTATTATTTTAATAAAAAAATTACATATTTAAAAGAAAAAAACTACAAAAAAAACTATATTTAAAAGAAAGAAACTACAAAAAAAAGAAAGAAACTACATATTTAAAAGAAAGAAACTACAAAAAAAAAAAACTACAAGTATTATTTTAATAAAGAAACTACATATTTAAAAGAAAGAAACTACAAGTATTATAAAAAGAAACTACAAAAAAAGAAAAAGAAACTACAAGTATTATAAAAAGAAACTACAAAAAAAAATTCAAATTTTAATAAAGAAACTACAAAAAAAAAGAAAAAGAAACTACAAGTATTATAAAAAGAAACTACAAAGAAAAGAAAAAGAAACTACAAGTATTATAAAAAGAAACTACAAAAAAAATTCAAAATTTCCTACAAGTATTATTTTAATAAAGGAACTACAAAAAAAAGAAAAAGAAACTACAAAAAAAAAGAAAAAGAAACTACAAGTATTATAAAAAGAAACTACAAAAAAAAATTCAAATTTTAATAAAGAAACTACAAAAAAAAAAGAAAAAGAAACTACAAGTATTATAAAAAGAAACTACAAAGAAAAGAAAAAAAAACTACAAGTATTATAAAAAGAAACTACAAAAAAAAAATTCAAAATTTCGCCCCTGATGGGTTTCGAACCTAGGACCTGGTTGATTACATAGTAGCGCCTGAACCAACTAATCCAGGTGCCCTATTATTATTTATTTCATTAAACGGTTATAATATAGTAAAACCGTTGTAACCTTTTTTTTTTTAATATACATATTTACCCGGATCCGGGTCGGGTCAATGGAAGGATCCGCGCGCACAGTGAGCGCGCGATTTGCACTGCGCTCATGTAAGTGTCCCTCCATTATTTTTAGTTGCTTAATTTTAATGAGTAATTTATTTAAGGGTTAATTGCCGAAAAAACCATATACTTTTTCATTTTTTGGTTTTTTCCCATGACAAAAAAAAATCTAAACAGAAATCCATGAATTGAAAAATTTATTGCATTTTTCTCCCACGTCCATTTTCCGGCGAGCTCCGATGGAGCTCCGATCCAACGTGGCTGCCACATAACATTAATTTTCCACCTCACCTAAACCCCTAATTTTCCACCTCACCTCCTCACAGCTCTGTCATAGAAGAACCCTCCTCACAGCTCTGTCATAGAAGAGCGCTGCCCCTCTTTTTCCACCTCACCTCCTCACAACTCTGCCCATCCAGCACTGATAATCAAGAGTTGAAAATCCAGCACTGACCATCCAGCGCTGCCCATTCGGAGTTGAAAATCCAGCGCCACCCATCCAGCGCTGATAATCAAGAGTTGAAAATCCAGCACTGACCATCCATTGCTGCCCATCCGGAGTTGAAAATCCAACACTGCCCATCCAGCGCTGATAATCAAGAGTTGAAAATCCAGCACTGACCATCCAGCGCTGCCCATCCGGAGTTGAAAATCCAGCACTGCCCATCCAGCGCTGCCCATCTGACATATGAGCTATCTTAAGCAAATGTCATGTACAAAACTATATATAAATACCACAATTTATATAGACGGACGAAAACGGCAAAATGCCACATTTATCAGACGGGGGGAGTAATTTCTTTTGGCCCTTTCTATCCTTGGGCCCTGAGTCTCGCACACTTGACCTAGGCCCAAAACCAACCTTTTTTTGCATTTTTATTTAGAATTAATTGTCAAAAATACTGAATTTTTATCAAATTTTAATTTCAGATACTAACTCCAAAGTTTGGCATGGTAATTACCGAACCATTGATTTAATCTGATCACTACCCATCAGATAGTAATAAGTTGGTGATAACAACTAATGTCAATTATTAATAATGTCATCACTAAGTTTAGCCAGAATCCTAATTGATAGTAAAATCAGATTAAATCAATACTTCAATAATTACCATGCCAAGCTTCAAAGTTAATATGCAAAATCATACTTCAGTAATTACCAGGCCAAACAAAAATATCAGTAATTTATAGGTAACTAACCCTTTCAATATTTATATCTTGATGTTGCAGGCCTAGTGATGCTAGTTGAGAATACCATTAGGGGAGAGCAAGATCAATCAACAAATTGGCACCCACGTTGTATATGTTCTATTTAAAAAAAAAAAAATTGAGTAATATATTTACCATTTCATAATATGATATGTAGATTGTATCTAAAAAAAAATTGGCACACACAGTCCCTTAAAAACATAAAAAAATAAAAATAATAAATGGCCCAATAGGCCCCCCCATACATGTGCACCAGCAGATGGCTTTGTGCATCCCGAAATTTGGCCCACCAAAACATAGGCCTGCATGAAATGGGCCAAAGGCTTGGGCTTGGCTACAACAGAACTAAGAAGGCTGTCATGTATTATTATTATTATTATTATTATTATTTTGAACTAACAAGTGAAAAACAATTAATACACAGATAGAGCTCAACAGTAACATCTCTCTCTCTCTCTTCCATCACTTGTTCCTATTCCTACTGTTTCATGCAGGAACTGTTCAAGGTGAAGCTTTTTCTATGTTTCTTGTTTTCTACCCAAGAAAACTAATTGCATATTATTTTCAAGCTCAGTTTTCAATGATGACAATGAACCTCAGATTTTGATTTCAATCAAGAATTCATATACATAATTCTTACATTGTGAAACTAAATTAAATTTAGCTCCAATTTGCACATACAATGGATGCAGAAGTTGCAAGTCAAGGTGCATAGCTGAGCAACTCCCAATCCAAACAAACAATCCCACCAACAGTTCCTACTACTACAAAACAACATCACAACTACAAAATTGAAACATTTTAAATCATCATAACATAAACATTAAATAAACAAATAAGCAATTGTACTTTCCCCTTAATCTCTATTACAATAATTCTTGACCTTCAAACACAACATAAAACCTAACTAGAATAGAAGTCCTTTGGTATGAGTTTCTTAACCTTATTAAACAGAACGCTATCTTTACCTTCCCATTTCACAGCTTCAATCAACATCGAATATGCAGTTTTGTCAAGTGTGCATCCTCTTGAATCCATCTCTTCCAACAGTGGCATTGCATCAAGCATTTTGTTCATTTTGAGAAGACCTCGAACAAAAACATTGTATGTTACACTATTAGGCAAGAAACCGTTGCTTACCATTTGCGTCATCAAATCCTTAGCTTCCTCAATCTGTCCTTCCTCACAAAGTGCACCGATAAGGATTGTATAAGTTATGACGTTCGGCTGCCCCTTGGATTGGAGCTCATGGAACAGATTAGTTTCAATACATTATAATTTTTTTTAGCATTTCATACATATTAGGCATTTTTTATTAAAAGACAAGTATAATAGTAATAATAACAAACAATATTTCATAGATTATATAGTTTTAAATAACAAAATTATCCTTAAATTAAGTATATATGTAATAACCAAATACTCTTTTATACAAATTAGTTTCAATACTCTTTTATACCAAGTATAATAGTAACAATTAGATTATATATGTAATAACCAAATACTCTTTTTCTATATATTACAAATTAGTTTCAATACATTATAATTTTTTTTAGCATTTCATACATATTAGTCATTTTTTATTAAAAGACAAGTATAATAGTAATAATAACAAACAATATTTCATAGATTATATAGTTTTAAATAACAAAATTATCCTTAAATTAAGTATATATGTAATAAGCAAATACTCTTTTATAAAACAAAATTATTTTATAATAGGTATAAACATATATCTATATTTGGGAGGGGGCTCTAGCCCCCCCTAGCCCCCCTGGCTCCGTCCATGGCTACTTGTTAGTTGTTTTGTTTACATGATGGAAAATGTGAGGTTAGTTTGTTTGTTTTTGTGGAAGAGAAGGGTGTGGAGGCGACGGTGGATGGAGTGCTGGGAGGGTATGGGCATGTGAATAAACCTGATATAGAAGGTAGTGAGGCATTCTTGAACTTGATTTTGGCTGAAAGATTTCCTGATGCTGGCAGTGAAAGACGTCTTAATACTCTTGGTATTGTTTCCTCCCTCTTCCAAGGATGTTAGCATAGAGTAGAAAAGCTTGAATTTCTATGAATGTGTTGCAATGTTGTTAGTTATAGAAAACACTGTTGCCTCCGGTGTTCTAATGGAAGTAGCTTGGTACGTCTATGGTTGTATTCTCCAAGATTCTGTTGTGAGGATTGCGTGAGTTTGTTGTTGGAGTTTTGATTTATTTGCTACAATACCTGCAGATTGTGGCTCCGGGATTGGAAGGGTCACCAAGAATCTTCTTATAAGATATTTTAATGAGGTTCTCTTTCGACTCTTACTGCCATCTTTTCTTCTCGTAATAACGCATATTTATAGCTGAAGGAATAATCAAAGAATCCAACTAGTTACTGAAATAGTATCTAAAATCTTTGATTTCTTGACATTGTTGTGAAAATGCTATGTTTCAATCCAGGTTGACCTTCTCGAGCCTGTTTCTCATTTTCTAGATACTGCTCGGGAAAATTTGTCCCCAGAAAACTTGATGGTCACAGGGGATCATAAGGCTGTCAACTTCTTCTGTGTTCCTCTTCAGGCAAGATGTAATTTGCTTTTAGTTTCAGATTGTTTAGTCAGTCTTCATTTCATTAATGCATGATATCTATGGATACCAAACATCTAACAACGGTGGAATGCCATGGTCATGCAACGTATTAGTTTATTGTAATTAGAAATAGAAATTCATATTGTTTAATTATCAGAAACTCTACTACTTTCTCTCCATGTAATTAGTTACCAAACTTGCAGGAGTTGATCCACATTACACTTGTAATCTTATGCTAGTTTCTTTTAAATACTCACTGTCTTTTTTTCCTTTTCACTATGTATTGGAAATGATTAGTAACCTGATAGCAAAGTACAGTTCCTAGGTTGCGATATATCATTACATATTTAAGTTTAAAACTGTATTCCTCCTTCTGTCCATGTTTGTCTACATTGTATTAAATTGTACATACCGCACCAGCTACAATATTTGTGCAATATTTCGTCTCCTTTATATAGTTTCGGATGTCCTTGTTTTACTTTATGATGTGAACTTTTTCCAGGTTATAGTTTCGGATAGCCCATATCAATCCTTTTGTTTTTTTGAGTTGGAGTTGGGGGATGGGGGATTGGGATTCGTACCCTGGTCACACACCTATATCAATCTAAGCTTGTTTCTTTGTAGTCAAACCAAGTAACTTTTTCTCAGCGCATGAAAAGGAGTACACTCATTGTTTGCTAAACTTTTTACACCGTCTTATTTTAGGAATTTACTCCAGAGGCAGCAAGGTATGACATTATATGGATCCAATGGTGTATTGGGCATCTTTCAGATGATGACCTTATGTCATTCTTCGATAGAGCCAAGGTAATAGACTAATAGTTCCCATCTTATTAAACAATAATAGTTGGTCTTCCTAGTCCTAAACTATTTCTGTCGTAGTTGAGTATAAGTAAACATCTTTCCGTTTGCGAAGGTTTGTTTGTCACTCATTTGTACTGCCAATGACCATTCAGATTTACTCATTCCTATTTTCTTGAATCATCTGGGCTAAGTAGCTTTGTCTTCTAATACACAAGCATACATTATCATATCTCGGAAGCTTCAATATTCTCAACTAGGATTGGAAAAGTCATTCCATATTATGCAGATTCTATTAGCTCAGTCCAAGATTATGTCTAAAACATGATTAATTATGTGGTCAGTCATATCTTTATAAAACAATGTCATGTACCTGTAGCGTATTATATGGATTTCGCTAATCAGTCTGATGTATTATTAACGGTAGCATGTACATCTTCCAGGGTGGTCTCAGACCTGGTGGGCTGTTTATTTTGAAGGAGAACATTGCAAGAAATGGTAAGGATTTTATCTATCAATTTTCCTACTGAGTTAATTACAAACCATCTATCCTCTATGAGACATCAAGACAATGTAAATACATGTTGATGATCTTCGCGGATGAAACCCTATTTTGCTTGCTTTGCGTTCTCCCCTTGAAACAGCTGGTTTTCTTTGCTGTTTTAACAGTGAATCTTATACTAATTCTTGTTCATTAGGTTTCGTGTTGGATAGTCAAGACAAGAGCATTACGAGATCCGACTTGTACTTCAAGCAGCTCTTCAAACAATGTGGTCTACACATTCTCAAGACCTGGCATCATCAGATAAGAGTGAAGGGATGAAGATACCATTTCTCAAGAGTTTTTACCAGATATTAATATTTAAAACTCCATTAATTCTGTGTGCTTCGTTCACTCATATCGTCCACATTTCCAGTTCACAATATTCAGTTTTGGAGAAGCTCCAAGAAAATTGGGAAATCTTTGTTCAAATCTGCTGCCTAGTTAATTTGGTAGAATTAAGTTCTTAAAAATTGAAATGTACATGTGAAAATAAAAATAAATATGAAAATATACACACCCAACAGATCCTCCTACAATCACTCTCCAAAATTAACTCCCTAACTACTTTAACCGTGTAAATGGCTGGCTTATCGAAAAGTTATCAAGAATTATTCCTGCAAATTTTCGCATTAAGAATTCCTTAAGTTGATTAAGCATTAAGAATTACTTAAAAGTGAAAAAGCCCTTTTATATAGCATTTAATTAATAAGGAAAACCCAAAGGCCAGTGTGAATTGATCATAAATGTTGCATTCCTTCTCATTGCGGTTTTAAGATGTTATTTATCACGACTTTAAAAAAACAATAAGCAAGCAATCAATCTCATTTGGGATTTAACCAATTAAGAAACAAGAATTAATGCTCATTGTATATCAATACTGTTAGACGTATGAAGAAAAAATAGTACAACATTTTTTTTCCTAAGAGCCTAACCTAACATCCTGAGTGGCAAGGAGGAATTAAATAACACAAGGCATGTGGAGGTTGCCTTGGAACAAAACAACAGAAATCAAGATTAGCCTAAACTAGTGAGATCACAAGTATACGAGTTGATTTCTCTTCTTAAATCAAAGATTATCCTAAACTAAAAACAGTTAGAAGTGCGCGCATGCTAAAATCAATTCTTCCTTTTTCCATGGTGAAATCCGCCGCAGAGAATTCAGGCAACGGAGGCAAGTTGATTCAAGTCTTATCCACGAAAAAAGCTTAACAAGCTAGGCTAATAATTTATGTGTTACACATTGAAATTAAATGCATCTTACACATCTATCCATTGTTTCAAGTATGGTATCTAAACGAACAAGGAATAAATTTAAGATAATTTATATTCGTACGTCATTAGATAGATGGGATAATGACATAATGTTAAAAATGTTCGAGATATAATGGGAAGGCAGCAGGTTACAGCTGGGATTAAACATGTGATGTATACGAGGAAGCAGGTTGTGGTTAGAAATGGAGACCAGTTGATCTTAATGTCTGAGCTGAGCTGTTGAAGGAGAAGCACTGCCTCCGCAACTCTAAATTTCACCACAAATTTTAATGAGTAATTTATTTAATCTCAAATATGAGCTATCTTAAGCAAATGGCATATACAAACTTGTTAATAAACATTACTACTATCTCGATAAGGTACAATTTGGTGGATATATATTACTCAAGACATAATTAAATTCTTCCGATTCCGATTTCCATGTAACGTCCGAGCATGCAATTTTATGAATCAAGACATTATGGAATGAATAAGCATGCAATTTTATGAATCAAGACATTATGGAATAAAAATAAAATTGTTGGTGTGGAGAAAGAAATTGGATAAATTAACCACCAAGAAACGTTGTAACAAACTCCTACAATCACTCCTCCAAAATCAACTGTCTAACTACTTTGACATGTCAATGACCGTCTCATCTAAAAGTTGAAGAATATTTTTTTTGCAAATTATCCTCTATCATGATTAAGAATTAATAAATACTAGAAATACTTTTTTTCTTGAAATCAATTAATCTGGCACTTAAACGTGAAAATAACAAGGTGACGCCAGGGATAATAAACGGTGCATTCATTATTCTGATTGCGGTTTTAAAATTTCATACAGTGTTAATACGCATTTAAACAAAAACAGTAAATAATCAATATTCAAACACATATGGGAATATGGGATTAACCAAGAATGCATACTCATTGTATATGAATAATGTAATGTTAGGATCAGGATACTTACACTAAGAAAAAAATACAACATTTTTTTCCTCAAGTAAAGAGCCTATTTAACCTAACATATATCCTAGAATACAAGCAAGTAACTAAAAAACACAAGGCATGAAGAGTTTGCCTTAAATGGAACTAAACAACATAGAAGTCAAGATCAGCCTAAACTAAAACAATCAAGATTAGCCTAAACTAAAACAATTAGAACTAGCTAGGCAGCGGGCGTGAGTTAATTTCGTCCTTCAATGATCCTTTTCCAGCAAATGTGGATTGGAAGCAAGCAATGTTGAGTGGAGTATAGCTTTTCTTGAATCAAAGGAGATTCTAGAAGATTCTGGAGCTCTTCTTCACCCTCGAATGGTACCTCCTGCAATTGTTGATGATGATTAATGTATAATTAATTCAATGAAAAAATGATTAGTTAGTTAGTTAAGTACCTGATGATGCGAACCAAGGAATTCAAGGAGAGAAACTTGCGCCTGCAAGAACTTGATGTAGTTGTAGGCGGATTGCAGCATCTCCGCCGTGTTCATCCTCTGCCCGCCGGGAACCAGCTTCCCGAGTTCCTGCGTCTTCACTGTGATCTTCCGCCGCCTCTGCCTGGCTGCGATGCTCTGCGCGGATAAGCTCGTTTCGTTCTTGGCGCTCTCACAGCTGAAATCCGCGGCAGGGAACTGAGGCAACGGCGGCGGCAAGACAAATTCCGGCAGCGAGTAATCGTAGAGCTTGTGGCGTTTGGGGAAGTGGAACAAGGGTTGTTGGTGCGGCAAAAGAAAGGGTGGGGGTTGGGTTGCAGTTGTGAGATTATCCAATTCCAAGGGAAGTCCATTAGCATGATAAGTGAGATCGTCGCAGAGAAGAGAGTCGGCGAAATAGTCGTCCGGGTTCAACAGAGATTGGAGCTCTGGATCATCGCCGGAGTAGTCTGGCTGCTGAAAAGAGGTCCAGTTGGAGTAGTAGCTCAACGCCATTGATGAAGAAGGGATTACCTGTGAAATCAATGATGATGACAGAGGTTAACCTAGTACGAAGCAGAAGTGAGCATTGCAGTAGAAAATTAACGAGGCAAAATTGAATTTAAAGAAGATAATGAAAGAGACAAAGCGATACCTGAGAAAGATTGTGTCTTTTAACTACTAGCCTTGAATGTCAGTAGAAAACCTTAACAAACTCAAAAAAAGCTTATGAATAGCTGTGTGTGAGTGCGTGTGTCAGAGAGAGAAAGATATGAACGTGGGAGTGGAGGTTATTCTTGAATGGGATTTATAACGGCTAATTAACCACCTTCCTCATAATTAGGGACATATAATGGGCTATTAGGGTTACTAAATTAACCGTTATTTAACATCTCCTTCTTGCTTATTTTTATGTTTTTCTTAAACGGAAATGCTATTTGGACACCGAGTGTCCTGAACACTCGGTCAAAACCGGGTGATTATCATTGACCCATAATTAGCCGGTTTTAGAGATAATTGTTTATTTACTTAAATATCCCACAGTTTTATTGTTTTGTATTTTCGTTTTTTTAATTTCCAAAATTTTTGCTTTTCAGTTATCTTATGTATTGTTTTTTTGTTTCCTTATTTTTCGGTTTTTTTATTTACAAAAATTATATAAATCATATTCGAAGTTTATTTCTGGAATTCTTTTGATTATTTGTTTCTTGTTAAAATAATCCTATATTTGTTTCCAGCTTTTTTTCCCGAAATTAATATTATTTATTTTTATTGATGATTAAATTATTTATTTATATTCAAAAAATATGTTTTATTTATTTGTTTCCACATATTATTTTTTTATTGTTTCGAAAATATTTTTTTTCTGAAATTTTGTATTTTTATATTCGAAAATCATGTTAGTTTTTTCCAGAGATTTATTTTTCTATATTTTTTCAAAAATTATGTTATTTTTATTTGTTTCCACTAATTTGGATATTCTTCTAAAAATAATCCTAGATTTGTTTCCACTAATTTAGAGATTCTCCTAAAATAATCCTAGATTTGTTTCCACTAATTTAGAGATTTTCATTCTCCAAAAAATAATCCTAGATTTGATTCCACTAATTTAGAGATTCTCCTAAACTAATCCTAGATTTATTTCCACATTTATTTTATTTTTCGATTATTATTTTTTATTTTGCGAACTTTATGTTAATTTTATTTGTTTCTACTAATTTAGAGATTCCCTTCAAAATAATCCTAGATTTGTTTCATTTATATTTTTTTTTCCAATATTAAAAAAAACATTTTGAAGATGATTTTATTTAAATATAAAACCGAAATACAAGAAAAAGGTGATTGGGGGAAATAATCCTAGATTTGTTTGCATTTATATACATTTTTCCGATATTAAAAAAAATATTTCGAAGATGATTTGAAAAAAAAAACTAAAATACAAGAAAAAAGGTGCTTGGGGAAATTGAACCTGAGACCTCAATAATATGTGAGTAATACTTTCTCACCTTGTCCGGTAGTGACAATTACTACATTAGTGAAGCGTTAGAAATAAAAATAAAATGAATCATACGATGGGACATCGATTGAAAAAATAAATAACATATATTTGGATTAAAAGTATTATAATAATGCAGTTAACGCGATATAATAATAAGAAATAAAGTTTAATTAATTAATTGAAATAAATTAGTGAAGTTGAAAAAAAAAATATTGTGAATACGATGAGATATTGCTTTGAAAACTATATAACATATACTTGTAGACAATGTATTATAATATAGAATTGAAGTCGATTTGATAATAAGAAAATGAACTACTATAATGTAAATAATGAAGTTGAAATAATTATACTCAATGAACTAAAGTTGAATTAATTAATTCAATTAAAATAGTGAAGTTGTAAAAAAATATGAATCATATGATGGGACATTGATCGAAAAACTAAATAACATATACTTTATTAAAAAGCGATATAATAATAAGAAAATGAAGTACTATAGTGTGAGTAATGAAAAAAAATTGAAACATACGCAGAGATTTTGGTCGGAAAACTATATAACATATACTATATTTGAATATATTATAATAAAGAATTGTAATCGATATGATGATAACAAAATGAACCACTATTGTGTGAGTAACGAAGTCGAAATAATTATACTCAATGCAATAAAGTTTAAGTAATTAGTTGAAATTAATTAGTGAAGTTGTAATAAAATATGAATCATATGATGGGACATCGATCGAAAAACTAAATAACATATACTTTATTAAAAAGCGATATAATAATAAGAAAATGAACTACTATAGTGTGAGTAATGAAAAAAAAACATCAAGTGAATCATACGATGGAATTTTGCTCAAAAAACTATATAACATATACTCCCTCCGTCCCGCGAGTCTTGACACGTTTTCCTTTTTGGGCCGTCCCACGAATCTTGACACGTTTCCTTTTTGAGCAATAATTATTATATTCTCTCTCCTACTTTATCACCTTTATTATATTCTCTCTCCTACTTTATCACTTTTATTACCTTCTCTCTCATACTTTATCAATTTTATACTTTATTAATTACACACTTAAAACACTAATCTACAACTCCTTAATTCCCGTGCCGAACCCAAACGTGTCAAGACTCGCGGGACGGAGGGAGTACTTTATTTGAATATATTATAATAAAGTATTATAATCGATATGATGATAACAAAATGAACCACTATTGCGTGAGTAAGTTTAATTTAATAACTTATTCAAAAAATTTAAATTTAAGTAAAAAATAAAAAGATTACTTAATTATTTACAAGTATTAATATTACTTACTTATTAGTGGAAAAAAAATCATAATCGAAAAAATTAAAATAAAATTTCAAAGGAAAAATAATATGTGAGGAATAAAAATAAAATTTCCAAGAAAAAAATCAACTAATTTTCGAAACTAAAAAACAGAAAAATGAGGAAACGAAAAAGAAAAAAAGAAAAATAAGGAAACAGAAAAAACGAAAAATAAGGAAACAACCGAAAATACAAACAATAAATTGAGTATATTTATCAAATGATAATTTAGTAAAAACACAACACAACTAAAAACCAGCCCATTACCAACCAATGCAAAAAACCGGGTTTTGGAGGGGTGTCCAGGACACTAGGTGTTCATTTATCACTACCAAAACAATGTACGCCAACTATTTGTATAAATGCTTAAACGAATTTTGTATAAAATTTTCGAAGATTTTCAAAATCCTTGAAATTAGATACTAATATATCAAAACAAAATCGGCCTTCCTAGGGTTTTTTTTTTTCCAAATTTATTTCTTTGCAAAATCAAAACAAAATCCACTAATATATCTATCCAATTGTATATATGCTACAATTACACCGTGTTAGTTGCGGTATTTTGTTGCTAAGAAATTAGTGATCACTCCATTACACGTGAATGATACTTTGCCACCTTGCCCGGCGGTGGCAGCCGCAATAATTCATGGTTGGAAATTAAGTTAAGCTTATATGTCATGCATAATCGAAAAAAAAAAAAAAAATCACCTCTTTAAGGGGCATAGAGGATTCGAACCCGTAACCTCCATTACATGTGAATGATACATTGTTTCTCATTCAAGTATATGTTAAATAGTTTCGCGAGCGATTCCAGTTGTATGAATCATTTCACTTTATTGTATTTATTTTTATATTATATTCACTAATCTACTTCGATTAATTAATAAATATTTGTTTCATAAAGAATAATTATATCGACTTCCTTACATACACTATAGCAGTTCATTATTTTATTGGCATATCGCGTTTAATACTTTACTATAATACATTGTTTCTCATTCAAGTATATGTTAAATAGTTTCGCGAGCGATTTTCAATCATATGAATAATTTCACTTTATTGTATTTATTTTTATATTATATTCTCTAATTTACTTTGATTAATTAATAAATATTTATTTCATAACGAATAATTATATCGACTTCGTTACATACACTATAACAGTTCATTGTGTTATTGGCATATCACGTTTAATACTTTACTATAATACATTGTTTCTCATTAAAGTATATGTTAAATAGTTTCGCGAGCGATTTCCAATCATATGAGTCATTTCACTTTTTTGTATTTATTTTTATATTATATTCACTAATTTACTTCGATTAATTAATAAATACTCCCTCCGTCCCTAAAATAACTTCCTCTTTTTCCATTTTGGGACGTCCCCCAAATAACTTCCTCTTTCTTTCTTTCCATTTTTGGAAACCTACCCCACCACTAATAATACTTTATTTATTCTTACTTTTCACTTTTCACCACTCCCAATACTAATTATAACACTTTTCACAACTTCCAATAATAATTATATCACTTTTTCTCCACTATCAATACACTTTACAACTTTTTATTAAAACCCGTGCCGTCCCCAAAGAGGAAACCATTTCAGGGACGGAGGGAGTATTTATTTCATAACGAATAATTATATCGACTTCGTTACATACACTATAACAGTTCATTGTCTAATTGGCATATCGCGTTTAATACTTTACTATAATACATTGTTTCTCATTCAAGTATATGTTAAATAGTTTCGCGAGCAAAATCTCTACGTAGGATTGAGTATACTTTATTTTTGCTTTCAATTTCACTAATTTATTTAATTCAACTTCATGAACGCTGAGTTTAACCTCTCAAAACCATTCACAACAAAACTTTGGGGAAAGAATGGCAGAAAAATAAAGAGATTCCGATCGGTAATTCTTTCGAAGCTTTACCTCTAGAGCCTTCCGGAGATGAGGACGTCAACCAGGAGCCTCTTATTGAGAAGGAGAGGACTTCCAATATCAGCGCTTCGGAACATATTAATCACACTCCCCCTGAGGAGTTTCGTCAGACAGATGGGGCACAGAATTTGCCCCAGCGTAAAGAAGGTTTGTCCGGACCTGATTTGCTTGCAGCTGCGTGCAGACCCGTTCATGATTCGAACACCGTACCACTGATAATACCCGAAGATGAAAGTAATAACAAGAGCACTGACACGGGTACTTTTGCTGATAAGGAGGTGGCCTTAGGAAACATGATGAAAGTGCAGATTTTTGAAACAACATTAACTCAAAATCAAAAGGCTGATAGTGCTAGTGAAAGGCAAGAACAAGAGACAAACTGTCGAACAGTGGGTGCCATTATTCGTACTACAAACGAGATGATTGAAGTTGTACCAATCAAACGGGGGCGGGGTAGGCCGCCTAAGCAAACTGTCGAACAGTTGGTGCGCACGGCAACTCCGACTATGAAAGATCGTCTACGACACAATCAGACAGCTAATATTGGGGATCAGGTTGGACAACTTCAGGGGACCACGACGAAGTTTAACTCTTTGGTTAAGGAAGCGGTGGATAAAGGCGTTCAAATTTCAGAGTTCCTCATCTCTCAAACTTCTTCTGCTGCTGGTAAAAGTATGGACACAGCTTCTTCACGGAAATGGGGTGATATGGTGGATGATGATTATGATCCTCAAGAGGAGGACGATAATATCCACCTTTCTCAATGAACATTCTCTCTTGGAATATTCGTGGTATGACGGACACGGCACGTAACTTGCTTCACAATTACTGTCATGTTCATCATCCTATTATTCTAGGCATTATTGAGCCTAAGACTAACTTTCTTCATATTCCGACCTCATTCTGGAACTCTATCAATTTGACTCCTTTCCATCAAAATGATCGCGCCCCTCATGCTTCCAACATCTGGATTCTCATCGCCAACGGGGTTACCTGCTCGTTGATTATGTCCACGGAGCAGATGGTTATTTTTGACATCTTGTTTTCTAGCTATTCTTTCAGAGTGGCTATTGTTCACGGAAGTTGTAATTATATCACTCGCAGGATTCTTTGGGATGATATCTCTTCTTGTATGGTCCCTCAAATGGTGATTCTTGGGGACTTTAATGCTGTGCTTGGAGCTCATGAGCGGCGTGGACGCAGGTTTCCCAGCCGTGCTTCCTGTAGAGATTTTCAAGCTTTCATCGATCGCCATACTCTCATTCAAGCTCCCACCTCTGGGCCTTTTTTTACTTGGACGGACAGGCGTAAATTTCCTATGACTACTGAGTCTGTCCTGGACCGCACTCTTTTCTCAGAGGATTTTGCTACGCAATGGCATTCTACTGAGAGCCGGGTGTTGCCTCGTCTTGGCTCTGACCATGCTCCTATTTTGTTTAAATGTTCCACTCCTCCTAATACCTATGGCGCCCGTCCTTTTCGTTTCCTGAACATGTGGAGTTCTCACTCTGATTTTATTCCAATGGTTCAGCGTTCTTGGGCTCCTGTTGTTGACACGAACTGCCCCATGGTGCGTATGATGCACAAGTTGAAACGTTTGAGGAAAGAGCTCAAAATGTGGAATAAATCCACTTTTGGGAACTTCAACACTTCGCTTGAGGAACTCTATAATAAGCTCTCTTCTCTTCAGGCACATATCGATAATGTTGGCTATTCTGAGACGCTCTTTGATCAAGAAGTTGAGCTTGAAGCCTCTATCTCGGTCATGCTCTCTCGGCAAGAGAACCTACTTCGCCAGAAAAGCAGAATTCGATGGCTCCAGGATGGCGATCGAAATACAAAGTTTTATCATAACATGTTGAGAATGAAGCGCGCTAGCCATACTATCAAGCATCTTGAGATTAACGACGTCCTGGTTGAAGATCATAACACTTTGGCGTCTCATGTGGAAAACTTTTATAAATCTCTTTTTGCGGCGGATATCAATCCTGGGGCCGATCTTTCGTGGATTGCTAATTATATCCCCAATAGCCTCACTTTGGAACATAAATCGGCTTTGGTTACTTGTCCGACTGCGACGGAGATCAAAGCGGTGGTCTTTGCTATGGACAAAGATAGCGCTCCCGGCCCGGATGGCTTTGGAGGTACTTTCTATCGTTCCGCTTGGGAAATTATTGAGCATGATTTCACCTCCGCCATCAGAAGATTCTTCACTCATCATTATCTCCCTTCGGGTCTCAATTCCAATACTCTGAGCCTTCTTCCCAAGAAAGTTAATGCCAAGGTTATCTCTGACTATCGGCCCATCGTTCTTGGCAATTTCTTTTTCAAAGTTATTTCCAAGATTCTGGCAATCCGACTGAATGCTGCTGCTGCCACCATCGTCTCCAACAACCAATTTGGCTTTATTTTGGGACGTTCTATTCATGAGTGCATCACTCTTGCCTCAGAAGGGGCGAACTGCATGGAGAGATCTTTACACGGCAAAAACATGGCTCTTAAAGTCGACATTCATAAGGCCTTTGATACGCTTAGATGGGATTTTATTCTGTTCGTGCTTCAACAGTTTGGCTTCCCCAATATTTTCTGCTCTTGGATCAAAACTATTCTAAGCTCGGCTCGTATCTCTATTCGGTTCAATAGTGCTCTCTATGGCTATTTCGAATGCGGTCGGGGAGTAAGACAAGGAGATCCTTTGTCTCCCATTCTTTTTGCCTTGGCGGAAGATGTTCTTAGCCGTATTTTTCTGGATGCGGGTAATCGGGGTTTAATTGCCGGCATGCGTTTCTCGAGATCTTTGAGTTTCCCTTCTCATCTGCTTTACGCTGACGATGTGCTCATGTTCTGTCAGGCCTCCAAGCGTAATTGCATTATGATTGACTCGATTATTCAGCTCTATGCCACGGTCTCTGGTCAATATTGTAACAAGAATAAGTCTACTCTTTACTTCGGGAAAGGGGTGTCGCCCGGGCGACGTTCTACGCTCCAACGGATTTTGGACTTCAACATTGGCTCCATGCCTTTCACATACTTGGGAGTGCCTATTTTCTCGGGTCGACCTTCTTGCGCTAAACTTCGACCTATCTTTGATCGGATTCTTGCACATTTCCCTAGGTGGCAAGGTAGTCAACTCTCTATGGCGGGCAGGCTCTGCTTAGTTTCTTCTGTTATCAACAGTGCTGCGGTACATAGTATGCTGGTTTATAAATGGCCGGTGAAACTTCTGCATGATCTTGACAGAGCTTGTAGATCGTTCATCTGGACTGGGAGTACTATGAAGAAACCTTCTTTTTCTGTGAGTTGGATCAGAGCTCGTGCTCTGAAGGAACATGGCGGCATTGGAGTCAAATCTTTCTCTGACATCAATAATAGTTTCATGTTTCGGCTAGGTTGGTATATTCTGAACATGAACAGCTTCGGCTATCGGCTGCTTCGTCAGAAATATCTCACTCAGACCATGGATTGGGCTTCCCAATGGGCGAGTTCGTCGATTTGGACTGGTGTTAGAAGGACGATTCGGGAGATTGTTTCGGATACCTTCTGCACGATTGGCAATGGAGATACGATTTATTTTTGGAGAGATAATTGGCTCGGGTATCGGCTGATCGACAAACTTCATATTCCGGAGTTCATGACACCCTTTTTCTCTCAGAAGATTTCAGACTTCTTCTTTAATAATAAGTGGCACCTCACTTATAGTTTTATTCAGTCTTTCCCGCGCATTGCTCTCGACATCATATCTACCCCCATTCCTGGATTGACGGACGACAGATCCTGGATACACTCGGGTTTCGGAAACATTACTGCTGCTTCGGCCTTTGCTCACATTCGACCTCAGTTCCCTAAGGTCGACTGGGGATCCTGGATTTGGGCCCCTTTTATCCCTGCTCGACGATCTCTCTTTGTCTGGCGCACTATTGTTGGCAAGCTCCCTACCTTTGATATGAATCGCCTCCTTGGTTTTCAGGGGCCTAACCGCTGCCCTTTATGCTCGGCAGCAGAAGAGACGATGGATCACGTTCTGTTGAACTGCTCCTTCTCGGCTTCTATTTGGGTGGATGTCTTTCGTTGGTTTTTGATTGAGCAAACTTTACCGTTGGACGTGGGCAGCATGATTCGCTTCTCTATCCACCAGAATAACAGCAAACAAGTTGGCAATTTGTGGAAAGTTGGGGTGGTCTCTCTCCTCTGGAGTCTCTGGTCTCACCGCAACAACGTCATACACAACAATTTAGCACCTTCGCGCCACCTCATTCTCAAGCAGGTCCGGGTTTTTCTTTGTGAAGCTGCCAACAATTTCGTCCTTGGCACTATGGCCAACTCGGTTACTGATCTACTCATTCTTAAGAATCTTTCCATCGCTGGACAACCCAGGAAGCCTTTCTCCTTTATTTACGTTGCTTGGCACCTTCCCCCGCCGTCTTGGATTAAAGTTAATACTGATGGCTCGGTCCGTGAAGGGAGGATTCATGCGGGGGGCGTCTTTAGGAATGCCTTCAACGACGTTCTTGGTTGTTATCATTTTTCAGGCGGCCATGGGGTTGCGTTCGAAGCAGAGCTTTTAGCTATTATTATTGCGATTGAATCTGCACATCGCGCCAAATGGGAGAGAGTTTGGTTTGAGTCGGATTCTTCTTACGTGGTTCAGCTTCTTCAGTCGCTATTTGAGACGGTTCCTTGGAGATTCAAGCCTCGGTGGCAGCTTGCTCTCTCCAAACTCCATTCTTTCACGTGGCGCATTTCTCACATTTTTCGTGAGGGCAACAGATCGGCGGATTTTTTAGCTTCTCAAGCTTCGGAGGAGGGTTTTTGGACTCATGCCATTGCTGGTTTAAATGATTTTGTCAAGGAGGATGTTTCTATTCCCTATTTTTCTCGTTTCGCTTGATTTTTTGGTTTTTTTTTTCTCTCTTCGTTCTGGATCGGTTGTGAGCCGGGAGGCCTAAGGGTAATGGTTCGGCCGGAATCCTTGAGACCTCCTAACTCAGCTCTGTCAACCTTGGTCCTTGACGAGTACTCTTTTTCCTCAGCTATTATGAGGTTTTAACGAGGTTCGGCCCTTAGTCTGCAGCTTTGTGCTTTCAAGGGTTTTTGGTTCTCCATTGTTGTTTCTTTTCTTTTTAATAAAATCTTATTTCAGCAGAACGCTGAGTTTAATTATTTCGACTTCAATACTATTTTATAATACATAAACTTCAAGTTTATGTTATATAGTTTTTGACTTCACTACTTTAATTCAACTTTATTTCATTGAGTATAATTATTTCGACTTCATTATTTACACTATAGTAGTTCATTTTTTTATTATCAAATCGACATCAATACTATATTATAATACATTGTTTTCAAGTATATGTTATATAGTTTTCCAAGAAAATTCCCATCGTATTCACAATTTTTTTTTTCAAGTTCACTAATTTATTTCAATTAATTATAAATTCATCGTATTATAATACATTGTCTTCAAGTATATGTTATTATAATACATTTAATACAAGTATATGTTATTTATTTTTTCGATCAATGCCCCATCGTATCATTCATTTTATTTTTATTTCTAACGAATAACTAATGAGGTTGACACTATCGGACAATGTGACAAAGTATCACTCACATATTATTGAGGTCTCAGGTTCAAATTCCTCAAGCAACTTTTTCTTGTATTTCATTTTTTTTAATTCATCTTCGAAATATTTTTTTTAATACTGGAAAAAAAAAATATGTAAATGAAAACAAATCTAGGATTATTTCCCCCCAATCCCCTTTTTCTTGTATTTCGGTTTTTTTTAAATCATCTTCGATTTTTTTTTAAATATACGGAAAAAAATTAAGGTTAAATCTAGAATTATTTTGAAGGGGGTATCTAAATTAGTAGAATCAAATCAAATTAACACAAAATTCGCAAAATAAAAAATAATAATCGAAAAATAAAATATATGTAGAAATAAATCTAGGATTATTTTGGGAGAATCTCTAAATTAGTGGAATCAAATATAGGATTAGTTTTTGGAGAATGAAAATCTCTAAATTAGTGGAAACAAATCTAGGATTATTTTTAAAAGAATATCCAAATTGGTGGAAACAAATAAAAATAACATAATTTTCGAAAAAAAATAAAAAAATAAATCTTCGGAAAAAAGTAAGATAATTTTCGAATATAATACAAAATTTCAGAAGATTTTTTTTTTTGAAATAATAAAATAATAATATGTGGAAACAAAAATAGGATTATTTTTATGAGAATCATAAAATTAGTGGAAACAAATAAATAAAACATAATTTTTGAATATAAATAAATAATTTAATAATCAGTAAAAATAAATAATTTAATTTCAGAAAAAAAAAAAAAAACTGGAAACAAAAAAACCAAAAAATAAGGAACTATCTATAAATTTTGAGAATTCAAAAACAGAAAATACAATACAATAAAAATAGGAAACTTAACGAGGGATAAATAAGTAAATACACAAATCACTCAAAATCGGCCCATTTTGGCTAATTGAAAAAAGCCCGATTTTGACCGAGTGTCCAAGACACTCGGTGGCCAAATCTCATTTCCGGCCCGGAATTTTGGGTTTATTTTAGTTTTTCCAATAAGGAGCAGAGACCGGAGCAGCACAGCTCAATGCTCAGAGCAGTTGACATGTTTAGATTGATGCATCGAGAGAGGATCATAGATTGTGTCTCGCTTTCAAGTGAGTTGAGTGTTTGTTCCAAATGTGAATTCGGTGATGGCAATGAGGGGAAAAGGCATGTGATGCACGGGGAACAGATACATGGACTACTTGTTAAAGTTGGTTTTTTGGGAGATCTGCACGTGTAAACAATTCGTTGCTTAACATGTACGCGAAGCTTGGGTGTATGGACTGTGCAGAGACATTGTTCAACAGTATGTCAAAAGTCAGTGTTGTTCCATGGAATATTATGACCGCGGGATTTGCCAAGCAAATATCATTTGCAGAGGGCTATCGAGTGCATGGAGAAAATGCAGAGTTGTGGGTTTGAACCTGATGAGGTAACTTGTGTCAATATGCTTGAGAAGTGGTGATGTTGAAACTGGGTTATGCTCAAATTGGGCGCGGAAAATTAAAGATGCTGTTGATTTGTTTGGGAACATGATGGAAGCTAGTATTGAAGCTGATCACATAACCTTTGTTGCTGTCTTAACCGCCTGCAGTCATTCTGGATTAGTAGATACTGGTTTGAAGCTGTTCAAATCAATGCAACAAGAATATGATGTAAAGCCACTTAGTGATCACTATATATACTTGCATAGTCGACACCCTGGCCGGTTCAATGAAGTTGAAGAAATCATAGAAAAAATGCCGTGCAGAGATGATCCTATTGTTTGGGAGGTTTTGCTCAGCTCTTGTAGGGTTCATGCCAATATAAACTTGGCAACAAGGGCTGCGGACGAGCTTTTCCGGTTGGACACCGGTAATTCTGCCCCTTACTCCCTCCTAGCCAATATGTATTCGTCATTACATAGATGGGATGATGTTAAAGATGTTCGAGATATAATGGGAAGGCAGCAGGTTACAGCTGGGTTTGAAACATGTGATATATCCGAGGAAGCAGGTTGTGGTCAGAAATGGAGACCTGACCACACCTGAGCTGCTGAAGGAGATGCACTGCCTCTAAATTTCACCTGCAGCTTGCAAGATCAAAGCTTGGTTTCCCACTTCCAATCAACACTCAATGCAAAAGGTATTAAAATCATTTATTCTTCATCCATTTTCAGCTCCTGCTAAATTCTTGATTTTTGGTTTTGCAGGCTCCACTGAGATCAGATTACAGTTTTCTTCTATATAGTTGGTAAGTTTAGTGGTAACTACACAGGTTGGCCAAACTGAAATTACGACACTAAAATTTTGGAAATTCAAGCCACTGTCTATTTAATCGCTCATTATTTTCACAAAAACTTAAATGCGCGCCTCACAAATTGAGCGCTCATCCCATGCGCGCGGATCTTGGCGCGATCCGACCCGGATCCGGATCCATCATATAAAAAAATTCCTAAAAACCTACCCTTTTCTTCTCTCTCCAGCCGCTCTGTCCGTCTTCTCCCTCTCTTCCCCTCTCTTCCGACGATCTCTCTCTCGATCTTCCCATCATAATCACCATTGTCGTTGTCGATGTCATCGTCGCGATATCGATTGATGTTTTCGTCGGATTTTGTGAGGTTGAGGTTGAGGACTTGCACTTGCTTGTCCATGGCGACGCACAGCCACACGTCGAGGTCGCTCGAGGCGTAGTTCCAGCAGGTGGAATTTCAGATCTGGCATTACTGCAGATGGCGGAGAGGTGTGTTTCGATCGGTGGATCAACGGTTGGCGGCGCGTTTCAGATCTGCGGCGTGAAGTGCAGCAGGCCGCGGACCGCGTTCCCAACCGCAGAAGCTCCGTTCTCCGGCAAAAAGTCCATAGGAGCGGCGGTGTTTCTGAGGACGGTGTTTGGCGTCGAACAGAGGCCGCCGGGAAGCGGTCTGGGTGGCGAGCCCCGAATCTATTGCTAAACAAGACGCGACAGCTCCGGCCGCCGCCCCTCTCCGTCTGGCGACGTTTTGGGCGTTGCGCCGCCCTTCGTCCTTTGCTCGTGAGAACAACGGCCATGTCGCCGCTCTGCCTTGAGCCGCCGACATGCAGCCCGGTCTTAAGATCATGTGGAAATTGAGATTGAGAAAGATGAAGGCCTAGGTGGTGGTGTGGTCGTGGGCCAGGATCATGACCAGGAGAATAATGGTCGAGGGAATGCCAGCAGTAGCTCGAGCAGTTCTGGTAGCTCAAGTAGTGATTCGTCATCCTCGAGTGGTATTGATATTGATTCTTCTTGCGTTTCTACTCCCTCCGTCCCGCGAGTCTTGACACGTTTGAGTTCGGCACGGGAATTAAGGAGATGTAGATTAGTGTTTTAAGTGTGTAATTAATAAAATATAAAATTGATAAAGTAGGAGAGAGAAGGTAAAAAAAGTGATAAAGTAAGAGAGAAAATATAATAAAGGTGATAAAGTAGGAGAGAGAATGTAATAATTATTACCCAAAAAGGAAACGTGTCAAGACTCGTGGGACGGCTCAAAAAGGAAAACGTGTCAAGATTCGTGGGACGGAGGGAGTACATTATATGATTTGTGTATGATATTAATCATAGCTGATTTGGGTTTAGGCATTTGTGTTGAAATGACACTTTGAATAATACAAAAATAACATTGTTTAGCTTAGTAAATGACACTTTTAGTATCATGGTCTAATTGCCTCTACTTGAATGACTCGTGATGACATGAATTATGTGTTTGGACAGGTGGTGCGTTGCTTGTAGATGTTGTAATATAGAACAAAATGATACTATTTTTCTTACCAAATGAAACCTTTAATATTGAACAAATGATACTCTTTATTATAGAACAAAAAAAAGGAGCGAACTTTTAATATCATTTATTAATGATACTATTTGCTTTCTAAATGAAACCTTCAATATAGAACAAATGATACTATTTTTCAAATTAAATGAAACCTTTAATATAAACCAAAAAAAAGAGCAAAACTTTTAATATCATTTATTAATGATACTATTTTTCTTACTAAATGAAACCTTTAATATAGAACAAAAGAAAAAGAGCACGAAACTTTTAATATATCATTTATTAATGATATTATTTTTCTTACTAAATGAAACCGTTAATATTGAACAAATGATACTATTTTTCAAACTAAATGAAACCTTTAATATAGAACAAAAAAAAAAGAGCGAAACTTTTAATATCATTTATTAATGATATTATTTTTCTTACTAAATGAAACCTTTAAATGTAGAACAAATGATACTATTTTTCAAACTAAATGAAACCTTTAAATATAGAACAAAAAAAAGAGCGAAACTTTTAACATAATTTATTAATACTATTTTTCTTACTAAATGAAACATTTAAATATAGAACAAATGATAATATTTTTCTTACTAAATGAAACCTTTTAAATATAAAACAAATGATACTATTTTTCTTACTAAATGAAACCTTTAAATATAGAACAAATGATATTATTTTTCAAACTAAATAAAATAAAAAAATAATTAAAATTTGAAACGAAAAAACAAAAAATAAGAAGAAGAAAAAGAAGAAGAAAAAAACGAAAAAAGAAAAAGAATAAAGAAGAAGGGAAAAACGAAAAAGAAAAAAGAAGGAAAATGACACTTATATTTTGCAATTGAAACTTTTAATATATATACATGTCACTATTTTTTCTTGGTAAATGACACTTTTAATAATAGAAAATGACACTATTTTACTTGTAGATGATATTATTCTTAAGTATAATACTCCCTCCGTCCCATTATTTATGGCCTGTATTCCTTTTTGGGCTGTCCCAAGTAACATGGCCTGTTTCCTTTTTGGGCCATAATTAGGGCTTAATTAAAATTCTTAATCAATACACTTTTACTCTCTCTCTCATCCTACCCACATAACCCACCGCCTCTCTCTCTCTTCTCCTTCTCCACAACCATCGGTCTCTCTTTCTCCCCATCTCTCCCACCTTTCCCTCTCGCAGCCACCGCCGTCCGAACCCTAGTAGTGGCACCGCCGTCCGTCGGCTAGCCAGATTTCTTCGCCGCCAGATCTGTCCATCACCGTCCACAGCCAGATCTGTTCGCCGCCGACCTCCACCGCCCCTGCACTATCCCCGCCGCCGCCTTCTCTATTACGTCGTCGCCTCCTCCACCCACCCCTAAATCCCCAATTTTTTTTAAAAAAATCCCAAGCTTTTTGCTTACCTCTCATCCGCTGCCGCCTTCCTGTGGCGAAGTCGCCGCCACCATCTACAAGAGGTTGTTGCCGATCTCTCTCTCAACTCTGGCTGATTTGCAGTATTAAAAATCATCGTCGCCTAGTCTGCCTCCTCCACCCTCCGCTTGCGCACCACCTCCACCGCCTCCACGACCTCCACCCTCACGATTTCTCGAGTAATTGTTGTTTATGTTGAGATTTTCTGCTGAAGATTGATAGGATTTGTAAAAGAAATCAGTAGATTATTGTAATTTTTGCTGCGGTTTTCTGCTTGAATGTTCCATGTTTTGCTGAGGTTTCCGCTGCTGTCTCCAGTTTAATTTTTGTAATTTTGTTCTTAGTTTATGCGTGAGATTAATAGGATTTGCAGAGATTATTGGTTTAATTTGCAATTTGTGGAATACTTGGGAATAATTGAAATATTTGTTGGTTTAATTTACATTTTTTGATCTCCTTAAACAATTCATTAAACTCCTCCATTCCCCTCATTTGATTCAGTGTTTTCGAGAAGTGTTGGAACAGCTTAATTAAATGAAAACAAGTAAGAAAGCACCTTTATCTTAATTCCTTAAACAAACAACTAAGCAAACACCTTTATCTTAATTCTACTCTCCTTAATCTCCGTGCCGAAAAGGTGTAGGCCATAAATACTGGGACGGAGGGAGTAACACTTTAGATATAGTTTCATTTACATATATTCTTAAAAACAATAAATGACACTATGTTACTTGTTAAGTAACACTATTAAAACATCGAATTGATACTATAATCTTGTAAATGACATTTTTCAATAATTGACACTATTCAAAGATGTAAATAACACTACTTATAATAATTAACACTATAACATTTCAAGGACACTTTAACATTTCAAAAACACAAGTCCGATATAAAATGACACTACAAGATTTCAAAAAACACTTTCAAATTTCAAAAGACACTATAATATTTGAAATGACACTTTAGGATTTAGAATGACACATAGATATTTCGAATGACACTACAAGATTTTAAATGAAACTTAGACATTTCGAATGACACTACTAGATTTCAAATGACACTAACACTATAACATTTCAATTTTTTAAGTGTCATTTCAATTGTTGAAGTCTCATTTGAATTATTGTAGTGTCATTTGAATTGTTGAAGTGTTGTTTTAGTTCTTGTAGTGTCATTTCAAATGTCATAGTATCATTTGAAATCTTCAATTGTCTTTTGAAGTGTTGAAGTGTCATTTTAAGTCTTCAAATGTCATTTGAATTATTGTAGTATCATTTGAAATCATGTAGTGTCAATTGAAATCATATAGTGTCATTTGAAATGTCAATGTGTGATTTGGAATCATTTGGTGTCATTTAAATTCTTGTAGTGTCGTTTAAATTCTTCGAGTGTCATTTGAATTGTTGAAGTGTCGTTTGAATTCTTGAAGCATCATTTGAATTGGTGTAGTGTTGTTTCTATTCTTCAAGTGTCATTTCAATTGTTGAAGTGTCATTTAAATTATTGTAGTGTCATTTGAATTATTGAAGTGTCATTTTAAGTGTTGAAGTGTCATTTGAAGTCTTCGAGTGTCATATAAAATGTTAAAGTGTCATTTTAAGTGTTGAAGTGTCATTCAAAATTTCAAAGTGTCATTTTAAGTGTTGAAGTGTCATTTGAATTCTTTGAGTGTCATTTGAAGTGTTGAAGTGTCATTCGAAATGTTATAGTGTCATTTTAAGTGTTGAAGTGTTATTTGTATTCTTCTAGTGTCATTTTAATTCTTCAAGTGTCATTTCAATTCTTCAAGTGTCATTTGAAGTGTTGAAGTGTCATTTTAAATTTCAAAGTGTCATTTTAAGTGTTGAAGTATCATTCAAAATTTTAAAGTGTCATTTTAAGTGTTGAAGTATCATTTGAATTCTTCGAGTGTCATTTGAGGTTTCAAGTTTAGGGTTTAGGTTTCAGGTTCAGGTTTCAGGTTTAGGGTTTAGGATTTAGGGTTTCAAGTTTAGGGTTTAAGGTTTCAGGTTTAAGGTTTAGGGTTTAGGTTTTAGGTTTAGGGTTTAGGATTCAGGGTTTCAAGTTTAGGGTTTAAGGTTTCAGGTTTAAGGTTTAGGTTTCAGGTTTACGGTTTAGGTTTTAGGTTTAGGGTTTAGGATTCAGGGTTTCAGGTTTAGGTTTCAGGTTTAGGGTTTAGGATTTAGGGTTTCAGGTTTAATGTTTAGGTTTCAAGTTTAGAGTTTACGTTTCAGGTTTAGGTTTCAGGTTTAGGGTTTAGATTTCAGGTTTAGGGTTTAGGTTTCAGGCTTAGGGTTTAGGATTCAGGGTTTCAGGTTTAAGGTTTAGGGTTTAGGAGTTAGGGTTTCAAGTTTAGGTTTTAGGGTTTAAGGTTTAAGGTTTATGAGTTATGGTTTCAAGTTTAGGTTTTAGGGTTTCAGGTTTAAGGTTTAGGTTTCAGGTTTAGAGTTTAGGTTTAGGTTTCAGGTTTCAGGTTTAGGGTTTTGGGATTTAGGGTTTCAGGTTTTGGGTCTAGGATTTTAGGTTTCAGGTTTAGGGTTTAGGGTTTAGGGTTTAGAATTTAGGGTTTAGGTTTCAGGTTTAGTGTTTCAAATGATATAACATTTCAAATGGCACTACTATATTTCATTGAATGTTGTAGTGTCATTTGAACGTCATAGTGTCATTTTTAAATCTTGTAGTGTCGTTTGAAATCTTATATTCTCATTTTGAATTGTTATAGTGTCATTTGAAATCTTGTAGTGTCATTTGAAATGTAATAGTGTCATTTCAAATGTTATAGTGTCATTTCAATTGTTGAAGTTTCATTTGAAATGTCATAGTGTCATTTGAAATCTTGTAGTGTCATTTCAATTGTTGAAGTTTTATTTGAAATGTCATAGTGTCATTTGAAATCTTGTAGTGTCCTTTGAAATGTCATAGTGTTATTTGAAATCTCGTAGTGTCATTCAATTTTTGAAGTTTCACTACAACAAAAATTGAATATAACATCACACATACGACACTGGTTTTTGTGAAAGTCTATGGTCGTATGTGTTTTGTCTATGGTCTTTTATTTGTCTGTGGTCTTTTAGCATAAAAATTAGATAATAGACACTAGACTCACATGTATGTTGTTAAAAAAGAAAGGTTAAAAATAATATATAACACTGAACTTAATAGTCCATGGTTATATGTATAATGTTATTGTAAAAAAAATAATTAATTAATAAAATAACAATAAATTGAAATAATTATACTTATTTTCTCCTAAAATTGACCAATTATAACAAGTTAATTCATGGAAGATTTAAACAATATTAAAATATAATTAAACTCATACCTATTTTTCAATTAAATTTAGAAAATAACTTAAAATTGTTGACCGATAATTAAACTTATAAACTCTCGCTCACTCTCGCACGCAGCACGCTAATCAGAACCGCCGCACCGTCCAGTCGCTCACTCTCTTGCGTTACGGCTGCCGGTCACCGTCTCTCACGGCGTGGCTACCAGTCAATGTTGCTCACAGCGCGGCGGCTCTTCCTCTGTTTTAATCACCATTTCTCTCTCAAGCCGGTTACTCTCTTCCATGCCCTAACTTCCCTGCCCATTCTCTCGGCGCCACCATTGAAGCTCGCCTCCGCCAAACCCTTGCGCGGAAATCGTTGCGATAGAGGTAATAGATTTTGATTTTAATTCTTCTATCTTGATCTCACTTTTCCTTATTATCTCTCAGATTCGCCCAGCTTTGTGCCGCTGCCATGTCTCCGCCTGCATCGTTTCTATTGATGTCGCCGCCACCACCATGCCCGGCCGTCTCCGTTGTCGCTCTTATAAGGTCAGTTCCTTGGCTTTTTAACATAAATTTGACTGATCATACAAGTAGAATCCAAACCCTGACTTTTCAGCCATAAGAATACCTTTATTCTTCCATGCAATTAAGCTAACAGATTTTCTTATTTTGTGTTGGCAGCCTAAGAATTATTTGTTACACAGTTGCAGTTCGAAGTAGTTCACTTGGAAAATTGTTGCTTTCATTAAACCAATAAGATTATTAATTAACAAAACAGGAATAAGATAATTTTGTTAAAGCTTATGGATGTCGCAAGGATGCTTGGGCAAAATCTTTAATGGAACTTGCAGGGCAGCAGTGATTAGGATGATCTTGTTCTTGACAACATGCTTGGTGATGATGATTATAACAGTGACAATTTGTTCGTCGATGATTCTGAGTTGGTGGATACTGCTCTTTTATGAAGTTGTCTTATTTTTTATGCAACTTTATTTGATTTCTTTCAATATATTAATGCTCATGAGATTAGCTTATTCCTGCTTGATTCATGGTTCTATGGTAAATTAGTTATCTTTTTTTGGTGGGCTTAAGTAGGGGGAATGAATATGAGCGCATTATTCACAAAGTTGTGCAAGGGGCTGGCAGTGGTATTAATAGGCGGCCACTTTGCTGTGCAGATTTCCTCCGCTGTTTCTTATCTAGTTCTCATCCCTGCCAAGTACTCTAATTTTACTCTTTGATCTTATATATTTGTGATTATTGTTATATTTAATCTTTTAGGACCGTGTATATATGTGACATGGAACATTTATTGCAGATGGGGGTTGATTTTCTTGGGGTGTCACTTAGGATGGACAATAAAATGCAGTAGATGGATATTTGGGGGTTGAAGGTGTTACTTATGATCATTACGATCGTATAAGGTCTGGTAGAAATATGGATTTTGATGGGATAAGTTTCTCTAAAGAACTGGAATGATCATGTCAATTCTACATTGGTTGCAATTATAGGAGAATTATGTTGTGTTGGGGGTAAATCTTCAGTAATATTTAGAGTAAATTCAAGACTAAAGACTATTTAGTTGACTAAGAATGATACCTCAATGTAGTGAATTTCAAACAGTGTAGATTGCTATTGTTGTTACTATTTTGTTGTTGAGGGAAGCATTATACTATTAAGTATTGTTGTTTCCTGCGAGCTTCTTTAGTTGAATACGAATAAAATAAATAAACCAAAAGTTGTGACACACTTGATGGCCTTTTGATTTAATGTAGGACAATTCCTTTTGCTTGGAATCTCATTACAGCTGAATATGTTGAACAATCTACGGGGCATTTCATTTTATTATTATTTTTCTCCTTAATTTTATATTTTGTGTATATATTTCCCTTTCCTAAATTATATATGTCCTTAACAGATTAATGTTAATGGAAAGTGCTCAATTGGAGAGATATATAAACTGCGGTCAGAGTTGGCATATGATGAGTATTAAGGTAAAGTATTCTTCTAGATTTTAATGATTGATGATAGTTGGAAAGTATGATGAGTAGGTTTGGTAATTTGTATGGATTCTTGTGAATTCTTTTGACGATGAGTTTGTATACTATAGTTATATTATTATTTGTTGTTGATGAAAATAATGAAATGGTTGAACATAGTATTGTTGTCGATGAGTAGGGGACATATTATTATTTGTGTTGATGAAAATCATGAAATTTGTTTATGATGATTTTGATTGTGATTGTTATTGTGTGAAGGATATGGTGAAGAAAAGAAGACAACATTGGACATATTGGTTCATGCATCACATTTTGAAGGAACGAAGGAGCAACAAGTATTAACCCATTTGAATATTAATTAGGATCGAACTTATTTGGTAGTAGATTTACAAATATTAACTCGTTTTAGTTATATATAAGTAGTGTTAGGATTTAACGTATTTTGTAATGGATATGCTAGAACTGATTTAGTTGAATTTTAAGTTGTAATGAATATTGGAATTTTGTCATGATTATGTTATAAAATTTCTCATGATTTTCTCATGATTTTAAATAAAAAATGAATGTTCAGAAAAAAAAATCTTATAAATACAGAATTTAATAGATTATAAAAGGGCATGATTTCTTTTGAACCAACGACACTGCTCAAAAATTGAAGTGGTATGTTAGAAACAAATTTGGTGTTTTTTCACTACGACAACGGACAAAATGTAGTGTGGTATACACAAAATACCATAGACAATAGGCACCTACGACACTACTCAAAAACTATAGTGATACTAATGATACAACAACAAACTCTATGCTCTCAAAGACCATAGACAATGTCTGTTGTCATAAACATCTATGACAACAGACAATGCCTGTGGTCTATGAGCACTTTTTTCCAAGGACCTACGACACTACCACATACAACAATAGACGTTTTCTCTAATAGACAATAGGCAATGCCCATTGTCTATTAGGTTTTCTGTAGTAGTGTTTCATTTGAAATGTCATAGTGTCATTTGAAATCTTGTAGTGTCATTTGAATTGTTGAAGTGTCATTTGAAATGGAATAATGTCATTTGAAATGTCATAGTGTCATTTAAAATCTTGTAGTATCATTTAAAATCTTATAGTATCATACGGTTTCAAGTTTAGGTTTTAGAGTTTAGGGTTTAGTATAGTGTCATTTACATGTAAGTGTCATTTGAAATATTATAGAACAAATGATACTATTTTTCAAACTAAAATAAAAAAATAATTAAAAATTTGAAACGAAAAAGAAAAAAGAAGAAGAAAAAAAAAAGAAACTACATACTTAAAAGAAACTAAAAGTATTAAAAGAAAGAAACTATAGAAAAAAGAAAAAAAAACTACAAGTATTAAAAGAAAGAAACTATAAAAAAAGAAAGACACTACATACTTAAAATAAAGAAACTACAAGTATTATTTTAATAAAGAAATTGCATACTTAAAAGAAAGAAACTACATACTTAAAAGAAAGAAACTACAAAAAAAAAAAAAACTACATACTTAAAAGAAAGAAACTATAAGTATTATTTTAATAAGAAATTACATATTTAAAAGAAAGAAACTACATACTTAAAAGAAAGAAACTACAAGTATTATTTTAATAAAAAAATTACATATTTAAAAGAAAAAAACTACAAAAAAAACTATATTTAAAAGAAAGAAACTACATATTTAAAAGAAAGAAACTACAAAAAAAAAACTACAAGTATTATTTTAATAAAGAAACTACATACTTAAAAGAAAGAAACTACAAGAATTATAAAAAGAAACTACAAAAAAAAAAATTCAAATTTTAATAAAGAAACTACAAAAAAAAGAAAAAGAAACTACAAGTATTATAAAAAGAAACTACAAAGAAAAGAAAAAGAAACTACAAAAAAAATTCAAAATTTCCTACAAGTATTATTTTAATAAAGAAACTACAAAAAAAAGAAAAAGAAACTACAAGTATTATAAAAAGAAACTACAAAAAAAAGAAAAAGAAACTACAAGTATTATAAAAAGAAACTACAAAAAAAAATCAAATTTTAATAAAGAAACTACAAAAAAAGAAAAAGAAACTACAAGTATTATAAAAAGAAACTACAAAAAAAAATTCAAATTTTAATAAAGAAACTACAAAAAAAAGAAAAAGAAACTACAAGTATTATAAAAAGAAACTACAAAAAAAAATTCAAAATTTCGCCCCTGATGGGTTTCGAACCTAGGACCTGGTTGATTACATAGTAGCGCCTGAACCAACTGATCCAGGTGCCCTATTATTATTTATTTCATTAAACAGTTATAATATAGTAAAACCGTTGCAACCTTTTTTTTTAATATACATATTTACCCGGATCCGGGTCGGGTCAATGGAAGGATCCGCGCGCACAGTGAGCGCGCGATTTGCACTGCGCTCATGTAAGTGTCCCTCCATTATTTTTAGTTGCTTAATTTTAATGAGTAATTTATTTAAGGGTTAATTGCCGAAAAAACCATATACTTTTTCATTTTTTGGTTTTTTCCCATGACAAAAAAAAATCTGAACAGAAATCCATGAATTGGAAAATTTATTGCATTTTTCTCCCGCGTCCATTTTCCGGCGAGCTCCGATGGAGCTCCGATCCAACGTGGCTGCCACATAACATTAATTTTCCACCTCACCTAAACCCCTAATTTTCCACCTCACCTCCTCACACCTCTGTCATAGAAGAACCCTCCTCACAGCTCTGTCATAGAAGAGCGCTGCCCCTCTTTTTCCATCTCACCTCCTCACAACTCTGCCCATCCAGCACTGATAATCAAGAGTTGAAAATCCAGCACTGACCATCCAGCGCTGCCCATTCGGAGTTGAAAATCCAGCGCCGCCCATCCAGCGCTGATAATCAAGAGTTGAAAATCCAGCACTGACCATCCATTGCTGCCCATCCGGAGTTGAAAATCCAACACTGCCCATCCAGCGCTGATAATCAAGAGTTGAAAATCCAGCACTGACCATCCAGCGCTGCCCATCCGGAGTTGAAAATCCAGCACTGCCCATCCAGCGCTGCCCATCTGACATATGAGCTATCTTAAGCAAATGTCATGTACAAAACTATATATAAATACCACAATTTATATAGACGGACGAAAACGGCAAAATGCCACATTTATCAGACGGGGGGAGTAATTTCTTTTGGCCCTTTCTATCCTTGGGCCCTGAGTCTCCACACTTGACCTAGGCCCAAAACCAACCTTTTTTTGCATTTTTATTTAGAATTAATTGTCAAAAATACTGAATTTTTATCAAATTTTAATTTCAGATACTAACTCCAAAGTTTGGCGTGGTAATTACCGAACCATTGATTTAATCTAATCACTACCCATCAGATAGTAATCAGTTGGTGATAACAACTAATGTCAATTATTAATAATGTCATCACTAAGTTTAGCCAGAATCCTAATTGATAGTAAAATCAGATTAAATCAATACTTCAATAATTACCATGTCAAGCTTCAAAGTTAATATGCAAAATCATACTTCAGTAATTACCAGGCCAAACAAAAATATCAGTAATTTATAGGTAACTAACCCTTTCAATATTTATATCTTGATGTTGCATGCCTAGTGATGCTAGTTGAGAATACCATTAGGGGAGAGCAAGATCAATCAACAAATTGGCACCCACGTTGTATATGTTTTATTTAAAAAAAAATAAAATTGAGTAATATATTTACCATTTTATAATATGATATGTACATTGTATCTAAAAAAAAAATTAGCACACACATTCCCTTAAAAACATAAAAAAATAAAAATAATAAATGGCCCAATAGGCCCCCGCATACATGTGCACCAGCAGATGGCTTTGTGCATCCCGAAATTTGGCCCACCAAAACATAGGCCTGCATGAAATGGGCCAAAGGCTTGGGCTTGGCTACAACAGAACTAAGAAGGCTGTCATGTATTATTATTATTATTATTATTATTATTAATATTATTATTATTATTATTATTATTATTATTATTATTATTTTGAACTAACAAGTGAAAAACAATTAATACACAGATAGAGCTTAGCAGTAACATATATCTCTCTCTCTCTTGCATCACTTGTTCCTATTCCTACTGTTTCATGCTGCAGTTCTTGTTCAAGGTGATGCTTTTTCTATGTTTCTTGTTTTCTACCCAAAAACTAATTGCATATTATTTTCAAGCTCAGTTTTCAATGATGACAATGAACCTCAGATTTTGATTTCAATCAAGAATTCATATACATAATTCTTACATTGTGAAACTAAATTAAATGTAGCTACAATTTGCACATACAATGGATGCAGAAGTTGCAAGTCAAGGTGCATAGCTGAGCAACTCCCAATCCAAATAAACAATCCCACCAACAGTTCCTACTACTACAAAACAACATCACAACTACAAAATTGAAACATTTTAAATCATCATAACATAAACATTAAATAAACAAATAAGCAATTGTACTTTCCCCTTAATCTCTATTACAATAATTCTTGACCTTCAAACACAACATAAAACCTAACTAGAATAGAAGTCCTTTGGTATGAGTTTCTTAACCTTATTAAACAGAACGCTATCTTTACCTTCCCATTTCACAGCTTCAATCAACATCGAATATGCAGTTTTGTCAAGTGTGCATCCTCTTGAATCCATCTCTTCCAACAGTGGCATTGCATCAAGCATTTTGTTCATTTTGAGAAGACCTCGAACAAAAACATTGTATGTTACACTATTAGGCAAGAAACCGTTGCTTACCATTTGCGTCATCAAATCCTTAGCTTCCTCAATCTGTCCTTCCTCACAAAGTGCACCGATAAGGATTGTATAAGTTATGACGTTCGGCTGCCCCTTGGATTGGAGCTCATGGAACAGATCTTTAGCCTCCTCTATCTGCCCTTCTTTGCAAAGTGCACCAATGAGAATATTATATGTTATGATGTCAGGCTGCAAACCTTTGGATGGAAACTCATGGAACAGATCTTTAGCCTCCTTTATCTGCCCTTTTTCGCCAAGTGCACAAATGAGAATATTATATGTTATGACATCAGGCTGCAAACCTTCGGATGGAAGCTTGTCAAACAGATCTTTTGCTTCTCTCACTTTGTTGTCGTTGCACAATCCCTCAATGAGAATATTGTATGTTACTATGTTTGGAATGATGTCTTTATTTTCCATGGTATGCAACACCGAAAAAGCTTCAGCAATACGACGAGCTCCGCACAAACCATCCAACAAGATATTATAAGTCCTTATATCCGGAGACACTTGTAGAGCTTCCATCTCTTTGAACAGCTTCAAGCTGCCTTCACATTTGCCTTCACAAAATAAGGCTTGTAGCATTATGTTATAAGAAAACACATCACGCTCTAACCTTTTGTAGGGAATTATGGTAAAAAGACGTGAAACTTCATCGACTTGCCCCATTTTGCAATACCCATTCATCAAGCTAGTGTAGCTTATGATATCGGGCTTCATTCCAGAGCTCACTGCCAATTGGAAAATGCGTTCGGCTTCATCCATTTTCCCTTGCAAACAATATCCGTTAATCAATGCATTGTATGTGACAATGTTGGGCTGAACATCAATCTTCTTCATAGACACCAACATATGTTCGGCCTCTTCCACCTTTCCATCTCTGCACCAAGCATCCACAAAGATATTACAAGTCCACACATTTGGGTTGACCAGATCAGCAATCATCTTCTTCAAAACGTTTTCAGCCTCGTCCATTCTTCTCCTATTGCACAACCCCTCAATTATTGAACTATATGTCACGACATTTGGTGAAATCCCTTTATCACCCAAAGAGGAGAAGAGTTGGAGAGCATCGTCCACCTTTCCTTCCTTGCATAGACCATCAATGACTATGTTGTAAGCATAGACATTGGGTTTGCAGCTCCCTTTTCTTTTTTCCAATGAGCAGAGCAAATCAATCGCCTGTAGAATATCTCCAGCTTTGCATAACCCATTAATTATAGTACTATACGTATATTCGTCGGGCTCGCACAGTTGGTAGGCCGACAGCTTCCCCAACAATTTAGCTGCCTCTGGGATCCTTTCAACAAACAGAAGGCCTTTCACGAGAGTGTTGAAGGTCACCACGGTAGGCTCGAACCCACGCTTGAAAAAACTGCCTAAGATCGCAAACCCAAAATCAGGCCTTTTGAGTCGGCAATAGCAATCAATCGCAATACTCAACGTGTAGTGATTTACAGTAGCATCCCTTTGAAGCATTTTTTCGAACAGATGAAGTGCAGCAGAGTACTGTTTCAGCTTCACCACAGCATTCAGCAATCTCGAGAAAAGCTTAACAGAAGGAAGCGGCTCCGTTCCCATCATATCCTGAAATAGAGCGACGGCATCATTGGGTTCACGTATAGATTCAAAATCGAATCCGGGATAGGCGGAGAAGTGTCTCCTCATTTGGCAGCTGGCATTATCAAAATGAAAACTGGGTAGAAGAAATGATTGATAATGTGGAGAAGTGATGGCAAAAGTGGAGAATTTAGATGAAGAATTCGACAAAATTCTACCGAGAAACATGGCGGCGTGGTTTTGTAGTTGTGAGCCCTGAAGTTGGAAGCTGAAGAATTGGGGAAGAATGCGAGAAAGGATTTTGTGAGAAGAAAGGTGAAAAACGAGTTTGTGGGGAAAAAAGGTAAAGTAGATCAAATCTCAGCCGTTCAAGGAGTAATCGTGTTTGGTGAAGAGAAACACGCTTTCATAATTAATTTCTGAGTTCGGCTCAAATTAAAACATAAACGTTTGCACGAGGACTCAGTTTGGTTTGCAAATAAATAATTTACTAAAACAAATTATAATAAACACTAAAACTGAAGGTATATGATTACAGAACAAAAATGGAAAAAACAAATTGCGATAATATTATTGTTATATATAAATATTCTACACAGCATAAAAACTTAGAAATGAAATTAATGAAATATAGATGATAGTGAAATATATAAAGTAACCAATCCAAACGTAAAATGTCTTACAAAAATATATATCATGTAATTTATAGGAGTTGACTATATCTGTAGTTGAATTAGGCTAGCTAACAAAAATCAAATTAAAGTATATAAAATTAGAACTAAAAATGGGATATAGACAAAAATATATATCATGTACTAATTTATAGGAGTTGACTATATCTGTAGTTGAATTAGGCTAGCTAACAAAAATCAAATTAAAGTATATAAAGTTAGAACTAAAAATGGGATATAAAGTAGGGTTATTAGCATGTAAATACACAAACTTTTTATATTTTCTGAAATTTAACATGACTTTTATTTTTAGCCCACAAATACACGAATTTTGCATTTTTTCTGATTTTTGACATCGACAAGAAAAAATTCTAATTTACTATTAACGTGAAGGTTGATATACCACGTCATTCACTCTCTAATCAAAATAATGAATCAAATTACTCTATTCAAGTGCATATTTGGTAGTCCATGTCATACATTCCAGCCTCCACATCAACAATAAATAGAGTTTTTTCACGCCGATGTCAAAAATCAGAAAAAATGCTAAGTTCGTATATTTGTGGGCTAAAAATAAAAGTCATGTTAAATTTCAGAAAATATAAAAAGTTCGTGTATTTACAGGCTAATAACCCTATAAATTAAAGTAAGACACCGAATGTCATATATGTTGAATCTCAAGTGAAAGTTTTATTTAAAGAAGTTAAATATGTACAAGTAATTGAAGCACTTACACAAGCATCACGTTTTCCAAATCTCATTCAAGCCAATTTCGTGCTCGACTATTATCAAAACAATTAATTATTTAATGAGTTTTTCTTAAGTGTTTAATTCCTATATAAGTACGTAATAAGATTGAGGGCCACTCCCATCCATGGCGACTATTGTAGTAAATATTGGGCTTTGCCCCACCGGTCTCCGGCCGCTCCTCCGCCGTGAGATGGCTGTCGCGAGGCGGCCAACTCGCGGCGGCCGGTCACTTGCTTTGCATGTCAAAGGAGGCGGCTTGAAGATGAATGGTAGTTTGAGCACAGAAGAAGATAACTCCAAGCTGTTGAAAGAGTCGATGGGATTGGAAGACGACGGCCCGCCACGGTGGTTTTCGCCTTTGGAGAGTGGCCGGAGGTCGCCGAGATCGCCACTGCTGCTCTTCTTACCAGGTCTCTCTCTCTCTCTCTCTAACTTCAAATTATTACATGTATATATATATATATATGTTGGAAGAATGTGTGGTTTGATGATGGTTTAATTTCGTAGGGATTGATGGTAGTGGACTTGGTCTTACTTTGCACCATAGAAAGTTGGGAGAGTAAGCTCTTACATTGAACTTCCTAATGATTTTCTTTTTACTTTAATTTTACGAAGTTCGCATCACTTGGTGTCCCCTTAAAGTTTGAACTTCCTAATGAATTATTAATAACAAATAGCCGGAACTTTGATTCCATGGTGATTTTTTTATTTCATTAATAAAAATTACAAATATATATTGGGCTTATATTTATTGTTCAGTTTATAGTCCAAAACAAAATTCTGATCAAATGAGGGATATTGTTTGTCGAAAGCTGATTTGGTAATTAAAGAAAAAAAACTACATGAGAATTTTTTTTATTCACAACAGTTGGCTGTAACTTTTGGATCGGGCTATACACTGAACAACAAAAATAAATTTAGGTTATATTGTAATTTTTATAAATTTAAACTAAAAAATCACCATGATGTGAAAGTTTTATTACACTTTATACAACATTCATTATCCATATATGATATATAAGCACACAAACATATACAAATATTCACAACCACTTGCATTATTGCATACGCACAAATAGATGATATTGTGTTCGGGTATTTCAGTTAATCTAACATATATAATGATCACATATGCATAATTAAACCAAAAAAATAAAACTTTTATTTAATTTAGCTCATACTTGTGTTTGCATGTATATATGAAGGATCTTCGACATATGGTGCTTGCACGTTCCTGCTACGGATCGAACGCCATTGGCAGGTCTCTCTCTCTCGTGATATTTTATGGACCCTATATAAAATAATAAACAAATAAAAGACCCTTACGTAATATTATGTGGGTCCCTTTCAATTGGGCCATATAAAAATGAAGTGTAATATTTTGAATGGACCATCAATTTTTCAATATAATAATATAATATTTCCGTCACCGATAATTGTAGTGCATTGTGGGGGCACAAGTTTTAATAAATGGATCAATCAAAATTAATGAATTGAATAATTTAATTTTTTATAAATATTAAGTGTGAATGAAATTTAACATATGAAGGGATATGTGTGTCATGTACAAAAATAGAAATACCACAATTTATATAGACGGACGAAAACGGCAAAATACCACATTTATCAGCTGAGGGAGTAATTTCTTTTGGCCCTTTCTATCCATGTGCCCTGAGTAATCGCACTCTCGACTTAGGCCCAAAACCGACCTTTTGTTGCATTTTCATTTAGAATTAATTGCCCAGAAATACTTGTTGGAAATATGGTTTTATGCCATATCTGAAAATTTTTATTTAATTAAATATTTATTATTTAATTAAAATAATGATTGGATGTTAATCTACATCTCGAGTAGATCAACGTGATATACTTGAAGTCTCAAAACCGATTTCCGGTGAGTGAGATATTATATGTCAAAGTTTAGATGTTGAAGAGGGAAAATCAGTTTAAACTTCTGCGTTCAACGATTGCGGCCACCTACCGCGTTCAACGATTGCGGCCACCTACCGAGTTCAACGATTGCGGCCACCTACCGCGTTCAACGATTGCGGCCACCTACCGCACCCGCCGGAATTGACTGACGTTCCGTTCACACCGGCCGTTCACACCGGCCGTTCACACTAGGTTTAACACCTATAAATACGGGTGTGTTGTGAACTCATAACACACAACTTAGAACTCACAACTCAGAACTAACGACTCTGAGAACTCACAACTCACATCAAATTCTGCATTCCACCTCAACCTCTAGCTCAGTTCTTGATCCTATTCAGTTCGCCGGAGCTCGCCGGATTGTGGTGCTACATCCGACGAGACGAAGTCGTTTTACCTTTGGGGAAGATACGCCAAACCGAAGAGCACTACCGGGGCGATAATCTTCTTGCGGGAAGAGATTCATCTCGACTCGACTTTGTTTATACGTATAATTTATTTATACAGTGTATTTCAGTTGTATCAAATTATTTGAGTTGTAATTTCTCAAATTATTTACTTTGTAATATTTTTCAATTATTTTGAGTCGTAATTTCTCAAAATAAATATTTTGTAATATCTCGATCGTGTACCCGGTTCTAACAATCGCAAGAAGATTATTTCTCTGCCGTTGATACACGTTCGAGAAATGGCTCACACCGACATCAATATGGATGGCTCCACCACCTCTGCAACCATCGGTTCAACCACGTCGTCAATATTTTCCTCGTTTGCATCAACGGGGGCTTCTTCGTCAACATCTAGAACTATTGGTCTTGCCGAGAAACCATCAACGTTCTCAGGCAAGAACTTCAAATATTGGCAAGAGAAGATGCTATTCTACCTCACAACCGTGGGGTTTGCCGGATTCTTAATGGAGGATAAACCTCCAACCCCGAGTGAAGGGGAAGGGGAGACAAGCAAAGAAATTCGTGCCGGATATTTGAACTGGTGTCGCGGCGACTACTTGTGCCGTAACACCGTTCTCATGTCTCTGGACGAACGGCTCTATCGTGTTTTCAAGGTTCATGAAACCGCGAAACAATTGTGGGAGGCCCTTGATCTGAAATATCAAGTGGACAAGGCAAATACTACCAAGTATATTGTCGCCAAATGGTTGGAATATAAAATGGTCGACTCCCGGCCATTGATGGACCAAGTGGAAGAGTTCCAAAATCTTTCACATGAGGTTCAAGCCGAAGGGATGCCCTTGGCGGATGCATTGCTCGTTGCAATCATCATAGAGAAATTACCTCCTAGTTGGAAGAAATTTCAAAACCTTTTGAAGCATGAGCGCTCGGAGATGTCCGTGCCGATATTAATATCCAAGCTTCAAATGGAGGATCACGTGAGAAGTCGTGATCAAAAGGGAAAAGCTCCAATGGAGGCAAAGGCCAATCTCACCGAGAAAGGCGGTCCCTCCAACAAACGTGGTCGCCCTAACCCTAACAATAAAGGTAAAGGGAAGCAAGGCGGACATCAACCATCAAAGTTTGATGGTGTATGTTATAATTGTGACAAAAAAGGTCACATGGCTAAGGATTGCCGCAAGCCAAAGCGGAAGAAAGCAAATGGCAACGTGAACAACGTCGAGAAGGACTTCGACGATTGGAACCACGATGACTTTGCTGCCATGATCTCCGAGGTGAATCATGTGGACAACCCGAACGCTTGGTTCGTGGACACTGGCGCTACCGTCCATATATGCATAAATCGTGAGTTGTTCCACAACTACAAGGAAGTGGAAAACAAAACGATAATGGAGGCTAGCGAGCGGACATCCCAAGTCCTTGGCATGGGAGATGTGATTCTTCAACTCACGTCGGGCGTGGAGATCACATTAAAAGACGTATTACACGTTCCAACTGTCCGAAAGAATTTAATTTCGGGCTTTAGGCTTACGAATAAGGATTTTGAATTGTTTTTCAAATCTGACTATGTTGTAATACGCAAGTGGGGAAAGTTCCTAGGGAAAGGCTATGCCTCCGAAGGACTTTTCAAACTTGGTGTAAGAGCTTGTAAGCCTGCCAAGGCTAAAATCAATAAAGATGCATCAACCTCTTCTGCTTACTTGATTGAGTGTTCTGATTTATGGCATTGTAGACTTGGACATGTTAATCTAAATGCTATAAAGAGATTAGTAAAAATGAATTTACTAAAAGTTGATGAATACAACTCACAAGAAAAATGTGAAGTTTGTGTTGAAGCCAAAATGGCTAAGTTACCGTTTAAATCGGTAAAAAGGAGCACTCAACCATTGGAACTTATTCACACCGATGTTTGTGATTTAAAGTTCGTGCAAACTAGGGGTGGCAAGAAGTACTTTATCACCTTTATAGACGATTGCACAAAGT
This sequence comes from Salvia miltiorrhiza, assembly GCF_028751815.1. Lineage (NCBI taxonomy): Eukaryota > Viridiplantae > Streptophyta > Magnoliopsida > Lamiales > Lamiaceae > Salvia > Salvia miltiorrhiza. Next base: position 56,211,690 of record NC_080394.1, on the reverse strand, counting down.
ATTGTTACCTTTACTTATTGAAAAGTAAAGATGAGGCTATTGAAGCTTTTAGAAACTTCAAAAATGAAGCCGAGAATCAACTTGGATGTCGAATTAAGATGGTTCGAAGTGATAGAGGTGGAGAATATGTAGCTCCGTTTGCTGAATTATGCAACGAAAGTGGTATAATCCATCAAACGACGGCTCCTTATTCACCACAATCTAACGGCGTTGCTGAACGCAAGAATCGAACTCTTAAGGAGATGATGAATGCCTTGTTGATTAGTTCAGGATTACCCCAGAACATGTGGGGGGAAGCTGTCTTAACGGCCAACTATATCTTGAACAAGATTCCACTCAAAGGGAAAGATGTAACTCCCTATGAGCTATGGAAAGGAAGGAAACCTTCGTATAAATACCTCAAAGTGTGGGGGTGTTTAGCCAAGGTAGAAGTGCCTTTACCAAAGCAAGTTACAATAGGACCTAAAACGGTGGATTGTATCTTCATTGGTCATGCACTTAATAGCAGTGCCTATCGTTTTATAGTGCACAGATCGGAGATACCTGATATACATGTTGGGACAACGATAGAATCAAGGAATGCTATATTCTTTGAAAATATCTATCCTAACAAGGATAAAGGTACATCGAACTCTAATGATGGAGTTGATGGTGATGCTACAGGTTCTAAACCTATGGAAGTAGCTAGTAATTCTACTCAAGTAGATGATGCCACGGGTTCTAATCATGTACCACCTAATAGGAAAAGACCAAGGTCTAAACCTATGGATGTAGAACCGAGACGTGGGGAACGAGTTAGAAAAGCTAATGTCTATGGACCGGATTATGTTGTCTTGATGCTAGATGGCGAACCGGTGACGATTAAAGAAGCTATGTCTGGCTCAGATGCAGCTCTCTGGAAAGAAGCCATCGATATTGAGATTGATTCCATTATGCAGAATCATACTTGGGTGTTAGTGGATCTACCACCTGGAAGTAAAGCTTTAGGATGCAAATGGATCCTAAAGAAGAAGTACAAATCTGATGGTACTATAGATAAGTACAAAGCCCGACTTGTCGTTCAAGGTTTCAGGCAGAAAGAAGGGTACGATTTCTTCGATACCTATTCACCTGTGACCAGACTAACATCTATTCGGATGCTTCTCGCTATTGCTGCCTTGCACAATCTCGAGATTCACCAAATGGATGTGAAAACTGCGTTCTTGTATGGCGAGTTGGAAGATGAAATATATATGAAGCAACCTGAAGGGTTTGTAGTACCTGGGCAAGAGCACAAAGTATGCAAACTTCAAAGGTCTTTATATGGGTTGAAGCAAGCACCGCTTCAATGGCATTTAAAATTTGACAGTGTAATGTTGTCAAATGGATTCAAAATCAATGAGTGCGATAAATGTGTCTACATTAAGAATTCTAATAACGGATATGTTATTGTTTGTCTTTATGTAGATGACATGCTCATCATGGGAAGTAATTCCCGAGTGATTCAAGAAACCAAAGGCATGCTAAGTAAAAATTTTAGCATGAAAGATATGGGCTTAGCTGATGTTATCCTTGGAATTAAAATTCTAAGAAGACCTGATGGTATTACTATAACACAATCTCACTACGTTGAGAAAGTGTTAAAGAAATTCAACGCTTTTGACAAGCCAATAGCTAAGACACCATGGGAACCTAGTGTGCATTTGAGTGTACACAAGGGAGAACCTGTTGACGCGATAGAATATGCGAAGATTATTGGGAGCTTGTTGTATCTAACAAATTGCACTCGTCCCGATATAGCATGCTCGGTCAACAAGTTGGGCAGCTTTACAGCTAACCCTAGTAATGAACATTGGAAAGCTCTTGAAAGGGTTTTGAGATATTTGAAATATACTCAAAACTATGCGATTCATTATACTAGGGAACCCTCTGTACTTGAAGGGTACTGTGATGCAAATTGGATATCTGATGCCAAAGACTCGTTTTCAACGAGCGGTTATGTATTCACTGTGGGGGGTGGTGCTGTGTCTTGGAAATCCAAGAAGCAAACATGTATTGCTAGATCGACCATGGAATCAGAATTCATAGCTTTGGATAAAGCTGGTGAAGAAGCCGAGTGGCTTAAAAATTTCCTCGAGGATATTCCATGTTGGTCGAAACCTGTGTCGTCCGTAATAATTCATTGTGATAGTCAAGCTGCTATCGGACGAGCACAAAATCATTTGTATAACGGTAAGTCGAGACATATTCGTCGACATCATAATACCGTGAGACATCTGATCACTAGTGGAGTTATCACAATTGATTATATAAGATCAATTGATAACATAGCGGATCCTTTGACAAAAAGTATCCATCGAGATCAGATGTATAAACTGTTAGGGGGAATGGGTTTGAAGTCCACAAATTAAGGATAATCATAGTGGCAACCCAACCATGATGACTGGAGGATCCCAAGAACTTGGTTCAATGGGACAACTAAGCTATGAAAATCCGTGTGTTGAACACTCGAATTGCCTATTCCTTGTAGAACAGTGAGTGTTCGGAAACCTGCACGTGGTGAGGTTAAGTCTTTGACTTTTAATGACTCTAGAACTCCTCGAAGAGGACAAGTATAGCAGGATACTTGAGTTAAGAGTCACCTATGTAAGTGTGAAGTGGGGCCGCTTCGATTGAAACACTTATGAATCCAAAGAGGTGTTCCAAGGCCAGTAATGGACACAAACGTGAGAACGAATAATGATTGAAGCAATATTGTGTCAATATTATTGACTAAGTATACACCGAGGAGGACTAGTTCAAGGAACACAATCCACTAGGCCGCCGGTATACTCGATAATATTGACTATGGCAGGTTCAAAGCCACAAGCTACCTTTCCAAATGCAATGTTGTATCTTAAGAGGACTGAGCTAAGTGTCTGCATACTTTCGCATACTGATTTCTCACTCATGTGGGGGATTGTTGGAAATATGGTTTTATGCCATATCTGAAAATTTTTATTTAATTAAATATTTATTATTTAATTAAAATAATGATTGGATGTTAATCTACATCTCGAGTAGATCAACGTGATATACTTGAAGTCTCAAAACCGATTTCCGGTGAGTGAGATATTGTATGTCAAAGTTTGGATGTTGAAGAGGGAAAATCAGTTTAAACTTCTGCGTTCAACGATTGCGGCCACCTACCGCGTTCAACGATTGCGGCCACCTACCGAGTTCAACGATTGCGGCCACCTACCGCGTTCAACGATTGCGGCCACCTACCGCACCCGCCGGAATTGACTGACGTTCCGTTCACACCGGCCGTTCACACTAGGTTTAACACCTATAAATACGGGTGTGTTGTGAACTCATAACACACAACTTAGAACTCACAACTCAGAACTAACGACTCTGAGAACTCACAACTCACATCAAATTCTGCATTCCACCTCAACCTCTAGCTCAGTTCTTGATCCTATTCAGTTCGCCGGAGCTCGCCGGATTGTGGTGCTACATCCGACGAGACGAAGTCGTTTTACCTTTGGGGAAGATACGCCAAACCGAAGAGCACTACCGGGGCGATAATCTTCTTGCGGGAAGAGATTCATCTCGACTCGACTTTGTTTATACGTATAATTTATTTATACAGTGTATTTCAGTTGTATCAAATTATTTGAGTTGTAATTTCTCAAATTATTTACTTTGTAATATTTTTCAATTATTTTGAGTCGTAATTTCTCAAAATAAATATTTTGTAATATCTCGATCGTGTACCCGGTTCTAACAATACTGAACTTTTATCAAATTTAATTTGATTTCACATACTAATTAACTCCAAAGTTTCACGTGGTAATTACTGAACCATTGATTTAATCTGATTATACGACCCATCAGATAGTAATCAGTTGGCAATAACAACGTCAGTTATTAATAATGTCAGCAGTAAGTTTAGCCAGAATCCTAATTGTACGCAAAATCATACTTCAGAAATTACTACGCCAAACAAAACCAAAATTTAATAAAAAAACTTCAGTAATTTATAGGTAACTCACCCTTTCAATATTTATATCTTGATGTTGCAGACCTAGTGATGCTAGTTGAGAATACCATTAGGGGAGAGCAAGATCAGTCAACAAAAAGACCTATATATCTAGTTGGAGAGTCCCTTGGAGCATCTCTTGCACTTGTTGTTGCTGCCAGCAATCCCGACATCGATTTCCTTCTAATTTTGGCAAATCCAGGTAAGGAGATCTCTGTCAGGTATCATCATCAAGACAACCATGAACTTTAAGACAGCTGATTTGATTCATTCATGTTATTGTCTTTGTGTTTGCGTAACGACAGCGACAAATCTCAGCAAATCATTGGTGCAGAGTGTTTTACCTTTGTCGAATATGATCCATAATCAACCAAATGATGGATTGCTCGACTGGTTGAGCTCCATACCAGGTTTTGATGCATTATATTTATAGTATTTTGTGTTATTTTTTAAATTATATCCCGAAATTTGATCCTGTAGCGACTTATTTGCCTAAATTTACAAATGTAGCATATACTTATCTTTGTTGTTTACTTAGACGGTGTTGGGCTAAGCTTATTTTCGAGAGCTTATAAGCTCCAATTGTTAGAATAAATTCATGTAATTACCACAAAGTCTATGATGATAAACTGAAATTAATTAAACCATAATCACTAACCTGAAGCCATGATGATTTCTGTGTGAAGATTTGATCTTCCAGGAATACAGTATCTTCTTTTAGCGTACTTCTTTTGATGGGAAAAGAATACAGAACGGTACAGTTTCCCGGGGACCCCATATTTATAACTTCTTAAGTTATCCATATTTATTATTTGGTCCCTCAACAAATAATAAATATAACATTTAATATATACATAATATAATAGAATTTATTTACATAAATTATATATATATATATTTGTCCACTAATTGGATTGATTAATAATTTAATCCAACACCAATAACTTATATGTAATGTTCCAAGAATTTATAAGCTGTCAAAGTATTTCGATAATTGAGATTCTAAGCTAGAGGAAGAACTGTGAGCAACGAGAGAAAATCATGGTTAGAGATAGAAAAATGAAGAGATATGAAATTGTAATGGCATAACAAATAATAGTAAATTAATTTTATAAAAAGATTGTTGCTTATATGATTTAAAAAAAATAAACTGGGATAATCTATATGAACTTATTTTTTGAGGAGCTTCTAAGTTGTTTAATAGTTTATTTTGCCGAACATTTCTCAAGTGCTTATAAGTAGTTTTAAGTAGAGGTGGCCACGGTTTGGTTCCCGGTTCCAAAAACTGGAACCGGAACCGAACCGAAAAATAACCCTCACGGTTTCGGTTCCGAACCGTGAACCCGCGGTTCCGGTTCGAACCGTTAGAACCGTCCATTTGTTTGTTTGTTTGTTTTTTTTTTAACTTTTTTATGTAATTTGTATTGTTTTATATGTATTGTTGTGTAAACTTTAATGAAATTTGCTTTAATAAAATAAAAGACACAAGAAAATATAAATTTCATATACTTTATTTTCTAAATTGAACTTATAATTCAAAGTTACACCTTACAACTCTTATAATACAATTTACAAATTAATTACAACTTTTGGATGCTAAAATAAAATTAAGGCAACTTAGTTTACAACTTGTAATTGGGGAAAAAAAAAGAAATAAAGAAAATAGGACTTGAGCTTAATTATAATATTTAAATTATAATTGAGTTGCCTACGTATCCCGAAAGAATCAAAGTCCACTATGGATTAATTAACGGATAACTATTTTTTTACTATTTTTTAAAAAAATCAATTAACTCATAACTATTAACCTATATACCACTAATCAACAACTAACGACATAAGTATTTTTACAACTCACGCATGATCCTCTATTTGTAATCAAAACAACTCGGTTCCCAAAATAATAAACACTATGGAGCTACTAATATAAACTCCCTTCGCTCCGTCTTAAATTGATCAACTTCTTTTTAACATAAAATTTAATAAATTAATATTTTAAATGTATTTGATAATAAAGTAAATAAGTGGTTATACTTATATATTTCCTTACTTATAAGCGGTTCTCAGACGGTTCCACGGTTCTGCAGACGGTTCCACGGTTCCCGGTTCTAACCGTGGAACCGTCGGTTCACGGTTTCAGCCCGGTTCCAGCATGGTTTCAACACGGTTCCCGGTTCCACGGTTCGGTTCCGGTTCAGAACCGGGAACCGGCGGTTTGAAGAAATTGGAACCGGAACCGAACCGGCCGAGCACAGTTTCGGTTCCGGTTCGGAACCGTATGACACGGTTCCGGTTCCAGAATCGTCCCGGACGGTCCGGTTTCACAGTTCGGTTCCCGGTCCGATTTTTTTGGCCATGTCTAGTTTTAAGGAAATTATAAGCTCAGCCACCCTCTTAAAAACTCGAATAAAAAATTATTTACGATCAATTGAAGCTGATGTGTATCACCAGAAGCTTATTTGCCAACATTGCCATTTTTTACACATTCAATCATTCGATGCTAAATCGGCACCTGACAATAAAAGTGAGCTTCAGTTGTCCGAAAAATTTGATGACTTGAGCTATTAAGTGAACAATAAAGATTAATATAGGCTATATTTGTAATATTTTTAAATTCAAATTAAAAAGTCACAATGAAGTTAAAGTTCCAACTATATATAGTTTAAAATAACCATAGCCTCTGCAAATTCTCACTACAAGAAAAACTCTAATAGAAACCACTCAAAAGAAACCGATTTTTACTAAAATCAGTTTCGTAGATATAACCGGTTTCTTTTTTTAAAAATTGCGCTGATAGAAACCGATTTTTTACATATGTAAATTTAAAAGTAGAAACAGTTATGTGGAAGCTGAAGATGATTCAGGAGATGCAAAATTATTTGGATTCACATCTTCATGCTGTCAAAGCTCAGACAATGATACTTACAAGGTTATATTTATATATATATGCTCGAAGAAACATAATTATGATATTGCATATCTATTTCCAAATTCCAAACATAGTTTGATCAAACATGCATGTGCAGTGGAAGGGATATGCTCCTCACAAGCTTAACAGAAGGTGATAGACTTAGCAGCACACTGCAAAATAGCCAAATTCATTCGTTTAATGGCAACGATGATCCTCTATTCTTGGTAAGGAAACAAAGGAGATCTTTTTTTTTTCTATATTAATAGCAAATTGTAGTGATGCGGATAAATATATATAAAAATAATTATTTTTTACTTTAATACCCTTACACGGAAAAATCGATAAGTAATTATAGGAAAAGTTCAATATAATTCGTTAACGCGGTTACTTTGTTGGATTGAAACTTTGGGATATTCCAAGGCCCTTGATTATTTTTATCATTTAAGTTAGTTTTGCTTGATTCTTATCCCATCAAAATGGTGGAATTAGAGTAATTCTACTCTTGAGAATAAACATACTCAATCATCAATTTTATCAATCATGCAAAGTAAACACTTCTTAGCTTACTGAGTCAGTTTTGACATTCCATGTTTGTGAATGAGGGTGAGGAAATACAGAACAAGACTGAGTGGTGCTAAACGTAGCTGTTATAGAGCTCGAAGCATTCATATCGTAATCTGTACATATTTCACCAAACATAGTAAGAGGGTGTTTGGCTAAGCTTATTTTGAAGAGCTTGGAGCTTATAAGATGTGGTTTTTTTTTTTAAAGAGTTTATAAGTTGTCAAATTGTTTGGGTAATTGAGCTTATAAGCTATAGAGACAACTTTTAGTTAGTGAGGAAAAATCTTTGTTAGAGAGAAAAAATTGAATAAAAATGAAATTAGAATGATATATGATGAAAATAAAACATCATAATTGAGTTATTTTTGTAAAATGAGTGTTTTGCTTATTTTTTTAAAAAATTTGTTACAACCAAAGAAAGAAAAAAACTCACTCACGCTCTAGCTCCTAGGGTGACTCGAACCCCCGACCTATTGGTTGGAGGGGAAGCGTCTTACCAACAGACTGCGCTTCATCGTCAAAATGAGTGTTGCTTATAAGATAATGAGAAAATAAGTTGAGGTAGAGGAACTTATTTTTTGGGAACTTATAACTCCTAGAGCTTATTTTTACAGCAGATAAACTCTTTAGGAACTTATTTTGCCAAACACTTTGAATGAGCTTATAAGCTCAGCCAAACACCCTCTAAACCAATTCGTCTGTCGTGGATGTAGGTCGTTAGTGGCCAAACCACGTAAATCGCAGTGTCGCAATTCTTTTCTTCTTTGATTATATTTCTTGATTTGGTTAGCTGTGAGTGATTCTGTGATTCCCAATTGTTGTTTTGACATAGATGGTAGCAGTTTTGGCAAATATTTCATGATTATTTATTTCATTCAACTTACTGCAGGATGATAAATTTGATTTAGTAGCAGCAATAAAGTGTGGCAGTTATTACCGTTGTGGAGCATCCGCAGATTATGTCGCAGATTTCTTGCCACCAACCCCTTCTGAATTGAAGTCAGCATGTGAACCATTAAGGTAGTATTATTAAGAGTGTTTATTGTCCCAAAAAAGGTCATTAAAATTACGAATCACAATCGCAACTTATAAGACGTAATGTCTCAAAAGCTAATAAGTTGCGAAAGTGTTTGGATAATTGAACTCACAAATCGAAAGAATTGTGAGTTAAAAGAGAAACAATCATAGTTCGATGGAAAAAAATTGAAAAGAAATGAAATCAGAAGGCTACGTGTTGGAAATAAAAAATATTTTTTTGTACAATGATTGATGTTATAAGATTATACAAAAATAAGTTGAGATCGAGAAACTTATTTTTTGGAAAGCTTATAAGCTGTTAAAGTTGGATTTTTACAACATATAAGTTGTTTATGATGTTTAGGGTGTGTTGTCTTTGGTTACAAATTTATCATGAGAAAAAAAAGGAATAAAAAAAATTATATCTTAATTAAAGAGAATATACACCTTTATAAACTTGTCTTGTCAAACACTTTTCAAGAGCTTATATATACAAAAACAAACCTCAGATGGATGGACGTGGCCGTGGATCCGGTGATGCTATCAACCACGGGTGGAAAAGTAGTTCGAGGGCTAGCCGGAATTCCTTCGGAAGGGCCCGTGTTACTAGTGAGCAACCACATGATGCTAGGGCTGGACCTCGTCCCGGTGCTGTCGAGGTTCTGGATGGATCAGAACATCAAACTTCGTGCAATCGCTCACCCGGGATTCTTCGAGAGGATGAAGGACGGGAAGATACAAGACTATCCTCAGTTTGATGTGGTGAGGATGACTGGTGGAGTTCCAGTTTCAGCAAATAGTTTATACAGACTGTTTTCAATCAATTCTCACGTTTTGATGTACCCGGGAGGTGCACGGGAAGCACTTCATCGTAGGGTATGTATATCTAATTCACGACAGATTGATGTGATAGATAAGATTGATAAGATTGGAGGATGATTACACCATACAAATACTTGATTAAGTTGGATTATTTTATCAATCGTCATCCTCAGGGCGAGGAGCACAAATTGATTTGGCCAGACGAACCGGAGTTTGTCCGCATGGCGGCAAGATTTGGGGCGAAAATCGTACCTTTTGGTTCTGTTGGGGAGGATGATGTTCTTCAAGTAAGTATGCTAGTACTTTTGTTTTTCAAGAGCTTATAAATCGTCAAAGTGTTTAGATAATTGAATTCATAAGCTACACTATTAAAATTTGAATGATCATATGATGAAAATAACAAATCATAAGATTTTTTTTTAAAAAATATCATCGTTGCTTAAGATTATGAAAAAATAATGAAAAAATAAGTTGGAGTTGGTGAACCTATTTTTTAAAAGTCTTTATTTTTACATCTTATAAGCTGATTAAGAACTTATAAGCTCAGCCAAACACCTTGACTTCAAGCACTCTTATAGCTATGAGTTTCTTCAAGCGTACTCTCATCCCCGTATGCATTTTCATTACATGATAGCTTTTTTTAGTTGTTATTAGACTGTGATGATCAAATGAAGATTCCACCTCTCAAGGCCCTAATAGAAGACCTAACTAGTGAGACTGTTCAGTTGAGGTAAGTCAATAGCTATTTAAGTTTGCAATGCCATAATACTTTGGTCTTCCAATCATTCCAAGTTTATTCATTAATTAATTTTTGTTTATAATAATGATAATATTGTTAAGAATTCGATGGCAGCAAAAACACTCAAGATTCACTGATAGAACCTTATCAAAATGCAAGCAAGAAAACTGTAAACGAAAGACACAGTACTCAGAGATTTACGTGGTTTGGCTTTCACCTACATCGACAGGAGGCCAACATATGAAATTTCACTATTAATGGCGAATTATTGCAGTTACAAAATCGAGCGAGAATAGAGACCTGCTATTCTCTTTCTCTCTCATTCTAACTATTTTCTCTCAGCTTCTCATACTAAAATGAATGAAACATAAAGATAAAGCGTGACTATAACTATTTATAGAAATAAAGTAACGGTCATAAGCTAACAAACTCCGTCAGCTAACAATTCTTTATCAGCTGACTAACTTCTTCAACTAACATAATCTTCTTAACTGACTGAATTTGTTGTCACACTTCACATATACAATAGGAGTAACACTGAAGGAGAGATTGGGAAGCAATATATGTACTATCCTGTGGCTCTACCCAAATTACCCGGGCGGTTCTATTTCTTCTTCGGGGAGCCAATCTTGACGGAAGGTAACAATGTCCGTATCCTTGCTCGTGTAAATGTTCGTTTATGTCACTTCTGCATACACATATATGACACGTTTTAACTGTCATCTATGAGCGTTTTTTTTATTTAGTAGTGTCAAACTCGGGTAATAAAAACCACTCTATTAAGCATGTATTCTTTTTATTTTTTAATTTTTTTAATTTTTTTATGCAGGAAGGAAGGATGTATTGGTAAACAAAGACAAAGCTAGAGAACTATATTTAGAGATAAAATCAGAGGTGGAGAAATGCATAGAATATTTGATGGAAAGAAGAGAAAAGGATCCATACAGGAATCTTTTAGTTCGTGTGGCTTATCAGAGCTATCATGGCTTCGACTCCCAAATCCCAACTTTTGAAATTTGATTAAATTTCTAGACATTCATTACATGGAAAATCTCGTTTTTCATCATCACTTGGAAAATCCATGTTTGTCTACAAAAAATTCCTATTATTAAAGTCGATTAATTAAGAAAAAGTTTCAATGTAAACTATAGGGAGAGAAGAAAATCATGTAGAAATTAAAAGATCATCTCAAATAGTTATTTACTGATAAAGGTAAAGAACTTAATTTCGAAAAATTTGAACCAAATTTTAAATTTCGGACCAGATATTTGAATTTCGCATATTTTGTTCATCCCTACGGACATCTCACAAAATATTTAATAATTTTATATAATTTTTTTATTAGATATAGCGATAATAAAATTCAAATTCAATATTTTTTTTTTCAAAATGAAAAATATATATTTTAAGCAATCAATAAAAAATATGGTAATATAATAATTTATATATATTATCATGAATAAATTCACAAGTTAAATATAATAACTTATATATAAATGTCAATGATTAAATGCATAAATTCCATTCAATGTATTCAAAATAAATATGAAGTTAAGAAGACATAAATTGTGGGTTAAAAAAAAGGGATGGAAATTATAGGAATTGCTCATTTAAGATAGAGAATCATTCTAATTGCTAAAATATGTTTCAATATATATAACTAATACTCTCTCCGTCCCGTGAAGCTTGAGCAGTAAACTTTTTTGAGTTGTCTCGCGAAACTTGAACATTTTTTTTATATGACAATTTTTTTTTTCCTTTATTCAACTTTTCACTTTTTTACCTACCGCACTTAACACACAAAATACTAATTCCTTAAAATATGTGCCAAAAATAAAGTGCTCAAGCTTCGCGGAACGGAGGGAATATATTTTATACACATCACATAAATATTCATCATGATCATTATGGTTTATTGATCCATACGAAGCATACAGCAGTAATTGGGCCGGGGTAATTTATTTTCGTTGATATATAAACACGAGAATCAAAAGCAGATGACAATTACTGAATAAAACCATAAATACACACCAACGTTACATTTCCCATATATTTCAAACTTTTTTCAAATAAACTCTTCTAAAAATAAAAAAAAAACATAAATGATATCTTATCCAAAATAATTAAAGATCATTTTCTTATCCAAAACGTCCCAAACTCTACTCATTTGTCGCCCACATAATCATCCCAACCCAATCATTCAACAAAAACGATTCATTGAATTCATTAATTAATTAACATTTAAAAACGTCAAACCCAACGTGGGAAGCTCAATCTTTGCATCGATTTTCACTTCATTATTTCAATTATTTATCATTTTCAAGAACGTGGAGACTACCACCCTATATGCCCCTCCTCCCACTCATTCCTATTCCGCACAAACCTATTGTATTTGTCTCCCTACCTACCTACACCTCCCCCCCCCACCCCCACCCCCACCCCTAAAAACATATAAATAGACGTGACATACAAAAAACCTACATATCTCCTAAGTACTTCCTAACTAAAACCCAAAGCCAAGAAATGGCAACCTCAACACCTTCACACGCCATTTTAGTCCTCTTACTCGGCCTAGCCGCTGTCGGGGCGGCCGCAGTCGACTCGTTCGACTATGGGGCCGCCCTCGACAAGACCTTTCTCTTCTTCGAGGCACAGAGATCCGGTAAATTACCTTCCACCCAACGCGTGAAGTGGCGCGGTAACTCGGGCCTTGGCGACGGATTTCCTCAAGGGGTGAGTTTCGTCACCAAATTTTCACCAACATTCCTATATATATAGGTGAATTTTGAGTTATATATTTTGATATATATATAATTTTATTTTATTTTAATTTGCATGAGTAGGTGAATTTGGTGGGAGGATACTATGATGCCGGAGACCACGTAAAATTTGGTCTACCAATGGCGTTTAGTGTGACAATGTTGTCATGGGCAGCTGTTGATTTTAAAGAAGATTTCATGAAATTAAATCAAATGGGACAAATTTTGGAGGCAATCAAATGGGGCACTGATTATTTCATCAAATGCCATCCTCAACAAAATGTGCTATGGGGGCAGGTACATTAATCAAGAAAATTACTATAATTAGTTGGTCAACAATTTAATATTTGTGACATTATATTTTGAAATTTTTACTTTGCATGACGTGTATGGGATATTGGTTGATTTTGTGATTAGGTCGGCGATGGGGCGTCGGATCACTATTGCTGGCAGCGGGCCGAGGACATGACGACGTCCCGGACGGCGTACAAGCTGGACGCCGAGCATCCGGGTTCTGACCTCGCCGGAGAAACCGCCGCCGCCTTGGCCGCCGCCTCTTTGGCTTTCAAACCTTTTGATTCTGCTTATTCTAGTCTTCTTTTAGTACATGCAAAACAGGTTGGTATTCAATTTCCACACCTAATTTTGACTAGATTAAAATATAAATTACTCAATTTGTATATAATAATTGATATGTATATTTTTCTTCTAGATTTTCTCATTTGCAGACACATTTAGAGGCTTGTTCATTGATTCAATTGGAAATGCCAAGCAATTCTACACATCATCTGGTTACCATGTAAGTTTTTTTTTTTTTTTTCTTTACTTTAACGACGAAAATTTCCATCGTTAATTGAGTTTGTAATGAAAGGATTAACGACGGATCCGTTCTGTTGTCAATTCGTCGTTAATTAATTATTATTATTATTTTCATGAAAAATTAGAGTTTTAACGACAGTTTTTTCTGTCGTTAACTACACTTTTTTTGTAATGCTATTTATGTTGCATTTTTCCTATTAGGATGAACTGTTATGGGCTGCAACATGGCTACACAGAGCCACAAACGATGAATACTACTTGAAATACGCCGTCGACAACTGCGCCGCCTTCGGTGGGACCGGCTGGGCCGTCAAGGAATTCTCTTGGGACAACAAGTACGCTGGAGTTCAAATCCTTCTTACAAATGTAAGATAAAAAAACCCTAGTATCGAACACGCAACCTTTGCATATAATAACAACAATGTATTTAACCCAAACCAAAACGCTAACCGTTCTCTACCTGCAGGTTTTGCTGGAAGGAGGTGCCGGAAAATACGCCGCCACGCTGCAGCAGTATCAGGCGAAGGCCGACTACTTCGCCTGCGCTTGCATGCAGAAGAATGATGGATACAATGTGAAGATGACTCCTGGTTAGCACACATTTTAGTAAACATGTATTTTATTTTCAAGAATTAATTATGCATTTAGTGATTAATTATTTTTTTCTTGGTAAATTTTGATGTTTAGGTGGGCTTATCTATGTGCGTGAGTGGAACAATATGCAGTATTCTGCATCTGCTTCTTTCCTCCTCACAATTTACTCTGATTATCTAACCAAGGCCAAGAAGTCTGTGCAATGCCCAGATGGCCTAATCCAGCCTCAACAAATCCTCAACTTTGCCAAATCACAAGTAATTATGTCTAATTCTTGTTTCTTGATCTGTTTTTATTTGCATTGTAGCTAGGGGTGAGCAATATCGAATCGAAACTGAAAAAATCAAATACAACCATTCAATTTCAATTTGTTCAGTTCGATTCGGTTCGATTATGATTTATAAGACCCAAGCTATATGTTAAATATATTTCTTTAATTTCTTTAATATCAAACCCTTAAAAATCTTAAATGTTAAGATATTTATTACTATATGAATGTATTTCTTTTAATTTTATTATGGTGTTTTTTGTGACTATTTTGGTTAATAAAAGTGAAGTCAACTGAAAACCGAACTGAAACTGAAGCTAATTGTTTTAGTTTGTTTAGGTTTTCAATCGAACCGACCGAATGATCAATGCATTTGTTGTTGTTTGTTTAGTTATAAAACGACGTTGTTTTGAATGTAGGCCGACTATATTCTTGGCAAGAACCCTAAATCCCTAAGCTACTTGGTGGGCTATGGCCAGAGCTACCCTCTCCATGTCCACCACAGGGGTGCGTCCATCGCCCCCGTCTCCCTCCTCCACTCATCTGTTGGATGCGTGGAGGGGTTCGAGACTTGGTACAAGCGCTACCAGGCCAACCCTAACATCATCCACGGTGCCCTTGTCGGCGGGCCCAATGCCAACGATGAGTTCACGGATGACAGATCCGTTTACGAGCAGACGGAGCCGACGTTGTCTGGAACGGCCCCCCTAGTTGGAGTTTTCTCAAGATTGCACACTCTTTCTGCAGGTAATTAAATTATTTACCATAAATAAAAAAATAAAAAATCAAAACTAGCCCCTTTTTTTAGTATTCTTGTTGGATTTATTCATGTCTGATTTTGTAATTTGCTGCATGCTTATTTAGGTCATGGACAGCCCAGGCCTTCCAGCCCTTACAACAAGCCACAAGGTCTATAATCATTGGAATTCAAATTCTTTTTTATCATAATTTGTTACATTAATTTTTCTTACTATTGGATTCTTGTTTACAATTTTGCAGTTCCATCTCCACACTATGCACCAGCTTCCCCCTCCAAAGCAGGTAAAGCAATAACCATATATGATCTCAAACGTCCATATTTGTTTACTTAGGGATTAGGGTGGGCTCAAGCCCCCACCATATATGATCCTAACAGAAGTAGTGCATGATCATCAACATCTCTTGCAGCTGTCCCAGTTGAGTTTCTTCACTCCATAACGAGCTCGTGGAGCGTTGGGGCGGAGAAATACTACCGCCACAAGGTGGTGATCAAGAACATCTCAAAGAAGCCTATTGGGGGGCTGAAGCTGCAGTTTGAGGGGCTGACAGGGTCACTGTGGGGGCTGGCTCCAACACAGGCAAAGAATACTTATGAGCTTCCTCAATGGATTAAAACTTTGCAGCCTAATTCCGAATGCACTTTTGTGTACATTCAAGGGGGGGCCCAAGCCAAGATTTTGGTTCAAAGCTACCATTAATCAATCAATGAATTTTGTATAGGATTTTTCTTGGGGAATTTGATGGTATTAATTAGTTTTCTTTTTATGTCAATCATGTATTAGTTTTTCTAATTACATGTATTGTGAGCTTGGTTGGCTGAGAAAATTTCTAATATTCAGAGACAAAATGTTTTCTGTTACAACAAGACAAAGAAGTAATTGCTAAATCTATATAAAAAACTTCTTAGTTAATTATTAAAAGCATAGAAAAAAGTTCGTTGATAAGAAAGAACAAATGGGCTTAATAAATTTCGCAATATAAATTATTAAAGATTCTAGGACAAATAAGAGATGTCTGAAAAAGACAAGAAGACAAATACAAAAGATAGAACCAATTAAGTCAACGCATTCTAGCTTAAGAAGCCTATCACTATATTTTTCAATTGAACTATTCTGTAACACTCGTAAATAACTGAATAATTACACAATGAATATTTTTAGCAGTTTGTCTAACTGATTGTGTGTGTGCTCTGTGGAATCTTAAGCTAGCCTTGGCAATTCAATTGATTCTCTTTTGGGAGGAATTTAATGTGGTTTTTGTGAATTTTTAATATTGACTAGTGCATATTATTATTATTTGTAGTTAAAATGACTTTTGTGCCCTTTTATAAAAAGATGATATTTATTGTTTCAAGTATTGGCCAAGCAGGCAAGCAATATGAACAATAAATTTGAAAAAGATCAAATTGGAGGTTGAATCTTGTAATGTTGTAACTAATGCGTTAAATATTCCATTTGGGAATTATCTTAGCAAGAATGAAACTCAAAGGAATTAATGGGGACTCGTGCAAATGGATGGAGCATGTGGTTTAATTCGATGCAAAACTAAGAATTTTACTAGGGCTTGACATGCAGTAATGCATGGTTGTCATCAATTTAGCGCTGTAAAGTGTTGGATTAAGTTTTACAATGAATGCAATCCTTGTTTTTAATTGTCATCGTTGAATTTAATATCTTAAATAGACTGTCGGTGATAAAGCGGAGGAGGGTGAGGAACGTAGAAAAGGTAGGATGGACAGTTGGTGAAATTTAAAATGAATTATAAATAAACGATAGTTGATGTCGGCAAGTATTCCAAGATTCCTTATCTGATGACATCCCTGAAGAAGAGGATCGAGCTAGCCGTTACAAATTACTTGATGCACTATCCCTTCAACCCTTTAACCTATTAGAATTTACCTCTAACATTAATCGTAATTATAATAGCTAGTTAGAATTTAAAATCAACAATTTTCAATCCAATCAAAAATAGGAAAGAAAAACTATTCCCCAGCATAAAAGAAAATAAATATCTTTTTTTTTGTGAAAGGAACCCAAAATAAAATGAAATATCAATTTTTTATAAACAAAATTCAGGTACAAAAAGTACATTACAAAATGCCCGCCAGCAACCTCCAAAGGTAGTTGAAAACACACACTGAAAACACACTCTCTCTCTCTCTCTCCGGCCGGCAACTTTGTCTTCATCCTCTCCCATATCCCCTCACACACACTACACACACTAAAAGATGCCTAATTCCCCCTCTTCTCTGCCACCTCCTCTGTATATAAGCAAACCCCCTTTAGCTCGCTCTACCATTTCTGTTTCCACACACAATCCATGGCGGCTTTCCCATATTTATGCTTTACTTTGATTTTCCTATTCATTGCTATCAACGGCGTGCCAGTGGCAGAATCGTCCACTCTCGGGGTGGGCTACATTTCACGGCTGCTGGAGATTCAGGACCGCGAGAGATCGCCGCCGCCTGTCCAAGTCGCCGCCGCCCACGCCGCCCTCAACCGCCTCATTCCCTCCCATTCTTCCAGTTTTCAGCTCCGCATCATCTCTAAGGCAAAATTAATTCACCTTAGTTGCCTTCTACTTTTTATGGTTTTCCGGATTTAGCAAAATCAGTAGTAATTTTGAGTTAATTCTGATATGGTGGTTTGTTAGTTGTGATTTCCCCTTTTGTTACGTTACTGCAATTAATGGTAAATTAGTAAGTCTTCCCAAAAAAATTGCATATTTTTTGGTCATCTTCGCTTAATAGATTAATTTGGATTGGAGTCACATTAATTCTGCTAATATTCATTGGGTGATTTGGATCAATATAGAAAAAGGAACAATCTTATAATTTACTATTTCTGTTGAGATTTTTGGCTGATTACATTTTGGGTAAAAGCCTTCTGAAAAGAATTTTGTGGATGTGAAACTAAAATGAGTGGACCTTTATAGCAAGTTCCTTTGTTTTCTTGTTATTTATCTTCCTTGGTTTAGAGAAGTATTGATAATGACATAAAAAGGCTGATTTAATCTAGTAATGTTTCTGTGTGTCCATTCCTCATTATAGAACTTCTCTTCCCTTTTGGCATATAGTTAGCTTTTTCTTAGTCCTCTTTTTGTTACTTGTGCAGGATAACTGTGGTGGAGAATATTGCTTTAGGTTGAGCAATTATCCTGCTATCAATCATGGTGGTTCTCCTGAAATTTTGTACGTCGAGTTCCTCGTTTCATTAACATAAACTTTATAGGAATATATACAAAAGATTTTTTTTAAGGGGGACATACAAAAGAAATTGAAAGAGAAAATATATTTTGTGGTTATGATATTCCAAGTTGGTTGACCCTTGTTGAATTCAAGTAGTGGAATTCTGTTTTTGAATTTAGTTTTTTCAATGTTGATATCGAAGTATCTAGTTTTGCTTCAGAATCTCCAAAACATATTTGTGAGATTGCTAGGCTCGTGTTTCCCGCAGAATAAGTGGAACTACTGGAGTGGAGATTTTGTCCGGTCTACATTGGTACCTGAAGTATTACTGTGGAGCACATATATCGTGGAGCAAAACCGGCGGTGCACAGCTTTCTTCAGTACCAAAACCCGGATCCTTACCTCCTATTCAAGATTCGGAGATAACTATAAAGAGACCTACTCCGTGGAGTTACTATCAGAATGCTGTTTCATCTAGCTGTGAGCGATAGTTTCATCTTTGTGCTGTTGCATATGCTCTTCTAAAAGTTGGTGCTCATGTTCAATTATTTGCTGCTGCAGATACGTTTGCATGGTGGGACTGGGAAAGATGGGAGAAGGAAATTGATTGGATGGCGCTCCAAGGTATCAATTTGCCTTTGGCATTTACCGGTCAAGAAGCCATCTGGCAGAAAGTCTTCCAGGTTATATTGATTTTTTCTTTAAAATGCTGTTCTTTAAGTTAAAGTTTTCTTTTTTTAATCAAATTACAATTTACATAGACCGAGATGGAGATGAGCTTGTAAGTTCACTGTTGGATGATGCACGATCCGTTACATAATAAGTCAAGGAATAAATGCAACGTACTCTATGATGTGGCTGCTTGAACCATCTTCTTACATTGCAAATAAAAAGGAATATAGTAACGTTAAAACTCAAGAGGGAATCATCTTAATGCATGTCTAATTAAAAAGAATAGAATGAATCAATGTCTTTAATTCATTTTATGCAGTTTCTGTGGTATAATTATTTTGTAAAACATTTCAGCCGAGTCAAATTTGATTTCTCTTACCTGCTATTAACTCTTTATGATCTCTTCAGCAGAATTTTAATATAAGTGCTCAAGATTTGGATGATTTCTTTGGAGGTCCAGCATTTCTAGCATGGTCACGTATGGGAAATCTACACGGGTAAGCTTACAGCCCTAAACTAAATTCCAGCTTATATTAGCAAGCTTGATTTCTTTTGCCAACTTATCTCGACTTGCCCGACTTTAATTGCAGGTGGGGTGGTCCACTGCCACAAACTTGGTTGGATCAGCAATTGGTGATGCAGAAAAGAATTCTTGCCAGAATGTACGAGTTCGGAATGAATCCAGGTGCCTCAGTTATTGAGTGAGGGGTGCTAAATGTTGATATGTTGTATGCACAAATGCAATGTAATATCATCTAAAAACACATTAACGTAAAATGCATTAAAAAAATTAATACCAGTAAATATATATTTTCTGCTAAGAATATAGCTAAATTGAGCATGTAATGATGGCATGAAACTCATCAACTAAACAGAAATTTAATCATTAAATCAAGGAGATCTAAATAAAGGCAATGCATCCATATGTTTTAGTTTTGCTCTTTGTTTCATTACCTTCTAAATGTCCACTTTAGGCTAATATGACAGACAAGCAAACAACATGTGTCACCTATGAGAGTACTTGTGAAATTACACAACAATCTCAACCAGAATTGCATTTATGCTTGAGAACTTCTGGGATATTTATATTCATGACATAATCTTTTGATATACTTTTTTATCTTTTGCCTGAAATTCAAATTGCATTGCAGTCCTTCCAGCCTTCTCTGGGAACGTTCCAGCAGCTCTTACAAGAGTATATCCATCTGCAGAAATAACTCGTCTTGGGAATTGGTGTGTACTCTGTCACAATGTTTCAGTATTTCTTTTATCGCAATGCTTGCTGCAATATATTTGAACTAGAGCATATTATATTTACCAATACCACAACTATTACTTTCTAAATAGATGGACTATCATTTCTTAGTTGATGAAAAGCTAAGAAATTATGCTATTATCCTAAGTGAAAAAATTAGAATTTTTCATGCAATTCATTTTCCTGCAACATGACTCTCTTGAGTGATGCTGAACAAAAATGATGAATTTTATGTAACTCAGTTGTTCCATTTCTCGACCTTCTTCAGGTTTACTGTTAGGAGTGACCCTAGATGGTGCTGTACCTATCTCCTGGATGCAACAGATCCCTTATTCGTCGAAATAGGGAGGGCTTTTATCACACAACAGTTGGCAGGTATTCATGCCAGTTACATTCAAAGAATTCCGAGCTCTTGTGTTAGGCATTTATGTTCGAGCTGAACTAAAGCTAAAATCCTATCTGAGTGGTTTAAAGTTCTAAACTGTTTTATTTGCCTCCTCATTATTTGGATATTTGTTCGTTTCAGAATATGGAAGGACCAGCCACATATATAACTGGTAAGCTCCAATTCATTCTATTTCTTCTGCTTTCACTTGGGGTTTCTTTCTTTATTTTCTTAAACTTTTGATCTTCAATTCTCAAATCTAAGTTTGCTTGCGTGTCATTGTTATAAAATTAGCAGAATTCTCATTACATTCTGTTGGCATAAGTTCCTTTAGATTCTATTTTATCGTTTGTTGTTTTTCCTAAAAGCCTATCTTAACTCTATGGTTACTCAAATTTCAATAATATCTATTGCAGTGACACCTTTGATGAGAATACGCCTCCGGTAGATGACCCAGAATACATCTCTTCATTAGCTGCTGCAATTTTTAAAGGCATGGAAAGTGGCGATGATGATGCTGTTTGGCTGATGCAGGTGATTTACAAAAGCCTCATTGTCCTTATTCTTTAAGGTGGCAACAATGCTGATGGAAGTTACTATGATGTCTTGATCCCACAGTGAATGCTCGGTCTCTTAGTTCTACATGAGACCTTTCACGCTTCTCATCTTGACTCAGCAGTTTTCCTTATATTTATGTAGGGATGGCTTTTTACTGATGATCCATTTTGGAAGCCTCCACAGATGAAGGTAAAATCCAATTCTCCGCAAATTAGATTTGATCTTTTGATCTACTTCCCAGAATTTCTCCGGACTGTGTACCTGGATAGACGTCTCCAACAGCATAGAACAAAGCAACTTTGGCTGCATGGTTTCACCAAATTATTTTTGTTTAGACTTCAACTAATAATCTCATTTACAGGCACTCTTGCATTCTGTTCCTCTCGGAAGGTTGGTTGTTCTTGATCTATTCGCCGAAGTTAAACCAGTTTGGGCTACTTCAGAACAGTTCTACGGCGTACCTTACATCTGGTACGCTCTTCGTGATTTTGTGTGACATATCTACCAGATTGGTACATGATTTAATGTCCCCATACATCTGTTTCATCTTTGGCTGAAGCGAGCACACACCGAAAATCTCAGTGTCCATGATTCCTTGAGTTTTTACTTTCTTTAATGTGTGGCTATATCATCCAAATTCGATATGCTTTCAGGTGTATGCTGCACAACTTTGCTGGGAATATTGAAATGTATGGTTATGTTGACTCAGTGGGATCCGGACCTATAGATGCTCGTCTAAGTGAAAATTCAACCATGGCAAGTCCACTGAATCAAACTCGTGTTTTCTTACTTTCTAGGGCTTCCCCATTTATGCAAACACGCGCTATCTTCTTACCTATTTTCAAACTCATTGTCTTCCGCTGCATGTTTGTTTCTCGTTCACACCTTTTAGGTTGGTGTTGGGATGTCAATGGAAGGCATAGAACAGAATCCCGTTGTCTATGATCTCATGTCTGAAATGGCATTTCGATGGGACAGAGTTGACGTGAAGGTACTCAATCCATCTGTACTGAATACTGATTTTCATTTTAAGCATCATTAAAACACTACTGCAACTTCTTTCTTCTCGCCTCCAGGCATGGATTGACGCGTATGTCCAAAGACGGTATGGGAAGCTGGTTCCATCGATTCGAGATTCCTGGAACATCTTGCATCAAACACTATATAACTGCACAGATGGCTTAATGGTGAGCACGAATAATTCGTCAAATATAGAGTTTGTTAGGCACTAGTGGTGTGATGCTGAAATAAATGTTTGTGGTTTTCATTTTCTGTAACAGGACAAGAACAGAGATGTGATAGTGTCATTTCCAGATGTTGATCCTAATTCAGTCTCTACTTCTTCATCCCTACTTTCATTACCTGGAGCGCGTCGCCATCATCATCGCCTAGCCCTCGGGCGAGCTGCCTATCCACAGAATAGCTACGACTATACTCACCCTCACCTATGGTACTCGACTTCAGAAGTAATCCGTGCGCTGCAACTCTTGATCGCGGGTGGGGATCAGCTCTCGGAAAGTAGCACTTACCGGTACGTCTGCATATTGTTCTACCAGACAGATCTGACATTGTCACGTTTCTTAGCCCGTGAGCTCGTTTGTCCGGTTACTTCAGGTACGACGTCGTGGATCTAACGAGACAAGCTCTGGCCAAATATGCGAATCACCTATTCGTAGAGGTCGTGGAAGCCTATCAGGCAGGAGATCTGCGCGGCGTGAGGCGCCTCAGCCAGAAATTCCTCGGCCTCGTGGACGATATGGACACTCTCTTGGCCTCTCATGACGGATTCCTACTCGGGCCGTGGCTGGAGAGCGCGAAGCAGCTCGCCCAAGACGACCAACAGAAGATACAGGTAAGAATCATCACTCAATTCATCACTGTTTTATCAGTTCCTCAACAATGGGCACATTCCTCCAACTCATGAAATCACGCAGTTCGAATGGAACGCGAGAACTCAGATCACCATGTGGTTCGACAACACAGACGACGAAGCCAGCCTGCTCCGCGACTACGGTACTTCCAAAATCGCCCCATCACACACCCACATTCAGCCTCTCACAACACTCACTTCGTTCAATCTTCTCCGTTTTTCTCGTGTCTCGTTGCAGGAAACAAGTACTGGAGCGGGCTGCTGCGCGGCTACTATGGCCCTCGAGCAGCTATCTACTTCAAGTTCCTGACACGGAGCTTGGAGAGAGGCGACGGTTTCGAGCTGAGACAGTGGAGGAAGGAATGGGTCACGCTAACAAACGAGTGGCAGAGCGGCCGCAGCGTCTTCCCCACCAGAAGCAGCGGCGACCCCCTCAACATATCGCGGTGGCTCCACGACAAGTACTTGAGCGATCCCGGCTCCAGCCGAGCCGGTGGAAGCTACGGAGTGGAGGAGAAGTGAAGGTGGGGAACGGGGGTTGAAGAATTAGATTTTTGTTGTTGTCCCACATCGAAAGTGGAGTAGATTTTGGTTTGAGTGAGCGTTGTATAAGTATAGGTTGAGGGTGATTTTAAGACTTGCCTTAAACTAATGAGTAAGGAAAACAAAGCGGAAGGTGAGAACCGGCCGCCGCATCTCCAGTAATGGTGCATGAATTTATGGAGGGGTAATAGGCTGGCCGAGTGTAGACGCTGCCTCTTCTGCAGAACTCACTCTGGCGGGCCTCCCACTACCCACCCCCAATTCTAGTCCAATATCTTTAATAAATATTAATAAAATAATTGAATTGTTCTAGTCTACTCAAACGCTTAATTAGTTAATGACAACTAAAATTTTAATCGGCTACTTTCACTATCACTGTCCATAAGTGTATTGTTTTCATTTTAATACACACACACACATATATATATATATTTATTCTCATCTATATTTAGTATTTATAGAAAAAAATTACCTCGCAAATTAGAGGATGGATGGAGTATGATCAATCTCATCTGTGGCATTCAAAATAAATTGACATTATTTTCATAAATAACTTCATATGTTTAACTAAAAAATTGAAAGCTTGATAAAAGGATCATTTGGCCTCCATTTTAAGTTGACCTTAATTTTGTAGACATATAAACAGTTAAACTCGGTTCAAGAAGAATATACCGAAAGATCATACATATGAGACTGAAAGCTTCGTCTATCCTTTTTCTCTCTTGTGATAATTTTTTTTTTGTATTGATAGACCTGTGTGACACTAACCAACCAATTCATTCAATTGATGATAATAATTAAAAAAATATATATAATTAAAAATCTGATAAGACGATGTTATATTAAATACTATAATATATTTTTTTTTAATCTATTTAGTCCGAACGAAGTAGTTTTATAATTAATAAAACTACGTATTTATTTGACGTTTATAATCTGAGAAAAAATGTATATTAAGCATACTTGACTAGATATTTACATAATAATTAATAATATTAGGTTTCTCCAAGTATCTAAAACTAAAAATATTAGGGGCATCTAGCGATTCTTGCCACCTCATAACGATTTTCTGTAATCTTGATGTCGACACGTTTGATTTTTCTCCAACTCCACATAATTAAAGAAGAAGAAAAAAAAGCAATGCTAGATATGGTTGGTTTTCTTGGTGGAGGTAAATATATAATGTAACCCCACAAATCGACAACGCCCTTCATTATTGATTCAACGCTTCTTGCAACTGTGGAAATTGTGTTTTATGGGATTGAGGCTGTACCGTGTTTGTTAACGTCATCTACATGCAGAGCTTAATTCGTAATGGAATTGTTTAAGGGGTGGAATTAAAAGTAACCACCCCCATAATGTGTCTATGAAAAATACCCACCCATGATAAGGGGTGGAATTAAAAGTAACCATCCCCATAATATGTCTATGAAAAATACCCACCTTCCAGGGGTGGGTATTTTTCATAGACACATTATAGGGATGGGTACTTTTATATATATACACATTGGTTTAATACATTCTTCGTTCTCTAAATAATTTTCTAGTACGAGACGATACGAATTTTTAAAAAAAATTATTAAATATATTGATAATAGAGAAAATATGCTATGAAAATATGTTATACTATCTCCATCCACAAAAGGACTTCATATTTTTTTCTTTTTGAGACGTCCATAAAAGAACTTTCTACCTATTTTTGAACTATGCTCCACCCCTTACTTTTTACTTTTCACCACTCTCAATACTAATTAGTACAACATATTTTCATCACTCTCAATACACTCAACAACCTTTTTCATACACTTAACAACTTTTTTCTTAAAACTTGTGTCACTCCCTCTTAGAAAGTTCTTTCGTGGACAGAGGGAGTAATTAGTATTGAAAATGATGAAATGTTGAAAAATAAAAATAAATAAAATATTATTAGTGATAATGTAATGTTCCAAAATGGATGCGAAGTTATTTGAGAGACATCCCAAAAAAATATATAATAAATTATTTGGGTAGAAATGGAGTAGTAGTAATAATAATAATAATAATAATAATAATAATAATAATAATAATAATAATAATAATAATAATAATAATAATAATAATAATAATAATAATAATAATAATAATAAGGGTTAATTGCTTGTAAATTCACGGATTTTAGCGAAAATCCATTTTTAACACGTTCTTTCAAAATTTCAATTTAATACAGCAACTTTAACATGTTGTTCAATTTTAACAACCACTAAATCTCCGGCGACTTAAAAACACACGTGGCACTGACGTGGCTTCCCGGCACACACTTTTGTAATTGTTCACTGATGAATAATACGCAACGTTTTAGAGAAGCTTAAAACGTCGTCGTTTTTCGCCGTCCAGCCGGCCCTCCCTCTTTCTCCGCCGCACTCCCTCTTCCTTCCACCACACTCCCTCTTCCTCCACATTTTCTGCCGCCCCGCGGCCCTCCCTCTTCCTCCATGATTTTCGCCGCCCGCCGCCCTCTTTCTTTCTCCAAGATTTGCAAATCTAGGCCCGTGACCCTCCCTCTTATTCTGCCGCCCCGCCGCACTCTCTTTTCCTCCCACCACACTCCCTCCTCTTCCATGATTTTCGCCGCCCGTTGCCCTCTCTCTTCCTTCACAATTTGCAGATCTAGGCTTGCAGCCCTCCTTCTTCCTCTCCTCTCCCTCTCTGAAATTCTTCTTCTCCTATGTTCCTCTTCAAACCTTCCTCTCCTTCATCCTTCTCCGCCGTGTGCCCTCTCTGAAAACCATCATTTGGCGCGGCGGCCTAGCAGAAGTAGCGGAGGATTTGGGTGCTCTGTGGCTCGTGTATGAAGCGAGAGGCGCACCAGATCTAGACTCCGAAACTAGAAGCCACATCATAGCCACGTGTGTTTCTAATTCACCGAAGATTTGATCGTTGTTAAAATTGAACAACGGGTTAAAGTTGGTGTATTAAATAGGAATTTTGAAATAACGTGTTAAAAATGAATCTTCGCTAAAGTTCGTGAATTTACAAGCAATTAATCATAATAATAATAATAATAATAATAATAATAATAATAATAATAATAATTTATTATTTTAAAGTTTTAAAGTGCATAATAGAAGATAAATTTTATCGATTTGAGGGGGTAATATTACATACTCCCTCCATCCCGCTTATAACGTTCTAACTATAATATTGTTCTACAATTTTGAGACGTTATATGCAGGGACGAAGGGGGTATTATTTAATAGTACTTGTATATTCAGATTCTTCTATTATGGATTAATATTTGTTGTAGTATTTTTATATCTTTGAGTAATATTAGGTAGAACACGCACTAATTAATAAATAAACACGTCAAAGTAATTATTAAAAGTGACAATACATAGTAGTAACATTTTTGATAAAATAAATAAGTTAAGTATCAAGGCTCATAAAAAAATAAGTTTTGTAGCACATTTTGACCTAAAGTACATAAGTACAAGTCAATAAAGTGAATGATAGTGACATATTAGTTATTTTTGATTTAAAAATAAGAAAGTAAAATCAAAATCTGATTCTCTCTCTATTCACGTTAAAAATGGGCGTTATTTTATGTGAGAAATTTTGATTCCCCAACCGTGTGTATGATTTATGGGTGCGCATGACCAAATGAGGCGTGATTTTTTAAAATATTATGTGGGTTAATACATGAATTTATGGCGTGATTTTATGTGGGAATTAAAACCATATCACACGGTTGTTGGGTGCATTTATACCAAATCAAAGTCATACACACTTGTTAAGGAAACAACCTTAAATTTACGAAATTAATTGGTCCGTACACGGTTGCTGGTAGGTAGTTAATGAAGAATATCAACCAAATGTTCATTCATCACACATTTGAACAAGAAAGAAGAAGAAAATCCTCTTGAAACACATACACGGTAGTACACGGTTGCTCCTAATTTTTTTAAAAAAAATCATCTAAAGGCTTGTATTACATAAGGTATGTGAAATACATATTTTTTTTTTAAATTTCGGCTATACACGGTTTGTGTTCTTGAGTACACGGTTGTACACGGTTTGAGTTTTAGTGATTTTTTGTTGTTTATTTCGATAATTATATTATATATATGACTTATTACATGTTTTGGACTAAAAAACGGCATCAAAAAATATTATGTACGTAAATTACCTTATTTTTGAACCCTTAGTGTTCTTCCGTACACGGTTAGGGTTTTCGTGTACACGGTTGTGTACACGATTGTACACGGAGGTCGATTTTGCTGTACACGGTTGGGTTGAATATGATTTTGATGTTATTTTTAGCATGTTTGTATATTCAGTTGATGTATTGGGGTACACGGTTTCCTATTTGTGTATTTAAATGTTGTATTTTTATCGTTTTGAAGCAGATGTCGTTTCAAGCAATCGTTATACGGCACAGTGGTCAGTGGAAATTAACCGAGTATGAAGGCGGCGATGAGGTTGTCGTGTACATGTCTAAGGAAGAGCTTTGTCATGCGAAGTTGATGCAAGAGGTGCACGATCAATTAAACGAGGATGGTCGATCCACTTATATGCTTTTCTACACATCGACCACGGACGAAGGGCGAAAAATAAAGTGGCTTTGAAGGCTGATTCGGATTTGAACCGGCTGATTTCCGAGCATAAGAAATATCCTGTTGTTTACGTGATCGAGAAGGGTAAACAATCTGCGGCTCCGGTTCCTCAGACTCAAGAGCGGGTATATTATGAGGGACATCGGTCTACTATGTTTCCTATCGACACGGACGTTGGAAGAAGTATCCCGACACACGATGATAGTAGGGACGATTCATCGTCGTAGGAGGAGGAAGACGAGTCCGAGTCTTCGGATGAGGAAGAAGAGGCGATACGATGCAGAGAGATATTGGATTCAGTGTCGACTGAACAGGAAGCGTGGAGACAGACAGGGCCTCAGAATTTCACATCGGATGATCAGCCCGATGTCGAGCCTCGTGTTGGAGTTCAGCAGCTTGAGGTACGTGACTGGGGGATTCCAGTCCTCGATTTTGACGATGCGCCGGCATTAGGTTGGAAGGATTCTAACGTATTGGAGAGCGGGATATTATCAGTGGGGGCTCTATTCCGGTCGAAGGATGATTTGACGATCGCTGTTGGCCTGTACCATATGGAGAATCACGTGGAGTACGCCGTGGATCGTTCCAGTACGACCCGTTTGTGGTTTGTTTGCAAGCATGGCAACGATTGTCCGTTCATGCTGTGAGCCGTTCAGAGTGCATCGATCTGGAGAGTGATCAAGGTGGTGATGGATCATACCTGCCACACGGATTTGAATCGCATTGCCCCGAGACAAATTCCGGCGAGGGTTGTTGAAAGATATTTTGCACGGAAATTGGTAGGCGAGGGGGTCGTTTTGAAGCCGAAGGAGATGATGTCAGAGATGCAGCGCTTATTCGGTATTGAGATCAATTACAGCTTCGCTCTCCGTGCAAGAAACATCGCGATTGAGATGACGTATGGTGATTTTGGGAACTCGTATCAGATGCTCCCATCGTATTTGTATATGCTGAGAATGAGTAATCCCGACACATTATACGACCTTGAGATGAATGATGATGGCAAGTTCCATCATATGTTTGTTGCACTTGGACAGAGCGTGGCTGCCTTTGAGAAGGGTTACTTGTGGCCGGTCATCGTCGTAGACGGGACCCATCTGAAGGGAAGGAACGACGACATTTTGTTCGTCGCTGTTACAAGGATGGGAACGAAGCAATATTTCCTCTTGCAGTTGGGCTTGGTCCTATCGAGAACGACGAGTCTTGGACTTGGTTCTTCCACCGACTGCGGACTTGCTTTGGTCAGCCGGATGATCTCTTGATTGTGTTTGATCAGCACAAGAGCATCAGAAATGCTGTGGAGTGTGTCTACCCGAACGTCCCTCACGGGTTGTGCTATTACCATCTGCAGAAGAATCTCGCGCATTATGGGCAGCATGTAGCTGCAGTCTTCAAAGCAGCGGCATATTCCTATCGATCAGACGATTTTTAAAGGAATTTTTCTGCGCTTCAATTACTGAAAGTCAACGCGCACACATGCCTCGACACTATTGGTGTGGAGAGATGGGCCAGGTCCAAGTGCCCTGCCGAGACGATGAACAGTAGACTGTTGTGGGCACGACACCTCCCGGTTACTTCATTGATCGAGACCTATCGAGCCATTATGGAGAAATGGTTCGATAGGCGACGCCTCTCGGCTGCATCGAGGTCACATGAGTTGACTGAGGTAGTAGAGGGAAAGTTGCATGTGGCTGTCGAAGCGGGTCGACAATTGGCTGTTCGAGGGACGACGACTCACATGTTTAGTGTTGAAGATGATCATGCATTCTACATTGTCGATCTCGAGAATCGGACTTGTAGTTGTGCTCAGTTTGACCTGGATGACATTCCTTGTCGTCATGCTTGTGCCGCTATTAGGTACCTCATTTATTACAAATTTTACATATTGTATTAGTTTTTTGTAAATTTATGTTTTTATCTTTGCATTTTATTAGGCGTGCAGGATTGCAAGTCACGAATTTTATTGGAAGATATTTCAAACAATCCGTGTTATTGGCCACATATATGGAGCGTATTGTTCCTATTCCACATCCTACGTATTGGAATGTGCCCGATGAGATATCAGCCTATGTTGTGAAACCCCCGGATATCACGATCCATGCGGGATGACCGAAGTTGAGTAGGGCTCGTTCAGCAGTTGAGGGTCCTCCTAATTCGGGTCCTCCTAATTCTCGACCTCAAGTATGCTCACGTTGCAAGTGTAGAGGTCACAATGCCCGGAGATGTACAGTGCAAGTACTTGCATTGGACTTGAACGTGCCGGTGGAGGGTGTCGAGCAACTACCCGATGTACGAAGGCGGCGAAAGAAGAAATGCGACATTTGTAGGAGTGGAACACACACTAGGAATGCATGTCCTCAAAATGTTGGGTCGTGAGTGATTTTGAATCTTTGATCTTCAAAATGTTGTTGGAATGTTGTTGGATGTTTACTTGTTGTTTGGGGTCTGAATTTGTTGTTGGTATTTGTTGAACTTGCTTTAAAATTCCAAAAACAGGGGTTTTGGGGGTGAACAAGGGCTGAATGAGCTCTGTACACGGTTAGGCCCTAACCGTGTACAGTTTCACGCAACCCGGAAGAACTCGAAACCGTGCACGGTGACACGGTTCAGTATTTGGCCGTGTGCGGTACACAGTTCCGAGTTCTTCCGTGCACGGTTTCGAGAAATGGTACACGGTTAGGGCCTAACCGTGTACAAAGCCCATTCAGCCCTTGTTCACCCAAAAAACACCAACAAGGGATAAATTCAAGTGTATTTTAACAACCAACAACCATGCCAAACACAAAAACAACAAACCACCAAACATAAGCACATTGCTTCAACTAACAGTCATCAAAATCACAAAAAATTGTCTGTACTAGTCACTAATCACGAACGCCAATGAATAAGGGAAGGCTCCGCACACAACTCCCATATCCTAACAGCTATAATCTCTCGATACTTTTTTACTTGTGCGCTAGTCTGCAGCTGCTCCCGTCTTGGTGTGCCACCAAGCAAACGATCCAGATAAGCACATGCAAACACACCACAACTTACACTATCTTGTTGGACGAATTGCTTACTGTGTGGCTCCATGACGAACCCCATCTCCATATGTGGAGCGTGCACAAACCTACTGGGATTCACTGCATAATAATCCACTGTGTGCAACAATCTAGGCATCAGGCGAGTGATTGGCTTCATTGCATTTAGTCAACGATGTCGTGTACCTTCCACATGTGACAGTGAGTCATACACTCTCACCTCCCATCTGGAGATAGATATAACCACAGTACACCAATGACTCTTATCGACATTGCAAATAGCAAAAAATCTGCAACACAATATGACAAATATTTAGAAACGTTACGTATTTCAGTTAGAAAATTCTAAAATATGTTTATATTATACTTACCTCACTTGCTTACAACCAAGGCCATGTATGGGCTAAATCAGTTCCATGAAACATGGAGATCAGCTTTTCGGGCACCACCCACTCCTCGTATGCATGTCGCTCCCGTATGTCGTTCCAATTTGGCTCATTCGGATGCAACGAACCGAACTCTCTGACGAGGGTCTCCTACAATCACAAAAAAAAATCATGATTAATTTATAGGTAGTTTTATATACATAAACACAAATTATTCTACCAAAAACTTACATAAAATTCCAGAAAAGCTATCGGCGTCCTAGCCCGTGTCACACCTGCAGTGAGCTTCGTCTGCCCCCGAGCTATCCACTCCTGATTGATTCTAAACCGTCGGAGAGCCTTCAGATTCCAGAGGTCTAAGGTCTGCTTAAAAATAATCATGATTAATTATCGACAATGCAAATCTTAACAAACACAATAATATCAAATTATTATACCTCCCCGTCGAACTCCTCGCGAGGATCCATAATCCGGTGGAATAGCTCCTGGGACATCATAAAGCCCGTCTCGAGCACTGTAATAAAAGCACCCGGCGGCGCTGTCATAAACTCCCTAAAGCCCCGCTTCTTCGCCTTCATCACCCCCTTACCATACGGCAAGGCCGGGTCAATGACATACGGACTCTGCACTGCAGCAGACGGCCTAAGCAAGCGGTGAGGCCTCTCTCTAGCATCCGCCTCCTCCTCTGACGAAGTCCAGGTAAAATTCACATCATGATCTACATCCCCCGGCTTAGGCGCAGGGGTCTCTGGACTATGATACCCAGCCGATGTCTCTGGGTGATCACTGTGATGTGAGGCGGATCGCCTCAAAGATGTCTGCCTCTCACCATGATGTGAGGCTGATCGCCTCATAGATGCCTCCCTCTCACTGTGACGTGAGGCAGATCGCCGCTGACTCGCATGGGGTGGATCCTCTCCATGCTCTGATCGTCTCTGACTGCCACGAGGCGGATCCTCTCCATGCTGTGATTGACTATGACTTCGATGCTGCCGATCCGGCTCTCCAACTGAGTGCCTATGGCTCACATGAGGCGGATCCTCACGAAATGATCGCCCAGGACTAGGAATGTGAGATGTAGACCGTCTGTGACTGGGTCTCGACTGGTCGAACTCCTCACTCCCGTGTCTATGACGACTAGCATGGCTGGATGATGATCTATGCCTCCTCGAAGAAGAACGTCTCCTAAAGATGTCCTTCACAGCGGCTATGACCTTCTTCGTAATTTTGGCGACCAGTCCATGCTCAGAGTCGTCATCTACAAGCTTGCGCCGCATCTCGCGCCGCATCTCAGGGATCACGGTTCGGATCTGCTCTTGAGTGAAACGGGCAATCAGGTCATCATCACGTCGCCTCCAATAATCCTCATCTCGATCTGCCTGAGGCTCCCTATCATCAAACTCCTCTGACCTGCGCCGCTTCGACGGGCTGCCAGCCGGATCAACATACGTTTGTCTATGTCGCTCGACATGGACAAGCTGCTTCTCACGAGCCTTCTCTGCTCGTGAGCTACTCCTCGGCACAGGGGGAGGCCTAACAGGAGGAGGCGGTTCCGATACAAGTGGCTCTGTCAAGCCGTCATACCTCCCTCCAGGATGGTATCGTACAGAAAAAGGGTCGGGAAGCCTCAGGGTCTGCAAATACAATGAATCATTCTCCTCCTCGACCGGTTCGAGTGTCCGGTGACACTCTTCCTGCACAAAGATGAATCGATCATTTTTCATTATTCATTAATCATAACATAATAAAAGGATTGAAACTGTAAAAAAAACAACAATAATTACCTCATCAGCATAAAAAAAGTGGGCGAAGTCAGAGGCCGACTTCCAAGTCGTCCAGTTGATCAATCGTGGCATCTGGAAGCCCGTGTCACGAGCCCCACACGCGCGGCCCAACCTCAGAATGGCCTCATACGACCAAATCTGTAATGCCCATATGGGCCCATAGAAGTGGTACGTCCTCCTATTCCCGGTAATCTCTGAGGGATGCTTCTTCAACACACTCATCCCATGGCACAAAACCTGGAATGAGTAAGAGCCCCACGGGAAGTCGATCCATGACTGATTCTCCTCGATCAGTGCCCACACCCATTCGTGCACGTATTTATAATCTCGACAGAAGATGAGATCATACGCCACGAGAATATTGGCCACCCTCAAATAATCCTCGGCACTATCGCCCATATTGCGGTTAACGAACCGCTTGCGCAGATCCTTCACTTCCACCTTTTTGCCTTTAAAAACTCGGTGCTATAGACTCTGCTTCCCAACACGGTGATCCACATTAGGATCAAAACGCTGCGGGGATGGCCCGAAGCACAATCCCGTCACCAGACAATACTCCAATGCACCGAATCGAATGTCGTGTCCACCAACGTGGAACCACTTCTCCCACGGACCGAATTCTTGGTCATACAACTCATGTGCAAGAAGATGGTGCAGTGCGGCATTCGCACTATCCTGCCTCTTCAACTTAAGTAAATGCCCAAACGGACCTCTCTTAAATTCTTCAAAACATCGGTAGTGCGTCAGACAGGTCTCCACTTCCTTCAATGTTTTGTCTCTGATGTAGTGATTGATTTGTCCGACATAACCTTGCATGCACGGACGTAACCAAACATGCCTCGGAGGCTGCAATTAATTCAACATGATGATCAATATAAAAAAATATCAACCGTGTACGATTATATAGACCAACCGTGTACAACCGTGTACGGATGAACAAACCGTGTACGGTTGTACACGGTTAAATCTAGCACGAAAAATACATCTATACGTTCAAAATACATAATTAGGGCATATTAAATCATTTAATCCTAATCGTGTCACATAAATACCTAATCGTGTACAACCGTGTACTGAAGAACCATACACGGTTGTTCAAAATACTTTCGAGATTCAAATTTTCACAAATTACCAACATTATGCCATACATAAACACCTAATAATCAACTATTGTGCACAATTTAACAATACAAAACACATAAATTCAAATTTTAACAAATATAATTCACGGTTACTTACCGGATTCGGCGTCGGGTATTTTTCCCTCCTCGATGTACTCGGGCGATGGCCTCGTTCTACAGGCTGTTCTTCCTCTCTCGAGTAGTCGGATTCAGTATCACTCATTGTTAATTGAGAAGAAGGAATAATTCACGAAAGTTTTTGCTCTATTATGGAGTACACGACTACGATTTGTTTGGAGTTTCAAACCACACACGGTAGTTTGTAGAAAAGAGTGAGAGGCGTGAAATTGGGTGAAATTTTGCCCTCAAATTGGGTGAAATTTGAGCTTGTACAAGAGAGACACGGTATTGTTCACTTGGAAATTTTCTTGAGCAAAATGGTGTGCATACACGGAGGCTAGGGTTCGTGTACGAAGAAAGAGAGAGAGAGACAATATAGGACAAAACTGATTTTGATAGAAGATTCTAAATTTGACCCACTTTTTCATTTGAAGTGCTGTTCGCAGATTTTGTGGGGATGTGGACGTTTTTTATAATTTTTTTTATTAGATATTGAGAGAGAGAAGTGATATATGTGGGGACCATTAGGGATATATTTGTACATTTACAAGAATGTGCTACTAAACTTATATTTTTATGGGGTGTGATACTTAATTTGTTTATTTTATAGAAAGTGCTACATAAAAATCTTTGGCCTTATTAAAATACTAGTAGTATAAATTAGTTAAAAAATTTCCATTTTTGGCAAATTAATGGATGGTGCACACAGGTGCCGTGAACTCTAAAGCATGTAGCCATGTAGACGAAATAAAATAATAAAAACATTAGTGGTTTACCTCAAAAACTAAATCAAAGCATTAATTATGACTGGACTATTTTCCCCTCTAAAAAAAAACCATATTGTTCTATTTTCTGCACATGGCATATATAATAAAATATGTTTCAATTAACTTTTTGTTGCTAATGTAAATAAATAAATATATACACACACCTGTAAAAAGATTACACAAAGTGCACGCACAACGAACCGGTGAAGTGATCATCCCAACAGCTCAGTCATGTCAATACCAATTCCTCACCGCCAACTCTTCATCGACGGCAAATGGAGACAGCCCGTGAACGGGAAACGCCTCCCCGTCACCAATCCCGCCACCGAAGAAATTATCGGTTTATTCCCAAACTTCATTTATTTGTGTATTCGTAGTTTCTAGTTCTAGTTGATTTTAGTTTCTA
This sequence comes from Salvia miltiorrhiza, assembly GCF_028751815.1. NCBI lineage: Eukaryota > Viridiplantae > Streptophyta > Magnoliopsida > Lamiales > Lamiaceae > Salvia > Salvia miltiorrhiza. Next base: position 56,175,769 of record NC_080394.1, on the reverse strand, counting down.
CCAATTTGTGTTCAAGATTGTATTTTTCTTTGGTGGGTTTAGTTATTGAGCTAAGAAGAAATTGAAAACCCCTAATCAGTTGTAATGAAATGGTTATGCGCTTTATTGCTCGGAAACAGTAGAAGTTGGCGAACTTTTTTTTTTAAATAAAAGAAAATTTACGTAGGTTTAAATCTTGTGAACTTCAGTTGATGAGAGATTTCTGCGTAGATTAAGGAAACCGATTCATTTCTTGTTGATTTCTGAAACTTGTGATGTTTTCAACTTTGATTTCTGAGGTGAGATCTGCAAATTGCTTTGATCTTTCCTTGCCTTTTGACTCTAAGAATACAAACATCAGATTAATGTTTAGGGCTTCTGAAATCTGATTCTTTAGATGCTTTTTGCTTCGGTGCTTATGTTTTCAGGGGATATTCCGGCAGCTACGGCAGAGGATGTAAATATTGCTGTGGAAGCTGCCCGCAGAGCGCTTAGTCGGAATGGGGGAAAGGATTGGGCGTCTGCAACTGGCGCTCATCGTGCCAAGTATTTACGAGCGATTGCTGCAAAGGTCTCTGATTGAGATATTTCACTTTTACTAGTTGAGCCTTTATGTGATATAGCTTGGAAGTTTATAAGTCAAATTGACATATTTACTGATATTCTGGGTAGTTGCGGCTAATGTGCATTGTCTTAGACGTATGGATGCTTACCCTATCCGGTTATATGTAGGTTACGGAAAGGAAATCAGAGCTTGCAAAACTCGAAGCACTCGACTGTGGGAAGCCACTGGACGAAGCGGCTTGGGATATTGTACGCCTCTAATGCCTGTGCTGGATTATTTCGGTTTTTCTGTATCACTACATATACTGATTATTACAATGTCTCACCCAGGATGATGTTGCTGGATGTTTTGAATACTATGCTGACATGGCTGAGGCCTTGGACAAGAAGCAAAAAACTCCCGTTTCCTTACCCATGGAAACGTTTAAATGTCATGTTATCAGAGAACCTATTGGGGTGGTTGGTTTGATCACACCATGGTAGGTTGAATTTTACCGTATTTGCTCCAAATTTCTACAGAGAGAAGGAATATTAGCTCCTTGATTGTTTTCCCTTTGAGAGAGACCTATGGAATTGTTTTCAAGCTGTTTTCCCTTTGAGAGAGACCTATCTTTTGGCTTCTCTTGGTTATACTCGACTAATTAAGATAATTATTTGGCTTAGTTTTGAGTTGGTCCGAGGGATGGTTTATACATGCAACTTTGATGATATTATTAGCAACATGACCACAATAAGTTATGTGAGCACGAATTGTAATCAATAATTTTGAGGGTGGAATTTGATTCAAGCAATTTAAGTCGTTTAAGAATCTCATCTCTAAAGTAGTACAAAATCCTTGTCTTAGACTTTGAGTGTTGTGCGCTTATCTCGTTTACTGCATAAATGATATGTACTTTGTGTTGCATGATTTATTTATTTTTCAATGTGAACTTTCTACTTTTTACTGCTGCAGATGCAATTAGGCCAGTTTCTGATTTCCCTAAATACTCGTCAGCTGTATTGATGGTTTATATTTGACTAATATTATTGGCTATTTCATAATATCGACGTGGAGAAACAGTACTTATCATTCTGGAACTACTGCTCTGTCGTTTCTAGGAATTACCCTATGCTAATGGCAACGTGGAAAGTGGCCCCTGCCCTGGCAGCTGGATGCGCTGCAATACTTAAACCTTCTGAATTAGCGTCTGTGTAAGTCATCTTCATTGATATTTAGCATACCTGTTCGCTTTATGTGCAATAATGAATCTATTATATTTATTAACTAAACTGAGCTAGATATGATGAGTTCCAGTATTCCTGGTGAATGTACTTACCATATTTAGTATGATTATTATATATTCTATGTCAAAACGATAAGTTTATTGGTTAAACGGGTTGTCTTTCTCGATCCACAGTAGAGGCAGAGTGTCAGTTTCTTCTACATGAAACTTGTTAGCAGCAGTCCCTAAATAGATCTCTACTATTCTAACTGCAGTACATGTTTGGAGTTGGCCGACGTATGCAGAGAGGTTGGGCTTCCTCCTGGTGTTCTCAACATCTTGACTGGTTTGGGGCCAGAAGCCGGTGCTCCTTTGGCTTCTCATCCTCATGTCGACAAGGTCAATCTTATAAGTTCGAGTGGGTTTTGATATTAACGATGTGGTGACCATGATTTTTTATTTGATATAACAGATAGCATTCACAGGGAGTACTGCAACAGGAAGTAAAATTATGACTGCTGCAGCACAGCTTGTGAAAGTATGTTCATTGCACTAATTTATCTTTCGGTTGCATGTGTTTTCTTCTCAAACATCTATGAAAATAAAAAACTGTTCCTGATTTCAGCCGGTTACACTCGAGCTTGGTGGAAAAAGTCCAATCGTGGTTTTTGAGGACGTTGATCTCGATAAAGGTTTGAGCTCTTCTAATGATGTGCAAAAATATCCTTCGCTGTTTTGGTTATTTTAACAAACCTGATGAACTGGCTGGCTGCTTTCCAATTTTTTTTTTTTTTTTTTTTTTTGATCGGGCAAAGTCATGTTAGATGTTAGTAATTAGTTCCCCATCCACTCCAAGAACCACCTTATCTCTCCCTTCACCAAGATCCACCTTATATCTCCAATCTCCAATTCGCTCCCTTCACCAAGATCCACCTTATATCTCCAATCTCCAATTCGCTCCCAAGAGGGATCGAACCCGGGTCACTTCACTTAAGTGAGGACCCGGTGGCCAGTGGGCTAAGCCCCCTGGTTTGGCTGCTTTCCAGTTGATTTTACAATTTTGGTAATTTGAACTGATTTTTCGAGAAATGATGCTCACTGTCGTTCTTCCGTGTTTGCTATTCAATCAGCTGCCGAGTGGACTGCCTTTGGTTGCTTTTGGACAAATGGTCAGATATGCAGTGCTACTTCTCGACTCATAGTGCATGTAAGCGTGGAGAATGCTATTCTTTACCCCAAACCCACCCTAAGTAGATAAAAAGTCGAGTTTCTTTTTGGAGTATGCCATTATAGGTTTGAAGCTTACCGGGTTAATTCCCATTAAATTAGTTCTTATTACAAACTTCTTGTCCGACTTTGTGGAAATATTTCAGGAGAGCATTGCAGCAGCATTCCTCGAAAAGCTTGTGAAATGGTGTGAGAACATTAAAGTATCCAACCCCTTAGAGGAAGGTTGCAGGCTTGGCCCCGTAGTTAGCGCTGGACAGGTGAGGACCCATCCGTATTTTCTCGTGTATTAGGAAATGTAACGGGACCAATGATTTGGATTACTTCGGGTAAATTCAATTCTATATGATCAGTCCCAGGTGGCGGACCTCTCGTGTGATTGTGTGAATAGTGAGGTCTAGGGTTGAACTCCGTCTGTCTCCCCTCCCCCATTTTCATTTTAAAGAAACTTGTATTCAAATGTTGTAATTTTACAGTATGAGAAAGTGCTGAAGTGCATCTCGATAGCTAAGGAGGAAGGTGCCACGATCTTGTATGGAGGCTCACGACCTCAGGTACGAGACTCCCTTTATGTATCGGTGTTCGTGAATCATCGTGCTATGGAGTTAGCTAATCCCTCGTTGTTAACTTGCAGCATCTGAAGAAAGGCTACTTTGTTCTACCAACTATAATAACGGATGTGAAGACGTCGATGCATATCTGGAGAGAGGAAGTATTCGGACCAGTTCTTTGTGTTAAAACATTTGCAACCGAAGAGGAAGCCATTGAACTTGCAAACGACACCCAGTGAGTCCTCTCAATACACCGTGTTGATGGCCACTAACTTTTGCAGCTGTCGTCGTTGTATATCTGAAATCTGTCGTGTGTGAATTGTCTTTTCAGATATGGTTTGGGCTCTGCTGTGTTGTCGGACGATCTGGAGAGGTGCGAGCGGCTGACTAAGGCGAGTTGTCTTCACCCGGACCTCTAGAAAACGACGATGGTCGCCAAACGTTTTGTTGAATTCAATTATTTCTGTTTTCTTGCAGGCAATTCAATCTGGCATTGTGTGGGTGAACTGCTCGCAGCCATGCTTCTCCCAAGCGCCCTGGGGAGGCCGGAAACGGAGCGGTTTTGGCCGGGAACTTGGGGAATGGTAATCACGATACCCTTAGAGGGCGTTTACTTTTCATAATTGATAACTCATTACTAAGATTTCTCAAATCTCACCCTTACAACCAGATAAGAATCAAACAAAATTAGCTAAGATGATAAAAATTATCTAGGGTTTTGACGTATCTCAAAGTTTTAATCCATCCTAGTAAACAATGGATTAGCTATACTCCCTCCGTCCACGAATTCACTTCCCATCCCTTTTATTTCAGAAGTATTATCATCCTTCAAATTTTCACATATTACCATTAATGGACTTACATAAACTCGTTAACTATCACTATTTTTTTCTAATTTGTGGGCTCCCTTTAAAGTTCGTGTCCACTTCATCTAGGAAGCGAATTTGTGGACGAGGGTGCTACTTTTTTTAATATATTTAGGTTAATCCTCAAAAGTAAACGCTTCCTTATTATCTAGCGTCTTGTTTCATTCATACATGATCGAATCTCTCGCTCTATAACAGGGGACTCGACAACTACTTGAACGTGAAGCAGGTGACGCAGTACATCTCCGACGAGCCGTGGGGTTGGTACAAGTCACCTTCCAAGCTATGAAAAACGCTCTGCAGAGAGCTTCGGTCTCTTCTTCGAAGCCTCCAAAAATGGCAAGATTCCTCTACTCTTATTGCTATGTAGTGGTTTCTACCTCAGTTCCTCTATAAACTAATGGTGAAGCCGTACCACTCATCATTTTAATAAAAATCATTTTATTTTCCGTCTTATAAATCATTTTATTTTCCGTCTTATAATAGTAGATATACTGCGTTATATTCGAACCGGAACAAACGGCAAATAGAGCTGCGCATAGTCTTGCTCGATATGGTTTGGATCGAGAATTTTACTCTTTTTTTGAATTTTTTATAAAATAATATTTCAAAAATAAAAGTATCATTTTCCCAAAAGAAATGCTTCGCTACTGTATTTGCAAAAATATTACTTTTGATTATACACATAATTTTATAGGTTTCCTCAAAAAAAAAAAATTATAGGTGATTATATTCATAAGTATTGGAGCTGTATAACTGTATTTATGAGTGTTATTTAAATGTTTCGTCAAGTGAAATAAAATTCATGCGACAATAATGCAATAACCTACTGTTTAATTTGATATAAGCCAATAAAAAATTTCCAATGTTAGGTCCCATGTCAGGGTCAACATAGTTGTGGAATCTTATTATTTTTTATTATTATTATTTTTTTATAGTAGGTTTCTTGGCGACATCTAATTATTGTAATGTGTTTACTTATTAAGCTAGTTTTTTCAAGTGACATTTTGAATATTTAATTCAAAATTGATAAATGGTAAATCAGATCAACTTGAATTTACCAAATTGATCAAAACCTTCGATTGCGAAATAGAATATAGATCTATCCATCCAACTTGTGATTTATTTTTGTGAAGTACAAACATACGTAAATTATAGTCGCAGTAATTGAAACGGAATCATAGATTTTCTTCAAACAAATTGGCTCGATATTAGCCAAATTAAAATAAAATTCGAAGAGAAAAAAATGTGGGACTAATTTTAAGAAGAGTCACACTTCTGTAAATTACATGTATTTGGACGCACAATGCATAATCAAATTTTAATTACAAATTGATAAATTTTAGTTAGTATTTAAATGTACGAGTAATGCTAAATAGCCAAATTGTGGCCACCCACAATTCACTTAAATAGAAAAAAAAAAATAATTTATTTAACTTATTTTTTAAAATAAAAATAAGATTTAGTTATTTTATTGTATTCTCTATATTGTAATTATTTTTTTATAATTTTTTTGTAACCTTTTATTTTTATTAAAAAAATAAATTAAAAATAAAAGTTGCAAAAAAAATTACAAAAAAATAACTAGAATGTAGAGAATACAATAAAATAACTAAATCCTATTTTTATTTTAAAAAATAAATTAAACAAATTCAAAATTTTCTTATTAAACTAAATTGTGGGTAGCTAGCCACAACGTGGCCGCATATATTTATTGTAAACGTAAATATGGACACCAGCACAAAAGTTTGTTTAATTATGAAACAATTGTGGCCACTTCGTCAGAATTAAATGAGCTGGAAATTAAAGTCTGAAGAAAGAAAAAAGTTGAAATCTTTTGGTTTGTAATAAATGCAAAGAATTTTTTGGGCTGAAAATGTCAAAATCTTTTAGTAATTCACTTGTCCTATTAATTACTCTCCATTAAGACAGTTGATTAGTGAATTCGTTTCTAGGAATTCGAAATAATATGAGTATATATTATATTCTTAAAAAAAATTAGAAATGATTTATAGCCAATTAACTAAAAAAAGAAAGAAACTAAACATTTGAGAATGATTAAGCATTAAGTAGGGAGGTTTCTTGACATTATGAAATTAAAGTTTGTTTAAGAGAAAAAGAAACGAAAGACAGAAAGGTCTATTTTCATAAAAAAGAAAAAGTGCATACACAAATCAAATCAAATTCCATTTTTAATGCGATCCACCACTTTTTAATATTCAAGAATCTCATCCAATTCTTAGTATAGTCAAATTTCAATAATTGTTAGACCGTTAGTGACGTAGCTTAGACCTCCAATAATTCAATATTCAGCACTCCAAAAATTCCATCAGTTCTTATTGCCTTAATATAATTAAATAAATTTTTTATCAAAACACACTAAAATAAAATAAATTAAATATTTTGAAATTTATCCAACTGGATTTTAAGGTATATGTATGCCTTATCTCTGAAGCATTCACTCTTGTTTTAAGCTGGCAATGCATTATGCCCCACATGCAAGCAAAGCGCCAATCTCTCATGAAATTTGAGGTGGAAACTTGCCACCCTACCCCACCCCACCCCACCCCCAACCCCAGTTGAAAATTACCGGACTGACAGATTAAATCTTCAACTGATTTAGTTTTTTTATTTGTTCACTCAATCTTGAAAGCACTCTTTCATTGTTCAAATTTTCACTTATTTTCAGCTCACATGATTGGTTCAAGATTTCTTGTCCTGTTACAGTGATGCTGGAAATCATCACGTGATTTTTATAGTTAATTTGATTATTTTATCTATTAATTTCTAAGTTTTGTTGCTGAACTAATCTGGAATTTTTTTTTTAATCTGTGAAATATATAGCTCTTACAAAGGTTGTTGAAGTGAGTTTTAGAGATCTAGTTTTTGGGGGGGCTTTTTTATTTTTTCTTTTTCTGGTGTTGGGAAAATGGGGAGTTCAGAAGAGAGAGTTGTGGCTGTGATCATGGTGGGTGGCCCCACTAAAGGTAACATCTTTTGATTTTCTTTCTTGCTTTCTTGATGCAACTCTAAATATCAGCAATGCTTCATTGTTTTTTGTATAATTGGGATTTGATTATGTTTTGGTGTCCATGTTATTGATTTTGGAGTTGTGTTAGGAGAAGAAGTTGAGATTTTTGGGCAATAATGAGAGCTTTAATCCCCTTTCTTGATTGTTTGGTGATGGTTTTACTGCAATGGTTAGCTAGCAATGCTTGATTTTTGTATAGTTTTGATTTAAAGATTATGTTTTTGGTGGTCCATGTTATTGATTTTGTGAGTTTTGTTAGGGGAGGAAGATGAGATTTTTGGGCAACAATGAGAGCTTTAAACCCTAATGATTAGCAATTCTTGATTTTTGTATAATTGTGATTTGAATTATGCTTTTGGTGTCCATGTTGTTAATTTTGTGATTTTGTTAGGAGAGAAAGTTGAGATTTTTGGGCAATAATGAGAGCTTTAAACCCTAATGATCAACAATTCTTGATTTTTGTATGATTGTGATTTGAATTATGCTTTTGGTGTCCGTGTTGTTAATTTTGTGGCTTTGCTAGGAGAGAAAGTAGAGATTTTTGGGCAATAATATGAATTTTTATACCCTTTCTTGATTATTTAGTGATGATTTTGGAAATGCAGGGACCAGATTTAGGCCATTGTCACTTAATGTTCCAAAACCCCTCTTTCCATTGGCTGGGCAGCCAATGGTTAATCATCCTATATCTGCTTGCAAAAGGGTATGCTTAAACTTGCGTTGGCGTATTGTTCATTTCGATCTCTGCTATAATTGATGAGGTTGAGACTATGTGAAAATGGCAAAGAAAGCCAGAGAACTGTCTAACTCCTCTTCGTGTATGTTGTTGCTCGTGTTAGATACCAAATCTAGCACAGATCTACCTCATTGGTTTCTACGAGGAGCGTGAATTTGCACTGTTTGTCTCTTCCATATCCAATGAGCTCAGAGTTCCTGTCAGGTAGCTCCGAGTGCTACACGAGACCGTCTCTTTAATTTCACTCGTTTCCAAAGGTTAATTAGACCACGACCTTTTTTGTTGATCCGTGTTGAACTTCTCGTAGGTACTTGAAAGAGGACAAACCACACGGCTCAGCAGGTGGGCTTTATAACTTCCGGGATCAAATCATGGAAGAGAGCCCGGTTCTTGTTCTTACCCGATTCTCGTGTTTATATTTATATATATATATATATATATATATATATATACACTTTTGAATGTTTCTAAACAATATTGATAATTGAGGTGTATTCAACCTTGCAGTCTCACATTTTCTTGCTGAATTGTGATGTTTGCTGCAGTTTTCCTCTCGCACAGATGCTAGGTAATTCAAAATCACCTATATATATAGCATACATTCGATGTTTTTTTTTTTTTTTAATTTTGCTTTGTATGTATATTGAATTTTTGGTTGATTGTGCAGAGGCCCATACAAGCTACGGTGGGATGGGAACAATTTTGGTGATCAAGGTCGATATTTTAGCAAATCTTCACACCCTTCTCGGTTACAAATTCGCTATAGAATATAGGCCGATACTTTCCTTTTCGTCTTCTGCAGGTTTCTCCGGAATCAGCAAGCCAGTTTGGGGAGCTCGTAGCTGATCCCGTTACAAACGAGTTGCTTCACTACACGGAGAAGCCGGAGACTTTTGTACGTAAAACTCTTCTCAAATCTTGCTAATGTCTCTGTTTCAATCATAAATTTTTCCAGCTCTGTTAAAATAGGTGAGTGACCGTATCAACTGTGGCGTGTATATATTCACGCCCGACATCTTCACGGCCATTCAAGGCGTCTCCTCCCAAAGAAAAGACCGAGGTAAGTCACACCCTTCGTTCTTCGTGGTAATGGCTATGATTGTAGACTCATTAGTTTGGCTTGCTCTGAATTTTGAATTTTGACGAGGTGTATGCTCTTCGTGTTATCTAATTTAGTCGTTTCTTCGAGTTTTCAGCAACCCTAAGGCGCGTATCCAGTTTTGAAGCGCTTCAACCAGCAAACAGGTAGGAATCTTTTCAGGAAAAATTGCACAAAATTTGCTTCTAAGTTTGCATTGTTTGGCTAGAGAAGCTGTTGATCTTCGTCTCTGATGTCCGGTTCATGAACAGGAGCCTCCCGTCAGATTTCGTAAGACTCGATCAGGACATTCTATCACCACTCGCTGGGAAAAGGCAGTTTTATGTGTACGAAACCACAGATTACTGGGAACAGATCAAGACTCCCGGGTGAGCTAACGACGTAGGAATAGAATCGCTTTGAACTCAATGTTCTTGTGCCTTTGGATCCTATCTCACGTGGCACTGTGTCGTGCAGGATGTCCCTGAAATGCTCGGGGTTGTACCTCGCGCAGTTCAGGCGCACCTCACCACATCTCTTGGCCAGTGGAGACGGCACGAAGAAGGCTGCGATTTCAGGCAATGTATACATCCATCCATCAGCAAAAGTCCATCCAACTGCTAAGGTAGGCTGCAGTTTTTACAACATTTATGCTTATTTCGATATTTACTCGTTTTCTGATCCGGCGTGGAACAGATCGGCCCCAATGCTTCGATCTCAGCTAATGCTAGGATCGGAGCTGGCGTGAGGCTCGTCAACTGCATCATTCTTGATGATGTCGAAATCAAGGTAGTACTAATCACTCATATTTCTGGGTAACTTTTGTGTCTATGATCCTCGAGTGTTCATGCTCGTTTCTTCCTGTCGTTTGCAAGGAAAACGCCGTGGTGATTCATTCGATTGTCGGGTGGAAATCTACCATCGGAAGGTGGTCGAGAGTCCAGGTATGCTGCTGCTGCTGCTGCACGCGTCTCTTGCTTAACGTGTTGATAACGATTATGTTCCATTCTTTCAGGGCTCGGGAGACCACAACGCGAAGCTTGGCGTCACCATTCTAGGTACACGTTTCTCCGTTGCGACGAGCTTCTGTCAGACTCCCTTCTGTCACCCTTAGCTCATGAACATGTTGTTGATGCAGGTGAGTCAGTAACTGTGGAAGATGAAGTTGTGGTGATCAACAGCATTGTTCTTCCAAACAAGACTATGAATGTCAGTGTTCAAGAGGAAATTATACTGTGACACCAATATCTCATCTTCATGTATACTAATTATGTCACATATTGTTGCATTTTTCCAGCTTCTACATGCTTGATTCATCTTTTCTTGTGAATTGTTTCAAATAAAACGCCTATTTATGATTTAGAGGGTGTTTATCTAAGCTTGTTTTAAGATCATATAAGCTCTATCATGTTATAAGATGTTATAAAATATAATATTGCAAGAGCTTATAAAATTATAAGTTAGAGAAAGAAAATCCTTGTTAGATAGAGAAAATTGAAAGAGTACATGACGAAAATAAAATACTCTCTCCCTCCTCATAAAATGTATCAAATTTCTTATTTTCGTCTATCCTTATAAATTGTATTCAATCTATTTTTGATAAAATTTTCATCCACAATAAAGTTTGATCCTTACTCCACTCAACATATTCAATCAGTTTATAAAAACATGTGCCATTTAAAAGTGGATAGCACATTTTATGAGGATGGACGGAGTACTATAGTAAATTTTTATAAAATATTTATTGCTTATAAAATTATAAAAAAAATAATGGAGTTGAGAAACTTATATTTTTGAGGAGTTTATTGTTGAAACTTATATTTACCATTTGAGATACAGTGTACCATACTTTGTATCACATTTTTAATTTTCTTGATTTTTCTTGCATCTTTTTTTCTTCAATTTTAATGTATGCTTTAATTTAATTTATAACTATTAACTAGGGTTATCCCATCTAATTAGAGTACGTAATGTTTTTAAACCACTTAATTTCACTTTTATTAGTTAATAATTCATTATTAGGACTGATAAGTTCAAAATTAGAGTATCTACGCATGCTTTTAATTTCATTTTTTTTATATAAAAATAACAATTAAGACGGTTAAGTACTATTCATAATATTATAATAATTTTTTTTATAAAAATATTATTAAAATAATAGATATAATAATGGAATATAGTAGCACCATACAAAATTATGAAACACTCGATCTTATCTGTTTATCTATAGGTTATAAATTATTTAAAATATTATTCTACCAACACTTCCCAAATAGTTTCGCTCTCTTTCAATTTTTTAGGAAGCTTAGAGCATCTCCAATGCATTGGTGTTTAGGGGGTGTCTTAGAAGGTGGTCCCCACCTAAGACACACTCCTCTCCAATGCATTGTGTCTTAGATGAGTGCTTAGATCTTCATTTCTACAAAATTCACATTTCTACACTTTTATCTTTAAAATTCAAATTTTATTAAAATTAAAATTCTACATTACAATAATTTAAAGACATAATTTAAATACAATAAAAAAATAAAAATTACAATAATTTCCTAGGGCCTCAATCGGACCAAAACGGCTATAAGTTGAGATATATATAGAAATGATTTTTAGGCAATGAAATGAATGGAATTAAGTTGGGATATATATAGATAAAGTGGGAAAAAAAAAATTCAAACGGCCATACTACCGTTGGCTTCCATCGGTTGATTTTTTATTACTTTTTTGTTATAAAAAAAAACAATTCAAATGGCCAAAATTTGAAAAAATGCAGAATTTTGATTTTTTTTTTTTAAATGGGGCGCGTCCGGTCATCCATTTTCTCTCTTCGCCTCGGGTCGCCCACTCAACACAGCCACACAACTGGTCGTGTCTCCAACGTTGGCAGCCTCCCAGCGCCCCGGATCGACACTCACTTAGCAACGGCGATTGGAGATTCTCTTATAAGCTCAATCAAACATCCTTTAAAACACGAGACTAAAACACAAGATCTACGTACCTTTTTCTCTGTTCAAATCACAGTTGAACATTAGAAGTAACAACTGCTAAAAACATCCCAAATGAGACGCAAAACATTCCACAACAACAACATATGCCAACATCAACATCTGAATATCACAACATGAGTTACAAGGCAGCAAGATCCATGAATTTATTATCACTCAAACACCATTACATCTTACAACATTATACAATCTTTGACAGAGAAATGAGCGAACATTCTATGGAACCATAGAAACTTCCATGCTGATGCCTCTCATCCGAGAACGATTCAAGAAGCCGTTTAGTTCTTCTGTGGATCGGCAAAGAAGCTGTTGATGGACGGCATGATCTCAGGCCGTTTGTTGCGAACGAACTTCCTGAGAGCATGCTCTGAATACTTCTTCCCCTCCTCGAAATTCTCCAACACTCCGGCAGCCCTGCCTTGCTTGTTCACCCTATTTACAGTCACCCGATTAGCCTAGACAGATGAAAATAGTATAGACTAATCTATTGTTTACTAAGATAGATTGAAACTTTGAAATATGTCAAGGCTCTTGATAATTTATATCATTTGAGCTAATTTTACTTGATTCATCTCATTGAAATGGTAGGATTGGAGACATTGCAGTAATGAGGATAAAAATACTCATCATGTATCTTCTTAATCATGAAAAGCAAATGTCTGACGAGATATTAGCACCATTTGTTTGATTGATCTATTTGAACAAGAAAAAAATTATGAACATGATTTTTCCCTCAACTTGGCTGGATTTGTGAGTGAATTCCCTCAATGTAGTTAAACTATAAACATAAGAGTGTGCTCTCTTTGATGTGAAAAAGGTGAGAAACATATATTTTCATCATTTCTTCACTATTTTCACCTATTTCGTTGGGTGGATAATTTTTCATGGGCAAGATCGAATTTTTTTTTCTCCCGCAGTTCATTTTTATTTCTATTCATGATAATATTACAATGGGCGTTAATGATAAAATATTTTCATCTGAGAGAACATGATGTAAAAAAAAGATGGGAACCATTAAAATATGATAAAATTTTCTTATCCTTTTTTATCCCACATTTTCTTATAATAATTTTATAAAATCTCAGATATTGAAAATGGAGCATGTAGATGACAATCAAGAAATTGCAAGAACCATGAGCCTCAATCTTGCTAAAATCCATAGAAAATAATTCAAACAAACACACCTAAAATGACAGAGTTAGCATTGTGTTTGAAACATGTTTGAATTTCATAACTATTCACTGCAACAAACAATCAAAAGACAGAAAACAAGACACTAAATCTTCATCAATTCACAATGAAAAAAGGCTGAATTTTGTGTTCTTGAGTCCAAACTAAATGAAGAAAGCAACCACAACTTCTTTCTAAATCTCCCACTTAATTAAAGTTCCAAACCTAAGTCTCATATTTATGTCCAATCATTAAGAAAATAATAAATAAATAATACTTCTTCTCCCACAGTCCAAGAAAGCATGAGTTTAATTTTCCAAATAAACAAAGAAGTTCAATTTCCTCTTAAATTAATTACAAATAAAATCCCAATCTCTCAGTACTTCTTGCAAATTAAACCCAACTTTTAAAAGGCTTTGCAAATAAGAAGGAAGAATTTGCTACAGATCGAAAAGTTTTGACATTCACAAAGCTTTAAAAGTTGGGTTTAATTTTGCAAAAACGCTTAAAAAATTAGACTCAATTTGCAATTAACCATTTCCTCTTCAAACAACTTCATCACAGATTTGTTTATCTTCCTCACATATACATAAAATGAAATATATATCTATAGAATACATATTTTTGTAGAGAGAGAGAGTACCTGACTTCAGGGTTGATGCAGATGTTGCGGACCAGAGAGAAGCTGCAGATGCCCACAGCAATCCCCATAGCTGCAAACAGTGGATACACCTAAACACACACATGCAAAAAAACTCCCTTAAATTATACACCAGATTTTAAAAATTCCATTAAATCAATTCAAAACACCTAAAAAAGAATGAATCTTGACACACCTCAGGTCTGATCCAGCGGCTGCCACCCATTTTCAAGATTCTTTTTTTTTAACTTGAATTTCAAGAGTGACTAGCTAGAGGAAGAAGAAAAGAAGAAGAAATGGGCTTGGTTTGTGCTACTCTATGAGCTTATGAAGTTTCTAGAATGCGCCCTTGTGATTTATTCAATAAATTTACTTTTACTTTTTTTTGAAGGAGATGTTAATTATTGCTGTATAGTTGCTCTCTTGTAAGTATACTATTGCAGAATGGATAAGGTTTTTTTTTCTTGTTATTGGAGAAGACGAAAGCTGATTGGTTTGTTGGTTGGAGTAGTGGGTGAGATGTGGGGCCCACGCTTGAACCAATAGGAGATTGACGCGTGCTAGCATGATAGTGATTTCATTTTTTAGTTTATCTTTTACACCTTGTGTTTTTTTTTTTATAGTGGAATCAAGTAATTAATTCATTCATCTTATCCATTTGTTCGTTCTTCCATTAATATTTAATCCTGTTGGAATCTTGATTTTGCTGTAATAATAATAAGAGTAGTGATATTTGAACACCATGTGTACGTTACACCTGGTAAAAAACCAGTTTTTTACTTGGTTAGAGTGTGAGCCGGTTTTATGGATTTAGTATATTTACTGATTTATCCTTGATTTATTCTATCCATTTTCTTTCTTTTTTTCTACCATTTTATCTACATTTTTTCGGCCATTTAGTTTCCATTGTTTTCGGTTAATTAGTTTGATTCCTTACGTGTTTTTTAAGCCTTTGTTTGTTTATTTTTATGTTTTTATTTTGGGAAATTTTATAATTTATATAATTCGATTTTTTTTTTAATTTTTGTTCGGTTTTGATTTTGATTTATTTGTTTTTAAATTTAATCATTGATTTGTTACCAATAATTTAGTGTTTCTTGTTATAATAATTCTAGGTTTGTTTCTAGCTATTTTTTTTTCTAAATTAATATTATTATTTTTTTCAAAAATTATTTCTCCTAAATTTTGTGTTTATTTGTTTTTTATTAATTTGTTTCAACTAATTTTGTGTTTCTCCTTAAAATAATACTAGATTTGTTTTTGGATATTATTTTTTAATTTTTTCGAAAATTAGATTTTTTTTATAAGATAAAAATAATATTATTTATTCTTATCTAATATAAAATTATGTTATTATTTCGGATATTTATATTGCTAAAATTTTGTTATTTTTATTTGTTTCCTATTATTAATTAATTAATTAAATTTTAGGATTTGTTAGGATTTGTTTTTCCCAGTTATTTATTTGCAAAATAAAAACAAAATCAACTCCCTAAATCTCCTAAAAATAATCATAGATTTGTTTTCATTATTTTAAAGATTCTAATTCTCCTAAAAATAATCTTATATTTGTTCCACTAATTTAGAGATTATAATTCTCCTAAAAATAATCCTTGATTTGTTTCTACATATATTTTATTTTTCGATATTGTTTTTTTTTCGCCCAAAATAATATTTAGAAGTCGTTTTTGTAAAAAAATCGAAATAAGGGTAAAGTTATTTTAATTTCGATAATTATTTATTTTTTCTGACTTTCATGTGCAAAAAACATTTTGAAGATTTAAAAAAAATCAAAATAAGGAAAAAGATGTTTGAGGGATTTGAACTTGAGACCTCTATAAAATGTGAATGATACTTTGTCACCTTGTCTGGTAGTGGCAACAACATAAGTCTTTTGATAGTACGTTCTCGTTAATTTTCAAGAGAAATTAGATATTCTCTCTCTAGAGAAGTCAAAAAAGAGGATCACTCGAATCCCTCCCACCGCGCTGCCGCTCGCCGGCGTCGCGAGCCTGCCGTCCCGTCGGCGACCGCGAACCTGCTCCCTTTGACGCCTGCCTTGCTGCCCTGGTCCGTTCAGAGAACCAGTCCAGACACGCCGCCGCATCTTTGAGCCTCGGAGCACGCAGCAGCAGCTTCCGGCCTTCTTTGGAATCCCGTTCCTCCTCCGAGCAGCATCAGTGCCGTCCAGATCTTGGCGCTGCCGTCGCCCGATACAGGAAGATCTGCCCGATCCAGATCTTGGCGCTGCCGTCAGCAGCCTCCAGACAACGGCACGCCGTTGGAAGATGCGATAGATGAGCGAAAACCCTCGTCGGCAACCGTCGGACGCTTTCGCCGGCAGCCAGTCCTCGCCGGTCATGGATCCACAGACGACTATCGTGAAGGCGGCCCTTGATTCGGATTCTCATTCGGTCTCGGAGGCGGCCCTTTCTTCGGCTTCTCGCAAAGAGCCGCAGAATGGTTCCGGCACTACCTCGCCGGTCACAGACAGATCCGGCCTGAATCTGCCGAAGGTCTCCAATAATTTCATAGCTTCGAGTATTTCTAGTTCTGGGAAGGCGGCTGCGACTGCGGGCGTCCTCACGCAGAAGTCCTTGTTGCCGCCGGGAAAGGCCTTGCTTGGTGCTGGTTCGGCTGACAGGCAGCGGCCAGACGCCATTGGGCAGTCACTTGTCTCTAGCGCAAAGGGAGGATCGATGGAAAATTCAGGGAATGATATACAGGCCTCTGGCGAAAAAGGAGAATTTCTCACGAAAAACATTTTTGTGAGTAATGGTGTTCAGCGTGGCTCTTATGCGGGGGTTGTTGCCCCTCAAGTTTTACGACGTCCGGACGTCTCCACTCATAAATTCACGGCGCTTCAAGCCCAAGACTCTGGTCATGGTGATGCGTCTTCGACTTTTGGGCCATTTGGCCCTCTTTTTTCCTTTATTTGTGTCAGTTCAGGTCTGTCCAGGGGGAAAACAAAGTTGTGGAAGAAGGAAGATCAGTAGAGCGGAAACGGAAGAAATGCGGTCAGAATGGGCATTACCAAGCCCAGAATGCCAAATCATGTTTGCCAGCATGGAGCTTCGGCCAACAAGTACCTCTCCAATCCAACTTGGAGCATGGGAACCTGGAGTAACCATCTGGTATGAGCCACACCGATAAGAGCAGTCAGTCTGATCGTTACCAGAGAAAGCAGACAGCCAGAGCCATAAAAGGAAGGTCAATCTTGGAAATCTCGAAGCAAGTGGAAGAAAGAAGAAGAGACTAGAAGGACCGAATGGATGGGAAAGGTTGACTAAGTTTGCAGCTGGACGCCATCTTTAATCAGGATCAATCAAAGATCGAGCTAATTAAGGAAAGAAGATCCCGGCGAAGATTTGGAACCGGCGCAGCTAGGGTTAGGTCTCTACCATCCGGCAGTATAAAAGAAGAACAGTGTGCAGCATGCACAACTCTTAGCACCCCGAATATTTTACTCTTCCTCAGTTATTGCTTTTATTCGCCGCGTGTGGCATTCGAAAAACACTTTACATTTCTGTACTTAAATTCCGTCGTGTTGTTACTTTTGGACAAGTTCGAAGGCTTGGAGCCTAGGTATTATTTTATCTATTTCAGTATTTCATTTCGCTCCATCATGAGTTTAATTCTTTTTGCATCTATGAATTTTATTATGTGTGAGTAATCCTTTAGGTGAGGTTTTAGGGGTGGAAATAATTGTTGTTAACATGTAAATATTCGTGAGGCACTTGCTCTTTCGGTTGAATTTCGTGGTTCCGGAAGGATCTGTTCGACATCATGGGCAGTAGAGGCCTAACGGGAGACCCTCGTTCGGTAAAACGCTGTCCGTGTCAAGCAAAGGCCAGGGCATACCAGGGCGTGACAACCGGTATACCCACGACCGAGTAGCTGAGCAGCGTCAACAAAAGGCGTTGTAGATCCGGAAGGTGGGGAAAGGATTGATGGGATACACTGTCCTTCCTCAGTCTTGGGCTTCTCTAGAGACTATCCATCAACTGTGACGAGGCAAAAAGCCATGGTTATCAAACGAGGAAAGCAATCTCGGCGCCGTAGCATGTCTATGACTGGTCGGCTGACAAGGCCGGAAATAGTTGAGTCCAGGAGGCATGTGTCACTCTAGTGCGGAGTTGGGGACCTCGGGAGAGAAGGTTGATGAGGGTCATACTTGGTGAGTAACGGGTATGGCTACTATCTAAGGAGGAGTGAAGCACTGCCTTGTGACCGGGGATTGAGTGACCTTCGGACCAAGTGACCACAATGAGATCAACCATCCTATATGTGAAGTGTAAACCCTTGAAACGCCCCGATGTCTTTGGGCCACGCCTTGGGTTTGCATGGATCATAAACGGATCATCAGTGTGCCTATGACCGAAACGAATGTTAACAACAGTTATGACCTAACCGAATAACCTCACCCCTTGTTATTATTGATCTTGTTTATTATTTGTGCAGAATATACAGATTGAGAATTGTGACACCTCAGTTTGTCGTTGGAGAACAAAGTGGTTCCTCACTCCCTGTGGGATTCGACCCTGCGCTTACCGCTAAGACTAAGTTCTTATCGTAAGAAGTAGGAGCGTGTATTGTCCGTACTGGGCTTACACAGGTATTTTGTCCGCACCGCACGACGGGTGCGTGTCAAAATTGGCGCCGTTGCCGGGGATTGTGTGACCTTCGGACCAAGTGACTACAATGGACTCAACCATCCTAAGTGTGAAGTATAGCCTCTTGAAACGCCCCAATGTCTTTGGGCCACGCCTTGAGTCTATATGGATCATGGACGGATCATCAGTATGCCTATGACCGAAATAAATATTGACAACAGTTATGACCTAACCGTAAACCTTACCCTTTGTTATATTTGATCTTTGTTTAAGTTTACTTGTGCAGATAAACAGGTTGAGACCGTGACAACTCAATTTGTGCACCCGAAGAGTAAAGTAGTTCCTCACTCTCCGTGGGATCGACCCTATACTTGCTGCTAATACTGTTATTTGGTTGCGAGCAATAGGAGCGTGTACTGTCCGTCTAGGGCATACACAAGTATTTTGACCGCACCGCACGACGGGTGCGTGTCAAAATTGGCGCCGTTGCCGGGGAGTGACGCGCAGCAATTTTGTTCTCTCCTCATTCCATCTTCCGCTACTGGTGTATGCGTGGAACTCGTAGAGCTGTAAGAGCATTGGTGTTTGACCCCGATATTGATCGAACAGAAAGACGACTACGCGCAGAAGCACGAATAGCGAGACGCGAAGCTATGGCAGAAGCCGAACAAGCAGATGTCGTACCGGAGCAGACCCTCAGACAGTTGGCATATCCAACTAACCTCAACTTGAGGCCGAACGGAATCACTTTACCCGCCAATCCGTTCGCACCTCGTCGGTATGACATGAAGCCATCATTGCTTCAGATCTTACCGAAGTTCAATGGATATCAAGGAGATGATCCTCATACTCATCTCCAAGATTTTGAGATGACAATCATGCACCAATCAAATGACGAGCAGCAAGAGTATGTCAAGTTAATACTTTTCCCTTTTACCTTGGTGGACAATGCAAGAAGATGGCTGTATGACCTACCAGAGGGGAGTGTCACTACATGGGCACAACTGCAACAGGCCTTCTTGGAAGAATTCTTCCCAGCAGCACGAGTGGAGCGGATGCGATGGGATATCCGCAGCATCAGGCAAGATGGGCTAGAATCCTTCTACGAATACTGGACGAGATTCAAGAGAATGTTAAGCAATTGCCCCCATCACCAGATCTCCCCCAAAGATCAGGTGGAGAGTTTTGTAAAGGGCATGCGGAGGAATGATCGCAGTCTGGTACTAGCAGCTTGTAATGGGTCATTGATGAGCAAAACCCCGTTGGAAGTCTTCCAACTGTTGGGCACCATGGCAGAGGAATCGCGTGATGAAGGACATGAAAGGAACCTGGAAAAGCCAAGAAAAGCTGAAGAAAAAGGGGAGATGTCTAATTTGGAGAAAACGATGGAGAAGAGCATGAATGAACTCAAAGAACTTCTGTCGGGTTTGACTATACCGAAGAAGATTCGCCAGTGTGGCCTTTGCGATGCCACTGGACACCAATCTGAAAATTGTCCGAATTTTGGTGAAGATATTGTTGATGTCAATGCCATCGGAGGACATGATGGGAATCCACGAAAGTACGATCCTTATGCAAATACTTACAATCCTGGGTGGAGGGATCACCCCAACTTTCGGTGGAAGCAAGATGGTCAGCCCCAGCAGCAGAACAATATGGGCGTACCAATGCAACGTCCTCAGTATAATCAGAACCAGCATCAACAACAGTACCAGTTAGGACCACCTCAACACCACAACCAGAATCAGCAACAACCTCCTTACCAACCCCCACATCGGAGAGCACCTTGGGAGGAAGCAATTGAAAGCATGGCTAAGGAGAGCGAGAAGTTTCGCAATGAAATTCGAGCCGGCATGAACCAAACTAACCAGCAAATTAGTCATTTGACTAAGGCAGTGGCCAAACTAGAGGAGAACGCTGGTAAACTTCCAGCCATGGGAATCAACCCCAGAGAGCATGCCCAAGTGGTGTTAACCGAATTTCCTGAGGGGGAAGAAAAGGAGGAAGAATTATTAGCGGAGGCTGAATTGCTTCGAGGAGGCTGGAATAAGAACGGAAAAGGTCCAACTGATGAACAAGCTGGAGGTAGCGACCCAACCGATGCGCCTTACCCAGGACGCCTAAAACAGAAAGCAAGAGAGAAAGAAGCAAGTGAAATGATGAAGATGTTTCAAAAGGTTGAGTTGAGCGTACCTTTACTCGATGCCATCAGGCAAATTCCTAAATATGCTAAATTCTTGAAAGACCTTTGTTCAAGAAAAGTTAAAATGGAGGAAGAGGTCCGCTACGTGATGGGAGAAAGTGTCTCGGCGGTGATCCAACGGAAGCTCCCCACTAAGCGAAAGGATCCAGGGATGTTTACCATTCCATGCAACATAGGAGGAACCAACATGGACAAGGCAATGATGGATCTAGGGGCCTCCATTAATGTGATGCCATTGGCTGTGTACAAGAGATTGAATGTTGGCGAGATGAGGAACACCCGTGTGGTCATACAGTTGGCTGACAGGTCCAACGCTTACCCTGAAGGAGTAGTGGAGGACGTACTGATCAAGGTTGGAGATTTGATTTTCCCAGCAAACTTCTATGTTCTGGATACCGGACCTGAAACTGGAGAGAATGCCATACTATTGGGAAGGCCGTTCATGATGACTGCCGGAACCAAGATCGATATGAAAACCGGAATATTAACATGTGAGTTTGACGGAGTTCAAGTGGAATTCAATATCTATGAGACCATGAAGAGGAAACAAGCAATGGAGACGGTGGACATGATCGATGTATTCGAACCTTTGGTGCAAGAACAAGGAATCACTTTCGGTTCCAGGGATACCACAGAGAAGGTGATTCAGTATGGTCTAACGGATCGGGATGCCGAGCATATGGAGGACGATGAAATGAAGGAAGCTATCATGGAGCTCTACTCCCTCAGAGAAAGCACCTTGGAAGCCGAGGTGGAGGTGGACCAGAAGATCAAGGGATTAATCCAGGAAGTCTATCTAGCTGGAGGAGCAGAGACAAGCAAACCGGAGTTATTGGCTCGGTATGGGCAGAACGAAAAGCTGCTACCTTCAATCCAGAAAGCACCCGTTTTGGAGCTCAAACAATTACCTAAGCATTTACAATATGCTTATCTGGGACCAGAAGAGACGCTACCAGTCATCATCAGTTCTGATCTAACTGTCGTACAGCAAGAGCGATTGGTCAGAGTATTACGAGAAAACAGGGAAGCCATCGGTTGGACCCTAGCTGATATTAAAGGCATCAGTCCTACGGAGTGCATGCATCACATTTACCTTGAAGAGGGAGCCAAACCCGTTCGGGACTCTCAAAGGAAGATGAACCCGGTCATGAAAGAGGTAGTGCTGAAAGAAATTCTCAAGCTGTTGGAATTGGGAATCATCTACCCCATATCCGATAGCCAATGGGTGAGTCCAGTCCATGTCGTACCGAAGAAGTCAGGGATACATGTTGTAGAGAATGATCAAGGCGAGCTTGTGCCCACCCGTTTGCAAACTGGATGGAGAGTTTGCATTGATTATAGGAAGCTGAATGATGCAACCAGGAAGGACCACTTTCCACTGCCCTTTATCGACCAGATGTTGGAAAGGTTGGCCGGTAACGCCTATTACTGTTTTCTAGACGGATACTCCGGATACATGCAAATTTTTGTGGCACATGAGGACCAGGAGAAAACCACTTTCACCTGCGTATTTGGGACATTCGCATACCGGAGAATGCCGTTCGGACTCTGCAACGCACCGGGAACTTTTCAACGGTGTATGATGAGCATCTTCTCCGACCTATTGGAGAATTGCATTGAAGTCTTCATGGACGATTTCACTGTGTATGGTAGCTCTTTCGACACATGTTTAAAACACCTAGAACTCGTCTTGAAAAGATGTGTGGAGAAGAGCTTGGTCCTCAATTATGAAAAATGCCATTTTATGGTGAGAGAAGGAATAGTGCTCGGGCACGTGATTTCAGAAAGGGGAATTGAAGTGGACAAGGCGAAAGTTGATTCCATCGCCAAATTACCCTACCCGACAACCGTAAAGCACATACGGGCATTCCTCGGCCATGCAGGCTTCTACCGGCGATTTATCAAGGACTTCGCCAAGATTGCCCAGCCCATGACCAGACTTCTCCAACAAGACGTGCCGTTTGAGTTCGACGAGGGTTGTAAGGAGGCATTCACAATTCTGAGAAGCAAGCTGGTGTCGGCCCCCATTATTCAACCTCCAGTATGGGATTTACCGTTCGAAATCATGTGTGATGCCAGCAACCATGCAGTTGGAGCAGTACTAGGACAGAAGAAAGGCAAGGAGAGTTGCGTGATCTATTACGCATCCAAAACACTGAATCCGGCACAGTCCAGCTATACCACTACTGAGAAAGAACTCCTGGCGGTGGTATTTGCCATAGAAAAGTTTCGATCCTACCTTTTGGGAACGAAGGCGGTGGTCTACACGGATCATGCCGCGTTGAAGTACTTGATGGCCAAGAAGGAATCCAAACCTCGACTCATCAGGTGGATTTTGCTACTACAAGAGTTCAATATAGAGATAAGGGACAAGAAAGGAGCTGCAAACCTTGTGGCAGACCATTTGAGCAGGTTGCAACTGGAGGAGGATGACGGTATGCCCATTACCGATACGTTTCCAGACGAAAAACTTTACTCCATGAGCATCCTGGAGGATGAAGAAGAACTATATGCTCTAACCAAGCAGGAGCCTTGGTATGCGGATATAGTTAACTATCTGATTACCAAAGAGTTGCCGTCGGGATTGTCAAGGTTCAAACAACGGAAGTTACTTGCGCAAGCACGCTACTATTACTGGGAGGACCCATATCTCTGGAAAATTGGAGCAGATCAAGTCATACGAAGATGCATACCTGAGGATGAGCATGCCCGAATAATGGACATGTGTCATGGAACGGCAAATAGCGGACACTTTGGAGGAAAGCGCACGGCCCACAGAATTTTGGAGAGTGGATTCTACTGGCCCACCATATTTGCGGACACAAGAAAATGGGTACAGAGCTGCCCGAAATGCCAGATGACTGGAGGTATTACCGCAAAGGATGAAATGCCACAAGTCCCAATCATGCCGGTCGAAGTTTTCGACGTATGGGGGATTGACTTTATGGGACCCTTCCCAAAGTCAAAGAACTACGAATACATTCTGGTGGCAGTAGATTACGTATCAAAGTGGGTTGAAGCTAAAGCAACCACAAGTAATGATGCTCATACCGTGGCAGGTTTCCTGAAGGAGCAAGTGTTCGGGAGATATGGTATACCCAAAATTTTAATCAGTGACCAAGGGTCGCATTTCTGCAATGCCATTATCAGAGCGCTAACCAAGAAAATGGGGGTGACACACAAGGTCACCACTGCATACCACCCCCAAGCAAATGGCCAGGCCGAGATTTCCAACAGGGAGATAAAGAGTATCCTGGAAAAGGTGGTGCACCCCAACCGTAAGGACTGGAGTGACCATCTAGGTGATGCGATATGGGCATACAGGACTGCTTTCAAGACACCCATTGGAATGTCCCCGTTTCGCCTACTTTATGGCAAAAGATGTCATTTACCCGTGGAAATTGAACACAAGGCGTACTGGGCAATTAAGCAAATCAACCTCAGTATGACCCTAGCTGGAGAAACAAGGAAACTGCAACTGAGTGAGTTGGAGGAACTGCGGTTGGAGGCTTACGACAATGCGGTGCTCTATAAGGAGCGAACCAGAAGGATCCATGATGCCAAGATCAGGAAGAAGGAATTCTTAGTGGGACAGAAGGTCCTACTCTTCAACTCACGTTTCAAGATGATGGCTGGAAAACTTCGCTCAAAATGGTCAGGACCATTCGTGATCAAAGAAATTTTTTCAAACGGAAGCATTGAAGTATATGATCACAATGGAGTTGATACATTCGTGGTGAATGGGCACCGCCTCAAGCCCTATCACGAGCTTGCTGAAATAGAAAAGGAGAAGGAGGAGTGCTACCTTCTCGACCCTGAGTACGAGTGAAGAGAGAAGGGAGGTCGAGCTCAAGACGGGAAACAAGAGCGCTTGCTGGGAGGCAACCCAGCGTGGTTATTTCGGTATGATCTATACCGAATTTTCTTTTCTTCTCTTTTCCTTTAAGTTGTTTGTTTTTTCTTGTGTTTGGATGCACTAACTTGCAGGTAAGACGGGCCGAGATAATGGGAAGGAGGCCCAGAGGTTGATCCGAGCCCACTTTGCGTTACAAAGTGTGTAGGTGGAAGAGCTAGGGTTTGGAACGGTCTGGGAGAGGGCTTACGCAGGGAAATGACGCAAGCGTGTCAGGGGCAGGCGGCGATGTGACTGCAACCCTTCGGTTTCCGCAGAAAATTTGAATTTCAAATTTTGGCCATGATTTTTATTTCCTTAAAAATACTTTTTCTGCCATAACCGTCACACTTACCTTCTTCAAGGCCTCCACCCACGATTTTCTTCCCCACGAACCCTAACCTCCGATAACCGCTACACCACGATCACCACTCACCTAAAACCCTAAATTTCCATAATTACCGATCACCCTTCTTAAAGACCAACCTCGCCTCCGAAAATTCCACAAAATCCAAAAACTTCCACACAAATCCTAAATCTTCTTGAGCTCTGCAAATCACAATGGCGAAGACCAAAGGAACAGGCTCCGGAAGCACCCAGCCACCAAAGAAGAAAAGCACAAAACTTCCACCTCCAAAGCGCACGACAAGGCGAAGCGCTTCGGAGGAATCCTCCACCAAAATCACTGAAGATCCTTTGCTGAAAATCCAGCCCGAAGACAGAGGGCGTGCCGAAGTCCTTCAACAAGAGGAGCAAGAAGTAGCAAAAACAGCCGCTGAGGCAACTCAACCGGGAGAAGGAGAGCCCGAGCTCACCCCTCTTGTGAAGAAATCGAAGAAGGGACAGGAGAGCAAAGCAACTCCAGCGCGATCAACTGTCGCACCACCACCTGTTCAAACTCAACCGCAACCACAAATTCCGGAAACCTCCATGCAGGAAAGAAGGACAGCTTCCGAGGATACGAAAGAGGAAGAACAAGAAGAAGCGGAGGAGGAGAAGAGCGAAGAAGAGAAGGTGGATGAGGAGGAGGCTGATGAAGCAGAGGAAGTTGAGGCAAT
Source organism: Salvia miltiorrhiza (assembly GCF_028751815.1). Classification (NCBI taxonomy): domain Eukaryota; kingdom Viridiplantae; phylum Streptophyta; class Magnoliopsida; order Lamiales; family Lamiaceae; genus Salvia; species Salvia miltiorrhiza. The sequence goes on along the minus strand of NC_080394.1, from coordinate 56,149,960 downwards.
TCAAGAGAAGGAAGTGGAAATCCCAACACCCCAGAGCAAGAGACCGGGAGTAAAAAGAAAGCTAGATGTTGCAAAGCCCCCACTACCAGTCAAGGCCAAACCGACGCAGGCAGGCAGTAAGACCCGAATCAGAGCTGCACAGAGCAAGAAGCCACGGAAACCCACTGCAGTCGAAAAAGGGAAGGCCAAGGAGATGGAAGAGCCAATGGAAGTAGATCCAGAGAGAACCGAGACGGTTGAAAGCTCCAACTCAGAGGATGTGATCGCCCCTGCTAAGCCGGTGACGAGCACACTCACCTCAAAACCCAAGGGCGTCAAGCGCAAGGGAGTAGTGCGACTCAGCACTACGGAAACGGTCATACCAAGAGACAGTGAGAGGTATGTCGTCTTAAAAAGCCGGGAGATCACCCCTTGGTATTTTCTGGTGACTGAAGTGTTGGAGAATTTCGGAATAAAAGAGCGGGTGGAGGGATATTTCAAGAACATTGGTTGGGGAAAGATTCTGAAGTGGAATGTGTTGGCATTCAAGAACCTGTCGGAGGAGTTCATGAGCACGGTGGAATTCAAGCCAAAGGGAAATTACTCGGTTGAAACACCAGGTACCCTCCGCTTCCAATTGCGGGGAAAGATGTTCCCTCTGTCCATCAACGACTTGAACATCCACCTGGGGGTAATCGAGGACAAGGAAGTGTATGATGATGAGTACAGGCAAGCCGAGACCATGGCCCCACCGGAGTGGCGCAGTCAGATTGACCAGTACTGGTCCCAACTCTCAACAGGGACCAGGTATGTGAAGAATATTAGCAAATCCAACGAACTCCGCGACCCAGCCTTGCAGATTTGCCATCGTTGGTTAGCCTATAACATCTATGGCCGGATTGAGGGATCTAACGTCGTCACGCAGCAAGAGCTTTTTGTGCTTTGGTGCATGGTGGAGAGAAAGAGGGTGAACTTTGGGTTCACCGCTGCACTGCAATTTCAGTATGGGGTAACCCATACCAACAAGTATCTCTCCCTATGCCCACTGGTGACCATCTTGGCGAAGAAGCTTGCTAGTTTCGACGAGAAAGCCCCAGATGAGGCGGCTGTGGCAGACACCCGACTCTTTGATATCGGGAGGCTTGTGCGGTGGCGGATTGTTGAGATGGATGAAGGAGGAGACTACCGTTTGGTCCAACCAGAAGGCAGCTCAGTTCGCCCTGAACCGAAGATTGCACAGGAACAGGGAACGTCTCGCCAAATGAGTGGCGAGATTATCAAGCTGATGACCGAACTGAAGGAAGTCAAGGACGAGCTGATAATGTTGGGAGGAGAAGTGGCCACGCTGAGGGATACTGTGGAAGAAGGATTCAAAGCGATGGAGGCTTGCTTTAAGGAAATCAAAGAAATGATGGCTGTGGAGGCGAGATCCTCCGACCAAAATGACTAAGTACTTTCCCCTGAACTCTTAGGTTAGGTTTTATTTTTTATCTTTTGCTTTTTCTTGTTCTAGCGTCTGTTTTGTCTGTGTTAGAGTCGAGTCCACTTGCATTGTTGATGGTGAAAGATTGTGCATGCTGATTTCTATTCTGGTATGATTGGTGGATTGAGTATGAAATGCATGATGGTAGTTGTGAGGATATTGAGAATACCCCACCGGTGAGATCAGGGCCAAATTGAAAAATGCATGCTTGTGGTGAAAATTTGCTGTGGCTAGGAAATCTTGACTTTGTTTGAGGACTCAATTTTGCTAGTACATGACTTGTATGATTTGGGCACGATTCTTCGACTTAGGGCCCCAGACTATTCTTTGATGTGAAATGAAAATAATCCCTTGTATGCCAACTTGAGCCTAATTCATTCTTTCTTGAGCCATGCTGATGCTATATCTAGGAGAAAGAATCTATGAAGTGAATGAAATGGTGAACAGGGAATTATAAGAAAGAAGAGAAATCTGGGCACAAAAGAAAAATTTGTGAATTAAAATGATTGCCCATCAGAAGAATAAAAAGGGAATTGAACCCCATTGAAAGCGGGAAATTAAGGGTTGGATATAGCTGTACTGAATGTGTATACTGAGTAAGGGAGATACTGAAATTAGCCACTGAACCATACTTTCCCACCTTAGCTCCGTATGCCCCATTACAACCCAACAAAGACCCTTTGATGAGTCATACTAGTGTGCTTAACTTGTAGTCTTCGATCAAATTCTTAGAGGAACTAGCACAGCAAATTATGAGTGTAAACACTTAGCCCGATACTTGAGCGAGAAGAGAGACTACCATCACACCTTATGCATAATCATTACTCTGGTTTGTGGTTTGACTGAACTGAATGATGCATGTTGGTATGATCTGATCCTGAAATGTATGCAAGTTTCGTGTCTCTTAGTTTTATTTCTTTTCTTTCACCCCTTTTCGTCCGTGTCTTCTGTGAATCCACCTACATACCTGAGGGCAAGTATGCTTTAAGTGTGTAGGTGTGATGCGTCTTCGACTTTTGGGCCATTTGGCCCTCTTTTTTCCTTTATTTGTGTCAGTTCAGGTCTGTCCAGGGGGAAAACAAAGTTGTGGAAGAAGGAAGATCAGTAGAGCGGAAACGGAAGAAATGCGGTCAGAATGGGCATTACCAAGCCCAGAATGCCAAATCATGTTTGCCAGCATGGAGCTTCGGCCAACAAGTACCTCTCCAATCCAACTTGGAGCATGGGAACCTGGAGTAACCATCTGGTATGAGCCACACCGATAAGAGCAGTCAGTCTGATCGTTACCAGAGGAAGCAGACAGCCAGAGCCATAAAAGGAAGGTCAATCTTGGAAATCTCGAAGCAAGTGGAAGAAAGAAGAAGAGACTAGAAGGACCGAAGGGATGGGAAAGGTTGACTAAGTTTGCAGCTGGACGCCATCTTTAATCAGGATCAATCAAAGATCGAGCTAATTAAGGAAAGAAGATCCCGGCGAAGATTTGGAACCGGCGCAGCTAGGGTTAGGTCTCTACCATCCGGCAGTATAAAAGAAGAACAGTGTGCAGCATGCACAACTCTTAGCACCCCGAACATTTTACTCTTCCTCAGTTATTGCTTTTATTCGCCGCGTGTGGCATTCGAAAAACACTTTACATTTCTGTACTTAAATTCCGTCGTGTTGTTACTTTTGGACAAGTTCGAAGGCTTGGAGCCTAGGTATTATTTTATCTATTTCAGTATTTCATTTCGCTCCATCATGAGTTTAATTCTTTTTGCATCTATGAATTTTATTATGTGTGAGTAATCCTTTAGGTGAGGTTTTAGGGGTGGAAATAATTGTTGTTAACATGTAAATATTCGTGAGGCACTTGCTCTTTCGGTTGAATTTCGTGGTTCCGGAAGGATCTGTTCGACATCATGGGCAGTAGAGGCCTAACGGGAGACCCTCGTTCGGTAAAACGCTGTCCGTGTCAAGCAAAGGCCAGGGCATACCAGGGCGTGACAACCGGTATACCCACGACCGAGTAGCTGAGCAGCGTCAACAAAAGGCGTTGTAGATCCGGAAGGTGGGGAAAGGATTGATGGGATACACTGTCCTTCCTCAGTCTTGGGCTTCTCTAGAGACTATCCATCAACTGTGACGAGGCATAAAGCCATGGTTATCAAACGAGGAAAGCAATCTCGGCGCCGTAGCATGTCTATGACTGGTCGGCTGACAAGGCCGGAAATAGTTGAGTCCAGGAGGCATGTGTCACTCTAGTGCGGAGTTGGGGACCTCGGGAGAGAAGGTTGATGAGGGTCATACTTGGTGAGTAACGGGTATGGCTACTATCTAAGGAGGAGTGAAGCACTGCCTTGTGACCGGGGATTGAGTGACCTTCGGACCAAGTGACCACAATGAGATCAACCATCCTATATGTGAAGTGTAAACCCTTGAAACGCCCCGATGTCTTTGGGCCACGCCTTGGGTTTGCATGGATCATAAACGGATCATCAGTGTGCCTATGACCGAAACGAATGTTAACAACAGTTATGACCTAACCGAATAACCTCACCCCTTGTTATTATTGATCTTGTTTATTATTTGTGCAGAATATACAGATTGAGAATTGTGACACCTCAGATTGTCGTTGGAGAACAAAGTGGTTCCTCACTCCCTGTGGGATTCGACCCTGCGCTTACCGCTAAGACTAAGTTCTTATCGTAAGAAGTAGGAGCGTGTATTGTCCGTACTGGGCTTACACAGGTATTTTGTCCGCACCGCACGACGGGTGCGTGTCACATGGCTTCACTCTTACCTTGCCTTCTGAATTTTGCAAGGAACGATTTGAGGAATTTCAATTCTCGATTATTGGAAGATTGCTTTTGAAGAAAGGTGATAAGCCTCGTTCGACAGCTGATCTTAAGCAGGAACTTCAATCACTTTGGAAACTTTCTTCGACATGGAAGCTGATTCCTATGTGCAAAGGTTTTTTTATCTTAAAGTTTCAAACAATGGAGGAGAAAAATCTTGTGAAAGCACGATCTTTATGGGAGTTATCTAAGGGCTCTCTCCGTATAAGAGATTGGGTGAAAGGTTTTAATCCTTATAAGGAAGTGTCCTCGCTGAGCCAAATTTGGGTTAGAATATATTGCCTCCCGGTGGAGTTTTGGCACCCGGAAGTTATCACGGCCATTGGCAACGTGATAGGCACTTCTATTAAGATTGATGGGGCGTCTGCCCATGCAGACGTTGGGCATTTTGTTAAATTGCTCGTTGAAGTTGATTTATCCCTTCCGCTTCAAGAGTCGATGCACGTTCAAGGTGACGATACTTCCTATCACGTTTACTTTTATTATGAGAAGTTGCCTCTTTATTGTACCCACTGTAGGATCACTGGGCATAGTGTTGATAAATGTAATAAGGTCAAGAAACAGCCTCGGGATGAGGCTGAGAAGCTGGAATCAAAGGATGCTACTCATCCTGGAGTTTCTGTGTCGAAAAAGCCGTCATGGCAGGCCAAGGCTAGGGACAATAATGTTGTTAGCATGGATGATGATGCTAACAGATTTCGAGTTTTGGAGGACAATGAGGTTGGGGAAATTGTGGTAGCAGGGCCTGAGATAGATGATGATTTTACTCGAGGGGCCGGTGATGTTAGGCACCGTAATTCTTCAGCGCCAAGATCTGTGGCTTGGTCAAAGGTTACCGAACAGGCGGTAACAAAACAGATTGCTGTTCCGGTTCTTGAGAAAGAGGCTGTTGAGACGCGGAACGCATTTCAGGCTCTTGACTTAGAGAATAATGCCCAGACTGTTTTGGATATGGGTGTTGATCCTATTTCTGGAACGTCTTTCGGGGTTCATTTATTTGGGCCGAATTTGTTGGAAAAAGACTTGGTTCCGATTCAGGGGGATAAAGATGTGATTATTAAAGATAGTGACTTGGTCATTAACGAGGAGGACTCGGATGTGGAGGAAACTTTGGAGATTGAGGCTCCAGATGGCGCGGGTTTGAACAGCCCGATTATTGACGACACAGTTGTTGCTCGCGAACGTGACCCAACTTTGGACAAAAGAGGGGGTGTTTCGCATGAAGGTAACAAGGATTTGTCCGCTCTTGGCCCGGACAATATTGCTAGTCGCATTAGTCAGTTAGAAGAGCAGGCTAGTCAGGGGATGAAAATGCTCTCGGACAAAACGACCAAGCGGGGACGTGGCCGCCCAAAGGGCACGGGAAAGGGCATGGGAAGGGAGCCGATACAAGCGGTTCCGGAAGGTAGCATAAAAGGTCGTCTCAGGAATGCAGGGGAAATGGGCTACAAGCCGAGGGACTTTGTACTTGATTGTAGCAATAGTGATAGCATGAGGGCAATGAATAATATAGTACATAGACGTTGGTCAGATGAGATGGACGACTATCCTGATTTATGGGATTGCTAGTGTCTTCAGGTTTCGTAGCTTAACGATCTCTTTTCGAGTTTCGTGCCCTTAGTCTGCGTTTTGTGCTCTCAAGGGATTTTTTTTCTTTTTCTTTTATAATAAACCTCAATTTAATAATAACAACATAAGTCTTTAGTTAGAATTCATAATAAAATGATTCATGCGATTGGACATCGAGTGAATAATTTAAATAACATATTCATTATATTATTTCAACTCTTATAATAAAGTATTAATTAATTGAAGTAAATTAGTGAATATGAGAAAAAAAAATGATTGATACGAATGTATTTCGCTCGCAAGATTATTTAACATAGACTTGAATGAAAAAATATGTATGTATTTGAATTTATAATACAATGAGGTGAAATGGTTCATATGGTTCATATGAATATATTTCGCTCGCAAGACTATGTAACGAAGTCGATTCAATTCAGTTATTCGTTATAAAATAAAAGTTTATTAATTAATTTAAGTTAAATTAGTGAATTTGAGGATAAACGTAATAAAATGAGGTGAAATGGTTCATATGAATATATTTCGCTCCCAAAACTATGTTTAACAAGTTGATTCAATTATTCGTTATAAAATAAATATTTATTAATTATTTTAAATTAAATTAGTGATTTTGAGGAAAAATATAATAAAATGAGGTGAAATGGTTGATATGAATGTATTTCACTCGCAAGACTATGTATTACAAGTCGATTCAACTATTCGTTATAAAATAAATATTTATTAATTATTTTAAATTAAATTAGTGAATTTGAGGATAAATGTAATAAAATGAGGTGAAATGGTTCATATGAATATATTTCGCTCCCAAAACTATGTTTAACAAGTCAATTCAATTATTCGTTATAAAATAAATATTTATTAATTAATTTAAATTAAATTAGTGATTTTGAGGCAAAATATAATAAAATGAGGTGGAATGGTTGATATGAATGTATTTCACTCGCAAAACTATGTATTACAAGTCAATTCAACTATTCGTTATAAAATAAATATTTATTAATTATTTTAAATTAAATTAGTGATTTTGAGGAAAAATATAATAAAATGAAGTGGAATGGTTGATATGAATGTATTTCACTCGCAAAACTATGTATTACAAGTCGATTCAACTATTCGTTATAAAATAAATATTTATTAATTATTTTAAATTAAATTAGTGATTTTGAGGAAAAATATAATAAAATGAGGTGGAATGGTTGATATGAATGTATTTCACTCGCAAGACTATGTATTACAAGTCGATTCAACTATTCATTATAAAATAAATATTTATTAATTAATTTAAATTAAATTAGTGATTTTGAGGAAAAATATAATAAAATGAAGTGGAATGGTTGATATGAATGTATTTCACTCGCAAAACTATGTATTACAAGTCAATTCAACTATTCGTTATAAAATAAATATTTATTAATTATTTTAAATTAAATTAGTGATTTTGAGGAAAAATATAATAAAATGAAGTGGAATGGTTGATATGAATGTATTTCACTCGCAAAACTATGTATTACAAGTCAATTCAACTATTCGTTATAAAATAAATATTTATTAATTATTTTAAATTAAATTAGTGATTTTGAGGAAAAATATAATAAAATGAAGTGGAATGGTTGATATGAATGTATTTCACTCGCAAAACTATGTATTACAAGTCGATTCAACTATTCGTTATAAAATAAATATTTATTAATTATTTTAAATTAAATTAGTGATTTTGAGGAAAAATATAATAAAATGAGGTGGAATGGTTGATATGAATGTATTTCACTCGCAAGACTATGTATTACAAGTCGATTCAACTATTCGTTATAAAATAAATATTTATTAATTATTTTAAATTAAATTAGTGATTTTGAGGAAAAATATAATAAAATGAGGTGGAATGGTTGATATGAATGTATTTCACTCGCAAGACTATGTATTACAAGTCGATTCAACTATTCGTTATAAAATAAATATTTATTAATTATTTTAAATTAAATTAGTGAATTTGAGGATAAATGTAATAAAATGAGGTGAAATGGTTCATATGAATATATTTCGCTCCCAAAACTATGTTTAACAAGTCGATTCAATTATTCGTTATAAAATAAATATTTATTAATTAATTTAAATTAAATTAGTGATTTTGAGGGAAAATATAATAAAATGAGGTGGAATGGTTGATATGAATGTATTTCACTCGCAAGACTATGTATTACAAGTCGATTCAACTATTCGTTATAAAATAAATATTTATTAATTAATTTAAATTAAATTAGTGATTTTGAGGAAAAATATAATAAAATGAAGTGGAATGGTTGATATGAATGTATTTCACTCGCAAAACTATGTATTACAAGTCAATTCAACTATTCGTTATAAAATAAATATTTATTAATTATTTTAAATTAAATTAGTGATTTTGAGGAAAAATATAATAAAATGAAGTGGAATGGTTGATATGAATGTATTTCACTCGCAAAACTATGTATTACAAGTCGATTCAACTATTCGTTATAAAACTATATAACATATACTTGTAGACAATGTATTATAATATAGTATTGAAGTCGATTTTATAATAAAAAAAAAATGAGCTACTATAGTGTAAATAATGAAGTCGAAATAATTGTACTCAATGAAATGAAGTTGAATTAATTAATTGAATTAAATTAGTGAAGTTTTAATAAAAAACAAATCATATTATGGGGTTTTTCTCGGAAAGCTATATAACATATACTTTATTAAAAGCGATATAATTAATAGTAAGAAAATGAACTACTATAGTGTGAGCAATGGAAAAAAAAATTTAATTCAAGTGAATCATACAATGGGATTTTGCTCGAAAAACTATATAACATATACTTTATTTGAATATATTTCATTGAATATAATAAAATGAGGTAAAATTAGTATATTGTTATATAATTTCAACTAATCAATTAAATTTGATTTCATTGAATATAATAATTTTGACTTCGTTACTCAGACAATTGTGGTTCATTTTGATATTACCACATCGATTACAATACTTGTTTATATTATATTCAAATAAAGCATATGCTATATAGGTTTACGATCAAAATGGTTAATTCATACCACTTGTTTTATTAATTCATATACTGTAGCATGAACATTAATTTTTTTTGAATTTGTTCTCGCATCAGAGTTCGGACTCTCTCGCGACCGGCCGGTGAAGCTTACCGCTTCCAGACCTTTGTCCCCACGGTACCGGCGCCGGCGCAGCTGCCCACCAGCAGGCGGCAGACCCACTCCCAGACGCAGCAGCTCGGCAGCAGGGCTCGCTCGTCCGGTCGTCCCAGCAGCAGCGGCGCTCGAGCTCGACGCCTGAGCTCCACGCCGACGTGCAGCTGCCACAAGCCGCTGGAGCTGCTGCTCGCCTGGATCGATGCTACTCTGGTAGGTGAAATCAATTTCTGGATTTTTTTGTGTTTGCCTATAAGGTGTTTGATGAAATGCCAGTGAAAGCTTTGTGGTTTCTTTTTCGCATTCCGGCGTCATCTCTTGCTGAATCATGTCGGGCAAAGGGGGCCTGAACCTTCCACTCGTTTCTAACAATTTTAACCCGAATGCTCGTCATGTTTCTTCCCCAAGGAAACACCCTAGTTTGGTTTCGCCTGCTACTTCTGCTAATCTGAATTTGTCTTTGAACAACGCCAACGAACAGTCTGGAATGATGGTCTTCTCTCATGGCTCAAAGGGACCTCAACGTACGCTTGTGGTTCCGGATGGTACTTCCCTTACGCAAGCACAAGGGAATCCCAATCCTAACCCTAATGGGGCGGAGGCTTTCTCTTCGACAACTATTCCCACGAATTCGGTTCGTCAACAAGTTACTGATATGGGAGAGAAGATTGATGCCCACAAATCCTATGCGGAGATGGCTTCTAACAGAGGGCAACGACGCTCTGACGTAGCTGCTCATAAATTTCATGCACTATGTCCCATGAAGGAGGGTGATCAGTTCTGTTTCAAAATGCCCAAAGATCTTCTTATCAAACAAGTTTCGGAGTTTCAATATGCTTTGACAGGAAGACTTTTGCTTCGTAAAGGTGAAAAACCGAAGCCGGCAATGATGTTAAAAAAGGAGTTGAATGATTTATGGGGAATTGCTTCTTCTTGGCAACTTATTCCCCTTGGAAAAGGCTACTACACTTTGGTTTTTCAAAGTGAGGCGGACAAAACCTGTGCCAAGGTTAAAAACACTTGGGAACTTTTTAATGGTCATCTTCGACTCAGGGAATGGTCAAGGAATTTCGATCCCTTCAAGGAGCATTCTTCGTTGGCTAATGTGTGGGTGAGAATACACTATTTGCCGATAGAATATTGGCACGCGGAAGTGCTGGCTGGAGTTGCGAGATATATTGGGCATCCCATTAGAATCGATGCAGCTTCAGTGAAGAAGGATTTTGGACAGTTTGCGAGGGTCTTGGTCGAGTTAGATATGTCTAAACCTCTTCCTACTACTCTTCTTTTTGATGAAGGAGATTTCGCTTTTTATATTGAGTTCACTTATGAAAAGCTCCCACTTTACTGCAACAGGTGCAAAATAACAGGACACTCTCCTGATAGATGTTTCAAAGCTATTCAAAAGGAAACTGACGAGACAACTACTCACGTCAAGATTGCCACGCAACAGCCAAGGGGAAAACAATGGCAAGAAATTCAGCATATTCAGACTACGAACAACGAACATGAAGCCGCCTTGCATGAGCATAGAAATCAACCTGTCGGCGATCAACAGATTCAGCAACATTCGGTTAAAGATAAGCAGTGCTCGGGGACTACGATTGGAAACACTTTTGCTGTGTTGGAAAACCTGAGAGGTGAAGAAACTGGGTTACAAATCTTGGAGGCTGAGCAGATAACTGCCGCGCGCATACAGCAGCAAGGTTCCGGTGAGGACAATGAACCAAGATCTACACCTCAGAAGGTTGCGCAGCCTTCGCATCGAGGCTCTTCGCCTCATCTGTTGGAGCAGGAGGAAAATGCTAAGAACAGAATCAGTGGTGAGAATGTTAGATTTCAGTTGAGGAATAATGAGGATATCAGAGGGCCGGATATGTTGGACGCTATCACCAACATTGTGGAGACATCGGTGTACGATAGGCCGCTTGAAGTTTATGTTTCTGAAAGTTCAGAAGAGGAGGAAACAATTGAAGCGGATGTTATAAGTGAGGAAATTCATTCCCGACAGCAACCAACTGATGCGGTTGCTTTTGAGAATGCTATGAAGGCTCAGAGATTGGAACAAATTCTGGCATTGGCTAAGGAACCAATTACTTCGGGTATGGCAGCTAAGCGGCGCGGTAGGCCTTCAAAAAAATAGCTCGCAGATCGTGCAGCGGAACAAATCTCAAAACAGGCAGAGGAGAGTATTAAACATCGTCTTCGAAAAGCTGGAGATGCTGGCAATAATCCGGAAGCTTTTGTTATTGACAATAGCAAGAAAGACTGTATTCAGGCGATGGAGAATGTCGCCCGTGAAAGCTGGTCGGCTGAGGTGGAAAGATGCGGAGGCTCCTCCGCCCATTTCAATCAATCTTCATGAATATCATCGCCTGGAATGTCCGTGGTTTGACGGACGAATCCAAGCGGTTACTTAAGGAGCACTGTAGCTCATTTTCTCCTATTATCTTGGGTTTGATTGAACCTAAGAAGGCGTTTCGTAAGGTGAGGCAGAGCTACTGGAATTCTTTAAATATGGTGCCTATTCATCAAAATTGTCGAGCATCTAAAAGTTCGAACATTTGGGTTCTTGCTCATCCTGATGTGATTGCAACCATGGTTTTTTCCTCTGACCAATCTGTGATCGTTGATTGTATTTGGCAAACTTTCAACTTCCGTGTAGCTATTATACACGGAGCCAATGACCAGATCCTCCGCCGTCAACTTTGGCATGATCTTCTACATTTCACGTCAGGTAATACTGTCTTTATTGGTGATTTTAATGCAGTCAAAGGCTCTAATGAGAGGATCAGTTCTAGGTCCCCTTCAAGAAGCTCATGCTTGGACTTCTGCGCTTTCATTGATGATTCTCAATTCATTGAATCTCCGACTGAAGGGATTCGCTTTACCTGGTCTGGACGTCGGTTTTTTCCTCGTCATGTTGAATCTATCCTTGATAGAGCATTTTTTTCCAAGGGTTTTGCTGATTTATGCGATTCGATTGTTACCACGGCGCTTCCGAGGCTCACCTCTGATCATTCTCCGTTAGTTCTGCAGTGCCGTCAGGTTACTCCATCTGGCATAAGACACTTCAGATTTCTGAATATGTGGACCCTTCATCCTTCGTTCTTAGATATGGTGAAGAATTCGTGGACGGTTGCTGTTAACACTAGCTGCCCTATTCTGTGTGTTATGTTGAAACTCAAGAGGCTGCGTTATGATATTAAGGTCTGGAATAAAGATGTTTTTGGCAACGTAGATAATTCGATTGGTCTATTTCAGAATCATTTGGCGGTCACCCAGAACCAGATTTCTGAAACTGGATATACTGATGAGCTCTTCGATGAGGAGATTCGTTTGCAAGCTGAGCTTAATGTTGCGCTTTCTAGAAAAAATAATCTTCTTCAACAGAAAAGCCGTGCCTCGTGGTTGCAAGATGGGGATAGAAATACGACTTTCTTTCACAGAATGATAAAATTCAAACGGAGGAATACTTTGATTACTCGCTTGAATATTGATGGTGTGGATGTCTATGATCCGAGTATTATTGAGCAACATATCATCGGGCACTTCTCGGCTCTTTTCATGGATGATGGAAGCCCGAGCGCTGACCCTTTGGAGATTGAGGCGCTTTTTGATCTGGCGGTTTCGGATGCTCAGAATAATTTTTTGGTCAGTATACCTGCGGAGAGTGAGATTGCGGCGGAGGTCTTTGGAATGGACGCTAATAGTGCCCCTGGACCTGATGGTTTCTCTGGTTCCTTCTTTCAGACTTGCTGGGAAATTATTAAGACGGATGTTGTCAGTGCTGTTCAAACTTTTTTCCGGTCTTCTTATTTACCTACTGGTTGCAATTCCAGTACAATGATTCTTATCCCAAAGAAGAAGGATGTTTCAACTGTTGCTGATTTGAGGCCCATCGTTCTGTCGAACTTCTTCTTTAAAATCATTTCCAAAATCTTGGCGTCAAGGCTTAGCAGGATTGCGTCCACTCATATCTCTAATAACCAATTTGGTTTCATTAGTGGTCGCAACATCCATGATTGCATTATGCTCAGCTCTGAGGGATTCAACTCGATGCAACGTACGAATCGGGGTTCGAATATGGCTTGCAAAATTGACATTCGTAAGGCTTTTGACACCATTCGCTGGGAGTTCATTATGCAAGTTTTGAGAGCGAATGGATATCATGAGAAGTTCGTCAATTGGATTTGGATCATTTTTAGCTCTGCCCGGCTCTCCATTCTTTACAATGGTCAACTTTCGGGGTACTTCTCTTGTTCTCGTGGGGTTAGGCAGGGTGATCCGTTGTCGCCGATTTTATTTGGGATTGCGGAAGACGTCCTGAGTCACCTTATTAGCAGTTGTGTGGAATCGAGACACCTTAGTCCGATGGGTTTCAGCCGGGCCACTAATTTTCCAACACACTTATTTTATGCTGATGATATTATCCTTTTTAAAACTGCTACGGTTCGTAATGCTCGAAAGATCAAGGAAATTCTGAATTATTATGGTTCGATTTCTGGTCAGGTTTGCAGTCAGGAGAAATCAAATCTTTACTTCGCTAGGGGCGTGACTACGGATAGGAGAAGGGCTATTCAGCGTGTCATGGGTTTCTCTGTGGGGAATCTTCCGATGACGTATTTGGGAGTTCCTATATTTGTTGGTCGTCCGCGGGCCTCGTATCTCATGCCGATCTTTGATAAAATTGTCCAAAAGTTTGCAAGGTGGAAAGGTCTTCAACTGTCTATCGCAGGCCGTTTATGTTTGGTGAGGTCTGTGATTCAGAGTTCGATTGTGCATTCGATGATGGTTTATAAATGGCCTAAATCGTTATTGCATTCGCTTGACCGTAAATGTCGTAATTTCATTTGGACGGGCAGCATTGATCAGCAACCGCGTTGTTCTGTTAGTTGGAGACGGGTGTGCGCTCCTAAAGAGGAAGGTGGTCTTGGCATTCGTTCTTTTACCTTAATGAATAAATCTTTTTTGATGAAGCTGGCATGGAAGATGATAAAAGGTGATGATTGGGCTCATCGGATTATGAGGTCCAGATACCTCACGACCTTCAGCTATGCTAAGCAAAATATTGCTAATTCGACTATTTGGCTCGGCGTGAAACAGGAGATTGATCCCTTGGTGGTTGATTCTTACTCTTGCATCAATAATGGTGCTAATACTTATTTTTGGAAGGATGATTGGCTGGGTTACATTTTGGTGGATAAGCTCAAAATTCCTCACTACATGCATGATTTTCTCCATTTCTCTGTGAAAGATTACTACTACGATGGTCTGTGGCATTTCTCGCCTTCGTTTGTGAATTATTTTCCTGAGGTGGTGGCTGATATTTTATTGATTCCTATGAGCGAGGAAAAAGATTCTAGATATTGGAAGCATTCGCTCAAGGGGGATGTCTCGGCGGCTTTAGCCTTCTCCAAGAATTGTCATCGTTACACTATGGTGAAATGGGGGACATGGATTTGGGAACCGTACATTCCGATTCGTCGTTCGATCTTATGCTGGAGGATTCTTCATGGGCGTCTTCCAACCTTGGATACTCTCGTTAGACAAGGTATGGTCACTCCTAATGGTTGTCCCTTTTGTTATATGGATGCTGAAACCATTGAGCATATCATGTGGAGCTGTCCTCGGATTAGTTACATTTGGGAAACGTTTCTGGTCTGGTTTCATAAAACGGATCTGTTAAGTTGCTTGGATATTCACACTTTTTTAGTGCTGGCTTGGAATGCTTGCTTCAGCCCCCAAATTTTGGCTTTTTGGAAAGGAGGCATTATTTCGATCCTGTGGAAGATATGGGACTGTAGGAATGCGATTGTTTTCGATGATCTCCGTTTTGAGGCTCGGTCGATTCTTACTTTTGTTAAAGCTTATTTTAAAGAGATGGATTCTAATTTTTCACGGCTTGGTACCATCAAGAATAATTGGACTGACTACGTGATTGTTAGAAGTCTTGGAATTGGCAGTCGAGCTGCTCCTCCCCCTCGCATGGTGGAGGTTTATTGGTGGCCTCCGGTGACTCATTGGATTAAGGTCAACACCGATGGCTCTGCTAAAGGGGCTCCTGGTCGTATTGCCGCGGGAGGAGTTTTTAGGGATAATTTTGCTTATGTCCGTGGCTGTTTTCACATCAAGGGTGGTAGTGGGTTTGCTTTTGAAGCTGAGCTTCTCGCGGTTATTACTGCTATTAATATTGCTCATGATCGTGGCTGGCTTCATCTTTGGGTTGAGTCCGATTCGATGTATGTGGTGCGGTTGTTGGAGAATCGCTCCACGAATGTTCCCTGGCGTTTCTTAGCTTCCTGGAAGCAGGTTCTTCGTCGTCTTCATGGTTTTTCTTTGATTGTTACTCACATCTTTCGGGAAGGAAATCACCCCGCGGACATAATGGCCAATGATGATAGACAAGAGGGATGGTGGCCTTATGCGATTGACGATATTAAACATGCGGTGGCTCGTGATTTTTCTACCCATAGCTTTGTTAGAATGGTGCTTTAAGGTGTTAGTGTTTGTTTCGAATAGGTTGGATGCTTCTCGCGACAGGTGCGGTTGCTTCGTTGGGGTTTCGGTTGTCTGTTGGTGTTGGGATGGTTCCTACTTCTTCCGTTTACATGGTTTTTCTTGGTCTGCTGATTTTCCTTTTAGCTTCGCTAGTTGTGGCTGGTGTCGTGCTATTTCTGGTTTTCATTTTGGTTCCTTTTTGGTTGGTTGTGTTTTTGCTTGTTCTTTGCTTGTTCTCCTTTGTTGGTTTGCTTTGATGTGTTCGGGAACCGAGCTGCTTAGGGGTGATGGTTCGGCCGGAATCTCTGAAGTTGTCTCACTTCCGTTCCCACACAGCTCCTTGTTTAGACGAGTACTCTTTTTCCCTTTTAAGGATTTTCCGACCAGGTTTGCCTTAAAAAGGGTTTTAATGAGGCTCGGCCCTTAGTTTGTTGTTTGTGCACTCAAGGGTTCTTGGTTCGTTTTTTCTCTTTCTCTTTTTAATAAAAATTAATTTAAATTAGGTTTACGATCAAAATCCCTGCATATGATTCATCTAATTTAATTTTTTCTCATTACTCACCCTATAGCATTTTATTTTCTTATTATTATATGGATTTTAATAAAGTATATGTTATATACTTTTTTCGAGCAAAATCCCATCATATGATTCATTCTTTTTTATTACAAATTCACTAATTAATTTCAACTATCAATTAAACTTGTTTGCATTGAGTTTAGTTATTTTGACTTCCTTACTCACACAATCATGGTTCATTTTTTTTTTTTTTTTTTACGATTAAGCAAGACATATAAGCTCATTTTTTTCATGACTCATGATTGATTTTATTTAATTTTTAATTTTCAAATTAACTAATTTATTTCAATTAATTAATTCAACTTTATTGCGCTATCCATAATTATTTATTATTATTATTATATCGCGTTTCATACTAAATTATTATTCAAGTATATGATTTTTTTAGATTAACTATTTGAATTTTGCTATTCACACTATGGTAGTCAATTTTTTTTGTTATTGTATCAATTATAATACTATAACATACTACTTTGTCTTCAAGTGTATGTTATAAAGTTTACCGCGCAACCTCCTCACGTATTGCTTTTTTTTTTCTTTTCTTTCAAAATCACTAATTCTTATCGATTAAATTTTTTATAATAATTATATTATTTTTTATTCCAACTTAAATAATATTTCAATTATATAATTAAATTTGATGAATGTTGAGTTTAATTATTTCGACTTTAATATTATATTATAATATATGGTCTTCAAGTATATTGTTATATAATTTCAACTAATTAAAACAAATCCTAACAAATCCTAAAATTTAATTAATTAATTAATAATAGGAAACAAATTAGTGGAAACAAATAAAAATAACAAAATTTTAGCAATATAAATATCCGAAATAATAACATAATTTTATATTAGATAAGAATAAATAATATTATTTTTATCTTATAAAAAAAATCTAATTTTCGAAAAAATTAAAAAATAATATCCAAAAACAAATCTAGTATTATTTTAAGGAGAAACACAAAATTAGTTGAAACAAATTAATAAAAAACAAATAAACACAAAATTTAGGAGAAATAATTTTTGAAAAAAATAATAATATTAATTTAGAAAAAAAAAATAGCTAGAAACAAACCTAGAATTATTATAACAAGAAACACTAAATTATTGGTAACAAATCAATGATTAAATTTAAAAACAAATAAATCAAAATCAAAACCGAATAAAAATTAAAAAAAAATCGAATTATATAAATTATAAAATTTCCCAAAATAAAAACATAAAAATAAACAAACAAAGGCTTAAAAAACACGTAAGGAATCAAACTAATTAACCGAAAACAATGGAAACTAAATGGCCGAAAAAATGTAGATAAAATGGTAGAAAAAAAAGAAAGAAAATGGATAGAATAAATCAAGGATAAATCAGTAAATATACTAAATCCATAAAACCGGCCCACACTCTAACCAAGTAAAAAACCGGTTTTTTGCCAGGTGTAACGTACACCTGGTGTTCAAATATCATTATTGTAATAATAATACTTCTGTATAATAAAAAAAAACTAGTACGTCCATCCGTGCGATGCACGACAAAATTGAATTAAACGATATGTTTAAATAAATAAATAAATATAAATATTAAACAGAAACAAAATATAACAAATGTAAAATATGGTTTAAATTTATAAATGCAATTTTCAATTATGTATAAAGTGCAAAATATAACATTGAATGTTTTTTCATAAAATAAATTTGACGATGTTTAGAAAAGAATTAAAATTATAAATAAAAAAAGAGAACAAAATAGTAAAAAATTGATAGGAGAAGGGAGAGAAAAAATATAGAGAAAAGATGGAGAGAGAAAACTCCTCTTTTATATATTATATAAATAAACTCAGCATCTTTTTTTGTATGGATTTTAAAAAGTCTGGAACGAATACACCCAAATTTATATGGACTTTTAAAAGTTTTGAACGAATACACCCAGACTTTTAAAATCCATAGAAATCCATCAAATTCCACAACGAATACAGCCCCTAGGGGTGTAAATGAGCCGAGTCGAGTCGAGTATTGCTCTGCTCAGGCTCGAACTCGGCTACTTTCATGAAGCTCGAGCTCGAGCTCGACTCGGCCGAGCTTGATTTTTTTGAGCTCGAGCTCGACTCGATGCCATATTTGCGAGCTCGAGCTCGACTCGATTAAGCTCGATTGTGGAGAGCAGTTGCGCGGGGTTGGGAAAAGGAGAGCAGTAGTGCAGTGGAAGGAGAGCAGTCGCGCCGGGCTGGGAAAGGGCAGTTGGTGCTGGTAGATGTTGTTGCTCTCGCGCCGGCCGCCGGGCTAGGAAAATGAGAGCCAAAGGTGGCGGCACGGCGGCTCTGTGCTGCACTGCTGCTGTCGCGCGCGCCGGCGGCTCCGTGCTGCTCTGGTGTTGCTGCTGTCGTGTGCGCGCCGGGGTGCCGCGTCACCGTCGCCGGTCAGATTCAGTCGAGAGAGAGATGAGAGATTGGGGAAATGAGAGCTAAAGGCGGCGGGCTAGCGGCTCCGTGCTGCTCTGCTACTGCTGCTGTCTCGTGCGCGTCGCCGGTTAGATTCAGGCGAGAGATAGAGAGAGATGAGAGATTGGGGATTGGCCGATTGGGGTTGGGAACTTGGGGCGGCTGAATCGGCTGATAGCTTAGGATTTAGGGTTTCAAATTCAAATGTGTAATTCAAATTCAGATTTTGTTATAATGGGCTTAGGGTTTGGGCCATTTTGTATATTTTAAATATATTTAATTTTGGCCCAATATATAATATATTATATAATAATTGCTTGAGCTCGATTAGGCTCGCGAGCCTAACGAGTCGAGTATCACGAAACTCAAACTCGAGCTCGGTACCAATTCGAGTAGCTCGAGCTCGAGCTCGACTCGACTAACATCGAGTCGATTTCGAGTAATTTTCGAGCCGATCCCGAGTAGCTCGCGAGCTAGCTCGACTCACTTACACCCCTAACAGCCCCTTAGTTTTGTCTATGGATTTTGAAAGTCCTTTAAAATATGTCGACTATAATAAATCTCCGAAAATACCTAACAATGAACACACAGTTTCCTCTACTTCGCAAATATAATGACAATTGTTTTCTAGGATTATGTTTCTCTTTAATTATAAATTTATTATTAAAAAATAAAAATAAAGAAGACATAAGTTTCTTTCCAATTAAGGATAATATTATTATTACAAGAAAGATGTGAACTTTTTTTTTTCCAACTACTACATCCGTCCCATAAAAATGTGCATAGTTTTCTTTTTTCGTTTGTTCCATAAAAATATGCATAGGCCATTTATAGTAATAATTATCCCACTAAATATCACAATCATTCTCCCACTAAATATCACAATCAATATGAGATTATTTCTCCACTTACACTACACCTTACAGGATTTCTTAAGACTCGTACCGTCCCATATTATACATGTTTTTATGGAACGAATAAAGTATTAAATAAACAAAAAATATCCAGTGAGAATGAATTTCGAACATTACATATTTAAATCATATGACAGATATTAATTTATTCAAATTTACCGTGCAAAAGGAAAATAACGAATAAATTAGTATAAATCAACAATACAATATAAACCTACAAATAAACAACTTATAATGCATGAATAACCTGTTCAAACCATTGTAAAAAATATTAGAAATAGATATAGATTTATGTGTGTGCATGTGTTGTTTGATAATAGTTTAAGATAAAAAATTATAGGTTCGAGTGGTCTTTAAGAGTTTATTTTATCCTATAAAATAAATATATACTTGTATGTTCGAAAAATATCATAATTTGTGAGATAGATAAGCTTTAGTACTTAAAATTTCATCAAATACTCTATTCGGCTCATAAGACTATGCATTTTTTGTTATTTTGGAATGTCCTATAAAAATGTGTACTTTATTTTTGTAATTTCTCTAATAAAAGTGGATTCCTTCTTCATAATACACTCATTTAATATTTATTAAAATTTGTGTCATCAACAAACGAGCATATTATTATGGGACAAATGGAGTATATAGACAACTAATTATGAGAAAAGTGAAGCATAAGAAAATAAATAAACTAAATGAAGCATGAAAAGATGGAATTACACCTTACAAATGCATTTGGAATAAATAATTATGGCTGCACTTAAAATTGATTTTTTTTTTTTTGCTTGATACGTCACCGTTTGGAGGATCCCAACCCTTCTGTTCACTCTCGGAAGAAAGTTGAAAGAAAGTTTACGAGTTAGCTAAACACAAAAATCAATTTACTGCCATTGCTGAAACTTGAAAGGAAGATTACAAGTTGAAGATGGCAGCTTACGCAGCTCTAGTTTCTCTTCTCAGCACCGTCGACAACATCCAAAATCATCCTCACCTTTCTCATTGCTTTCTCCACAAGCAGATTCAAACTTTAACCGCAAAGCTCGATTCCTTGCTAGCTTTTGTGGAGAAGTACACTTCTCAATCTCATGGAGAGTTGGAGAGCCAAATAGCTTCAGCATCTCACGCCGCTGAAGATGCCATCGAATCTCACATTGTGGATCATATTCTCGCCGGATCTGCCGAGAACACCCCGCCGTCGTTGCTGGATCTGCAGAAATCAATACAAGAGATGGATTCCATCGAAGAAAAGCTGAAAGCGGAAACTAGATCGGAAGATCTGCAGCCAACGTATTCGACACCTGCTCCTCCATCGACCGAAGCTCTCACAGCTAGAAAGTCAACTACTATGGTAGGATTTGAAGAGTATTGGGAAGAAGTTATGGATAAGCTTACAAGCGACCAACGCCAGCGACAAATTATCCCTATCACCGGTATGGGGGGAATCGGTAAGACTACTCTTGCCAGAAATGTTTATGAAAATGCAACTATTGTACAGTGCTTTGATGTGCGTGGTTGGGTTACTGTCTCTCAAGATTACAGTGTTAGGAAAATTCTCTTCGAAATTCTGTCCAGTTTAGGAGAATCCACGCGTGAAATGGATGAGAGAACGGAATATGAATTGAGTGAGAAGCTTCATAAAACTTTGTTTGGTAGGAAGTATTTGGTTGTGCTGGATGATATATGGAGCATTGATGCTTGGAAGAGGGTTCAATTTTTCCTTCCTGATAATTACAATAAGAGTCGGATGATTGTGACTACCAGGCAATCGGATGTGGCGAAAGAGTTTAGCGACTCTGCACTTGCGCTGCAGTTGCTAGGTGAGGATAAAAGTTGGGAGTTGTTTTGTCACAAAGCATTCGAGCAACGAGATTGCCCTTCTGAATTGGAGGGAGTTGGAAGGGAGATTGTTCGGAGGTGCAAGGGGCTGCCTCTTTCAGTTGCTGTGATTGGGGGGCTTCTTGGGAGATCTTCCATGACTAGAAGTTATTGGGAGATAGTAGCAAAAGATATTAGCTCGGCTCTTGATTCTGCTGGGGATAGTCAATACCAGAACTTATTGTCTTTGAGTTATAGTTACTTGCCCGCTTGTCTAAAGCCATGTTTTCTTTACTTGGGAATATATCCGGAAGATCACGAGTTTCGTGTTTCCCGACTCATTAAACTTTGGATTGCTGAAGGACTTCTGAAGCCGAACAAAGAGCTGAACTTGGAAGAGATTGCTAGAGGTTTCATAAAGGATCTTGTTGATAGGAACCTCATTTTGGTTTGTAGTTTAGGGTCTAATGGGAAGCTCAAAACTTGTAGAATTCATGATCTCCTGAGAGATATCTGCATAAGGGTTGTTGAGAAGGAGAAGTTCCTCAGCATCACCACGAGGGTGCACGACGCTCCACGAGACATGAACATGGAGCGTCGCATTGTGAATCACGGGAAGTATTCTCCCGGTGGAGTTCTTGACACTCTGGAATCCACATCACTCGCCCGGTCTCTGATCTTTCAGAGCCCGGCTCTGCTTCCATTCAAATCTCGAATGATGAGAGTGTTGGTCGAGGCCTACGGTGACTCTCTAGCTCCCACTTTCCAGCAAGTCAATTTGAGGTTACTCGCCTATGAATCTGTCCGCGCACCATTTGGTTGGATCCGAACCTACGAGCTCCCCCCCTCTGTTTCCCTCCTGTGGAATGTGCAGACGCTGATAGTTGACAGAAGCATTGACAAAGTTGTCGCGCCATCTGAGATTTGGGAGATGCAGCGCCTCAGGCATCTCGAGTTCTATAGAATCTGGCTTCCTGATCCTCCTCCCAGTGAAGGTGGATGCGGTCTGCAAAACCTACAGACAGTTAAGACCGCGTTGGACTTCAAATGCAGCGAGGAGGTCTGCAAGAGAACGCCCAACATCAGGAAATTGAAAATCTTTTATCAAGATTTCTCTGAAGTGACTCAAGAAAGCTCACATTGTCTCCACAACATCTGCAGCTTTGACAGACTTGAGTCACTGTCGTGCTGCTTCCACACGGTGCCCAACCATGATGTTTTGCTGCAAAGCCTCAAGTTCCCGAGCTCACTCAAGAAGCTGGTGTTGCAATACTGTGAGCTTCACTGGGACGACTTGACAATCATTGGTGCACTGCCCCATCTTGAGGTTCTCAAACTGAAGTGCCAAGCTGTCAGGGGGCACGAATGGTGCCCCGTGGAGGAGGGATTCGCCCGTCTCAAGTTTCTCGAGATTGATTCGTGTTACTTGATTAAATGGGATGCGGATGACTCGTGTTTCCCAGTTCTGGAGACGCTTGTTCTTGGCGGGTTGTACAAACTGGATGAGATCCCTGCTGATATGGCAGACATAGCAACGCTGCAAAGTGTTTGTGTGGTCGAATGCAGCGTTTCTGCGGCCATCTCGGCGCTCAGGATACTGGAACAGAAGTTGGATAACGGTGACGACGACCTTAGAGTTCGGATTGGGTTTAGGGAGAAGGCGGAGCTTGAGGAGTTCAAGGAGAAGATGAAATTTTATGACCTTTCAGACCTTAGTTTTCAAGTTGATCGTCTGTAATTTTATCCTTTTTCTACAAGGCTGAATAACTCTACAATAGAGTGAAGTCTACAATACAGTGTACTTGACTCCATCGTAGAGTTAAAATGTAGAATTTCTTCATTTTTATCTCCAACAATCAATTTTATATTTCACTCTATAATGAAATATTCCATTTTTATGCTTTTTATTATTAAATTATTTTGTCAATTTAATTGTTAAACTCTCTAAGTCCACAAAAAATAATCATTTTTAAGTCGTTCACAAAAATTAATCTATTTTCCATTTTATTAATATATTGATAAACTAATAGTTTATTAATTTATTGATAAATTAATACCTTTTTAATTTATTAATTTATAATGTGTAAAGAAAAATGAAAGATAATATTTAAATTAAATAAATGCATGTAATCGTCAATTCATTGTGACTGATATTACTAGAGATTCTAATGATGATCAAGGTGAAAATGATTCAGCAATAGATTCATATTTTTACAAGTTATCATAATGTTCATAATTGTAAATTTTAACAACTAGTATTAATTCATAATATTAACAGGAGCTATATTATTCATAAAGGGATTCTCTGAAAAATTTTACTTAATTAAAATTAGGGTTAATAGTGTTTTATGTTCCGAACTTTCAGCATTTTTCATAAAATATTCCGAACTTTCATTTTCTATTAAAAAGTCCCGAACTTTCAACGTTTTTCATAAAATATTCCGCAATACAAAATTTGGTGACAGAAAGATAACTTATCTCGCGCGGATGAAATATTTTGAAAATCTTCATTGTTGAAAAACCATATTAGGAACCGTCATTGGTGGAAAATGTTGAAAGTTCGGAATTTTTTGTTATCTTTCCATTACCGAATTTTGTATAGTGGGACATTTTATAGAAAAAAGTTAAAAGTTCGGGACTTTTTAGGAGAAAATGAAAGTTCGGGATATTTTATAGAAAATGCTGATAGTTCGGAACATAAAACATTATTAACCCTTACAATTAATGATCTTTTGAATTGACCAAGATTGAAACATAAGAAATTTATTAATTTATAGAGTTTTTTTTTTTAATTTATTGAGTATTATTTAAAAAAAAATTACTATAGTTGTAGAATCAAATAGACCAAATTATTAATTGAAAAATGAAATATAATACTCCCTCTGTCCATGAAAGAACTTCCTAGGAGGAAGTGGCACGGGTTTTAATAAAATATTGTATAGTGTATTGAGAGTGGAGAAAAGGTTGTAAAGTGTATTGGGAATTGTGAAAAAGTATTAATAATTTATTGTGTTGTTTTAATTAATGTTATTTGAGTGGTGAGAATTGTCTTTGGTGGGGTACTGTCCCAAAATAGGAAAAAGTAGGAAGTTTTTTCGTGGACGTCCCGAAATAGAAAAATAGGAAGTTCTTTCGTGGACGGAGGGAGTAGATATTAAACATGAAAAATAATCAAGATAAAACAAGTATGTCTTTATCAGGTACTAGAATGCAATGACAAAAAATCACAATTCATCAATTTGAAGACCAGAGCTTGTGAGGCCCTCTAGTTCCAGCTTTGCCCTGAATTCCGCCACTTCCTTCTCTTTTCTGAATCCAACTCGAATTACACAGTCCTTCACTCTTCGAGCTGCTGAAATGGCTGCAGAAATGCTGCATTCAAACACAGAAATATTTCCAAGTATTCCCGCATATCCTATTTCAGAAGGAATCTCATTCAGCCTGTACAATCTACGAAGAACGAGTTTCTCCAACCTAGGAAAGTGGTACTCCCCTGAAAACCAGTAAATGAGATAGCAGCAATCAATTTCAAGTATCCTCAGAGAAGGGAACTCCCCTTCAACAGTTTCCCACTTGGCTCCTCTAACTGATTGGCATTTCAATTTGAGAACTTCAAGATTCGGGAGAGAACCAATGACTGACAAGTCATCCCAGTGAAGCTCACAGTCTTGCAATATCAACTTCCTGAGTGAGATCGGGAACTTGAGGTTCTGCACCAAATCATCCCGATCTGGCACTCTATGGAAACAGCAGCTTAGTGATTCCAGCTCGGCAAAGTAACCAACATGATCGATGCAGTACCAAGAATTATTCTGACCTTCCCCTGAGAAATCATCATAAAAGATTCCAAGCTTCCTAATGTTTGGCATTCTCTTACAGACCTCTTCACTACAGTTGAAATCCAGTGCTGTTCGGAGTGTTTGTAGGTTTCGTAGAACTAGGAGATCATCATCATCATCACTTGCAGGAGGTTCAGGAAGGCGAATCCTGTTGAAACAAAGATGCCTAAGTTGTGGCATCTCCCAAATTTCAGATGGTGCAACAACTTCCTCAATGTTTCCATCCATTACTAACGTCTGCACATTCCACAGCAGAGATATAGATGAAGGAAGCTCGTAAGTCCGGATCCAACCAATCGGGGTACATATAGATTCAAAGGCAAGGAACCGCAAGTTGACTTGTTGAAGAGTAGTTTCTAGTGAATCACTATAAACCTCAGTCACTACTCTCAA
Source organism: Salvia miltiorrhiza (assembly GCF_028751815.1). Classification (NCBI taxonomy): domain Eukaryota; kingdom Viridiplantae; phylum Streptophyta; class Magnoliopsida; order Lamiales; family Lamiaceae; genus Salvia; species Salvia miltiorrhiza. The sequence goes on along the minus strand of NC_080394.1, from coordinate 56,124,415 downwards.
CAGTCTTGATTTAAATGACAGCAGAGCTGGACTTTCACATATCAGAGTGCGGGCTAGTAATGATGATTCCATAGCATGAAAGAATTGAGAATCTTTATCACAGTCAAAAGCTGAATAACGGCGCTCATTATACATGTCTGCCAGAGTCCAACGTGTCTTCATGAGAGAAAGAAACTTCTCATTGTAAACATTACTTAAACATAACTCTCTCACAAGATCAAGAAGTTTGCAGTTTTTAGGCTTCCCATTTAATCCTCTAGTGGAGACAACAATGAGGCTCCTATCAATGAGCTCATTCATGTAACCCTCAGCAACATCTTCTAATGTTCGGCCTACATGTGGTTTTAGGAATCCCTCACCAACCCAAAGTTTAATGATCCGGGAAACACTAAACTCCTGGTCCGCAGGAAATATTCCCAAGTAAAGAAAACAAGGCTTCAAATAAGCAGGCAAAGCATTATAAGACAACATGAATATGGCATGCAATCCATAATTCGTCAGCACTGAACGAATATTTTGTGCAACATGCTCCCAGTATTCTCTCGTCATTGATGATTCTCTAAGTAACGCCCCGACCAAAGTAACTGCTAAAGGGAGTCCCTTGCAGTATTTAGCAATTTTCTTTCCAATAGCTTCCAATTCAAGAGGAACACCTTCATCTCCAAATACACTTTGACAAAATAGGTCCCAACTTGTACTATCATCTAAAAATTTCATCGCAATGTAGGAGAAGCTTAACTGAGAAGCTACATCTATTGACCAAGTGGTGATAATGATTCGACTCTTATTGTTATTGTCCGGAAAGAAATATTTTATTTCATCCCAACATTTCAAACTCCACATGTCATCTATTATAATTAAGTATCTCCTACCCGTTAAATATTTGTGTAACCTTTCACCCAATTCATCTACAGTGGATTGAACTACTTTATTGGTGGATCCTATTAGGCAAGAAAGAAGTTCAAGGAGAAGCCCTCTCACGTTGTAATCTTGAGATACACTAGCCCAAGCACGAACATCGAAATGTTCTTTAGTGAGAGAAAGTTCATAACATTTTTTAGCTAACGTAGTCCTACCAGAGCCAAACATACCAACAATTGGGATTATATACCGATTAAATGTACCACCAGTCAGCCGATCCAAAAGTTGAGGAAGCAAATCATCAAATCCCACCATAAGATTCCTCTCAGAACTAACACGTCCGGCTCGAGAAGGTGGCGTGGGTTGCTGGACTTGGTATGGCCTCTCCTCTCCAACCTTAGCAGCTTCTTCCTGTATAAGACTCATACCTTGCATAATCATCTGCAAATCCATCGAGAAAATTGGAACATTTTCCTGGAATCCAGCATGAAGTAGATCCACTACGCGCGATTCAATTAAATCCTCTGCTGCGTGAGCAGCTGATGCGATTCGCCTCTCCAAACCTTTAACTTCTTCGCTTGCAATTCCGACGCCCTCTACGAATTCCAGCAAGAAAGCTAGTTTTTCGCCAAGAGATTGGATCTGATTGTCGTCGAAACAACTGGAGAGGCGAGGATGATTCCCGATCTGCTCCAGATTATTCATAAGAGAAACAACAGCTGCGTATGCTGCCATCTCTACCAAAACAAATCAGTCAACGGAGGAAGGTGTTTAGATCTGAGCTCGATTTCTGCAAATTATGCGCAACTTTCAACTCAAGCAGTGTTAAGAGTAAACGCGGTGTGGAAACTCAAACAAACCAAAGTCGTCTGCTCAATTATTAGAATTCTTTATTTACTTGACAGCTGTTTTTTGACCGGTAGTTATAATGTAAAAACGTGCGTGCATAGATTAACTCCGGTTGTGGGTTGATGTAATAAATAAGATTAAGATTGGAGAGGTGATTAAATAATCCAATTAATTTTAGAGTGATTAACAATTATTTATTTAGGTGATTAGATGTGGGCTCGAGTTATTAATCATGCAAATCAAACACTTGATTATTTTATTAATTAATCATACATTATCACTCAAATTAAACGTCTTTTAAGAGTGTATCACATATCAGATGATGCGAGTTTGAAGAAAAAATTGATAGATAATATGTTGGGTGAAACTGAATGATTATGATTGAATTGATTGTGGAGTTATGTAGAAATGAGTGGTTATAGTTAAAAAATTAAGTGAGGTTATGTCCTAAAATAGAAGTAATACACTCTTATGGAACGAACAAAAATGAAAGATGTGATACACTCTTATGAGACAGATGAAGTAAAAGTTTGGATTTTTTTAAAGGTTAATAGCTTATAAATACACTAATTATGGATTATATTGATTAATTTTAATTTTTACCACAAACTTAGATTTCTAATGTTAAAAAATATACTCCCTCCATCCACCAAAGATATGTCACTTTATTTTCGATACGGATTTTAATAAAACGTGAGTGAAGTTGGTAGTGGAGTAAGGGTCCCACTTTAAATATGAGTGGAATGACGTGGACTCTACTACTAAAAATGGATGTGACATATTTTTTGTGGACGGACGAAAAATGAAATTGTGGCATATCTTTGGTGGACGGATGGAGTAATTGATTTATTAATTATAACAATTTTAACACAAATTCAATTTTCACCCAAATTAAACTAATGTGACACGTCGAAATGTCAATTATGAACAAATCAGACGCTTTGTCACAGCCCGCAATCCCTAAGGATGGCTTAACCGGGGTTATGACTCGGGAAGGGGATTAAGAAGCGGGGAAGAAAGGGGCATTTACTTATCAATCAATCATTTTATGAAAAGAGACATTTATTTATATAACACTAGGATCATAACTGATCACTTGGGCAAATACAAGACGTTCGTTCGGGAAGGCCCGTCGAAGTGGATTACCCAACAAAAGAGTATCATACTTGAAATAAAAATTAGCATAATCAGGGTATCTTGCAGCGGAAATACACCATGATGTTGTTTGGAGCACTTTGGGCACAAAGGTGCCCTGAGTTGACCCTGATTATTTCCAACGGGTCCTGGGTGAGTCTATTGTCCTTGTCCTTGCCCTTATGGCACCATGTTTCCCTGCCAAGGCCTCTTCTCATCCTGACTGTTATAGTAGCCTATGTTGTTATTGTTGTTACCTTTCCATTTTCTCTTTCCTCGATCATTTGCTCCCTGAGCTTGAGTTTGAGTTGGGCGATCCTCGGGCATAGCTGCCTCGACATCCAGAGCTCTGCTGAGCGCCTCAGAGTAAGTAAGATCACCGTGACTGGCGATTGCCATTTTTATCTCGTGCCTAAGACCAGAACGAAACTTTTCCGACATCTTTTCATCCGTATCCACCTGTTGTGGGGCATAGCGGGACATGTCTCAGAAAACACGATCATACTCTGTTACGGACATATTGTTTTGCTTCAGATTGTAGAATTCAGTTTCCTTTCTCTTGCGGTAGCTTTTTGGGATATACTTATCATATATTTCCGTCTTAAAGTCTTCCCAAGACAAATTTGCCAACTGTTGTGGAGTCATTGCCTTCCTTTTGGCCTCCCACCAAAAATCTGCAGACCCAGTCAGCTGGAACGCAACACATGACAAACGTTCTTGTGCATTACAATGGAGGAAATAAAAAATCCTCTCCATCGCCCTAATCTAAAGTTCAGCATCCACTGGACTCCCAACTCCATGAAATCGAAAATCATCTAAATCCTTATTGATCACAAGAGGTCACTAGGACAACTAGGGATGCCAAGGGCCGACCGGAACCGGCGGTTCGACCCTAAACCGGCCCACCGGTCAACGGTTCCAGCCCGGACCGTTGACCAACGAGCCGGTTCAGGGCCGAACCGCCAGTTATCCGGGCCGGTTAAGGTTCATAGGGTTGCCAACCTTGAACCGCCGGTCCGGCCCGCCGGTTCGGCCCTGAACCGCCGGGCCCGGCCAATTTTTTTTTTTTTTTTTTAATTTTATATTCAAATCCTAATAATTTTAACTAAATGTAGTTTCACTATTTATAGTGTACTGCACATGGTAGAAAATCCTACATTTTTCAATGTGGGATAATGTAGCTTCACTATTTATAGTGTACTACACATGGTAGAGAATCCTACATTTTTCAATGTGGGATAATGTAGCTTCACTATCTATAATGTACTACACATTATAAAGAATCCTACATTTTTTAATGTGGGATCACTCAACCTAACTTATAAATATATAACTTATATTCATGTAATAACTTATAACTTCTAAATATATAACTTATAAATATGTAACTTATAACTTATAAGGTCTAGGGATCAATTAGTTAGTATTAGTTAGTTTACTTATTCAATTTTAAAGATTATGTAATTTGTATCCTTGTAATATTCTTTTGGTACGTAGAATAAATTCAATAAAGATATCTATTTTTATGAATTCATTTGAATTTTTGGTTCTCAATGTGTTAATTATTTTTCCTTTATTTTATTTCAATTCAATTCTCATGTAATATATTATAACTTATAACTTATAATTTATAAATATATAACTTATAACTTATAACTTAGAAATATACCTGGCACCATCAATTGACATATGTATGCCTTTGATAACGTGCCTTAGTTATATACTTACTCCCTCCGTCCCGCTATTCATGTCCCATTACTTTTCGGCACGGAGATTAAGGAGAAGCAAATTAGGTGAATAAGGAGTGTGGTCCACATGTTTAAGTTTATGATTAAAGGATTATTAATGTTAGACAATTCCAATGAAAATGAAAAATTCTTAAATAATTAAAATTCTGAAAATGAAAAATTGAGATTCTAAAAAATTAAAATTCTAAAATAAAACTGAACAAGAACAAAACAGTCGGCGAAATTTGCAAGAACAAAAATCTGCAGTCAACCAAATCAAACAGATTTCGAACCAAGCGAATTCAAACAAATCAAATAAAATTGGAGAAAATTTCATGAACAAAGAGTGAAAATTTCATGAACTGATTTCTGGTTATGAATTTCAGTGGGACAACCCAAAAAGGAATACGAGACATGAATAGCGGGACGGAGGGAGTATATCAAACATTTGAAAACATATATTTTTTGTAATAGAGAGTCAATTGATTAATTTTATATTACTTTTCATCGTTGATTATTGACTCCCTTTTATGAACACTCTATAGAAAAATTAATTAATCATTAATTGAGGGCCTAAAAAATATTAATAAAGAGGCCTTGAATCTATTTTCCCCCATCTCCCAATTCAAATAAAAAAATGTAACCATTATACCTTCATGCCATTAGACAAATTAAAAAGACCAATGAATGATTAAGAATGAAAGTCTATATATGCTATAGATAATTTAAGTTGAGTGATCTCACATTGAAAAATATAGGATTATTTACAATGTGTAGTACAATATAAATAGTGAAGCTACATTAAGTTAAAATTATCCCACATTGAAAAATGTAGAATTCTCTACAATGTGTAGTACACTATAAATAGGAAGCTACATTAAGTTGAAATTATCCCATATTGAAAAATGTAGGATTCTCTACAATGTGTAGTACACTATAAATAGTGAAGCTACATTAAGTTGAAATTATCCCACATTGAAAAATGTAAGATTCTCTACAATGTGTAGTACACTATAAATAGAGAACCTACATTTGATTAAAATTAAAATATTATTTAAGTTGAGTAATTTCAAAATTTTTCAAAAAAAAAAAAAAAAGAGGAAAAGCCCGAGAACCGCCGGTTTTCGGCCCGGCCCTGAACCGCCGGTTCAAGGTCCAAAAACCGGCCCTTCAAATTTTAGGCGGGCCGGTTCAGGTTCATGAATTTTTTGAACCTGAACCGCCGGTTCGGGCCCGGAACCGGCGGTTCCTGAACCGGTGGCAGCCCTAAGGACAACTCAACAATTGTAAGGGCTCAATTCTTGAACGATATCAAAACAAAGTGTTGCAGAAAAATTTGTTTGAGATACTCAAATGAATAACCAGATGGTAGAAAGGAGTAACTACTAGGTCGAACAAAATGACCTAGAGTAAGAATCCATCCGGCTTTCCAACCAAAAGTTGAGCACGTGGGTTTAATAACCCAACGACGTCTACCAAGATTTGAATCATGTGGACTGGCCAGGTCCAACATAATCACTTCTCAGTTACACAGGAAACATTATCCCGAACTTGATAATTCTGGATCTTCTAAACCCTCAAGATACCATAACAAAACTCCTTGCTTTGCTTTCAACCTTGTATGTATCCTTCCAGTCCATTTCGAGTTTTAAAGAAACTATCGCCTCCCGAAGGAAACCAAAACATTCGTGATGTTCAGTCATTTTCTGACTCGTCATTCTCAAGCATCTAGGTTATAGGGATATCCTATAAATCCATCAATCTATGTTCTTTTGCAAATGTGATCATGAAACTTATAACAATCTACATTCCTTGAAAAACGTGTTCATCTCCATTCATTCCTCTAATCGTATCAACATAGTATGCACCAAATCTGTCATACCAACGTAAAGCATTCAACATTCGCTCATATCATATCTTTCACAATCATGTTCTTGCAACAGTTTAAAACCATAACACTATTAAAAGATTGAAACCACAGTTACCTTTTTCCTGATTGAGCGTGATGCAATGGAGCGTTGAGCGGTGTCATATAAATTCATTTAAGTCAAATGACTCGACTAGACTTTGCTTTTGAAGGAAAATTCTTGGGCCAGAGCAAACGAACTGCTCTGATACCACTCTGTCACAGCCCGCAATCCCTAAGGATGGCTTAACCGGGGTTATGACTCGGGAAGGGGATTAAGAAGCGGGGAAGAAATGGGCATCTACTTATCAATCAATTATGAAAAGAGACATTTATTTATATAACACTAGGATCATAACTGATCACTTGGGCAAATACAAGACGTTCGTTCGGGAAGGCCCATCGAAGTGGATTACCCAACAAAAGAGTATCATACTTGAAATAAAACATTAGCATAATCAGAGTATCTTGCAGCGGAAATACGTGTGAGTTATACATATGAAGATGTATACTCAAGGTTATATTACTAGTTCACGTCAAAAAGGTACACCCGCTCAACTCCACCCCATTCCATCACCCGCTCAACCTGCACATTAGGGAAAACAACATGCAGGGCTGAGTAAAAATACTCAGTGAACATATGCCGGAAACATAACATTTTATATCATTTATTGAACTGCCAACAGTAACACACAGGGTTTTGCTTGAAGGACCCGTGCTTACTAAACATTTTCTTCCATTTCATAAAGTTGGATGCGCATCCCATTTTCAGTCTATATGATCCATATCTGTTCCTTTCATGCGCCGGGAAGGAGGCCTCCTTCCACGGACGCCAAGACCGGTCGCAAGCGACACACAGTCTCCATGAGTGTACACGTTAACCCTTACTAGCAAACCTTCGTCTAGCGTAGGGTCCGAATTCGATTTCCTTTATAGTTGGCGAACCAACACAGATAGGATACATACATAAAACATAAACATTTTTGGCAGACAATCATTCATAAACATTTCCTTTCTTTCATAAGAACCATTCATCATTTAATCATTTCCATAAACATTTCATTTCATAAGAACCATTCACCATTTGAAATATCATAGTTATATCATGTCATTCATTTTATTTCGTATAAGAGGCCTGTACGCAGGGGATCTTTATATACGTGTTTAAGAAAGCCCACCTTATTCGTTCCCACAACGGGCGTAGAGTTACTTCCCTCTTTAGCTATTACTTCCCGCCTGAACCTTTATTGACGAAGAATCGATGAGGAGAAGGGTCATTATAAAAGAACCTCATTTACTAACCTAAACTCAAACAAGTAATTAAAACTTAACACTTTTAACCCTATTGTCTTTCCAGCGCTGACTTGGCAGCCAGAGCTGACCACTTGACAAAGTTGACAAACACATGCTAGAGCTGACCACTCAACAGAGCTGAACTCTGCAGCCAGAGCTGGCAACTCGACAGAGCTGAACTCTACAGTCAGAGCTGACAACTCGACAGAGCTGCACTCAACAGTCAGAGCTGACTAATCCGACAGAGCTGAACTCATCAGTCAGAGCTGACCAATCCGACAGAGCTGAACTCATCAGTCAGAGCTGAACTCCGCCGCCAGAGCTGACAAACTCGGCAGAGTTGGAATCCACACGCCAGAGCTGACCAACTCGACAGAGCTGAATTCCACCGCCAGAGCTGACAAGCTCGGCAGAGCTGGAATCCACACGCCAGAGCTGACCAACCTGATAGAGCTGAATTCCGCCGCCAGAGCTGGAATCCACACGCCAACTCACAAAGCTCAACACTCACTCTTGCTCATCAAACATACGGTCTTCATGCTTCTCTTTTCTAACATTCCACAAAACTTCTAACTTAATCTAACATGCTCAAGTGACATCATAGAACACAAATACATAAAAACATTCATCATGCAACGTCCATACTTCACGACATTTGACAGCCATGCTCTACAAAACTCATACAATTTTCATGCTTGGAAAAATACGAATTTAAAATATAACAATCCTAGCATGCTCCTAAGCACAAATATCACGTCACAACGATCAAATAAAAATCGAAAGACGAACTAAACGACGAACAAAGACGGGGCTTCCCTCATGGGTTTCATAGCTAGAGTTCGTTACGTTCTTACTTTCTTCACTAAACATGCTCAACTATATGCCAATAACAACATATTAAAAAATCACAACGATCCGACGTCGTTTCACAATAAAGTCGAGAAATTGACGTTTTTCGACGTCGACTAAACTCGAAAATCTAACAATCAAAACGTAGGTAGAGATGACACCTACTTAGATATGTGCTCGGAAAGATGATCGGGGCTCGTCTCCTTGCTCAAAACGGAGCTCAAAAGCTTCACCAAGCTTCAATTGAGGTTGGCGTGAGAGAAGTGTGCGTTTTAGGTGTTAGTGTGTGTGCTGCGTTGGAGTGTTTGGCTGGCCCACAGCCACCAATTATATAAGGGAAGGGGCTTTGGGCGGTGGGGGGGGGGGGGTTGGTCAAGGTAGGGTAGGTCTAGATATTTAGGATATTAATCCTACTTAGTCGTTAAATATCTCGTTTTCGTCTCGTTTCGTCTTGTTTTAACGACTAACTACCCATACTCTTCGTTACTCGCCCTCTCAACTCCCACTCACTTACATTACACTCGTAATTCTATATAAATATAGAAAACGCAAGCTCGTTCTCAAAATTCTGATAAACGAGCTCGGTTCATTTATCAAGAAATTCTTATTTACTATTCACTCGTCGTCCAAAAATAAAAACTTTCATTATTGGACTCGTATCGAAAAACTAAGAATATTTCTCGACGACGCGCACATAAGATTTTGAAAGTCGACAAAAAGACGAAATAGCAAATATTACTATTTATCGTCAAGAAGTTAAAATTTCAAAAACGTCTTAACGGACTCAGATCTCACTTCCGAGTTCATCGTTCTCATTCAAATAATTATCTCAAATTATTCAAATATTCATACTCAAATACGGATATAATATCCCACCTCATCCGGATATAAAATACAGACTTCTCAAAAACTGTAAATCAAAATAGTTCTAAATAAATTCTCATATCTCTATAAAATTAAAGAAGGGAGCTAAAACCTTAATTACTCAAACTTAAGCAATTAAACAAGTCATTAAAAGCCCGGGTATTACACGCTTACATAAAAACGACATCATGGACACATAATCTCAACGTCGTTGTTTCTTTAAAAAAAACTAAGTAATCAAGCTGAGATATTGACATTGAGATCAATTTCGTTTTATTTGGTACTAAGGTCATTAAAAATATAAAAATTTTAGAGTTATGTTTGAGTTTAATTCATATAGTTAATTTCAGAGTTAATTTATCAAAGTCAACTTTAATTTGACCAGAAATATATAGAATTCATGTTAAAAATTACGCTAATCAATACTTTTCAAAGTTCATATTTAAAACTAGAATTAGTGCAAAGATCACGTATTTATACACAAATATTTATTTTTATACGTAACTATGGAAGGCGTACTTTGTGTTGCTAAAAGAAAGTAAATTATTACAAAAACTGACCCTGCAATCTGCAAATGATATGTGTGGAGATTCAGCTTCCCATATTTTCGTTACATTATTCAAAGCAAAGATTGGATATTAAAAATATTATATTTAAATTTTGGAATATTTTTGTATCTCTTTCCAATTTATTCTCATTCAAAATGTAAAAATAAAATTCGAAATCTTATAAGCGCAAGGAAATTTATATTCATCATCAATTTTTGAACCGGTCTTCATCAACAAACATGATGAATATACATAAAATTAAATAACCACAAAGTTCAAATAAAGTTTCCCTATTAAGTTGGAGGTTTGTATGGGAGCCGAGAAACTGCCTCATATGCCGACAACCCAAACACTCGCACAAGTTGGTTACCTCGTACAATAAATTTGTCTTTAATTACTTTCACAACATTTTCGCAATTTCGGATGCAATCCGTGCCGGCGAGAAGAAGATCGTACGTCGCCGTTTCGTATTCTTTTATGTTCACCTCGCCTAGGCCGCTGTCGAGCGATCCTATGACCCAATCGTACGAGGATTTGCACTCTTGTAGGGCCCCCTTCGAATCGGGATCCGTGCCGTTCCTTTTGAGTAGACCTTTGATGTGACGGCGCGTGTTCTTCGACTTTGAAATTCCCGATTTTATGATCCTGACCGACAGGTCGTATAGGTTTGTCGCCGAGACCACTTTTGGTTCGGATAGGAGTACTCGCTCGCACAGTGTGACGCCGAAGTCCTTTTTAGTGGCGGCGCAGATTTTCTTGATCAGGGCGGATGAAGAGGCGGCGTGGCCGGGCGTGGAAAGTAGGAGTAAAATGGAGGGTATGAATATGACCATGAGAGTTGAAGAGATTGGAGAAGACATTGTTAGTTTTGTGAGTGATAGGTTTCAAATTTTGTTGGAGGTTTTGAGATGAGTTTGTTGTTTTATATATAGTGTTGGTTGTGTGTGATAAATATAGGGAAGCCTTTAATAGGGAAGAAGGTATTCATTGACTATTTCTCTTGTAAAGTTGTGATTTAGTGAAATTTTTTGGGCATATGTAATGTTGGAGTAATTATAATGTCAAATGGCCTAAATATGCAACATAGGATTAGGTAAGAAATGGCATATGCAATGTAGGAGTGATTATGGCGCATATGCAATGTAGGAGAAATTATGAAATTACATATGCAATGTAAGAAAATGGCATATGCAATGTATGAGTAATTATGATATGTTGAAGTTGAAATATCATTTCACCGCTAATTTATTTATTTTGAGCTCATTTATCAAATCACATTTCGAATTTACAAAACCTTCACTAATTTATTTCTTAATAAATTGAAATTTTTTGTTTGAATGATGGCATGATTTTTCCGATACCTGTCAAACTAAAAATTCCGAGGCGAGTTAATTTAAGTTGATTTACAAAATTTTCAATTTCAAACAATTTTTTATTATTGGAGCCATTGATGAAAAGGAATCATATGTTGGACTTTGACAGACTTAGAAACATTTTATCTTATACATGGATAATAATAAATTTCACCAAAACAGTAATTATTTATTGTTTGTTGCAGTCAAATATGACCATAAAACTTTTAAAAATAGATTAAAATCATAAATGTATCCCATTAATTCGCAATATGACCTTGAAGTAAATAGAAAAAAAAAGGTAAAATTTTGAAAATTGGCAAATCCTAACAACACTCCAAGTTTCCAACCCAAACTAAGCTTGCATTTTGGGCCTCAAACGTTGGGCTGGAAGCACACAAGCCCAGTTTAGCGAAGACCCAATACAGTTAAAAGGCTCCAATCAAATATAGGGATTTTTTTAGAGCCAATTCATTTAGCATTCGTATTTTAATAAGTATTCATTATTTTATCTTATAATATTTTTTGAGTTTATTAAGAAAACTAATTCAGAAAATACAGTAAACTAGGAAGACAATATCAATCAATGGATATTATTAAAGGGTACATGATTAAAAATTTTAATCTAAATCCCCATATATCACAAAGCTTGGAGTTCGGCACTTTATAAAGAGGGCTGGGCCTTGACTATTATGAATTGAACAAAAAATGAATTATTTGTCCAATAAAACTGAAAATAATTATTGTGAGTGGCGTTTGAGACGATGTCCGGCTCTCACAACTTTGGTGTTTCCCATTATGTTTCACTATTAAGGAGGTGATTGGTACGATGGAATGGATGTGAGAATGAAATGGCGATTCCTACCTTCATTTCATTCATTTGCTTGGTATATTTTTTTGGTAGGAATTATCATTCCATTTGGAATCACCATTCCTTCCACCTCTCATGGTATTAGTCATTTCATTTCATTCTTAATCCTTCTAAATTTAAGTTTTGACATGTATATTTATATGAAACATGCATTATTATTATTATTATTATTATTATTATTATTATTATTATTATTATTATTATTATTATTATTATTATTACTACTCAAAATATAAAAAATATTTTTAAAAAAAATAAAATATTATCAACTTTATATAAGCAATAATCTAATATATGGATTGAAATTGATGCAACACATTACACAATCATATACATGGATTGAAATTAATAAAATAAAATAATTTCATTTCATTCCTAAACTTGGTTTTCAGCTAGGGGTGAGCAAAAAATCCAAAAACCGAATAACCGAACCGATTCAAACCGAAATTTTAAAATATGGTTCGGTTTTTTCGGCTTTTCGGTTCGGTTCGGTTCGGATTTTTTAAAACCGAACAAAACCGAAAAACCGAATTATATTTATAATATATATATATGTATATATATATAATATTTTAATTATAATTTTATAAATTCTAGCTTCTAATATTTTTTTAATTTTATAATTTTTTTTTGGAATTTTCGGTTTTTTTTTCGAAAATTTCGGTTTTTTCGGTTTTTTTTCGAAAATTTCGGTTTTCTTCGGATTAATTCGGTTTTTCGGTTCGGTTCGGTTTTAATTATAAAAATTTCGGTTAATTCGGTTCGGTTTGTTCGGTTAATTCGGTTCGGTTCGGTTTTTTTTTTAAAACCGAACTAAAATATGGTTTGGTTTGGTTTTAGCAAAAACCGAACCATATAACCGAATGCTCACCCCTATTTCCAGCTACCCATTATAGAAATTGAATTAAGCAAAGAATCACAATTCTATTTCTTTAGTAAATCCTTGTGCATATCAAGCATAGAAATCACTAAGGGGGTGTATTCGTTGTGGAATTTGATGGATTTCTATGGATTTTAAAAGTCTGGGTGTATTCGTTCAAGACTTTTAAAAGTCTGCAGAAATCTGGGTGTATTCGTTCAAGACTTTTAAAAGTCCATATAAATCTGGGTGTATTCGTTCAAGACTTTTTAAAATCCATACAAATCTAGGTGTATTCGTTATTCCATTGACTTAAAATCCGGAATGACTTTCATGGATTTCATCCAAAAAATACACACGACGAAATCCGGCCAAGAACCACGAGAATTGAAATCCATGAAGTTTTAAGCGAGCGCTGAGTTCCAGCGCCCGCGGCCAAGAAGCCAGCGAGCGCCAGAACTCAGCACTCGTTGAGAAAGTCCAGCGCTCGCTGGAACCCACTTATTCCACTTATTCCCAGTGGTCGCTGGGTTTCCAGCGGTGCTGGGACTCCGCGGGCGTTGGTTTCATGGAATTCAATTCCAAAATTATCCCGTAAAGTCTTCGAAAATCAGTGAAAATCGGAGTGAAATCTAACCACGAATTCTTTGAAAGTCGTCTGGAATCTATGTGAATTCCATGGAATTTAAATTCCATGGACTTTTTAAAGTCTGTGGAAATCCACAACGAATACACCCCCCTAATGTTTGTCATTCCTTTACCACCCTCGTTCCATTCCTACTTCCATTTCATTTCATCTCATCCTTATTCCATTCCATCATACCAATTACCTTAATGTTTTAGATTGTTTTTTCCTTTGATTTTGATATATTTTGATTTAGTTTAGTTCTACGATTATTAACTAGGACTCACTGATACAAGGTCTACAGTTATTTTGTATATTTAATTTGCATTTCGCTAGTCAAAAAATAACTAGGAGTATAATTTTTCAAATTGTAGTAATTTTTAATAAATATTAATTAGAATTTATTACTACTATATAATAATATTAATTTTATTTATTATAAATATAATTAAAATAATAAAATTAATAGTGAGACACGGATGACGAAACATTGAGTTGGAACAGAAGACTTAATTTGGGGATGCTACAACTAATTGTTAGGCCATCTCACTATTATAAACTCAGAACTATTATAGACTCAATTTAGGGTTCGTTTTAAGAGCTAGTTTGATTCAAGTGATTAGATTAGGGTGTGTTCGTAGTTTATATGTTAAGAAGCATTTATACCGTAGTCCTCCCCTATATATATATATATATATATATGAAAAAGTTCTATTGAAAAAGACAAATATTTAAAGAAATGTTAGATAAAAGTGTATTGTGAGTATAAAAGAGGTCACACTTTATAAAAAGTAGAGGTAAAAAGTAAAAGGATTGTGGTAGGGCAATGTACAAAAATAAAAATATTCATGCTTTTGTGAGACGGTCCAAAATGGTTAAATGTTCATTTTTTATGAGACAAATGGAGTAAATAATAGTGAGATGACCTAACAAGTTGTGAGTATATATATAGGGGCGCGCTCCAGTGAAACCCCCTATTTTTCGTGTAACATGAGGACAATGAATAAAACATACTCCCTCCGTCCACGAAATGAGTACCCATATTTCCTTTTTCGTCCGTCCACGAAATGAGTACCCATTTCCCTTTTTGGCAAGTGTACCCCACACATCTCTTTAATTAATACACTCAAAAAGTGGGACCCTTAAACTATTCACACTACACTTCATACATTTCTTAAAACCCGTGCCGTCCACAAATGGGTACTCATTTCGTGGACGGAGGGAGTATAATACTAATGAAGAAGACGTATATCTAGCGAACAAGATATACATACTGATGAAAAATAAAATTTGAAAAATTGGTAATGAATAAGACATATATACTGATGAATAATGCAGTATATACTGATGAACAATGCAGTATATACTGATGAATAATAAAATTTAAAATATTCTGCTCCCTCCAGGATTCGATTCCTGCGAAAAAAAAAAAATCACCTTCCAGATACAATATCGGCCATTGAATTGTTAAAATAAACGCACTGGATCGTGCCCTAAATCTCATTAAAATTAGGGGGTCTCATTGGAGCGGCCCCCTATATATATATATATATATATTATGATAATTAAATATTCTACTGGTACTCCCTCCGTCCTATGAATCTTGACACGTTTGATTTCGACACGAGAATTAAGGAGTTGTAGATTAGAGCACCCACAATGGGGGCTCAATAGCCGGTGCGAGCCCCCATTTATTGCACCCCTCCCCAATGCCGCACCGGCGGTGCAATAAGGCGAAGCACTGGGGCGCTCCGGGTGCAGGGCCGCGCGCGTGTCTTCACGCTTGTAAAAAAAAATGCAAAATGAAAAATTTGAGAGCCGTTGGGGGAAAGCCGTTGTTCAACGGCTGTTTTCCCTTTAATTTTTTTTTAATTCAATATTCATCTATATATACCCCAACCCCAATTCATACATTCATTCATATATCCTACTCAATTCACTCTTTTCCCTCCCATTTTTCTTCAAAAAAATGTCATCATCCACTAATTCTTCAAATCATTCTTCCTCAAATTCTTCATCAGACGAAGAAATTTATGTCGATCCTGTACAACTTCCTCCTATTCCCGACTCTACTCTACATCCCGATTTATTTTTTATGAGATGTGCTGTGAATTTCATGCAAGTGGCGAGTTCTTATCGTTTCGAGCCTCCTCCGCTACCGAAGAAGAAGCGGAGAGTTGTTGTCCGTGATCGTGAAGGTGGAGCCGAGCGCCTCCATTGTGATTATTTTGCTCGTTGTTGGGAACTTAATGAAATATCCTAATCCTTGTTTTGATGATACCAAAATCAATAGGTAATTTCTTTTGTAATAGACTAGAACTGCTCGAACTCAAGTGTTAGAGTTCTTTTTCTAGTTTAGCTTGCTGTTCTGAAGACTGAAGACTGAAGAACGAAGGACTGAAGACTGAAGACTGAAGATCCCAACTGAAGCATCAATCGAAGAAACAGTTTTGGACTGATTACTTAATGCGTGCCACGTGGAATCAGCGGACTGATACTAAAGACAAGTATCAGTTAAACATTCTTCCTCGGACTGAACCTCCAACGTTCAAAGGAAGCCACATACTCCAGAAGTACAGTCGCATTAAATGCAGAGATCTCAGGATCGTCCTTTCTCTGCAGAGGACACTCCTTTTTGGTGATTACCTTTTCAGAGATGTCGCATCTCCTGCTCTTCAAGATGGCCATTCTCACCAAACATGGAACCTCGAAGATTGAAGCTTCAGCGCAAGTTCTAATTACTCTATAACGGAAGAAATCTTGAAGACCTTCTCCGCCAACGGATCTATTCAGACTTCTCCTATAAATAGCGCTCGAGGATCACTTCAATCTTCATCGATTCAACAACATAAGCTGAAACTCTGCCAAAGCCCAGCCTCTCCAAAGTTTGAATCGAAGAAGAGAATCCTAAAGCCAAAAATCAGTCACTGCTGATTACATAAATTCTCTTAGACCTTAGGCAAACCTTGTATATCCAAAGCCTAGGTCAAACTAACTCCAAAGAACTTGTTCTTTGAAGTTTAGTTGGCAAGTTTTCAAACCTCCCTTCAACCGAGTGAATCGAGTGTTTGAGTTGTAAAGGAGTTCAGGAAGGTACTCTGACTCCGTGAGATCCTAGTGCACAGTGCGTGCTAGGGTGAGAAATCCAACAAGGTGTGTTGGTACTGAAGATTGGATCTTCAGTTGTTTGGGTTGTGTGCATCCGCAAGCACACGTTTCGGTTTGCTGTGCATCCGTAAGCACTTCCAGAGTGAAGTTGTTGGTTTGATCAACCGACCGTGGATGTAGGAAATGTTTTCCAAACCACGTAAAAATCTCTGTGTCTTTTACAGTTTTCAGTACTTACTTTCTTATTTGTGATCTTCCCTTTGTAAACTGGAAACTGATTAAGTGCAAAGAGAAACTTAAGACTAACAACGTGCTCAACTCACAGGTTATTGCGAAACAAAAGTTTTCCGCTGCGTGTGTTATCAGTCTGACTGATCTATCTTCTGATAGTCAGTAAGATTTATAACATCTCTGTTTATCAAACTCGACTGAAGCTTTACGTGCATCAGTTAAGTTCTTTTGACTTAACTGATAACTCCTTACTGAAGAGTATTCAGTATCAGTCGTCAACCCTGTTTTGGTCAAAACTCTTTTCAGTAAACAGGTGTCTGAGTTTATGTTCAAAGTTTCGTTTTGATCTCTGTGTTGAGATTTCAAAAAATAGCCTATAGGTGTATTTTCCCCCCATACACCTATTCGAGACCCTCCGGACCTAACATCGTGATCCCGTTTATGGGCCACAATTCTTCTGACGTCGTTTTCGCATGAGCCGGTCGTTATTTCTACGCATTGTGAATGCGCTAGAAGTCGATACTTTCAACAACGTTCCGATGCTTGTGGCCGCTTCGATTTCTCTCCGATCCAGAAGTGCACGGCCGCAATTCGACAATTGGCGTACGGCACTGCTGCTGATTGTTGTGATGAATACCTCCGTATAGGAGAGACGACGGCGTTGACGTGCCTGAAGAAATTTTGTAAAGCCGCTATTCATATTTTTAGCGGCACTTATTTGAGGAGGCCAACAACTGCCGATGTTCAATGACTCACTGCAATGCACGAAGCCAAACATGGATTCCCGAGAATGTTGGGGAGCCTAGACTGCATGCATTGAGGATGGAAGAATTGCCCAGTGGCTTGGCATGGCACGTACACTTGAAGGGATCAAGGCGAGCCAACAATTATACTAGAGGCCGTTGCTTCACAAGATTTGTGGATCTGGCACGCCTTATTCGGAGTCGCTGGCTCAAACAACGACATCAACGTACTCCACCAGTCCACGCTGTTCAATGACGTTTTATCGGGCACTGAAGCGGCGGTGCACTTCGTCGCCAACAATGCTCACTACACTAGAGGCTACTACTTAACTGACGGCATCTATCCTGATTGGCCGGTGTTCGTCAAAAGCTTCCAGTTTCCAAACGATGAGAAGAAGCGGAGGTTTAAGTTGATGCAAGAAGCTGCAAGGAAGGATGTGGAACGAGCTTTCGGTGTTCTTCAGGCTCGTTGGGGTATTATCAAAGGTTCGTCTCGTCTATGGAAGCAGGAGCACATGAGCGCTATCATGTTTACGTGCATCATATTGCACAACATGATAATCGGGGATGAAGGAGAAACCGGTGCAACTTTTGATGGAGACGGCAGTGAGGGATCAAGTTCCCTTCCTCAGACACAGTCGACTATATGGCCCGGAGTGCAAGCTTGAAGGATAGTCGACTGCATGCTCGTCTCCGCGATGATTTAGTCGAGCATATATTGGCACGCTTTGGTCCCGTCGACCAATAGCTCGTAGATTTAATTATTTCGAAAATAATGTAATATTTTAATATTTTTCTTTTTTTAAATTTGTAATGTTTAGGTTTTTAATATTAATGAAATTTAAGTTATTAAATTTAAAATTTGTCGATTTTTAATTAAAAACAATAATAAAAGTAAATAGAAAATAAAAATTAAATTTAGAGAGCCAAGGGTGGGCTCTCCCATTGTGGAGAGTGGGTGCAATAGAAGTGGGGACCACAATTGTGCACCCACCTTGGCTCACCATTGTGGATGCTCTTAGTATTTTAAGTGTGTATGTAATAAAGTATAAAAGTGATAAAGTATGAGAGAGAGGGTAATAAAAGTGATAAAGTAGGAAGGATAAGGTAATAAAAGTGATAAAGTAGAAGAGATAAGATAATATATATTATTACCTTATTTGGAAATGTGTCAAGATTCGTGGGATGGAAGGAGTACAATATAATGACTTTTATAAATTAAAAGTTGAAAAATATTATACAAATCTGTGTTCTAGCATCTCATAATGGAAACCATAATCGTAAATTCGTAATTATAATAAATCATTAATTATATATGATTTTAATATATCAATCACTGAATTACATATAACATACATATTTTAATACATTATTATTAGAATATCTAGATCATATATGAATATATATGCTCTATATATTCTAATAATAAAATAGATTTTAATCCAACACACGCAATCTTATAACGTGTATAAAACGAACACTAACTATAGAAGCCTAATTATAGTAGAGCTGCGTGCCATTATTACAAACCTAGCTAACCCTCCCTGACGTCGTACTTTTATATGCACCACCCATATATGTATATCACCTTGAATCCTAATTCGCACAACAAAACTTTGAATCCATCATTTTATTTTATAGGTAAATCGTCAATAAATAAACAAATTATATTCAAATTTTAGTTTTTAATCGAGTAGATTTATTTTTTCAATAAACAAATATATAAAATTTGATTGTATGGAGTCTAATGAACAATTCGAAGGTACCATAAAAAATATCTTGATAATAACTCTCTAATGACAGTATGACACCCATATTGCATGTTGGATGATGTGGTCTCCTGTAAAATCGGTTTTATGGTGAAACCGTCTTCATAATGATACTACTTCAACATACAAATGATATTGTAACATTTTAAAATATCATTTGTATGTTGAAGTAGTATCATTGTGAAGGCGGTTTCACCATAAAACTGGTTTCACATGAGTTTTTGTGTTGTTGAATTTGGGTCATAATTAGTGGTTAAAAAAAAAAGAAAATATATAGAGTTTCGTGACATCAATTTTCATGTCATTTTTTTATCAATTCGATAACAAAAATCCAAAACAATATAATTAATTATAATTAAAAAGTTAATGTCAAGCACTTTTCATCGGTATCTTCAGATTTCTAATCAAACTTCAGTTAATTAAATCATATATAATTAATTATATCTCCAAAAACTAAAAATATATGAATTTTTTTTTACAGGAAAATGGATTTAATTTAAAATAAAAATTTGAGTATAGTTCGTGTATTTATAGCCAATTAACCCTATTTTTTTAAAACCCAACCAAACCAAACATGACACCATTTCTTTTACTCTTAGCTCTTCCCATAATCCTCGTCATCTTCTACTTCCAAACACAAAACCCTAAACATGCCAAAGAAGAACTCCCTCCACCGGGCCCACCGCGGCTGCCGTTCATCGGCAACCTGCACCACTTTGACAGCCGATCCCCACACACGTACCTCCACCGCCTCTCCAAGAAGTATGGCGCCGTCATGTCCCTCAAGCTCGGATTCCGGCGCCTCGTCGTGATCTCCTCCGCAGAAGTAGTGAAAGAGATCATGAAATCGCACGACGCCGTTTTCTCGAGCCGGCCGGCTCTCATCACCTTCAAGAAGCTGCCGTATAAGGGATTCAACACCGCGTTTTTGCCCTACAACGACGCGTGGAGGGAGCTGAGGAAGATCTCCACCATCCATCTCTTTAGCACGAAGCAAGTTCAATCCTTCCGCCCCATTTTCAAAGACGAAGTGTCGAAGATGATGGAGAAGATTGCTCGAGACGCCGCCTCGTCCGCCGCCACCGATTTGAGCGAGGCGATGATGTCGTTCGCTACTAACGCCATCTCCAGAGCTACATTTGGGAGGAGATTAGGAGACGAAGGCTATGGGAAAACGCGATTCTTCGACCTTTTTCATGGCGAGAAGCCTCTTCTTGGAGGATTCTTCGTGGAGGATTACTTGCCTTGGCTTCGATGGATCGACAGCCTCTCTGGAATGGCTGCGAAGCTAGACAAGAACATTTCTTCCTTGCATTCTTTCTGTGATGAATTGATTGAAGAGCACATGAATCCGAATAGGCCGGAATCCATGGAAGGAGACGTTATTGATATCTTGCTAAGGATCAAAAGAGAGGGATCGTTTCATCTCACACTCGACCACATCAAAGGACTACTTGTGGTAATGCTTTCATTTAAATTTCACAGATTAAATTATCGATCGGGTAATGTTCTATGTCTCGAACTTTCTGCGGACGTTTCTCATAAAATGTCTCACTATATAAAATTCGATGACTGGGATATGACTCATCTCGCTGAAGAAGTCTTGAATTATCAACTTAGCGTGTAGAATTCACAACTTGACTTCAATCAGTTTCAGAAGAGTACTTTTTGACTGGAATTTGTGCAGCGGTAGAGATGTGCATTCGATTTTTTGGTTCGGTTTTTTGGTTTGGCTTTTTTGTTAACCAAATTTTTATTTTATTTAAACAAACAAAAAACAAATCGAACCTAATTAACTGAATGTAACAAAAAATAATAATTAAAATCCAAATAACTTGAAAATTCCGAAAAAATAAAGTAGCAGAAAAAAAAATACTCCCTCCGTCCACGATTAAGTGTAGTTGACTGAAGTAATAAAGATAGTTGACTAAAATGATAAAGGTGTTGTGAGTGAGAACACTAGTGATAAAGTGTAATAAATATAAAATATAAAAATGATAAAGATGTTTTAAGGTGGGTCCATTAATGGCAAATGATAGTAAATATAGGAAAAGAGAAAGAGTAAGGGGTAAAAAAAGCAGAATAGGGCATTAAATTGTGGACATATTTTTAAAGGCAAGTAGAGCATTAAATTGTGGACGGAGGGAGTATTTAAGAAAAAGCGAACTTATATATTTGATTTTGTTCGATTTATAAAAAATCAAGTTAAATCGAACAGTTTTTTTAAATAAATAAAATCGAACCAAATCAAAAATCGAGAAACTCGAACCATATTTTAATATTTTGATTTAGATATTGATTTGTTGAATTTTTTTGCTCACCCTTATATAGCGAGACATTTTATTGAAAGTGCTGAAAGTTCGGAGTCATTTAAGAGAGAACAAAAATTCAAGACATATTTTATGGAAAACACTGAATATTTGAAACATAACACATTATTAACCCTTAAAGATCATCAGTTGTGTACATACTTGCAATTTCAATTTTGGATGCTTTAATTTAATTTTACAAGGGCTTTGGGATATCTCAAAGTTCCAATCCAATTGAATCTCATCCGACTATTTACAGGATATAATAATCGGAGGCAGCGACACGACTGCAGCTTCTTTGGTGTGGGCGCTAACGGCGTTGATGAAGAAGCCTTCGTCGATGAAGAAAGTGCAAGCGGAGGTAAGGCAGTTGGCCGGAAAGAAAGAGATGATCGACGAAGAAGACATAGAGAAACTCCCATATTTGAGGGCAGTTGTGAAGGAAACTATGAGATTGTTTCCACCTGGTCCACTTTTACTCCCAAGAGAGACTACCAAGAAATGCAGTATAAATGGCTATGAGATTGAAGGTGGAAGTATGGTCTTTATCAATGCTTGGGCTATTGCAAGAGACCCCGCCACGTGGGAAAATGCAAATGAGTTCGTGCCGGAGAGATTCTTGGCGGCTGATCACCTCGACGTGAGAGGTCAGAATCCGGAGGTGATTCCGTTTGGATTCGGCCGGAGAGGCTGCCCCGGGATTGGGATCGCCATGTCTGAAATCGAACTTGCATTGGCAAATGTTTTGTGCAAATTTGAATGGGAATTGCCTCTTGGAATGAAGGAAGAAGACATTGATTTCGATTACATTTCCGGACTTGTAATGCATAAGAAGAATGCTCTTCGCCTTGTGCCTAAACTCTTTTTCGCTTAGATTTTAGCTAGCGTACGTAGTCCTACTATTGGCCTTGAATAAATAATTTAATGAATGAAACAATGGAGATTTAATTAAAAGGTCCCTTATGTCCTATGATTAGGGCTGTAAATGAATAAGTTATTCGCAAACTATTCGAGATTCGGTGTGAAAAAAGCTCATTCAAAACTCGATTCGATAGTAAACGAGCCGAGCTCGAGCTTGATTTCGCCCGATAGTTTTGTTGAGCCAAGTTCGAGCCTGACAGCACTCGGCTCGCTAAGCTCGCAAGCATGTTCGAATTGGATTATTCGTAAACATGTTTGTGAGCCTGTTCACGAACCTTCAATCAAGCATTCAATAGAGCTAGCTAGTACACGAACCTTAAACAAGACGAACTTGAGCTCGAGCTCGAGTAACATATTAATTAATAAGTATATTTTTCTAAATTTTTAACGAATTCGAGCTTGAAAATCATGTATACGAACATCTAACGGGCCGAGTCGAGCTCAAGCTCGAATTTAATATTATCGAGTACACGAGCCGAGCTCGAGCTTGATAAGTAGATCACGAGCCGAGTTCGAACAGCTAGATAAAAGTTCGAATCGAGCTTGAGTCGAGCTCAAACACTCGAATATTTAAACAAGCTGGACTCGAGTCCGCTGGTATTCGGCTCGGCCGGACTCATTTAAAGCCCTACCTATGAATTATGATCATGCCAGACAAATTTATTGATGGCCTTAATTTGGAACTTTTCGATAACATAAATAGCTAGTTGGATTACCAACTCAAATTTACACTAGGCAAGCAAGTCTCGCCTCTCAAGTAAACTTAAATATTATAAACTTTTTCATGCCATACAAACTTAAATTATGGTTGATATTATTGGAAATCCTAATGATCGATGATAAATTAAAGTATTCAAGTTGAAGATGGTTCCATAATAGATTCGTATTTTAACAAATTAATTATCATAGTATTCATAATTGTCATATTCTAATAATTGTTAATTTGTAACAATATTTAATTACAAGACCTATATATTTATTAAAGAATTTTTTAAAAAATATTATTTTATTAAGGATTAAGTACCAAATTTTCCCCTATCGATGACGTCCATATCGCGTACAGGACCCTATAGTCAGGGTTAGAGCTGTTTACTACTCCCTCCGTCACACTGTTAATGAGACATTTTTCTTGGACACGAAAATTAAGAAAATTGTATTTTGTTTGTAGATGAAAAAGTGAAAATGTGTTTAAAGGGTAAAATCTTTAATAAAAAATGAAAGAGTCTCAGATACAGTGGGACGGAGGGAGTACCTCAACGTGGTAAAATCGCACCAAATACCCCCCCTCCCCCGCTACTTAACGAACGTTAACACCGTTAGAAATATATATATATATATATATATATATATATATATATATATATAGGAATGGGATCATATAGATCCCAATGCTTATAATAGATCCCTAGATCCAAATCTTGACCACACATTTATGACATGTGGCGCATCAAGATGGTGACACGTGGCAAGGAGCTTCCAAGCATTCCAAGGCAAAATTTGGAGGGGTAAAATTGGAATGTAATTTTCGGATTTAATAATTAAAAAAATATATATATTTTTTTAGATTTTTTCAAAATAGATATATTTTAGATGCATATAGTTTCACACAAAGATGCATAAAGTTTTCACATGAAATGCATAACTTTGAACAGAAAAATGCATTTAATTTTTCCAGTTTTTGTATTTTCACCACCCCACCCCATACCACCCCCCAATCCAGCCCACACCACCCCCCAACCCTCCCCATTACCACCCCCCAAAAATAGGCATGTTTCACATGCATATAAAATCAAACAAAAATGCATAAAGTTTTCACATAAAAATGCATTAAATTATACAAAAAATGCATTTCATTTTAATAAATCTGGTAGTTTCGCCACCCCACCCCTGCCCCACCCCCACCCCCAATTTTTTTTTTTCAAAAACTGATTTTCTAATTGCTGGCCCACCCCCACCCCCAATTTTTTTTTTCTAAAAACTGATTTTCAAAAAAAAAAAATTTTGGGGGGGTGGGGTGGGGGGGTCAGTGGTCAGAAAATCAGTTTTTGAGAAAAAAAAAATTTGTTGGGGGGGGGTGTGGGTGGGTGGGGGGTGGGGGGTAGGGGTGGGTCAGTGGTCAGAAAATCAGTTTTTAAAAAAATAAAAAAAAAATTGGGGGGGTGGGGGTGGGGTTCTGGGGTGTGGGGGGTGGGGTTGGGGTGGGGTGAAATCTTATGCATTTTTATATGAAACTTTATGCATTTTTATATGAAAATTCATGCATTCTCGTATGAAACTTTATGCATCTAAAATATATACCTATTTTGAGAAAATCTAATTTTTTTTTAATTTCGAAAATTACATTCCAATTTTACCCATCTCCAGATTTTGCCTTGAAATGCCTTGCCACGTGTCACCATCTTGATGCGCCACATGTCATAAATGTGTGGTCTAGATTTGGATCTACGGATCTATTATAAGCATAGGGATCCACCGGAACCCAACCCTATATATATATATATATATATTCTATGGAAACACAAAGTTAGATGGAGAAAAGAGACGCAATCTGGTTCGTTAGATCAATTAATCTTGATCAAGGACTGAGATTAGAAGTTAATATAACTAATATAATAATTTCTGACAATAAAATTGGTTAGATTATAGTATCCCTAAAATTACTCACTTCCCTTTTTCCTCTCTCCCTCTATCTCTCTCTCTATCTTTTCTTCTCCCTCTTTGCCGTCTCTCTCTTTGTCTCTTCTTCTCCCTCTATAAATTCTGCCTCCATAAAATTAAAATACGTACATACATAAGTTCAATTACAGAAAACTAAAAGTTCATTGGACCATATCTACAAGTTCAATAAAATTAAGTATACGTTCAAGATTTTATAAAACAGCCTCCGATGGATCGGCAAACTCAACCATCATTGGAATCTGAAAGTTCAATAAAATTAATTCCATCATTGGAATCTGAAAGTGCATAAAACTATATCTTCAAGATTACTATAACTACAAGTTCATAAAACTATATCTACATGTTCAAGAAGAGAGAGAGAGAGAGAGAGAGAGAGAGAGAGAGAGAGAGAGAGAGAGAGAGAATGGGAAGTGAGTAATAGGGATATTATGAATCTTACCAATTTTAATTATATTAACTTCTAATCTCAGTCCTTGATGAAGATTGATCTAACGAACCATATTGTGTCTCCTTTCTCTATATAGGGGACTGTTACTATTAAATCTAACCATATATATATATATATATATAGGGGATGGGTTAAAATAAAAACCATTCTTAAAATAAGAATGTAGAACCAATCTACACCCTACATCACTAGTAAATGTAGGGCTACGATTTATTTTATCTTTTACAACTAAATAAAACTAATCAATTATCTTAATTGGAAATGGCAAATTTGGTAAATGAACAATTATTGGTGGCCGAATTAATTGGTGTCATTTGACTGATATTCATTAAAATTAATTTATAAAAATACATGTTTGAATTATAGTTCAGAGCAATTTATAATTCATAAAAGTGCATGTATGAAAAGATAAAATGGAATTCAATTGTAATACTAAGCTAGTTTGGTGCAAATAAATATAATAGAAGTGCGTATACAAAAATATAAAATGCAGCTCAGTTATGTTTCAAATATATAAATGCATGTACGAAAAAAAATTAGTCCAGTGCCAATTAAAATTTATAGAAATGCATGTATAAAAAATAAAATTATAGAAGTGCATGTACTTAAAAGTACTAATAATTAATTTGGTGCAAATTAAAATCTAAGGCAATACGTGTACAAAAATATAACTAAATTGTCTTCTGAATATTGAAGTGCATGTATACGAAAAATATTAACTTGGTGCGAATTAAATTTTATAGAAGTGCTTATTAAATTTTATAGAAGTGCATATGTACGAATGATTTAAAATTCATAAGATTAGGTTAAATCATCTAATATTAGGAAATAAAATAAAACTATAATAAATATATTGAACAAATCCCATATTAATAGCCACGACGATTCGGTTACATTGCTCCACATTTACTACAATAATATCCTTATTTAATTAATTTCAAATTTTAAAATATTAAAACTAACTATTCAATCTTACCCTTTAATCTAAAGAAATAAAGGGTTTAGATTGGTTCTAAGTTCTTACAATAAAACAAGTTTAATTTATTTGAACTCATCTCTCTCTCTCTCTCTCTCTCTCTCTCTCTCTCTCTCTCTATATATATATATATATATATATATATATATATATATATAGGAATTGGTTCAATTGAGATTTATATATATTTTGAGATTTTGAGATAAATGAACATATAAGTACATTTTGATGAACTTGTCAATTAATTTTTATGAACGCGCGTTGGTCTGGGGTTCAATCCCTACAAGTGGCGTGTTTTTTAAATAAATTAAATAGATTCATATGTTCATGAGTTATATTGGTTATGTTCAAAGAATTTATTGATATGTTCATTTATCTCAAAATCTCAAAATATTTAAAATCTCAATATAAGCTAACCCTATATATATATATATATATATATATGATAATTAAATATTCTATTTGGTACAAAGTAATGACTTTTATGAATTAAAAGTTGAAAAATATTATACAAATTTGTGTTCTAGAGCATCTCATAATGCAAATCATAATCATAATTATAATAAATCATTATTAATAATATATAATTTTAATATAAACATCACTGAATTATATATAACAGACATATTTTAATACATTCTATCATATATGATCTAGATATTCTAATAGTAAGATATATTTTAATCCAACACAAGCAATCTCATAACGTGTATAAACGAACCCTAACTATAGAAGCCTAATTATAGTAGAACTGCGTGCCATTATTACAAACCTAGCTAACCCTCCCTGACGTCGTACTTTTATATGCACCCATATATGTACTTCAATTCTAATTCACACAACTAAATCAATTCTTTTTTTTAGGTTAATCGTCTATAAATAAATAAATTATATTCAAATTTTAGTTTCTAATCGAGTAGATTTATTTTTTCAATAAACAAATATATAAAATTTGATTGTTTGGAGTCTAATGAACAATTCGAAGGTACCATCGAAAATATCTTGATAATAACTCTCTAATGACAGTATGACACTTCATTTGTATGCTGAATTAAGTAGTATCATTATGAGGCGGTTTCACCATAAAACTGATTTTACAGGAGTTTTTGTGTTGTTGGATTTGGGTCATCATAAGTGGTCGAAAAAAAGAAAAAATATATAAAGAGTTTCGTGACATCAATTTTCATGTCATTTCTTTATCAATTTGATAACCAAAATCCAAAACAATATCTTTATATATAAAAAAAACAAAGTAAATGTAAATAAATTCAATTAGAAGGGTGTAATTGGAATTGGAAAAAATAGTACTCCCTCCGTCCCAAACGAAATGGCCTATTTCTTTTCGGCACGTAGATTAAGAAATGTGTATAAAGTAGATAAAGTGGGTTGGTGGAAATTATTTAAATATTAAGTGTAGAGAGAGAGTGTATTGCCAAAAAAAGAAACAGGACATTTCGTTTGGGACAGCCCAAAAAGGAAAACATGACATTTCGTTTGGGACGGAGGGAGTAGTTAAAAGTCAAATTCAATATATTCATTATATTTTAAAAAAAATAACTGCCCACAACTACTTGGAAGTTGGAATGCAAAACCGCCAATTAATTTGGTGTGTAATTTACTTTTATTTATTTCTTTTCTTATTATATAGACATAATTCATTCATTTTAATTTTCAAGTAATTATGTGTTAGATAAAATATGTAATGTACATATTAAATCAAAGCTTATGAAATGACCTTTAATTTGATATATAATATATGAAAAATAAATTTAAGATAATAAGTTATGAAAATTTAAAGTTGTAATACATAAAATAATTTATATTTATAAACAATGATATTTTCCTTCAAAAAGTAATGATATTTTACTTGAATAGAATTGTATTTCAGTTTTTATTATTAAATCTTAATTTATAAAAAAAAATAGAAAAGCTAATTATTTATTTTTCACACCAAATTCATAATGTTACATTGAAAATTCATACACAACTTATTTTATACGATAAATTTGATTTAATTTGTATAATTATAGAACTCCTTATATAAGTGATACAATATCCATATATAGACATATGTTATATTTTTATTTAAATTATATTGGTTATACTTATATTAGCCTGTAAATACATGAACTTTTTATATTTTCTGAAATTTAACTTGACTTTTATTTTTAGCCCACAAATACACGAACTTAGCATTTTTTCTGATTTTTGACATCGACATGAAAAAACTCTATTTATTGCTAAGGTGGAGGCTGAAATACATAACGTGGACTATGAAATATGTACTTGAATAGAGTAATTTGATTCATTATTTTGATTAGAGAGTGAATGACATGGTATACCGACCTTCACATTAATAGTAAATTAAAATTTTTTCTTGTCGATGTCAAAAATCAGAAAAAATGCTAAGTTCGCGTATTTGTGGGCTAAAAATAAAAGTCATGTTAAATTTCAGAAAATATAAAAAGTTCGTGTATTTACAGGCTAATAACCCCAAAAATATTAGATCACTTTGCACAAAATAAATTTGATATCAAATTTTAATTTTATTAATTTATATTAACATTATAAAACATACATGCACATTTTGTGCGAGTCCAAAATCATATTCATCGCGCATAGCGCGGGAGGTACACTAGTAATTAATTATAATCGGAAAGATAATGTCAAGCACTTTTCATCGGTATCTTCAGATTTCTAATCAGACTTCAGTCAATTAAATTATAATTAATTATATCTCCAAAAACTAAAATTATATTAATTAAAAATAAAAATTTGAGTTTAATTCGTGTATTTATAGCCAATTAACTCTAGTTTTTTAAAACCCAACCAAAGCAAACATGACTCCATTTCTTTTACTCTTAGCTCTTCCCATAATCCTCGTCATCTTCTACTTCCAAACACAAAACCCTAAACATGCCAAAGAAGAACTCCCTCCACCGGGCCCACCGCGGCTGCCGTTCATCGGCAACCTGCACCACTTCCACAGCCGATCCCCACACACGTACCTCCACCGCCTCTCCAAGAAGTATGGCGCCGTCATGTCCCTCAAGCTCGGATTCCGGCGCCTCGTCGTGATCTCCTCCGCAGAAGCAGTGAAAGAGATCATGAAATCGCACGACGCCGTTTTCTCGAGCCGGCCGGCTCTCGTCACCTTCAAGAAGCTGCCGTATAAGGGCCGTGACATCGGGTTTTCTCCCTACAACGACGCGTGGAGGGAGCTGAGGAAGATCTCCGCCATCCATCTCTTTAGCGCGAAGCAAGTTCAATCCTTCCGCCCCATTTTCAGAGACGAATTGTCGAAGATGATGGAGAAGATTGCTCGAGACGCCGCCTCGTCCGCCGCCACCGATTTGAGCGAGACGATGATGTCGTTCGCTACTAACGCCATCTCCAGAGCTGCATTCGGGAGGAGATTTGGAGACGAAGGCTATGAGAAAACGCGATTCTTCGACCTTTTTCATGGCGAGAAGCCTCTTCTTGGAGGATTCTTCGTGGAGGATTACTTGCCTTGCTTCGATGGATCGACAGCCTCTCTGGAATGGCTGCGAAGCTAGACAAGAACATTTCTTCCTTGCATTCTTTCTGTGATGAATTGATTGAAGAGCACATGAATCCGAATAGGCCGGAATCCATGGAAGGAGACGTTATTGATGTCTTGCTAAGGATCAAAAGAGAGGGATCATCATTTCATCTCACACTCGACCATATCAAAGGAATACTTTGTTGGAATATAAGAAAATATGTATAGGATTTTATTTTGGAGAATGAATAATTTATAGTGGAGAAACTAATTTGTATAAATGTGTATGTGTGTGGACGTGTAAATTGATAAGAGAATAGGAGTTTGATTTCTTAAACTTCTTTTTTTTCTTCACCATCCCAACAATACAAATGCACACATATATATAGTGGCATAGGTCGGTGATATAGCTCACCATTTTAGACTAGTTAATTAATTTTAGCTACTAGAATAGTCTAGGACTACTCATTTGCTAGAATAGTCTAGATAATTAATTAAATATCTTAGGTTCTAGATTTTTCTACTTATTTCCTATATTCTAGATATTTCTTTACAAAATATTTTACTTACAAATCAAGTTTATATTTCAACACTCCCCCTTAAACTTGATTTGTCATCCCGAGCAAAATTCTGAACTTCACAAAATCCTCGAACTTGAGCGGCTTGGTAAAAATATCGGCAACTTGATCTTGTGATTTCACATACTCCACTTGGACCTCCTTTTTTGCGATGCATTCTCTGATGTAGTGGAAGCGGGTGTCAATATGCTTGCTTCGATTATGAAACACCGGATTCTTTGAGAGCGCGATTGCCGACTTGTTATCCACACAAATAGTTGTTGACTCCTTTTGTGGCCATCCAAGCTCTTCCAGTAAACTCCGTAGCCAAACTGCATGGCAAACACTGGATGTGGCAGCCACATATTCTGCTTCACATGTTGATAGTGTGACTATGGGTTGTTTCTTCGACATCCAGGAGAAAGCGGTGTCTCCCATGAAAAATACGAATCCGCTTGTACTCTTGCGGCCATCATTATCTCCAGCCCAATCGCTATCACTATAGCCAACAAGCTTATAATCATCAGTACTTGAATAGAATAGGCCATAGTCGAGCGTACCTTTGAGATATCGAAGAATTCTCTTTGCTGCCTTGAAATGCGTAGTGGTTGGATTCTCCATATAGCGACTCACAAGTCCTGTCGCATAAAGAATGTCTGGTCTTGTGCAAGTTAAGTACCGTAAACTTCCAACCAAGCTCTTGAACAATGTCGGGTCCACCTTTTCTCCTCCATCGTTCTTGGATAATTTTATCCCGCATTCCACTGGCGTGTTGATTGCTTTGCAGCCCTCCATCTTGAACTTCTTGAGAATTTCCTTGGCGTATCCTTCTTGTGTGATGAAGATCCCATCTTCGAGTTGCTTGACTTCCACGCCGAGGTAGTACGCCATCAGCCCAATGTCTGTCATCTCAAACTCCTTTGACATGGCCTTCTTGAACTCCTCAATCATCTTTGGATTATTTCCTGTGAAAATCAAATCATCTACATACAAGCACACAATTAAGACATCTCCTCCATTGGCTTTTACGTAGAGAGCATGCTCGTGAGGGCATTTGGTGAAACCATTCTCCTCCAAGTACTTATCGATCCTGCTATTCCATGCCCTTGGTGCTTGCTTTAGTCCGTATAGGGCCTTCTTTAACTTCAAGACTTTATCTTCTTGCCCTTTCACCTCGTAGCCCATTGGCTGCTTGATATAGACTTCTTTGTCTATATACCCATTCAAGAAGGCTGACTTGACATCCATTTGATAAATCTTCCATCTATTTTGGGCTGCAAGAGAGAGTATTAGTCTAATAGTTTCTAACCGAGCAACGGGAGCAAATACCTCATCATAATCGATTCCAGCTCTTTGGCTATATCCTTTTGCGACGAGCCTCGCTTTATATCTTTCCACTTCACCCTTGGAATTCTTCTTAACTTTATACACCCACTTGACTCCAATGGCCTTGTGCCCTTTTGGTAGTGTCACGAGCTCCCATGTATCATTCTTCTTTATGGCTTTGATCTCTTCATCCATCGCGACTCGCCAATTTTCACTATCTGCTGCTTCTTCAAAGCTAACAGGCTCACAATCAGCAAATAGGCAAAATAAGGTAAGATCTTCTAACCTTTCAGTATCCTCATATATCTCGCCCAAACTCCTTGCTCGTGGTGTGGCTCTTTCATTTAAGAAAGATGGTGGCGAGTCTTCAGTGACTGGTACTGGTGAAGCTGGTGGAGTCACCGGCTCTTGTTGGACTTCTCCAACTTGCTCTTCTGCTCTTTGTTCTTCTAACTGTGGGATGTAGGTGAAGTCACCGTTGGAGCTGAAATCCCAAACTCCTTCTTCGTCGAACTCCACGTCTCGACTTATCACTGTTTTCTTGGTATTTGGATTATATAACTTATAGCCTTTGGAGTTAGAGTCGTACCCGATAAAGATGAATGCTTCACTTTTGTCATCGAGCTTCTTCCTTCTCTCATCTGGTACATGCACGTAGGCTTTGCTCCCAAATACCTTTAGGTGAGAAATTCCTGGCTTTCTCCCGCTCCAGGATTCTTGTGGAGTCATTCCCCACACGCTCCTTGTCGGCGATCGGTTGGATAGATACACCGCGCACGCCACTGCTTCTGCCCAGAACTCTTTAGGCAAATTCTTCGTCTTTAGCATGCTCCTCGCCATCTCCATGATTGTTCTGTTCTTTCTTTCTGCCACTCCATTTTGTTGGGGGGATCTCGGAACTGTCAGGGGCCGCCGAATTCCATTTGCTTCGCAAAATTCTAGAAACTCCCTTGACGTGAATTCTCCGCCTCGATCGGACCTCATGGCCTTGATTTGTCGTCCGCTCTCCTTCTCGACGGCAGCTTTGAATTTCTTGAATGCATCAAATACTTCTGACTTCTGCTTCAAGAAATATACCCACGTTTTTCTAGAAAAATCATCAATGAATAGCAGAAAATAATTATTTTTATCGAGGGAGCTTGGATTTATTGGCCCACACACGTCAGCGTGAATCAACTCCAGTGGCTTTTGAGCTCTTGAGCTTGACTCCTTTGGGAATGACTTTCTGAACTGCTTCCCGAGTAGACAACCTTCGCAGAGTTGATCGGGATGCTTGATGGATGGTAAACCTCTCACCATCTCCTTCTTTGACAGCAACTCCAAACCGCCAAAATTTAAGTGCCCAAACCGAAGATGCCACAACCAAGACTTATCTTGGTAACACGCTTTCAGGCATTTTGCCATGTCATTTCGAATATTCAATAAGAACATTCTATTTTTAGACATTGGCACCTTGGCAATAAGATTATTTTTGCCATTTCTTATTGAAAGGTTATAATCTCTCATGTGAATATCATAACCTTTCTCCAAGAGTTGTCCCAAACTCAAGATATTATTTTTCATATTGGGCACGTAATAAACATTGGAAATAAATTCATGATTTCCATTCTTCAAGCGAATTAAAATTTTCCCTTTTTCTTTAACTGGAATTTTAGATTCATCACCAAAGGAGACGTTGCCACTTACTGACTCATCGAGCTCCACGAACATGCTTCTCTTCCCGCACATGTGGTTGCTTGCACCGGTGTCGAGGTACCACGTGTCATCTCTTCCAGCTTCTCCTTTATATGCCAGAAGCACACTACCATTTGCTTCGCTCGTGTTCTCGGCATAATTGGCCTTTTCCTCAATCCTTACTTTTTCACTTCTGCACTCGGAAGCATAGTGCCCAAATTTATGGCAATTATAACACTTTATTGAGGATTTATCGTACCTCGACTGCGGGTTGCTCCTCCCCCGACCACTTGTAAACTCATTTCTTTCACCACTGTTGACGAAGCCTCCTCGTCCTCGTCCACGTCCACGTCCACGGCCTCTGCCTCGATCTTGTCCTTGACCACGTCCTCTCCCGGACTGTCCATAGCCATTGCTCGAGCCTTCTTCTTTTTCTTTCGGGCTTACTTGCAACTTTAAAAGTTGCTCTGAAATTTCTTGCTTCTTCTTTTGCTTCTCTTCATATGCTTGCAACGACCCCAACAAGAGATCCATTGTCATCTCCTCCAAATTTTTAGTTTCTTCGATCGTCACCACAATGTGCTCAAACTTTGGGGTTAGTGAGCGCAATATTTTCTCCATAATTCTAACATCCTCCAATTTTTCACCATTTCTTTTCATTTGATTAGACACCGCCAAGACTCTTGAAAAATAATCCGAAATCGATTCGGACTCTTTCATATGTAAAGACTCAAACTCTCCTCTTAAAGTTTGAAGTCGTACCTTTTTTACTTGCTCCGCTCCTTTGCACGCGTTCTGGAGCTTCTCCCACGCTTCTTTGGCGGTACTTGCATTCGAGATTTTCTCGAAATCATCGTCCCCTAGCGCTTGATAAATGAGACAGAGAGCCTTCTTGTCTCTCTTTCTCGCGTCTCGCAATCTATCCTTTTGTTGTTGGGATAGTGCGGCCTCGTCCTGCGGCTCCTCGTAGCCGTTCTCCACGATCTCCCAAACGTCGTGGGCTCCCAATAGCGCCTTCATCTTGATGCTCCAATTGTCGAAGTTGCTCTTGTTGAGCATGGGGATTTGAAACGATTGTAAATTCGCCATACCACAAGTAGAATCTTGTGGCTCTGATACCACTTTGTTGGAATATAAGAAAATATGTATAGGATTTTATTTTGGAGAATGAATAATTTATAGTGGAGAAACTAATTTGTATAAATGTGTATGTGTGTGGACGTGTAAATTGATAAGAGAATAGGAGTTTGATTTCTTAAACTTCTTTTTTTTCTTCACCATCCCAACAATACAAATGCACACATATATATAGTGGCATAGGTCGGTGATATAGCTCACCATTTTAGACTAGTTAATTAATTTTAGCTACTAGAATAGTCTAGGACTACTCATTTGCTAGAATAGTCTAGATAATTAATTAAATATCTTAGGTTCTAGATTTTTCTACTTATTTCCTATATTCTAGATATTTCTTTACAAAATATTTTACTTACAAATCAAGTTTATATTTCAACATACTTGTGGTAATGCTTTCATTTAAATTTCACATATCAGGTTAATGGTGTTTTATGTCCCGAATTCAGTGTTCTCATAAAATATCTCAAACTTTCAGCGATTTCTTATAAAATATCCCACTATACAAAATTTAGTGACCGGGATATGACTCATCTCGCCGGAGAAATCTTGAATTATCAACTATTCAACTTAGTGATGTAGGATTCACAACTCGACTGCCATCATCAGTTTCAAAAGAGTGTCATCTTTCTGTCGCCGAAATTTGTGTTGTGGTAGGGTTGTGCATTCAATTTTCTTTTTGCAAGGATTTCATAATTGGACGCTGAATCCATTTCATATGAGACTTTTGTTAAAACCAAACCAAATTTGTATTTGATTTAAAAAAAAACAAAAAACAAACCGAACCGAATTAATTGAATTACCATAAACTTTTAGAATTAAAACCAAATAACTTGAAAATTTTGAGAAAAAAAATGTATATATATATATATATTATAAATATAACTCAGTTTCGATTTTGTCCGATTTATAGAAAATAAATCATTTTTTTTAAGAAAGTAAAACTGAACCAAACCAATAAATCAAAAAATCTGAACCATATTTTAATGTTTTATGATTTGGACCGATTTGTTCGAATATTTTGCTCCCCTTGTGTAGCATGATGTTCTATCGAAAGGGCTGAAAGTTTGGGGTCTTTCAAGAGAAAATGAAAATTCAAGACATTTAAACGCTGAATATTCCAAACCTAACACACTATTAACCTTATATCATCGGTTGTGTACTTGTGTTCAGATTTGCAATTTCAATTTTCGATGCTTCAATTTAATTTTATACTCCATTAGTTATATAAGTATTTATTTTTTATCATTTAAACTCAAAGTTAGGGTGAATAATATTTTTAATTTCATAAAAAATATTATTAAAATGATAAATATAACAGGATATAATAATCGGAGGCAGCGACACGACTGCAGCTACTTTAGTGTGGGCGCTAACGGCGTTGATGAAGAAGCCTTCGTTGATGAAGAAAGTGCAAGCGGAGATAAGGCAGTTGGCCGGAAAGAAAGAGATGATCGACGAAGAAGACATAGAGAAACTGCCATATTTGAGGGTAGTTGTGAAGGAAACTATGAGATTGTTTCCACCTGCTCCACTTTTACTCCCAAGAGAGACTACCAAGAAATGCAGTATAAATGGCTATGAGATTGAAGGTGGAAGTATGGTGTATATCAATGCTTGGGCTATTGCAAGAGACCCCGCCACGTGGGAAAATGCAGATGAGTTCTTGCCGGAGAGATTCTTGGCGGCTGATCACCTCGACGTGAGAGGTCAGAATCCGGAGGTGATTCCGTTTGGATTCGGCCGGAGAGGCTGCCCCGGGATTGGGATCGCCATGTCTGAAATCGAACTTGCATTGGCAAATGTTTTGGGCAAATTTGAATGGGAATTGCCTCTTGGAATGAAGGAAGAAGACATTGATTTCGATTACATTTCTGGACTTGTAATGCATAAGAAGAATGCCCTTCGCCTTGTGCCTAAACTCTTGTTTGCTTAGATTTTAGCTAGCGTGTTTAAACAACTTGTCCTAATATTGGCCCTGAATAAATAATTTAATGAATGAAACAATGGAGATTTAATTAATTAAAAGGTCCCTTATGTCCTATTATTAGAGCTGTAAATGAACAAATAGAGCTACTCGCAATTATTCGAGATTCGATTAGGAAAAAGCTCGTTCGAAACTCGATTCGTTAGTAAACGAGCCGAGCTCAAGCCTGATTTCGAGCCCGATAGTTTTGTCGAGCCAAGTTCGAGCCTGACAGCACTCGGCTCACTAAGCTCGCGAGCATGTTCGAATTCGATTGTTCGTGAACATGTTTGCGAGCCTGTTCACGAACCTTCAATCGAGCATTCAATAGAGCTAGTACACGAACCTTAAACGAGACGAACTCGAGCTCGAGTAACATATTAATTAATAAGTATTTTCTAAATTTTTAACGAATTCGAATTCTTCATTATCGAGTACACGAGCCATGCTCGAGCTTGGTAAGTGGATCACGAGCCGAGCTCGAACAGCTAGATAAAAGCTCGAATCGAGCTCGAACCGAGCTCAAACACCCGAATATTTACACAAGCTGAGCTCGAATCCGCTAGTATTCGACTAGGCCAGACTCATTTACAACCCTACCTACTATCATGCCAGACAAATTTATTGATGGCCTTAATTTGGAACTTTTCGATAACATATAAATAGTTGGATTACCAACTCGAATTTACACTAGGCAAGCAAGTCTCGCCTCTCAAGTAAACTTAAATATTATAAACTTTTTCATGCCATACAAACTTAAATTATGGCTGATATTATTGAAAATCCTAATGATCGATGATCGAGTATTCAAGTTGAAGATGGATTCGTATTTTAATAAATTAATTATCATAGTATTCATAATTCTCATATTCTAATAATTGTTAATTTATAACATTTACAAGATATTTATAAAAGAATTTTCTAAAAAATATTATTTTATTAATTTATTAAAATTAATTATTTTTGGAATTGACCCAAGTTGGGCCATAAGAAATCCACTCAACGGTAAATAGCGCAATACTTCTTCGTGAATCTCGACTATGTGAATATTGAACATCATAGCCAACGAATAGGAATGAAACTTTATAAAGTTTACCCATATATATTTTTACGTATTATTCGGTTTTGAAAACGAAAACCGTTCAAACAGGTAGAACCAAATGACCTAATGGCTTAACCAACCATTAATTTTTTTTTTAAATAACTCACAAATTATTTATAAAATACCTAATAAATTAAGGGTTAGGTGCAGATGCACCTCTAGGGTAGAAGCCCCTAGAGCGTATACCCCTCCATAGTAGATATTGGATCAAATAGGCCTCCGAAGTCCAAAAAATTAAACAATTAAACACAAGGTCTAAACGGCTGTTTTCGCCCATTAGTTTTAATTTTTTTTTTGAAAATGGACTGTCTGTTTCCGTTGGGGGGCTCGGGCCACCCGTTGGGATTCCGACCACCAAAAAAGCGCCGGAGGCACCCGGGGAACAAAAATCTTCAGAATTTCTTGGTGATTTTTCTCTGGGAAACACAGTTAACAACTCTCCTACAGCGGCGGTTACTTGCAGATGAGGGTTAGAATATAAGAACAGAATTTAACCAGAAAATTCGAACAACAATCAACTACAAATTTACAACAATGATTCAGAGATATGGATTTTTCACAAATAATCTGATAATCGATTAATGTCGAACCTTTTAATTAAAAAAAAGGGTTAAAGTACATATTCACCCCTAAAGTCGACACCCCTAGAGCATTGGGCTCCCCATACTCGGTCGTGGCGCATTGACCTCCCTGAACTCTCGGAAAAAGGGTGCAAATAAACCCCTCCGTTAAATAACGGAGGGGTTTATTTGCACCCTTTTTCCGAGAGTTCAGGGGTGTATTTGCACCATTTTTCCGAGAGTTCAGGGAGGTCAACGCGCCACGACCGAGTCTGGGGAGCCCAATGCTCTAGGGGTGTCAACTTCAGGGGTGAATATGTACTTTAACCCAAAAAAAAATCAGTGAAAAAATTTGTAGAGGAGAACTCTATTAGGTCGTGGGAATCTAGATTAATGGTGCTGTCAATTTCTTCCCCTACTCAGACTTCAGGGGAGATTTGAACTGAATCTGGAATTTTCGAACCAATGTTTTGGAGCAGGGTTTCTTCTTCAAAAATCCGTACTCAGCGGTAGATCAGGGTTTCTTCTTAAATTTCTTCCCTTACTCAGACTTCAGGAGATTATTTTCTGTTTTTCCAGGCAAACTTTTTCGGCTATGGACGATTCTAAATCTCTTCTTCTGTTTTTGTGTGGACCGCCGGTGGATGAACTTCGGATCGAGGGGCCGGGGGGACCACGATGGGAAACCCACTGTCACACAAAAAGAAACTGGGTGAGGCAAAACCCAACGATCAGCTGGGATAGCTTTGGCGGGGGGTGGGGGGCAGAAACGCCGGTAGAATGCTCCAATTTTTGGGAAAATAAAAATAAAATTAAAACTAACGGACGAAAACGCCCGTTTAGACCTTGGGTTTAATTGTTTAATTTTTTGAAATTCGGGGGCCTATTTGATTTAATGTCTATTGAAGGGTATACGCTTTAGGGCCTCTCTACCCTAATGGATCTGCACTTTAATTAACCCATAAATTAATTTTGATGAATCTTTTTCTTCTCTTCATAGATATCTTCAATCCTTTATTAAACCTCGTACCTGTTGGGAAAAATTATTATTTAGCTCACGTGTCCATTACCGTAGAGCTTTAAATTGTTACGGCTCCAAACAAAAAATTCCACTTGTTAGGCCACCTCGCATTAATTATTTATCTCACGTGCCATTATATATTACTACAATTATAAATAAACAAATTCTTACCAATTTCCCTTGTGAAATCTACAAGACAAGACACCTCAACAATTAGATATAATAATGCAATTTATTTTAATTTTATTCTTAGCTCTTCCCATAATCCTCATCGTCTACTCCAAAACACAAAACCCTAAGCATGCCAAAAAAGAACTCCCTCCACCGGGCCCACCGCGGCTGGCAGGGCCGGCCCTGGGGGCGGGCGGGCTTGGGCGACGGCCCAGGGCCCCAAAAATCTGAGGGCCCAAATTTTTTTATTATATTTCAATAGTTATTATAGGCCCATAATTAAATAAAAATATTAAGCTTGTTAATTGGGCCCAAAATCTGTTATCGGTAAATACCAAATC
Organism: Salvia miltiorrhiza; assembly: GCF_028751815.1. NCBI lineage: Eukaryota > Viridiplantae > Streptophyta > Magnoliopsida > Lamiales > Lamiaceae > Salvia > Salvia miltiorrhiza. Next base: position 56,084,118 of record NC_080394.1, on the reverse strand, counting down.
GTTAGATATCTAAAATCAAACATTAAATCTCATCTGTTTCAAATTTCAGGCGTAATTCTCGGGGGAAAAAACGCTTCGTCTTTTGCTTCAAGTCGTTGCAGACGCCAATTTTATTTCATGGGGAAGGTATTAATCTCTTCAATTTCTCAATTTTTACCGTTGAATCAGAATCAGTCACATATATAGTTGTATAAATAGAATGAGGTAAATTAATTATTCTCACCAATTTACTCTTTGATTATTGTCCTTCTTGTTCTTGAGCAAAAAAATGAATTCACACTGCAATTTACAGATTGTCTTCGTTTGGGTTCGTAGCGGGGAAGATTGTTGTTGTACCCTCATTGTCTATTTGTCTTCTGGAATCTGGACTCTGGTAATTGGTAAGTTTGTTCGATTGTTCCGTTCCTTTTAAATTTTTAATGTTGATTTTCATTTTTTAATATCTTCGGCTTTGCCGCTTAAGCAAATATTAGGATATAGTCATCACGGAAAAATTCTGGTAAATTACATCATGAAAAATATTAGAATATAGTCATATAGCCGCAATAAGTTAGTTAATTGGCATTATCTAATTCAAGCCAAATTATTCTATTATTTTAATGTGAGTTTGGCAATTGGCATTAGGAATTTTTGTATTGAAAAAGAGATTTTAGATAACATAGATTTGGATGATGTTGTAGATGATTTTGTAGGTAAAAACGCTAGACGAAGTCATTTTTATAAGTAATAAAATATTTATATTTTTTAATATATTGCGCACAATAATATATTAAGGGCCCATTTTTTTAGTTTCGCCCAGGGCCCCATTTTTGCCAGGACCGGCCCTGGCGGCTGCCGTTCATCGGCAATCTGCACCAATTCGACGGCCGATCCCCGCACACGTACCTCGGCCGAAGCAGTACGGCGCCGTCATGTCCCTCCAGCTCGGATTCCGGCGGCTCGTCGTGATCTCCTCGGCAGAGGCAGTGAAAGAGATCGTGAAATCGCACGACGCCGCTTTCTCGAGCCGGCCGGCTCTCGCCGCCCTGAGGAGGCTGTCGTACGACGGCCTCGACTTTGCGTTCTCGCCCTACACGGAGACGTCGAGGGAGATGAAGAAGATCTCCACCGTGCATCTCTTTAACACGAAGCAAGTTCAGACTTTTCTTCCAATTATCAGAGATGAAGTGTTGAAGATGATGGAGAAGATAGCTAGAGATGCCTCTTTATTGAATTATGAGCTGGAGTGTAATTTCATGAGGGAAAAATCAAATTCTTCATTCCAGTATAGCTCTTATTTATAGAGCAAAGATTACATGTTGTGATTAAGTTACAAAGCGGTTACTATAGCTAACCTAAAGGCCACATCAGCAGCTAATCCTAACTAACCTGAGCTTAGTTAGTTAAAACAGAAAATATGATAGAAAATATGATAAAATCCTATTTCTAATACAACCCCCGCTGGAACTAGACTATCCTTGCTCAAAGGGTAAGTGTTCGCTATTATTTTCACCACGCCGCAAGTATACGGGTAGTTGTAATATATGGAAGCAAGGTCGTATCCCACAAGGATTAGTAGTTCAATCTAGTGATTATCCTAATTCATTTTACTCGACTATTTAGACTAAACGATTGAGTGATTGGTTTGATTATCTAACTAAATACTTAACAAGTGCAAAGACAAATAAAAATCAAATAAGCAAAGTGGATAAATAAGATGATTAAGGCGATTTAGGGACTAGGCATCGATGATTAAGAAAAAGACTTCAATTATAACTCAATACTAATCTTGACGAACCTAATTATCTAGAGTGATCTCCCAACTGGTTTTAGCCCCTCCCGGACGACTAAAACGGTAGATTACGGGTCATAGTTGCCGTCCCCGGTCAACTTCTAACCTATAACTCCCAAAAGCACACAAAGATCGACATACTCTCACCCAACTCTCAACCTCCCGGTTATCGAATTGATATGTTTCAAACACCTTATCTATTGCAATTATCCTCTCCCGATTCAAAGTGCAAATTAGAAATGCATAGAATATGGCCAACAATCCATACAAGAAATAAATCAAGGGTTTGAAAAGATAATGTGCAAATGAACAAACAAGATTTATATTGAGCATAAATAATCAATCCATTACAATAATCATCTAGCCTAATCCCCAAATCAAAGAGAAATTTAGCCTAACATGTTCAAACACAATAAATCAAAGTTAAAGGTGTACATAATGAAAGAGAGAGTAAGAAATGACAAATCCTATTTATGAGCTTCTTCTTCCTTCTCTTCTCTTCAATGGTCTTCAATGGTAGATGGGTGTGTTAAAGGAGGCTAGGGTTTTTGTGTGTGGAGTGTTGGGGAAGATGAGTGATGGAGAAGAAGAATAATGAGAGAAAAAGGGGGAAAATGGGGTTTAAGGGCTGAAAAACGCGACTCCGCTCTTTTCCCGCGGTCATGGCCCGCGCCCGTGGTGCTCAAACGTGGGCAAAACTCAGGGAACCCGCGGTCCCGCCCCGCGGCCGCGGGTGGTGACCGTGGGGGGACCCGCGGTCCCAGACCGCGGCCGCGGGTGGTGACCGCGGGACATCCCTGGACTTGAGCACTTAGCCCGCGGTCCCACCCCGCGGCCGCGGGTGGTGACCGCGGGCGATACATTCCCCACGACGCGTGACCGCGGCCGCGGCCTCTGTGCGCGGCTGACTTTGTCGGCCCCGTTCTCCCTCGTCCGAGCTCCGATTCGGGCGCCGTTCACGCTCATGGATTCCTCTCGAGACGTACTTCAATCCTATGCTCTCACAATTCTCCAATAAACTCTTGATTTGCCCTGAAAATACTCAAAAACTATACCAAGCAATCAAAACTTCATAAATACTAAATATTCGGGCACAAACAAGCATTCACAAGCAAAACATGAAGGGAAATGACAACAAAACATGTGGAATTGAGGTACGAAAACCATGTTTGTCAACCCCCCAAACTTAAAGTGTTGTTTGTCCCCAAACGACGAAGAGAAGAGAAATAAAAGTAAACAAACATGTAAGCATGAATTGGTGTCATTTCAAAGGCTTCAACAATTTTTTTTCAAATGAGTATCACAAGTAGATGTGCATTTCAAGAAATCACAAGTGTCAAAGAGTTCAACATTAGAGCCTCCAAGCTTGAATCCTCACAAAGGTGGATGTTTCAATGGTGCACTCAACTCTCAAGTGTTTAGAATGGACGTGTTTGCACTCAACTTGAAACAATGCATGCAATCTACCATAAGCTTGCCATTTATCCTAACTCTTTATACTTCAATGTGTTATAAATAAAGATCAAAAAGGGCTTTCCTTGGGTTGTAATGAGGGTTCTTTGGTAAGGTGAGTAATTTTTAGGCAAAGTGACTCATCCCACGATCAAATAATCATAATGAACAAGTCGACTTCACTATTTCTCTTATCAAACATAAACCACAATCCCTGCATTTCATCCTTAGTGATATCTATCATGGCCATGATTCAAAAGGCAAATCACTCCCCTTTATGCTCTTTTATTCACATTCATTTTCATTTCTTTTTCTTTTTGAGCTCATAGGGGACTAGTGATTTTCACTTAATCAAAGCTTGATAAGCACTTTCAATCATTTCCCAAACTTTTCTTCATCAAAGCAACCACCAACACTCTAGGTTCTACCCCTTTATTATTGGTTATTCAAAGAAAGGCTACAAGGCACAAAAGGGGTAAACTAGGATCATATGAGAATTTGGACACAATTTGAGTTAAGTGGCTAACAAAGATGGCCTTAAATCACTTCAATATTAACAACACATCTACTTTTATTTTCAAGAGAGGACTCATGGCAAGTTCTAGAGATCAACACACATGCTCAAATGATTTACACTCAAGAACAAAATGAGATTGTAAATGTATGACAATCGAAAGCTCAATTCTCACAAGCTCATTTCTTTTTCAAGTTCTTGGAGGTACAACATTTAGCTCATCATCACAAGTTCAAACTCTTCATGCAAAATCAACAAGTGATACATAACAATTTCTTTTCAAAAACACAATCATATCATAAGCCCAATAACAAACAAATCATCCTCACAAAATTTGTTACAATTATCCCAACAAAAATCAAAACATCAAAAAGTCTTTCAATTATTCAAAACATAACAAAAATAAAACATGCACAAAACACAAGATAAACGAGACAACTAATCCATCTTCCCCCTCCCCCCCAAACTTATTTCACATAAAGTGGAAATAAGGTTGGAGGAAAAGAGAAGGATAAGTTGGCTCGGACTCACAATGGTACGGGCACGACTACGGTGGCGGGAAGGGGCCATGGAAGGCATGGAAGTGGCGCATGTGCTCTTCGTAGCGGCGCCGCTCATCCTCTTGGTATTGCAAAAAGGCTTCATATTGCCTTCTTTGCTCTTCTTGGATTGCATCAAAGCGGGCCATGTTTGCGGCTTGGAAGGAGTCAAAGCGGCCCATCATCCTATCCTCAAATCCGACACCCCCTCCTGGATACGCCGGGGGTGGTTGAGGCATCTCACCACCTGGTTCATATGCTTGCTCTTCCTCCTCGCCCTCGGGGGCGTGTTGTTGTGCATGTGCGTCTTGGAGGTGAGCAATGGTGGCGGCAAAGTGGGCGGGCTGACGCATGCCTAGGTTAGCGGCCTCCCCGGGGCCCATGATGGTGGTAAGGGCCGGATTGGGCAATGGGAAGTACACATTGCCGTTGTCGCCCTTGAGGATCCACAAAAGCTGTCTCCCGGAGGCGAGAAAGTGTTGTTGCACTAGGCAACGTCGGTCGAGGAGGATGTCACGGGAGATGGGGTCTTCTTGAATAGCCACCCCAAGATGTGTCGCTATAGGGGTGATCATGCCTCCAATGCATATTTTGCCCCCTCTTATGTGAGCTTGAGATTCGAATTGGTCGGCCAAAAGACACCCAAGAGATAAGGAGATGTTGGTGAGGGCGCCTTGAATGAGTAAGAGCTCATTCGACCGACAAAAGCCCACATTCTCCCGACCAAGGAAAGTGAACCCGAAGGCCCGTTGGGTAAGGCGGATAACCGGATTGCGCAATGACGCCGCCTTTGATCGCCGGGAGTCATAGCCTGCAATCTCCTCCACGCCTCGAAAGTGACATCGTTCCCACATACGGGTGGGATTGAACTCTAACCCACCGGCGTATGCTCCTCCTTGGGGGCAACCCAAAATCTCGTCCAACTCATCAATAGTTAGCTCTCGGGGCTCATTCCCGAGTTGGAAAGAGATTCGTGATGGAGCTCCGTTGGACTTGATGAGCTGGAATGTGGAGAGGAACTCAAGAGTGAGCCCTCGGTATGCTAACCATCCTCCAGTGATTACTCGCCGCCATCCGCCTCTATCCGCCAAAGACCAAATGTCTTCGGCTATTCCCATGGCCTCGATAGTTTCCGAGCAAATATACCGGCATTGCCGGTGAGGAATGGCACAAAGTTGCTCCCAACGTTCGCGGGAGTCCGGAGTAGGAAGTCGAATCCCATAGAATTGAGGAGTGTGCCGAGTGATAGTCACCTCATCGGCACGGGAGGTACTGGCCTTCCCCTTTCCTTTGCCCTTTGTTACACGTGGTGCCATAGCAAAATGTGCCTACAAAACCAAGTGTGAGTCTTTATTTGACACAACAAACGACAACAACAAGATACTAGACAACAACTTAACTAAGCAAATTAGCCCGGGAAACGGGCGAATTCTTATTCTAAAAGCACATAAATTAATCACACTATCACAATGCATCTCACAACAACACATAGCATCAATATTAAGCCCACAATCACCAAAATCTCCCCCCCAAACTTAGACATTTATCTACACCCAACACAAGCAAATTCTTAAGCAATAATGTCAATTAAGCATAAATTCACCGATTAAATTGCAATTAAATGAAAGACCCATCATCCTAGACATGTATAGAAGCAATTAAATGCATCAATTCAACAATGTAGCACAATGTAGGAAAAATCCTAATTTTGAGCCCTAATTGCATATAAACATGTAGAATGCAAAATATCACAAAATAATCGGTAAAAATCTTCTAAATCATGCTTAGGATGTAAAAATGAAGGAATGAAAGCAAGTAAAACATACCTTGTAGTTGGATTTGGAGGTGAAAGTAGAGAGGAGAATGCAATTTTCGTGGGTGTGTGAGTAGAGAGTGAAAAGTGAGGGAAAAAAAAGGGTGAAAAAATGGTTAAAGACCCGAGTCAAAGCAGGTCAACGCGTGGCCAGGAGGCCCGCGGTCCCGCCCGCGGCCGCGGGTGGTGACCGCGGGACATCCCTGGAATGCGCGTTTCGCCCGCGGTCCCACCCCGCGGCCGCGGGTGGTGACCGCGGGCTCCCTGGGAGTCTTCACCTCTGAAAAATTCAATTTTTATGCGTTTTTCTCTCAATTTTTTTTTTTTTTTTTTTTTTAAGATAAAGGGAATTAAACTCACAAACAAAAGAAATCACACACATATAAAAATATATACATAGATGAATATATAATACCTATGTATATGTGTGTTTATTGAATTTGCAAAAATTAAAGATACCTTGTTGGGGTGCCTCCCAACTAGCGCTTAGTTTAACGTCGCGAGCTCGACGTCTTCATGATGGTGTCATGTCTTTGGTTCGGCGAGAATGATGACGGACACTTTCTCTCGTGGCTCGGCTCGAAAGTATGCCTTAATGCGTTGGCCATTCACCACAAAAGTCCGTCCATCGTTGCCCTTCAATTCAATAGCTCCATTGGGGGAGACCTTGTTGATGAGGAATGGGCCCGACCATTTGGACTTGAGCTTTCCCGGAAAGAGTGAAAGGCGGGAATTGAAGAGAAGGACCTCATCCCCGGGTGCAAATTCCCGTTTGTGGATCATCCTATCATGAAACCTCTTGGTCCTCTCTTTGTAGAGGCTTGAGCTTGCAAATGCCTCACTTCGAAATTCATCCAACTCATTGAGTTGAAAGACTCTAGCTTGGCCAGCCTTCTTGAAATCAAAATTGAGCTTCTTGACCGCCCAATATGCCCTGTGCTCTAACTCTACGGGGAGATGACATGACTTCCCGTATACAAGTTGGTATGGTGACATGCCAAGCGGTGTCTTGTACGCCGTTCGATATGCCCAAAGTGCGTCATCAAGCAAGAGAGACCAATCCTTCCGGCTCCCATTCACCGTCTTCTCAAGCACTTGTTTAATATCCCGGTTTGCCAACTCGGTTTGACCATTGGCTTGGGGATGATAAGCCGTTGTCACTCTATGCTTCACCCCGTACTTTTTGAGAAGTCCTTCCATCCACTTGTTGCAAAAGTGGGATCCTCCATCGCTTATCAAGGCCCTTGGAATTCCATGCCTTGTCAAAATATTCTTTTGAAGGAACTTGATCACCACTTTGGAGTCATTGGTTTGAGTAGGAATTGCTTCCACCCATCTTGAAACATACTCCACGGCCAACAAAATGTATTGGAAGCCGAAAGACATTGGGAATGGGCCCATAAAGTCTATGCCCCATACGTCAAAGAGCTCAACTTCAATCACATTGTTAAGGGGCATCTCGTGCTTCTTTGATATTCCTCCCATTCTTTGGCATTGATCACAACTCAAAATAAATGAGTGGCAATCCTTGAAAATAGTTGGCCAATAGAAGCCACTTTGAAGCACCTTAAAAGCGGTTCGGTTGGTGCCAAAGTGCCCTCCACTAGGAGAAGAATGACACTCCCTCATAATAGCTCCCCATTCCTCTTCGGGTACACACCGCCGGATGATGGTGTCGGCACATCGTCGATACAAGAACGGCTCATCCCATAAGAAGAATTTCACATCATGAAAGAATTTTTTTCTTTGGTAACGATTCAACTCGGGTGGTGGATGAATGCTGGATGCAAGATAGTTGACGTAGTCCGCATACCATGGGGTGTGGGTCTTGACTTGCAAGATTTGCTCATCGGGAAAATTCTCATTGATGGGCATATCGGCATTTTCCCCTTCCACGGGATTCTCAAGTCTTGAAAGGTGATCCGCCACAACATTTTCACATCCTCTCCTATCTCGGATTTCAATATTAAACTCTTGAAGGAGGAGGATCCACCTTATCAACCTCGGCTTGGCATCTTTCTTCTCAAATAAATAACGGATGGCCGCATGGTCGGTGTGAACAATAGATTTTGTGCCAATGAGGTAGGAGCGGAATTTGTCGAAGGCATACACAACCGCCAAAAGTTCCTTTTCAGTGACGGTGTAGTTTGATTGAGCCTTATCTAGAGTCCTACTAGCGTAGTAGATGACTCTAAATAGCTTGTCTTTCTTTTGCCCCAACACGGCCCCGACGGCGATGTCGCTTGCGTCACACATGAGCTCAAACGGTTGTGACCAATCCGGTGTGATCAAGATGGGAGCACTCACTAAAGCCTTTTTGAGTTTCTCAAAGGCCACCAAACAATCTTCATCAAAGTTGAACTTTGCATCTTTTTCAAGAAGGTGACATAAGGGTTTGGTGATCTTTGAGAAATTTTGGATGAATCTTCGATAAAACCCGGCATGTCCAAGGAAACTTCTCACGGCTTTCTCATTGGATGGTGGTGGAAGCTTCTCAATGGCCACTATCTTTGCTCGATCCACCTCCAATCCGGCTTTGGAGACCTTGTGTCCAAACACAATTCCATCCCTAACCATAAAATGACATTTTTCCCAATTCAATACAAGGTTAGTTTCCTCACACCTTTGCAACACAATAGATAGATTATGGAGACAATGATCAAAAGAATTGCCAAAGATAGAAAAGTCATCCATAAAAACTTCCATTACATTTTCAATTAAATCATGGAAAATGGCCATCATGCATCGTTGAAAAGTAGCGGGGGCATTGCAAAGACCAAATGGAATGCGTCTATAAGCAAAAATGCCATAAGGACAAGTGAAAGCGGTCTTTTCTTGGTCCTCCGGGGCAATCATGATTTGATTATACCCGGAGTACCCATCAAGAAAACAATAAAATTCATACCCCGCCAACCTATCAAGCATTTGGTCAATAAAAGGAAGAGGAAAGTGATCTTTTCGAGTAGCTGTGTTCAACATCCTATAGTCAATACACATCCTCCATCCATTTACTAACCTAGTTGCAATTAGCTCATTATGCTCATCTTTTATGACGGTTATCCCCCCCTTTTTAGCAACAACTTGAGTGGGACTAACCCACTCACTATCCGAAATAGCAAAAATAATTCCCGCATCTAGCAATTTGAGAACTTCTTTTCTTACTACTTCTTGCATAATAGGGTTTAACCGTCTTTGGCCTTGCCTCCTAGGTTTAAAATCATCTTCCATCAAAATTCTATGCATGCAAATGGATGGGCTAATCCCTTTTAAATCGGAAATTGACCATCCTATAGCGGACCTATACTTCCTCAAAACATTTAGCAATTGATCAAGCTCATGAGGAGGTAGGATGATACAATTACCGGATACGCCTCATCCTCACCAAGGAAGGCGTATTTCAAGTGTTCGGGGAGAGGTTTTAACTCCAAGCTGGGAGTCTTCTTCTCCACTCCTTCATCTTTCGGCTCTCCATTTCTCAAGTCCAAGAAACATGCCTCTCCTTGTGAAATTTTCTGCACAAAGTTCATTTCATTAGCCTCAATAAATAAGTTAGAAGCATTAAACTCATCATTATCAACAAAAGAGAATAGAGGGTTTAGGAGGCAAGTGTCCATTGGATTGTTGTAGATGTGGTACTCCTCCATGTTGATGCAAGACTCTATCACTTGCATCATCTTGCATTCACCAACCCTCTTTTCTTCTTCCTCCTTGTACTTGAGAGCCTTGTGGATTGAAAATGTGAAGCTCTCTTCATTCACTCTAAGGGTGAGTTCGCCCTTAGCAACATCAATGAGGGCTCTCCCCGTTGCCAAGAAGGGGCGCCCAAGAATTAAAGGTACATCTTTGTCTTCCACCATGTCCAAAACAACAAAGTCCACCGGGAAGATGAAATTGTTGACTTTCACGAGGACATCTTCTACTATCCCCTTTGGATAAGAAACGGAACGATCCGCCATTTGAAGGGCAATTGTTGTTGGCTTGATGGTGCCAATCTCTAGCTTATTGAAGATTGAGAGCGGCATCAAATTTATACTTGCTCCCAAATCACACAAAGCTTTCCCAAAGCGATCATTCCCAATATCACAAGGGATTGTGAAGCTCCCGGGGTCCTTGATCTTGGTGGGGATTTTTCTTTGGAGAACGGCACTACATTCTTCGGTTAGATTGACCGTCTCATTCTCTCTCATCTTCCTCTTGTTTGATATGACCTCCTTTAGGAACTTTGCATAGGAGGGCATTTGTTTCAAAGCTTCAATAAGTGGAATGTTGATGTGCACCTTTCGAAAAATCTCAAGAAACTTGGAGAATTCATTCTCCACATTCTTCTTTTGATGTCTTTGAGGAAAAGGGATTGGTGGGCAATAAGGTGGTGGAGCCACGTACACCTCCTTCTTCTTTCCTCTATCTCCTTGTTCCTTTGAAGGGTTGCCATCTCCAACTTCAACCACAACACCACTTCTATCTTCTTCGTCGGGCATCTTGGGCTCTTCATATGTTGTCCCACTCCTTAGAGCAATGGCCTTGCAATGCTCCTTGGGATTCACGATTGTGTTGCTTGGGAATTGCCCTTGTTGGTGTTGATTGTTTATAGACTCGGCAATTTGTCCCACTTGTATCTCAAGCATTTTCAATTGCTTGGCTTGAGCCTCTAACTTCTCATCCGTTCTTGTCATGTGAGCTTGAGTCGTGGTCATGAACTTCATCAATATTTCTTCAAGGTTGAGCTTCTTCTCTTCCTTGATCATGCCATGGCTCACCGCAAATCCGGGCGGTGGTTGCAAGAAATTGTTTGGATTGCTATAGGAGAGGTTAGGGTGGCGGTTAGGTTGGAATCCTTGAGTGTATTGCCCTTGCCCTTGGTAGCCACCTTGTTGTTGGGGCCGAAAGTTCGCATAGCCTCGGTTGTTGTTGTTGTTGATGTAGTTCACATCCTCGAAGCTAGTTTGTTCTTCAACCACGGGCTCTACCCTTGACATTGATATAGCATCAATCTTGCTATTCATGGCGTTCAATTGAGCCGTCAAAAGAGCTATCGGATCCGAGCTTGTTGTAGCCGCCACCTTCTTCAAGATGATCCTCTCCGTTGGGAATTGATGGCAATTGGTGGCCAAGTTCTCTATGATGTGAGCGGCCTCCGCGTGGCTTTTCTCCAACAATGCTCCATTGGCCGATGCATTCATGTCTCTTTGCATCTCACCACTACACCCGGTGTAGAATACACAAATGATTGTGTTTTGATCTAAACCATGGTTAGGGCACTTCCTTAGCATCTCTTTGAATCTCTCCCAAGCTTCGTAGAAGGATTCTCCATCAAATTGGTGAAATTGGACTATGTCCTTCTTCATCTTCATGGTTCTACCCGGAGGGTAGAACTTGTTGAGAAACTTTTGAGCCATGTTCTCCCATGTAGTGATAGAACCACCCTCTAAAGATTGGTACCATGTCTTGGCCATGCCCCTTAGCGAAAAGGGGAAGAGTCGAAGTCGAATGGCATCCTCCGGGACTCCATTCATCTTGATGGTGCCGCATATCTCCAAGAAGTTTCCAAGATGTCCATTCGGGTCATCTTGGGAAAGACCGGTGAATTGGTTTTGTTGTACCATATTTATGAGGGCCGGCTTGAGCTCAAAATTTGTGGCGTTGATTCTCGGGGCATTCACTCCTCCTTGTTGGACAATGGGTTGGAACATATTGCTAATAGGTGGAGGTGGAGGTGTATTTCTTAGAGCTTCTTGCTCATTGATTTTCCCTTGCATGGCTTCTAATTGCATTTGAAGTTGACGGATTAAGTCGTGATTTTCCGCCATAGCTTCCTCCAACTCTCTATCTCTTCTTGTTCTTGCTTTGTTGTGTCGACAAAAAGCTTCAACCTCAAGGTTTATAGGTATAAGAGGTGCACCCTTAGATCTTGTGTTCATACACTACCTATCAACCAACAAGAACAAGAAGTCAAAACACAATCTTAAAATAGAAAACAAAAATTAAAGCAAGTAAAATGTCTAAAGTAGTTAAGCACAATGAAGCAAAATATCACAAGCAAAGAAACTAAACTAATCCCCGGCAACGGCGCCAAAAACTTGTTCGCTATTATTTTCACCACGCCGCAAGTATACGGGTAGTTGTAATATATGGAAGCAAGGTCGTATCCCACAAGGATTAGTAGTTCAATCTAGTGATTATCCTAATTCATTTTACTCGACTATTTAGACTAAACGATTGAGTGATTGGTTTGATTATCTAACTAAATACTTAACAAGTGCAAAGACAAATAAAAATCAAATAAGCAAAGTGGATAAATAAGATGATTAAGGCGATTTAGGGACTAGGCATCGATGATTAAGAAAAAGACTTCAATTATAACTCAATACTAATCTTGACGAACCTAATTATCTAGAGTGATCTCCCAACTGGTTTTAGCCCCCTCCCGGACGACTAAAACGGTAGATTACGGGTCATAGTTGCCGTCCCCGGTCAACTTCTAACCTATAACTCCCAAAAGCACACAAAGATCGACATACTCTCACCCAACTCTCAACCTCCCGGTTATCGAATTGATATGTTTCAAACACCTTATCTATTGCAATTATCCTCTCCCGATTCAAAGTGCAAATTAGAAATGCATAGAATATGGCCAACAATCCATACAAGAAATAAATCAAGGGTTTGAAAAGATAATGTGCAAATGAACAAACAAGATTTATATTGAGCATAAATAATCAATCCATTACAATAATCATCTAGCCTAATCCCCAAATCAAAGAGAAATTTAGCCTAACATGTTCAAACACAATAAATCAAAGTTAAAGGTGTACATAATGAAAGAGAGAGTAAGAAATGACAAATCCTATTTATGAGCTTCTTCTTCCTTCTCTTCTCTTCAATGGTCTTCAATGGTAGATGGGTGTGTTAAAGGAGGCTAGGGTTTTTGTGTGTGGAGTGTTGGGGAAGATGAGTGATGGAGAAGAAGAATAATGAGAGAAAAAGGGGGAAAATGGGGTTTAAGGGCTGAAAAACGCGACTCCGCTCTTTTCCCGCGGTCATGGCCCGCGCCCGTGGTGCTCAAACGTGGGCAAAACTCAGGGAACCCGCGGTCCCGCCCCGCGGCCGCGGGTGGTGACCGTGGGGGGACCCGCGGTCCCAGACCGCGGCCGCGGGTGGTGACCGCGGGACATCCCTGGACTTGAGCACTTAGCCCGCGGTCCCACCCCGCGGCCGCGGGTGGTGACCGCGGGCGATACATTCCCCACGACGCGTGACCGCGGCCGCGGCCTCTGTGCGCGGCTGACTTTGTCGGCCCCGTTCTCCCTCGTCCGAGCTCCGATTCGGGCGCCGTTCACGCTCATGGATTCCTCTCGAGACGTACTTCAATCCTATGCTCTCACAATTCTCCAATCAACTCTTGATTTGCCCTGAAAATACTCAAAAACTATACCAAGCAATCAAAACTTCATAAATACTAAATATTCGGGCACAAACAAGCATTCACAAGCAAAACATGAAGGGAAATGACAACAAAACATGTGGAATTGAGGTACGAAAACCATGTTTGTCAGTAAGTGACTGCAGATGTTGCGAAAATGAACAGCTGAAACAGGCTTGGTTAGGATATCTGCAAGCTGATCCTCTGCTCCAACATGACGAACTTCAAGTTCTTGTTTAAGAACTTTATCACGCACAAAATGCGCATCGATCTCGATGTGTTTAGTGCGAGCATGAAGTACAGGGTTAGATGCCATAGAAGTGGCACTGCGGTTATCACACCAAATGATTGGAGGTTGAGAAAGAGTATAACCAATCTCAGCAAGAAGTGATTTAATCCAAACAAGCTCCATTGAAGTATCAGCCAATGATCTATACTCAGCCTCTGTGGAACTTCTAGAGACCACGCTTTGTTTCTTGGAGCTCCAAGATAACAAGTTAGATCCCAGAAACACAAAGTACCCTCCAGTTGATTTCCGATCATCAATCGAACCAGCCCAATCAGCATCCGAGTAGGCACACAGTTGAAGATAAGGAGAAGAAGTGAACTTGAGGGAGTGGTGAAGTGTACCCTTTAGATAGCGCAAGAGCCTCTTGCAGGCTTTCCATTGGAGGTCGGTGGGAGCCTGCAAAAACTGGCTTAACTTGTTCACCATAAACGAGATATCAGGCCGAGTAATGGTTAAGTATTGCAAAGCCCCAATGGTGCTGCGGTAGAGCGTGGGATAAGCAAACAATTCACTATCATTTTGGTGGAGCTTTGTACCAGTATCATAGGGAGAAAGTTGCGGCTTGCTATCCATGAGATTTGTCTTGACAAGAAGATCACGAATGTACTTGGCCTGTGATAGATAAAAAACACCATCTTTCTTTATCACCTCAATGCCAGGAAGAAATTCACACTGCCAAGTGTCTTAAGTGCAAATTCATGAGATAAGGTTGTGATAAAACTCTTGACAAGATCACTGTCATCACCCGTGATAAGAATATCGTCCACATACACAAGTACAAGAAGTAACTTGCCTGCTTTCCGTAAGTAGAAAAAGGAGTGATCTGACGTAGAGTATTGAAAACCAAACCTTAGTAGATGATTTTTCAGCCTTTCATACCAGGCCCTTGGTGCTTGTTTGAGACCATATAGAGATTTCTTTAACTTGCAGATCCAATCAGGATGTGTGACATCTTCGAATCCAGGAGGTTGCTTCATGTAAACCGGCCTGTCTAAAAAACCATTTAGAAAGGCATTATTTATGTCAATATGTTGCACATCCCACTGAAATGCCGCAGCCAAAGAAAATAAGAGCCTTACGGACACAGGCTTTACAACCGGGCTAAAAGTTTCCAAGAAATCCAAACCTGCAAGTTGTTGAAAACCTTTGGCTACAAGCCGAGCTTTTAGCTTGTCAAGAGTATCATCAGCATGAAGTTTTACCCGATATACCCATTTACAATCAATCGGATTCACATCAGCAGATGGTGGGATGATATCCCAAGTATCCTTGAGTTTAATAGCCTCTATTTCAGCAGCCATGGCTTTGTACCACAGAGGGTTAGCAAGAGCTTCAGAGTCAGAGATAGGTTCAGTGAACTTTGTAGAAGATGGTGTGTGTGAGTCACTGGAGCCCGAGCAAGATGAATATGTGGAAGAAAAAATCTCTGTAGGAGATAAACTAGAGGTTGCGAGATAGATTTTTGGTTTGAATATACCACATTTTGAGCGTGTGGCCATTTTGTGAGTATTTTGAACTGGTGGAGGAGATGGAGATGGAGTGGGAACTGGAGAGTGATGAATAGATGATTGGGAAGATGATTGGGAATGTATGTGAGGTGAGTGAGTAGAAGAAGAAGTACTGGACTGGTTTTGTGGTGAGTTTGGAATAAGAGGTGAATTTGGATCTTGAGTAGATGATTGGGCAGAGGAAGAGGAAGATGAGCTGGATGAGTGTTGACTTATTGGTAATGGAGCAGGTAGAGGTACAGAGGGATAAGTATATGATGGAGTGGGTAAAGAGGTGGAGGTATCAGTGAGAGTATCATTGGACTGAAAGCAGGAAGCATAAGGAAACTCTGATTCATTGAACAGTACAGATTGAGCAATATATATACGACCTGAAGGATGAAGACATCTATACCCTTTATGCATAGGACTATAGCCTAAGAAAAGACATTTTGATGACCTAAATTGAAGTTTGGAGGTGTTGTAGGGCCTGAGGTAGGGAAAACAGCTACACCCAAATACTTTGAG
Organism: Salvia miltiorrhiza; assembly: GCF_028751815.1. Lineage (NCBI taxonomy): Eukaryota > Viridiplantae > Streptophyta > Magnoliopsida > Lamiales > Lamiaceae > Salvia > Salvia miltiorrhiza. The sequence goes on along the minus strand of NC_080394.1, from coordinate 56,068,305 downwards.
CATAGTGTAATCTGGATTATGATGAAATAGAGACTTATAGGGAGTGGAGTTATTTAGAGAGGGTGTAGGTAGTCTGTTTATTAAGTATACAGCTGTGGTGAATGCATCCCACCAAAACTTATGTGGAAGTGATGCTTTAGCTAAGAGAGTTAGTCCAAGTTCTGCTATGTGCCTATGTTTTCTTTCTGCCCGCCCATTTTGTGGATGTGTATGTGGGCAAGGATGCCTAAAAACAATGCCTAGATTATCAAGGTAAGGTTTAAGAGGTCGATACTCGCCCCCCCAGTCAGATTGCACAGCTTTAATTTTTGTGTTAAACTGCCTTTCAACAAACAAGTGAAATTTTTGAAAAATAGAGAAGACCTCAGACTTTTGTGTTAAAGGAAAAATCCATGTAAACCTTGTATAGTCATCTAAAAAATGGACATAATACTTGTATCCATCAATTGAAAGAGTTGAACTCGGGCCCCAAACATCTGAATGGATCAATTGAAAAGGTGCTGTGGTTTTTATTGCTACTGATGGAAAACTAGTGGCATGAATTTTGCCTAGTGCACATGCATCACAAAAACTAGATAGAGAAGATTTTACAGTCATGTTGAGAGCCTTAAGAGCAGTACTAAGTACACTATTACAGGGGTGACCTAATCTAGCATGCCATAGGCTTACATCAGAGGTTTGTTGAGCTATGAGGCAGTTGGAGTGGACTGAAGATTTGATTGGGAGAGAGAGCTTTGTAAAGTCCAAATGATAGAGTCCTTGCTTAAGCCTGCCTTCCAGTAGTGTTTGGTGAGTGATATTGTCCTTAACAAAACAAGAATCAGAGTGAAATTCAAGATAAACTTGATTATCAGAAGTAAACTGAGAGATGCTAAGAAGACTTTTTGTAATGTGTGGAACAAACAGGATGTTATTAAGAGACAGAGTTTTTGAAGAGATAGTGCAGGGTAAGAGAGTAGAACCAACATGTGTGATAGGAAGTTTAGATCCATTACCTACTGTGATGGTTTCAGATCCATGATAAGGAGTTTGGCTTTGAAGATTACTCAGATCAGGAGTAACATGAGCAGAGGCTCCTGAATCCAAGTACCATTCAGCAGTTGATTGTGGAGTGGCTGAAGCTATAGTGAAAGCAGAGGGAGAAGTTTGAGTGGATTGAGATCTAGCAACCTGAGAAGAGTTAGTTTGCTGCAAGAAGTTGTTAGAAGCAGATTCAATAGAGGCAGTATGAACTTGAGTTTGAGGATTTGAAGGTGGAGTGGACTCAGGTCCAGTGAAGCTCACATCGAACCGTTTGTAGCATTTGTATGCTACATGATTAGTTTTGCCACAGAGTTGGCAAATCAGTTTATTGTTGGATGAAAACCTACCTCCTCCCCTTCCACGGTTGCTAGAACTTCTGCCAGAACGTCCACCACGATTACCAAAATTCTGCTGATACACCACATTTGCCTGTGGTTGAAGAGTGTGATTTACAGTAGCAGTGAGAGCTGATGCCTGATTTTGTAACCGTAGCTCATGAGTTTGAAGTGCAAATTGCACTTCATGAATAGTAAGTTCATCAGCACGAGAAGAGAGAAAAACGCTGATGCTTTGCAAATTCCGATCCTAATCCTTGAAGAATATAAGAGATAAGATCAGATTCAGATATAGGTTGACCTATATTGAACAATTGATCCGAGATTTCTCGGAATTTTAGAATGTATTCATCAACAGTAGCAGCTCCTTTCTTTAGAATTTGCAGCTGACTTCGTAGTTGCATTGCACGAGCCTTGGACTGTGAATGAAACACAGTCTCAAAAGCGCACCAGATTTGAGCCGCAGTAGTGCAGCGACCAATGTAGGCCATCATTTGCGGAGTGATGGAGGAGAGTAACCAGCTAAACATGAACTGATCTCGCCGCAACCAAGCGATGTAGCCTGGATTTGAATTTGGAGTGCGATTTGCATCTGTGGATGGGGATTCCAGAAATTGAGGAGGAGGATTGTTTTGAAGCAGTAGATCTTCAAAACCATAGGCTCGAGCAGTAGCAAGCACTTGAAATTTCCAGAAACTATAATTGTTGCGATCCAATTTTAGAGCAATTGGATGCATTTGGGGAAGATTTGAGCTGTTTGGAGTGGAGGAAGACATGACTGGAATGAAGAGAAACCGTCGTGAGAGAGAGAGAAGAGCGGAAGCAAGAGTTTTGTGGATCGAGAGAAAAAATTTAGAGGCTCGATACCATATTGAATTATGAGCTGGAGTGTAATTTCATGAGGGAAAAATCAAATTCTTCACTCCAGTATAGCTCTTATTTATAGAGCAAAGATTACATGTTGTGATTAAGTTACAAAGCGGTTACTATAGCTAACCTAAAGGCCACATCAGCAGCTAATCCTAACTAACCTGAGCTTAGTTAGTTAAAACAGAAAATATGATAGAAAATATGATAAAATCCTATTTCTAATAGTCATCCGCCGCCATCGATTTGAGTGAGACAATAATGTCGTTTGCTGCTAACACCGTCGCTAGAGTTGTACTCCCTCCGTCCCATTATTCATGGCTCGTATTCCTTTTTGGGCCGTCCCAAGCTACTTGGCTCGTTTCCTTTTTGGGACATAATTAAGGAACTATTAACAACTTAATTAAGGCAACTATATAAGGCAAAATTAGAAACCCTAAATCTACCCAACCCCCCTCCCGCCGCTCTCTGCTCTCTCTCTCTCATATGCGCCGCCTCCACCATCCTCCACCACCCTCAAGCCTCTCGCCTCCTCCACCGTCTCCACCACCCTCCTGCGCCCTCCATCATCCTCGGACCTCTCGCCTCCGCCGCCTCCACCATTCTCCTGTGCGCTCCACCGCCTCCACCATCCTCCTGCGCGCCTCCACCACCCTCAACCCTCCCGTCTCCTGCGCCGCTACCACCATCCTCCTGCGCGCTCCACCGCCTCCACCACCCTCAGGCCTCTCGACTCCTGCGCCGCCTCCACCGCCTCCACCACCCTCCTGCCTCGTGCCTCGAACACCCTCCACCGCCTCGCGTCTCCACCACCCTCCCACGCCGCCTCCACTGCAAAACCCTAAGATTTCTTTTTGTAGAGGTTCCACCGCCTCCACCCTCCACTACCTCTATCCAAACAGATTTCTGATTTTGGTTGTTTTGATTTTGAAATTTTAATTTTTGATTTTTGTTGATTTTGAAGTTTTGAGTGTTGATTTTTGCTGCTGTTGTTGTTGGCTCTGTTGCTGTTAATCGGAGCATTTTTTGGGGAAAATGGTGTTGTTGGCTCTGTTGCAGATTTTGGGGGAAAATGGTGGTGTTGTAGATGGTGGTTGTAACCTCGCCGGTGTTAAGAGTGGCGGCGCCGGCACCGGATTTTGGGGGGGAAATGGCGGTATTGTAGATACTGTGTACTTGATTAACAACTACTAAAATCAATTTAAGATAACACTAATTATATGACTCACACCTTATTTCCCTTAATTTTTGTCTCCTAAATACCCGTGCCGAAAAGTTTTGAGCCATGATTAACGGGACGGAGGGAGTATTAGGGAAGAGCTATGGAAATTTCTTCCACCTTCTTCACGATGCAGAGGCTGTTCTTGGGGATTTATTCATGGAGATTTCTTGCCTTGGCTTCGATGGATTGATAATCTCTCTGGTATGGCGGCGAAGCTGGATAAGATTTTTCAAGACATGGATGCTTTCTGTGAAGAAGTGATTGAAGAGCACATGAAGCCGAATAGGCCGAAATCTATGGAAGGAGACATCATCGATGTTATGCTAAGGATGAAAAGAGATGGATCGGCTTCGTTTGATATCACACTTGATCACATCAAAGCACTACTTGTGGTAACGTTTCCATTAATATTTAAGTATGGGAGATATGTATATATATATATATATATAAATATATATATTGGTAAGAGTTATAAGTAAAAATAAGTAAAAACATACTCCCTTCATTCTCCATATTCATACATACCTTCTTCCAGCAAGAGTTTTAAGAAAAAGTTGTTTAAAGTATATTGATAGTGGAGAAAATTAATGTCACACATTAAGAGTACTGTTGAGTAGATTGTGGATAAATAAGTGTAAGTTATAAGGATAAAATTGTACTCCATCCGTCCCACGAATCTTGATACATTTGTTTTCGGCACAGGAATTAAGGAATTGTAGATTAGTGTTTTAAGTGTGTAGGTAATAAAGTAGAAAAGTGATAAAGTAGAAGTGCGCGGGTATTAAAGTAGAATTAAAAGTCATAATTAAGTATAATTAAGAACCCTTATTTTTTAGTTAATTGTTACTATATTTAGAAATGCATCAAGCTTCGTGGAACGGCCCAAAAAGAAATATGCATCAAGATTCGTTGGACGGAGGAAGTATAAATTAGTATTTGAAAATAGGATGTGCATAAATTTGAGAGACGTACCAAAAAGAAAAGTATGCATAAATATGAGAGACAGAAGGGGTATAAAAAGTATTCAGTCTCTTATTATTTTATGCTTTAGCGTGTAGGTGTGCATTAGGTCAAAATGAGTATCTTTTATTATTAGTTCTATTTAAATGTTGAGTTAATTATTACTACCAATATTAAAGGATTTAAATTAAAATCATTATTCACTAGGGTTTCAATACAAATGTAGATAAAATTGTACAAAAACACAAGCACATACACTAGGGTTTTGAGCATGCCTTGCAGGGTATAATAATCGGAGGCAGCGATGGGACTGCAACTGCTTTAGAGTGGGCGCTAACGGCGTTGATGAAGAAGCCTTCGTCGATGAAGAAAGTGCAAGCGGAGATAAGGCAGTTGGCCGGAAAGAAAGAGATGATCGATGAAGAAGACATAGAGAAACTCCCATATTTGAGGGCAGTTGTGAAGGAGACTTTGAGATTGTTTCCACCTGGTCCACTTTTACTCCCAAGAGAGACTATCAAGAAATGTAGTATAAATGGTTATGTGATTGAAGGTGGAACAATGGTGTATATCAATGCTTGGGCTATTGCAAGAGACCCCACCACGTGGGAAAATGCAGATGAGTTCTTGCCGGAGAGATTCTTGGCGGCTGAGATCGACGTGAGGGGTCAGAATCCGAAGGTGATTCCGTTTGGATTTGGCCGGAGAGGGTGTCCTGGGATTGGAATGGGTATGTCTGCAATCGAACTTGCATTGGCAAATGTTTTGCACAAATTTGAATGGGAATTGCCTCATGGAATGAAGGAGGAAGACATTGATTTCGATTCCGAGCCTGGATTTGGATTGCATAAGAAGAATGCTCTTCGCCTTGTTGCCAAAGTTGTGATGTAAAAAATAAAAGAATTTTAATTACCATATTTATGGTATTCCGACTATATATATATATATATATATATATATATATATATAGGGATGGGCTAGGGTGAAAACACCCCTTAGTGTATAAAATAGGAATAAATCCTAACCATTGATCTATTATATTGGACGGTCTAGATTAGAATTTTATTAATTCGTCGGTTCAAATTCACTACACTACTGAATCATGCATAGTTTTCGATTGAGGCTATTTTAGGCAAAAATAAAAATAAAAATCGGCTAGTGATCTGCACCAACCTTCATCCTAAAATAGTGCCCAATTAAATATTGATATGATTGCAATCACGTTGGAGATTAAATAACATATTAAAATATTTTGTGCAATCAATGTAAATCAATTACACTGTGAGTTGCTTCCCTTGCTTTTTTTTTTCGATTTTCACTGCGGATTCAATCAGACAAGTTTAATCGGAAAAAATACAAGCAGCCGAGGTTTATATTCTGTGTTAATGGCGAAGACCTAATCTAATCCCCCCGGTGAGTGCGACGAGGCTTCGTCCGATTCTTTGTTTTAAATGAATTTAAAAAATTTATTTTCCGGTGTGTTATTTAATCATCGATTCATTAAATTTTTTAAATGAATTAAAAAGTTTAATTGCATGAATTATTTTAGCAATTTCTAAATTGGATTAAAATAATTTTAATCCGATTCAAGAATTGCTAAAATAATTTTTGATTCGTGTTGTATCAACACGTAATGCATGCAATTTAATTTTCAATTCGTGCTGTATCAAAACATAATTCATAACTAATATGACTACGATATTCACACATGTAATGAATCACACAATTGATTGCATGAATTATTTTAGCAATTCATGAACCAGATTAAAATAATCTTCGATTCGTGCTGTATCAACATGTAAGGCATGCAATTTAATATTCAATTCGTGTTGTATCAAAACGTAATTCATACAATTTAATTTTTGATATGTTATGTAACAACACGTAATTCATGCAATTTAATTTTTGATTTGTTCAATGTAATTTTCGATTTGTTCAATTTTCGATCTGCTCTGTGTTCTGCATATATGAAAAAGTGAAATCCAAATTTATATAAGGTATGAAGATTTGATTTGATATGGCAATAATGCGATTAATTAAATAAGATATGGTAACTAATAATGAATAATTAAAATGACATCCCTATCCTCTCAGCATCTAAACGTGTAAATATAGGCTATCAATTGGGATTAAATCTGGCCATAGGATCTAGACAAATCAATGGGTGAGATCGGTTCCTATTTTATACAAAAAAAAACTGTTTTTATTTTAGCCCACCTCTATATATATATATATATATAGTACTCCCTCCGTCTCATTAAATTAGTCTCTAATTATTTTATTTTGGGATGCCCCAAAAACATAATCCACTTTTCTAATTAATATATAGTACTATATAAAAATATTGTTTTTCACTAAATTAACCTTATTTAATGTTTCACTTAAATATGAAAATATTACGTGTTATTGCAAAAATATATCGTATAATACGTGTTAACTATTCACATATATCGTTTTTGGGTAGGAATGTCAATCAGGTCAACCCGATCGAATTCGGGTTAGGTTTATTGGGTTGTCGGGCAATTCAATTACGATTCATTCGAGTTGCAATTTTTTCGTACTAGAAAATCTCAACACTAATTAACAAAAAATTTCTAGGTTTCATGCTAACCAGTCTGGTCAGTCGGGCATGAAAATTTATAAAATGAAATTAATATGTTTATCTTTATAATTATATAATTGTAACATCTACTTACGTGATAATTAATCGGTAACTCTTAGATAAATAAGAATATCCATATTTTTATTAAATAATTATCAATTTCTAATTACATGTATAAGTTTAAAATAAAAACATTGCGAATCAAATTATGAGTAAAACTTTCGAATATGAAATCAAAATATATCTCACAAACATATGAAAAGATCTTGTAGTTGCTAACTTTGAAAAATTTAGCAACGAAGTTTGAAAACCAATTAATAAGTCATGCCAGCTCATTCATTTTCAAGTGAAGTCATGCCAACTCACTCATTTTAAGGTCAGCCTTTATTGGGCTCAAACTATCCGAGCTGTGATATAAATTTTCAGCCTTAACCTGACCTAATTGTCGGTTTATTCGAGCCAGATTGACATCCCTACCTACCTACCTACCTACCTACAGGGTGTAATAATAATCGGAGGCAGCGATGGGACTTCTGCTGCTTTAGTGTGGGCGTTGATGAAGAAAGTGCAAGCAGAGATAAGGCGATTGGTCGGAAAGAAAGACATAGAGAAACTCCCAAGAGAGACTATCAAGAAATGTAGCATAAATGGTTATGAAATTGAAGGTGGAAGTATGGTGTTTATCAATGCTTGGGCTATTGCAAGAGACCCCACCACGTGGGAAAATGCAGATGAGTTCTTGCCGGAGAGATTCTTGGCGGCTGAGATCGACCTGAGGGGTCAGAATCCGACGGTGATTCCGTTTGGATTTGGCCGGAGAGGGTGTCCTGGGATTGGAATCCCCATGTTTGAAATCGAACTTGCATTGGCAAATGTTTTGTGCAAATTTAAATGGGAATGGCAATGCATAAGAAGAATGCTCTTCCCCTTGTTCCTAAACTCATTTAGTAAAGCTTGATAAATAAACGGATCAAACGTGAGCTTGGTAGTTAGCTCGTTAAGTAATTTAGTTTGAAAATATAATAAATTATTACTAGGTACAATTTACATTTATATACTCCTATAATTAGTAATGATTGTAACAAATTTCTAACTAACTCTATTTGTTATAAGAAAATAATTAATGTACTTATTATGTTATTATGAAGTAAAGTAATTTATTTTCAAAATAGAACAATTAATTTTTTGAACATAAATTTAGATTGTTCGTTTAAGCTCGTGAGCCTTGAAGTATTCGATAAATAAACTTCGAGATTCAACATGATGATAAATAACTAAACTTGAGCTTAATAGTACGTATTCGTCTCGGCTTGATTCGATCAACCCCTAATTACGAAAATACTTTAACCAATTCTTATTATTATCTATACTAATAGAAAAATAGCCTAAGGCATCCTAAGGCACAACTTGTGGATTGCCTATTTAATTTTACCCATATTACATATTTTATTTTAAGGCTATTTTACATATTATATATTTAGGGTGTGTTTACTTTGGTAGTAAAATTTTCATTTGAAACGGATGGATAAGAAAAGGTGAGATAATATTATCTTTTTCTCCTTTTTTTGATCATGTGTTTACTTTGTTAGAAATAGATGGATAAACAAATTGAAATGTTGGAAAATATTTTCACACCCTCCCAATAGAATAATATTATCCAACATTTGTAAGAAAATGAGTGAAAAGGAGCTGCCCGAATAAATTTTCCAGCCTGGCCGGAGAAAATTGTCCATCATAGGAAACAAGTGAAAATGATGAAAAATACTAGTATACTTTTTCTAACATTTTCTATCAAAGTAAACAAACCCTTATAAGAATATATTAATTCATTAAATATTACACATAATCTATGTGATATATATCTATAGCTATTGATAGGGCTCATAGATAAATATACCCATTCAATAAATTATCTAATAAAAGTAATGAATTAATAAACTTTTTAAAATAATAGATTATCAAACAAAATAACATTAATTACATGTACAACATACGTTCTTTCTGCTAGTAGATAATAAACGAGCACATAGATTTTTATGTTTGATATAAAACCTCATATTCAATTCATGAATCAGAGGCATCATTATCCCATACACTTAAGCTTGCACACACACCACATACAAATGCCATATATTCGCCATCTATATCTACAACATAAACACTAACATATACTCCATAGCAGCCTCTGCCCCAATTGCGGCAACGCTCTCCTCTTTCATCGCTACTGAACCCTCCTTCCCCTGCTCCCGCTCCCTCGCCATCCCCTTCTTCCGCTTCAATCCCAGCCGTGTCCACCCGGCGTCTTTTTTCTTCGTTTTTAGGTGGGCCAAGACTAAGAAGGGCGGCGGCAACAACGCCGTTTCCCAATCAGTAGTGTAACGATGCATTTAGGAATGCCACCTGCTGCAACAATGTGTGCATTTGGAAAACAAACACAGCATGACATATCGCAACCACATTCTGGTACAGATCTACAAGTTAGCAAAATAAAAACCAGCAGTTTCAATACAAGTTTTAGCAAAACTGCATTCCAAAAAATAAAAAGTTTACAGTCTCTTATGCAAAAAGAATGGTATGTTGGCCAAAAAAACACAAGGAAACACACAATAATATTATAACTGTATTGATATTATCACGCTGTCGAAATCACTAACCTCGTATCAAGAAGAAACGGACTATGACACAGTATCCTTGGGAGCAAGGTACATCATCAATTTGAGAAAGAAATCATCTCCACTCTGTTCAATTGGCACCGAAGAAGTTGGAGAATCTGCTGATAATCCCTTTTGGCGCATTTCTTCCACGAATGATGTTGCCTTGTGAAGCTCATTTTGCTTTAGCAAACTTCGGATGATAATGTTGTATGTTACACGATCAGGCTCACAGCCACGGTTCTTCATCTCTACAAGCAAACGTTCTGCCTCCTCCACATATTCTTCTCGACAAAGTGAATCAATGATCATTGTATATATCCAAACATTAGGCTGCAAACCTTTAGAAGGAAGTTCCCTCAAAAGATCTCTTGCAACATCACGTTTGCCATTTTTGCATAATCCATCAATTAGCGAGCCATAAATGACTATGTCAGGAGTAAATCCTTTCACATTAATCTTGTGGAGTAACGAAAGAGCTTCATCAATCTCCCCATTCCAACACAACCCATCCAATAATATACTATATGTATGCAAGTCGGGATGTATGTGTTGAGCTTCCATATCCTCAAAAAGCTTCCACCCCTCAACAAATCTATCTTTCCTAAATAATGCATGTATCATGGTATTATAAGTATGTGCATTATGCTTCAAACCTTTACCCGGAATTTCAAGAAAAAGAAGCCAAGCTTCATCGAGGCTCCCTTTCTTGCAATATCCATTGATTAAGCTACCATAGGTAACAACATTGGGTTTAAGACCCCTCTCTACCATGAGATCGAGTAGTTTCTTTCCTCTCTCAATTTCACCTTTCAAACAAAACCCATCAATAAGCGAAGAATATGTGATGACATTGGGAAAAATATTTTGTTGCGTCATAGTTTTCAATATCTTCCCAGCCTCTTCCATCTTTCCTTCTTTGCAAAATCCGTCAATTAACGCACTATAACTCCAAACGTCGGCTCTAAAGCCACTACTTTCTAATCTAAGAAGCTGTTCATGGGCTGCCATGACCTGTCCAACTTTGCACAACCCATCTATAATATGGAGAATCATAACACCATTTGGCTCGCAAAGATTTAAATCCAGAACCTTTTCGAACAATTTCACAGCTTCAGCCTCCTTATCGTTCATAAAAAACCCTTTAATGAGAGTGGCGATAGTCACGACATTTGGTTCGTAACCACTCTTAAAAAAGAATCCCATTATAGCAACACCAGAGTTTATATCTTTCAGGAGACAACAACAGTTGACAGCAATAGTCATCGTGTAAACATCAACAGGGACACCCATCCTAAGCATTTCATCGAACACATAAAGGGCAAAAGAGTATTGCTCAATCTTTACACTAACACTCATAAGTTTATTATACGCGAGAACAGAAGCCTCCAGCCGCATACTCTTCATTTTTTGAAACAATTCAATAGCATCATTTAATTCTTTAACACAACCGAAATCGATGCTGGGACGCTTAGGTTGAAAAGCCTGGGAAGAGAAGAGAGAGAACGGAGGAGAGAGAATACCCGATTTATGCGACCATCGATTGAGAAATCCTCTTCCATGAATGAGATCGATTGCAGAAACAGCTGCTCTTCTGCTCATCATCCTTAATCGGCGGCGAGGTTTTAATGTGAAGAAAGGGAAACTGCGAGATTGCGCTGAGATTTAATGTGAGGAAAGGGAGACTGCGAGATTAGATCTGAACAAAGGTAGCAAGTGAGAGAGAAGGGTTTCAATAAATAAAAAAACTCAGTCAAATATTATTATAAACTAATTTCAACAATCACCATTAGAATTGTTCTTTCAACGAAAAAAATATAAATTCAGTTAAATATCTATAAATTAATTTCAACAATCATCACCATAATTATCTTTAATTATTTATATTAAAATTCAGTTTTTCAAGTTGGGTTTAGTGTGTATATGAGTGGTTTTTGAAGTAGTGCATCTGTATTTATTTATTTATTGTAATTTCCAATTTTAAGTTTAGAAAAGTGTATTTAACTTTAAATTGTATATATCCATCTTTTAATAATGTTAATTGATTGGAACGTATCAAATACAAATTTAAGAATAATAAGGTGAAAAAATAGAGTCTAACTTTATCAAAATAAATTGGCAATGCAAGGTAGGTAACAAGTTAAATATAATGCAGACCTTAAGGTTAAAAAAGTCTCGTCATTATTAAACTGCTTTCATAGGATAATTTTACAAGTGGATTTTTAAAATGGCCACTTTCATATTGTAAAATTAAAAATTATCCACTAAGATAAAAATATTAAAAAATGGACATTATTACCAAAATACCATTCACATTAAAAATTAAAAAAATATCCACTTCATTTTAACCTTTAAACACCACTCCTTTAAAAAATCTCGCATTTCACAACCAAGACTGAATTCACAACTAGTCGAATTTACAACCATAATTTAATTCACAATCAGAATTATTTGATTGTGAATTCACAACTAGTCAAATTCACAACAAGAATTTTTTGGTTGTGAATTCACAACCAGTCAAATTCATAATCAAAATTTAATTCACAATCAGAATTTTTTGGTTGTGAATTCACTGATTGTGAATTTACAACCAGTCGAATTCACAATCAGAATTTAATTCACAACCAAAACTTTTTGGTTGTGAATTCACAACTAGTCGAATTCACAATCAAAATTTAATTCACAGCCAGAATTTAATTCACAACCATAATTTATTTTGGTTGTGAATTCAAATAATTGTGAATTTGAGTTTTTAAAGTTTGAATTCACAACTAAAACTAGAATTTATTTTTGATTGTGAATTCGGGTTTTAATTGTGAATTCATGGATCTGGTTGTGAATTCATAAATATTATGTTGTGAATTTATCAAGCTGGTTGTGAATTCAAGAACATTAAGTTGTGAATTCATAGATTTAATTGTAAATTCAAGAACTTTAATCAATTATCGAAAATCTCTTTATCTTTTAATTGATCTATACACTCTCAAAATATCAGTTAAATACTCCCTCCGTCCATGATTCAGTGCCCTGTTTGGCCTTTAAAAAGTGTCCACAATTGAATGCCCTGTTTTGTTTTTTGTACCCTTTTACCCTCCCTCTTTATTTAAAATTGCTACCCTTTGCCATTCATTACCCCACCCCTCTCTCTGAATCGATTGAATTCGTGCCTGAAACTGAAACTGGGTCGAAGTCGGAGTCGTCGTTGCTCCCTGTCACCGGATCACAGTCGTCGCCACCGGAATCCGAAGCGGCGCCATGGATGCTGCCGGGAACCGAGGTAGCCTCCATCCCTCACTCTGAATCGGAGCAGATTTTGCCTCCTTACGAATGCGGACCATGGTTGCTACCGGAAACTGAGCCGGCATCTCTCTGAACAAATTAGAAGAGAGAAGGAAAAGGCCAAGCGAATTGCAGCCCTCCGAGAATCTTTCAGACGCGATCGGGAAGAGGCACAACGAATCGCCGAAATCAGAGAGTCTTTCAGACGTGATCGGGAAGAGGCCGAGCGATTAAGGTGATTTCGTTCTGTGATTGTTGTTTTCTTTGGTGGGGATTGGCTGGTGATGCCTTGTTATGCTATGTTGTTGTGCTTTGGTGGGGATTGGCTGGTGATGCCTTGTTATTCTATGTGATTGCTGCCGAATGTGTGTCTTTGCTGCCGATTGTGTGTCTTTGCTGCCGATTGCATGTTCTGCTGTATTGGTGTTGTCTTTGTGTATCTAAGGTGCCAATTTGTGTATCTAAGGTGCCAATTTGTGTATCTAAGGTGGTGCCAATTTGTGTATCTAAGGTGCCAATTTGTGTATCTTTGGTGGGAAGCTGACCCTGTGATGCCTTCTTATCTGTGTATCTATGTGTATCTATGAGTAAGCTGGCCCTGTGATGACTTTATAGTCTGAGGGTTGTTTGTATTCAGCCATCAATTCACTCTTGGAGGTTGAATATAAACAAAATTATGCAGTCAATGATGCTAAAGAAATGGCAGAGACTAATATGCTTACAAAAAAATGATTTACATTACAAACACATCAAAAGATTGTTCATTGTGTTTGTATGTGTAAACCCTGCCCTAATCTATACAGTCTATTCAGTGATGTCAACCTGCTCCAGCCCTTCTATGACTGCTCCAAGGTTGTAAATTTCTCCCTCTGCACTTGCATCCAACTCCAGAAACTGTAGTGTTTCCCTTACAAGTGTTTCTTCAACTTGAATGCAATCTGGTAACAACCCCAGTCTTGAGAGTCTTTCTTTGTTCATGTGTGGAATTTTGTAGTCATTTCCTCCCCTTGCCTTGATGATTTCATGGTAACAACTTTGCAAAGTAATGAACACATGGTTTAGCTTCTCTGGTGGGTATTCATCATATGCATCTTTAACATTCTTGAGTAACTCTTCCATATTCCCTGCTGGTTTTTGATCCTTCAATGTCTGTATTGCTCTGAAAAACCCTAGGTCATTGACATTTGTATCCGGTGAATTAGCAGGCTGGCATACTAGTTGGAATTTAAAACCATCAGTATTTGCAACCGCTAAAAAGTCTGGATCATTGGGTTTTATGTGGGGTTTTGCATTGTCTTGTTGGATATATATGTGCTTGTTTGCTCCCACTGGCCACTTAGCTTTAAAGTTAGGTATCATCTGCCAAAAGGTAATAAAAAGGGCTAAATGATGAAACTTTAACAGTTTCTGATAGCAGACAGTAATAAAAAGAAAAAGTAACAGCTGACCTCTTTTAAAAGACAACATTTCATCACTTCCTTAGTAACTGCTCTGATTGGCTTCACTTCCATGGTACCTTTCATTCTGTTTTTTGAATTCCGTTGTGCTGCCTCCATGGTTGTGAAAGGAAATATCTCAAACTTTCCATCAAATATGCATCTGCCATCTAGGCCAAATATTGGTCGGACAACGGCACACATAAACATAATCTTTTCAATGTACCTCTTTGATTTGCATGTACGATATGGTTCCCCTTCATCCGGCAGCAGGTAATACCTATCATTGGTTTTGGTACGGTAAAACCACTTCTCATCGATGTGAATGGTGTTGTACATTGTTTGAAACTTTATAAAACCATCTTCACTTATTGAACTAAGCTGATTTAGGCTCCACTTCAGTCTTGACAGCCTATTCTGTGGGGTAAGAAAGGGTTTTATTGCATTTGTGTGTGGTTTAAGCTTTTTCTCCTTCACCCACTTGTGAATCAAAGATTTTGACACACCTAGGTTTGTAGACATGACTCTCATTGATGACCTTTGAAGCACAGAAAGATTCTTGATTTTTTCAACATCTACTTGCATCTTGTTTTTGATTAACTACCTTTTCTGATGGATTTTACTTGTATAGGTACACCACAAGCTCTTTGCTTTGACACTTGGCTCCAAATCCTCCAAATTGTCTTCAAATCGACTTTGAAGAGGGTTGCTGCCTCTTTTTTGGCACCAAATTCGAGCTTCCCTCCAAGGCTATGCTCAAGAAGCCACTGTGCTAACTTATTTCTTTCATCATCCTCGATTCTAGCTCTATGTATGACCATTTTTTGTGGTCTGACCCTGTGATGACTTTATAATCTGAGGGTTTTTTGTTTTGCAAGAATTGAATGCTCCTTCAAATTGTGGCTGCATTTATAGGCTTTTGTACTTAGTGCACTGTTCATTTTTTCCCTCCAAACTTTTGGAGGGACCATTTTCGGTTCTCTTTTTTGGCACCACCACTGTATTGTCAGTCTTTGTCAATAAAATTCATTTTGCCTCCATTCTTTGTTTGCTACCCTTTTATTGTGAAGTTATTTATGCTTTTTCCATTAATTGAAATAAGGAAACAAACTGAAAAATGAAATTTAATAAACTAAAAATTTTAAACTGAAAAAATTAAATTTAATAATCTGAAAAATGAAATTTAATAAACTGAAAAATTGAAATTAAAAAAATAAATCCAAATGGTGCTAAAAATAAATTCATAAATTAAAAACACTCTTTTAACACAAAATTAGTAAAAGTCATCTATTCTCTTAATCACTACCCTTATACTTTATCCACATCACCTTTTTCAGCTTTTCTTAAGCTCCGTGCCCACACCCAAATGGGGCATTGAATTATGGACGGAGGGAGTATATTAATTAATTATCAATACAATACAACACAATGATACTTAAGCATAATACAACGAAATCACGTTACGCAACCCAAAAATAGTTGAATTTTCCTAAATCCACAATCGAGCACTAATGAATCTCATTATCAATTTTTAACTCCACAACGAAAACAAAAGTCAAAGTTCAATTAACCATCACACAATTATAGCACTTGATACTTGATAGCCTTATTGGAGATTATTGAGTGGAATCTCAAGTCGCAACAATTATAGCAGTAACCTTTGTAGATCTGTAGCTGAAAACAACTCTCAAGGAACCGGTTTTCAGAGATTACCGGAGTTGAGGAAGTTAATGAAAGAACGGGCGATGCAGGTGGAGATAGGGGAATCGGTTTTCAGAGCCCGTCGCAGGCGAAGAAGTCGGCGTTGAAGCTTGTATCGGAGCTCTGCTCGTGGGGGCGGAACCGGGCGAAGGTGGTGGAGGGCGGCGTGACCCGGTGGCGGACCAGCTCTGTCGCTGCGTGGAGGGGCTAGCGGAGCTTAGATTTGAACTGGAGATCGAGCATGAGAAAGAGAGAGATTGGTAAGAGAGGCCATTTTTTCCGGCGATGGACTGCTCGGCCTCAGGCGGCCGAGAATCGCGGTGGTAGCAGCCTTGTACCCGCTGCTCGCCGAGAATCAGAGGGCGGCGACGGGGCGGCGGAGAGCTGAGAGAGAAGAGAGAGAAAGAAAGTGGAGAGAGCGAGAGAGATAGAGGGAGAAGAAGAGAGAGAGAGAGAAAGAGAGAGTACCAGACAAATTGAGATAATTTTTTATTTTTAGGGGAGGGGTATTTCCGTCTTTTTGTTCAAAAACTGGCCATTTTTTATTATTTTTATCTTAGTGGATAATTTTTTATTTTACAATAAGAAAGTTGATAGTTTTATATATTAGCTCATTTTACAAATAATGAATATACATACATAACCTATAATTAGCAATGATTGTAATAAATCTCTAATTATACTCTATCTGTTGTAAGAAAATAATTAATGTATTATATTATTATGAATGAAGTAATTTATTTTAAAAATAAAACAATACATAAATTTAAAATTTATTTAAGCTCGTGAACCTTGAAATAATCAGTAAATAAAGTTTGAGATTCAATATGATAACAAACAACCAAACTTGAGCCTAACGTGTAACAAATTCTGTTTGGCTTGATTCGATTAATCCCTATTCCCTAGATACAAAATTTTATGTTTGATTGTTGTCTATAAATACTAGCAACGAGGATGGCCTCCCACAACTGTTTGCTATTTAAGTAAAAATTTGATTTTTACATAGTCATCTAGGCTAATGCACGTCCCTCGATAAAAACGATCACCTACCCATCGTATGCAAGCATATATAACGTGTCCACCACTGATACGATAATTTTAATTGAAGTAAGATAATTTAATTAAAGTAATTTTCTTTTCTAATTAAAATTATCACATCAGTGATGAGTAGGTGATCGGTTTTGCGCCTCGATTATCAATTTTACTTAATTAATTAGAAGCTCTCCATCACCAAATCATAGAGCTATAAATAGTTTTTAGTCTCCAAAACTAGTTATTAGGCCACCAGACCATGAGCTCCAAAATTAATATATTAGCCATGTAGCTATAAATAGTTTCATTATTGCGTGGCTCTAATCAACTGGTTAAATTTATTTGCATTCCTTCAAGATTTTCCTATTAAACTCTTTCACGAGACCAACATTACAACTTTTGATATATTTTTATATGGCAAGTTTTCCCGTCTGTCCCGCCTACCTCGCCCCTCCCCATCCGATAAAATATAATTTATTATTATTAAAAGTGTTATTTGCATGGACTAAAAGTCTAAATGTGGTGCCTAATATATCTTCTTTTTTATAAAAAAAATATCATTTGTAAAGTATCATTTATATTTAAAAATATATATCAATTATTGTTAATAAAAATATCATTTGATATCATGTTTTGTGTGCATGATTTTATTTATTACTGAAAAAGTAGTTTATATCTGTTCCATTTATTTTGAGCACGAATTTTTTTGGACACGAAAATTTAAGAAATAGGTGTTTAGATTGTGAAGTGGATCGAGACCATTTATTTAATGATTGTAAAATGAGTTGTGAAGCATATTTTATTTTTATAATGTGTCATTATCAATGAGATAAACCATACAGAGTATCATTTATATATAGTAATTGGATGAAGCAAGATAGGGCGGCCGTAGTAATTGGATGAAGCAAGATAGGGCGGCCGGCGAGGACATCAAAGCACTACTCATTGTGGTAATGTTTTCCTTTAACTTTTCCAGTAGTGATACTAAGAAATGTGTCCCTAAAAATAATTATTATATTTAAAAATATAAGTAAAATTTGTGAAATAACTAAATTTGTTATATCTAAAAGGGCAAATAGCGCCAAAATTCATGAACTTTTACCCAATTTTCGTTTTTCCCACTACCTTTAAAAGTTAGGCAAAAATACATAATCTTTTGATTGATTCTGATTTTTTCCACGATTGTTAATTTCGCCCAATTTAAAGCTTAGGTGGCACTCGGAATTGCCAACATGGCAACGCTGTCCGGCGAAACAAACGACGTCATTTCCAACTGTTAAAAACGTTGTCGTTTTGTGTTAAAAAAAGGTAGAAATTGGTTGCAACTCATAAATTAGGGTTTTTCATTCATTAGGGTTCTTCTTGCGCAGAGATTGGCAGGGTTCTTGCGTAGAGATTGGTAGGGCGCGATTCGGCATAATCCATAGCTAGTTTTTGATGTGCTCTTCAAATATGCAAGCAATAAACAATCGAAAGTGATGAAGAGAAGCAATTGTTGTTAGCGCGCGATTGAGAGAGAGATACAATTGTTGGAATATAAAATTAGGGCAGATTTAAAATTTATAATAGAATGACAGCATTTTAATTTAAATTGTGACGATGTCGTATCCTCATCAGCATTATTAAGCCACGTCAGCTTTAATTTTTGCCGGAGAAATTTATGGTGGGAAAAATCAGAATCAATCAAAAGCTTATGTATTTTTGTCTAATTTTTAAAGATCGTGGGAAAAACGAGAATCAGGTACAAGTTCGTGACTTTTGGCACTATTTGCCCTATCTAAAACCATCACATGTTGCACGTACAATTACCATAGAGCTTTTAGTGAAAGGGAAAAAAAAATATTTAGCTCCGTGTCAATTACCATATAGAGCTTTAAATTGTTACGGCTCCCAAAAAAAAAAAATCTACTTGTTAGCCCACCTCGCATTATTTAGCTCACGTGCCATTATATATTACTATTATAAATAAACAAATTATTGCCAATTTACCTTGAAAATAAAATATATGAAAACCATAGTTGGCAAAAATTGGAACTCCTTGTGAAATCTACAAGACAATACACCTGATCAACAACTAGATACTCCCTCTCTCCCCATAAAATATGTATCCAATTTGCCATTTTGATCTGTTATCATAAAATGTATCTAATTTATTTTTGGTAAGTTTTTTTATTTAGAATAAGGTGGGACTCTTACTCCACTCACAACACATTCATCTATTTTATTAAAACTCGTGTCATTTAGAAGTGAATAGTTTTTATATGGACGGAGGGAGTATAATAATGCAATTTATTTTAATTTTACTCTTAGCTCTTCCCATAACCCTCATCCTCTACTTCAAAACACAAAACCCTAAACATGCCAAACAAGAACTCCCTCCACCGGGCCCACCGCGGCTGCCGCTCATCGGCAATCTGCACCACTTCGACGGCCGATCCCCGCACACGTACCTCGGCCGCCTCTCGAAGCAGTACGGCGCAGTCATGTCCCTCCAGCTCGGACTCCGGCGCCTCGTCGTGATCTCCTCCGCAGAGGCAGTGAAAGAGATCATGACATCGCACGACGTCGTTTTCTCGAGCAGGCCGGCCCTCGTCGCCCTGAGGAGGCTGTTGTACGACGGCCTCGACTTTGCGTTCTCGCCCTACATGGAGACGTCGAGGGAGATGAAGAAGATCTCCACCGTGCATCTCTTCAGCGCGAAGCGAGTTCAAACTTTTCTTCCAATTATCAGAGATGAAGTGTCGAAGATGACGGAGAGGATAGCTAGAGACGCCTCTCTCTCCGCCGCCACCGATTTGAGCGAGACGATGATGTTGTTTGCTGCTAACACCGTCGCTAGAGTTGCATTTGGGAAGAGATATGGAGAGACGAAGCAGCGTTTCGTCGACCTTCTTCACGATGCAGAGGCTGTTCTTGGAGGTCTATTCATGGAGGATTTCTTGCTTTGGCTTCGATGGATTGATAATCTCTCTGGAATGGCGGCGAAGCTGGATAAGGTTTTTCAAGACATGGATGCTTTCTGCGAAGAAGTGATTGAAGAGCACATGAAGCCGAATAGGCCGAAATCTATGGAAGGAGACATTATCGATGTTATGCTAAAGATGGAAAGAGATGGATCGGCTTCCTTTGATCTCACACTTGATCACATCAAAGCACTACTTGTGGTAACGTTTTCTCATATTATTGCTTCAGATTTTGGGCTGATCAGATTCGGGTTAGTCTTATCGGGTTATTGGGTTATTCGGTTACGAATCATTTGAGCTGCAATTTTTTCGTACTAAAAATTATGGACACTTACATTAATCTTTCAGGTTTCGTGCTAATCATATAGTGTTAATTGTTAAAATATGACCGTAACTTTCAGTTGTTTTCATAAAGAGGACTATATGTTACGAAATTTGAAAATGAAGACTATATGTTACGAAATTTGAGAACGAGGACTATATGTTACGAAATTTGAAAATGACGACTATAGTTTCCATTTTTATATTTATACTCCTATTTAACTTATCAAAATGAGGTCTATAGCTTCCATTACGACCCGAAATATGTAAGTGTAAAAAATTGAAGTTGTAGTCTTTATTTTCAAATTCTATAGCATATAGTCCTCATTTTTAAATTCTGTAACATATAGTCATCTTTCTAAAAACACTTAAAATTACAGTCTTGTTTTAATAGTTAGCTCAATTATATAATTGTAAAAATATTTTCTCTAAATAATTATCATTTTCTAATTTTTACATGTAAACATCTAAAATAAATACATAGAGAATCAAATGATGAGTATAAATTTCGAATATTGAATCAAAATACATTTCACAAACATACGACAAAAAAGACCATATTTTTACTAACTTTTGGAAACCAAATAATAAGTCAAGTCAACTCACTCAGTTTCAGGTTAGTCCTATTGGGCTTAGGCTATCCGAGTTATGATTTTTTCGGAATATAAATTTTAAACCTTAACATTACCGGATTACATATTGTCGGTTAATTTATTCGGACTAGATTGACATTCCTAGCTACTTACAGGGTATAATAGTCGGAGGCAGCGATGGGACTTCAGCTGCTTTAGTGTGGGCGCTGACGGCGTTGATGAAGAAGCCTTCATCGATGAAGAAAGTGCAAGCGGAGATAAGGCAATTGGCCGGAGAGAAAGAGATGATCGATGAAGAAGACATAAAGAAACTCCCATATTTTAGGGCAGTTGTGAAGGAGACTCTGAGATTGTATCCATCAGCTCCACTTTTACTCCCAAGAGAGACTACCAAGAAATGTAGGATAAATGGTTATGAAATTGAAGGTGGAAGTATGGTGTACATCAATGCTTGGGCTATTGCAAGAGACCCCGCCACGTGGGAAAATGCAGATGAGTTCTTGCCGGAGAGATTCTTGGCGGCTGAGATCGACGCGAGGGGTCAGAATCCGACAGTGATTCCGTTTGGATTTGGCCGGAGAGGGTGTCCCGGGATTGGGATCGGTATGTCTCAGGTCGAACTTGCATTGGCAAATGTTTTGTACAAATTTGAATGGGAATTGCCTCATGGAATGAAGGAAGAAGACATTGATTTCGATTCTCAGCAAGGATTGGCAATGCATAAGAAGAATGCTCTTCGCCTTGTTGCCAAGGTTGCGATATAAAATTGATCACATCCGTCGTTAACGCCAACGCCAACGCCGCCTTTTTCAACGATGGATTTGTTTTCGTCGCTAATATCCGTCTTTAATGATCGAAATAATATAATGGTCAATGTTCTAGTTAAATAAAGAGGTTGTCTCCTGTGAAACCGGTTAATTTTATGGTGAAACCTGCTTAAGATGACACTACTTCAACATACAAATGATATTTTAACTTGAATGTTAACGTATCATTTATATGTTGAAGTAGTGTCATTGTGAAGCCGGTTTCACATGAGTTTTTGTGTTAAATAAGAGACTTGGCAAAATGTTCTCAACTGTTGTAACCAAGGATAGTATTTGAAGTAATTAATGTCATTAATTATTGTCATGTGTGCTTCATGGAAATAGTAAACTAGGATGCATGGGATTTTGGTTGGGCCTCATTCCCTTTTCATTTATTTCTTTATAATTAATTAATATTAAGTTATTAGTTAATTGTCAATTTTAGGTTGATTATGAATTATTAATTTTAATTAAGATTTGTTAATCTGTAATAAGGATTTTTAATTTCCAATAGTTAATAAATTTCTTAGCGATTTTTTCTTAATTAGCTCAAATTACCCCTATAAATCTTACTATATAGACATATATATAAACATGTCCTACCTAGCTTTACTAATGTAGTTTGATCCCATTCATTTCTAGTGTACTCAATGTATCGTTTAAGTCGGGTAGTTATATATACTTGATTAGGTGCGCCTAAAAAGTTAGTCGTTGTCTAGTTTTCAGCTATTCTCCGTTGGTGAGGTTTTGGGAAGATGTAGATGCTAAGTATTATACATCTTAACTTCATATAATGGATAATTTTCCCTGGGCGAAGCCCCCTAGACGTAGGTTGTTTAACCGAACTGAGTTATCATTCACTGTGTTCAATCTTTTGTACTCACATTAATTGTTACAACACACCTCACCACATATTCTATGGATTAGTTTTTTTTTCTTTCAATAAAAATCAAAGCTCGATTATCAAAAGTGAACAAATCGCGATCTTTATTGATTTTTATGTAATTTATAAAATTAATAATCTCAATAATATTTTATTTTCCAACAAATTTCTTAGCTTACCCCTATAAAATTTTCCTCTATTTATTTTCACTTCAATGCATAGTCCAATGTAATGAGACACCTTTGTGGTTTTTTCTATTATAACATCAAGTATCAACCTCTCAAACAAACCAAAGAAAGAAAAAATGATGTCACTTGTTTTGCTCTTGGCTCTTCCCATAATCCCCATGATCATCTTCTACTTCCAAACACAAAACCCTAAACATGCCAACAAACCCCATCCACCGGGCCCACCGCGGCTGCCGTTCATCGGCAACCTGCACCACTTCGACGGCCGGTCTCCGCACACGTACCTCCGCCGCCTCTCGGAGAAGTACGGCCCCGTCACATCCCTGAAGCTCGGATTCCGGCGAGTCATCGTAATTTCTACAGCAGATGCAGTGAAAGAGATCGTAAAATCCCACGACGCCGTTTTCTCGAGCCGGCCGCTTCTCGTCGCCCTGCGGAGGCTGACGTACGACGGCCTCGACGTCGCGTTCTCGCCCTACAACGACGCGTGGAGGGAGATGAGGAAGATCTCCACCATCCATCTCTTTAGCGCGAAGCAAGTTCAATCTTTCCGCCCCGTTTTCAAAGACGAGGTGTCGAAGATGATGGGGAAGATTGCTCGAGATGCCGCCTCCTCCGCCGTCGCCGATTTGAGCGAGACGATGATGTCGCTTTCGAGTAACACCATCTGCAGAGTTGCGTTTGGGAAGAGCTATGGAGATGAAAGGTATGGGAAGAGCCGTTTCCACGATCTTCTTCGCGACACTCAGCCCCTTCTCGGAGGTTTTTTCATGGCGGATTACTTGCCTTCGCTTCGATGGATTGATAATCTCTCTGGAATGGCTGCAAAGTTGGAAAAGAATTTTCATGAAATGGATTCTTTCTATGAAGAAGTGATTGAAGAGCACATGAATCCCAATAGGCCAAAATCTATGGAAGGAGACATCGTTGATATTTTGCTTGGGATTAGAGAAAATGGATCGCTTTCGTTTGATCTTACATTAAACCACATCAAAGCACTACTTATGGTATGTAAAAATTTGGGATAATTGCTTATAGATACACAAACTATGCTCAAATTTTAATTTTTAATTAATTTTTTTTTTTTTAAATTTGACCTGAGGCCAAAGTTCGTTGGCTAATAACTTGATTGTCTGGAGTTCGATGGCTAATCTGAATGTACTGCTGAAAATATCTTAGAAGGTGTTTACTTTGAATGATTAGTTTTGATAGATAAAAATAGTAAAACTAATTATTTGTTTACGTAGAAGTTACATTTCAAATAATACTTATATTGTTGTGTTCTGATCACCTTATAAAGTGGTCGGAAAATGACATAAAAGTTGATGCAATAAAACTCAATATATACCTTTTCTTTGTTCCGACCAATTCCCGCGACCAACAACCAACTATATTGGTTTATTAGAGAGCTATATACTTCATCCATCACATTGATAATGACTTACTTTCCTTTTTTATCTGTCCCATTGATAATGATCTTTTTCTAGAAAAGGAAACAATTTTCCCTCATAAGAAGTTGTGGGATCCACAATTTTCTATTATTTTTATCATTTAATCACTCTTCTACTTAATAACCGTAATTATAAATGGAACATAAGGAGTATGTTTTCAGCGGTACATTCGAATTGTAAAACCAACTCTAGACAATAAAGTTATGATTTTAGACAAGAACGTTGTGACTTGTGATTAGATCATAGGTCTTGTTTACAGAATATAATAGCCGGAGGCAGCGACACGACTGCGGCTGCTTTAGTGTGGGCGCTAACGGCGTTGATGAAGAAGCCTTCGTCGATGAAGAAAGTGCAAGCGGAGATAAGGCAGCTGCCCGGAGAGAAAGAGATGATCGATGAAGAAGACATAGAGAAACTCCCATATTTGAGGGCAGTTGTGAAGGAGACTCTGAGATTGTATCCACCAGCTCCAGTTTCAGTCCCAAGAGAGACTACTCAGAAATGTAGCATAAATGGCTATGAAATTGAAGGTGGAACAATGGTGTATATCAATGTGTGGGCTATTGCAAGAGACCCCGCCACGTGGGAAGACGCGGATGAGTTCTTGCCGGAGAGATTCTTGGAGGCTGACCTCGACGTGAGTGGTCAGAATCCGGAGGTGATTCCGTTTGGATTCGGCCGGAGAGGCTGTCCCGGGATCGGAATCGCCATGGCTGAAATCGAGCTTGCATTGGCAAATGTTGTGCGCAAATTTGAATGGGAATTGCCTGTTGGGATGAAGGAAGAAGACATTGATTTCGAGGTTCTGCCCGGAATGACGATGCATAAGAAGAATGCTCTTCAACTTGTTCCTAAACTCGTGATTTAGAGGGCGTTTGACTAAGCTTATTTTAAAGAAACCTTATAAGGTCGAACAACTTGTAATATGTAAGTTTTCAATAGCTTATAATAGGATCGTAAACGAATCAAATATTTTTACTCGATTCGAAATTTTGATATTTGTATTCGAAATTATTCGATTCGTAGTCGATTACAAGTATTCAATTTGATTAGTATTCAAATACGTATATGAAAACATGATATTCAGTTCGATATTTAAATATTTACATAAATATATATATATATATATATATATAGGGAGAGGTTCAAATAAGAACCACTAAATAAAATTAGAACATAGAACCATTTTAAACCATTGGATCATCAAGATCTACGGTGGATGCATCATCTTGGTGGATGAATGCAGATCCTGGGTTCGAATCCTGAAGGGAGCAAAAAAATTATTATTTTCGGATGCATTAAATTTAATAGCGAATGCATTAATTTATATAGTAGATGCATTGATTTTAATGGTTCTTATGTTCTCACGATAAGTGTAGTTCTCACTATAACCGCACCCTCTATATATATATATATATATATATATATATATATGATCTTCGTGCTCTCTCATGAGCTTGTTTTATTTTTTGTAAATGTGATCTTAGCTTTCCTTAAGGTCATGTCTCTTATTTATAGTGAAGGTCCTTGTTGTGTGAGCACCTTTTTAGGTTTACTAGCAAAAAGAACGTACGTTGTACATGTAATTAGTGTTATTTTAATTGATAATCTATTATTTAAAAAAAATCATTACTTTTATTAGATAATTTATTGGATGGATATATTTATTTATAAACCTTATCAATAGCTATAGATATAAAGTATTCTTTATAGATTTGGGTGACAAATAAATGTATATCAAAATAGATTTATATTTTATAAATATAATAATAAATATATAACATGGGTAGAATAGGCAATCCACAAGTTGTTCCTATTAATATAGATTATTTATCTTGTTACTCATTTGGTTGCTTATAGGTTCATGTAATGATTAATCCAATGCGATATTTTTCAGTTTAAAGGTTCAAACATGTGTCCAGTAATTCCGAAAGTTAGTTACAGTCCTGACAATTCTGGATGAATCCTCATAGCAAAACCTAATGTTTGCATAAATTTCTTAGCATACCACACACTATAAATCATACAAATTATTGACTTATGTCACATATATATAAACCTAACCACATTTATTAAGTGTAGTTTTTCCATTCATTTCTAGAGTATAGAATCAAGTATTCTACTCAAATATAGCATTCAAGTCCGATAGCAATACTTGGAAGTTCTTGGTCAATTATCATACAATAAAATATATAGATTGAAAAACAAAAGATCGGAAAATCTTGATCAAGACAACCACAATAACTAGACATAATGCAATTTCTTTTGATTTTGCTCATAGCTCTTCCCATAATCCTCATCCTCTACTTTCAAACACACAAACCAAAACTCCACCGGGCCCACCGCGGCTGCCGTTCATCGGCAACCTGCACCACTTCGACAGCCGGTCTCCGCACACGTACCTCCACCGCCTCTCAGAGAAGTACGGCCTCGTCACGTCCCTCAAGCTCGGATTCCGGCGAGTCGTCGTGATCTCCTCGGCCGATGCAATGAAAGTGATCATTAAATCCCACGATGCCGTTTTCTCTAGCCGGCCGGCTCTCGCTACCGTGCGGAGGTTGACATATAACTAACTAGACGTCGCATTTTCGCCCTAAGATTGAGTTGACCTGAGATTAATTTTGTCATAGGGGGCAAGCCAAGACTTATAAACCAAGACCATTCCTATGTGGCATTGTTCCAAGATTGAATCACGGATCGTATCCATCCAACCGAATAAGATATCATAAGATTAATCTAATCTAATCCTTTGAACCGAACGGCCCTTAACAACATTAGGCATATATATGCTCATTATGTAAAAGAGGGTAATCGACGATCAATATTACTCATAAAACCTAATGTTTGCATAAGTGTCTTAGCTTACCCCTATAAATCATACAAATTATAGACTTATATATGTCACATATATATAAACCTACCCTAACCACATTTATTAAGTGTAGTTTTCCCATTCATTTCTAGCGTATAGAATCAAGTATTCTACTCAAATATAGCATTTTTAGTTCGATAGCAATACTTGGAAGTTCTTGGTCAATTATCATACGGTAAAATATATAGATTGAAAAACAGAAGATCGGAAAATCTTGATCAAGACAACCTCAATAACTAGACATAATGCAATTTCTTTTGATTTTGCTCTTAGCTCTTCCCATAATCCTCATCCTCTACTTTCAAACACATAAACCAAAACTCCCTCCACCGCCACCGGGCCCGCCGCGGCTGCTGCTCATCGGCAATCTGCACCACTTCGACGGCCGCTCTCCGCACACGTACCTCCACCGCCTCTCGGAGAAGTACGGCCCCGTCACGTCCCTCAAGCTCGGATTCCGGCGAGTCGTCGTGATCTCCTCGGCCGATGCAGTGAAAGAGATCATGAAATCCCACGACGCCGTTTTCTCTAGCCGGCCGGCTCTCGCTACCGTGCGGAGGCTGACATATAACTACCTAGACGTCGCGTTCTCGCCCTACAACGACACGTGGAGGGAGATGAGGAAGATTTCCACCATCCATCTCTTTAGCACGAAGCAAGTTCAATCTTTCCGCCCCGTTTTCAAAGACGAAGTGTCGAAGATGATGGAGAAGATTGCTCGAGACGCCGCCTCATCGGCCGTCACCGATTTCAGTGAGACGATGATGTCGCTTTCGAGTAACACCATCTGCAGAGTTGCGTTTGGGAAGAGCTATGGAGACGAAAGGTATGGAAAGAATCGTTTCTACGATCTTCTTCGCGACGCTCAGTCGCTTCTCGGAGGCTTTTTCATGGCGGATTACTTCCCTTCGCTTCGATGGATTGATCATCTCTCTGGAATGGCTGCAAAGCTGGACAAGAATTTTCAAGACATGGATTCTTTCTATGAAGAAGTGATTGAAGAGCACATGAATCCAAATAGGCCAAAATCCATGGAAGGAGACATCGTTGATATTTTGCTTAGGATTAAACAAAATGGATCTTTTTCCTTTGATCTTACACTAGACCACATCAAAGCACTACTTATGGTAAGTTTTCATATTTTGATTTCAGACAAGAACGCTTTGAACAGATTGCAGGTCTTGCTTACAGAACATAATAGCCGGAGGCAGCGACACGACTGCAGCTGCTTTAGTGTGGGCGCTGACGGCGTTGATGAAGAAGCCTTCGTCGATGAAGAAAGTGCAAGCTGAGATAAGGCAGTTGGCCGGAAAGAAAGAGATGATCGACGAAGAAGACACAGAGAAACTGCCATATTTGAGGGCAGTTGTAAAGGAGACTCTGAGATTGTATCCACCAGCTCCACTTTTACTCCCAAGAGAGACTACCAAGAAGTGTAGGATAAATGGTTACGAAATTGAAGGTGGGAGTATGGTGTACATCAATGCTTGGGCTATTGCAAGAGACCCCGCCACGTGGGAAGACGCGGATGAGTTCTTGCCGGAGAGATTCTTGGAGGCTGACCTCGACGTGAGGGGTCAGAATCCGGAGGTGATTCCGTTTGGATTCGGCCGGAGAGGCTGTCCCGGAATAGGTATCGCGATGGCTGAAATCGAACTTGCATTGGCAAATGTTTTGTGCAAGTTTGAATGGGAATTGCCTCTTGGAATGAAGGAAGAGGACATTGATTTCGAGGTTTTACCTGGAATCACAATGCATAAGAAGAATGCTCTTCGCCTTGTTCCTAAACAGGTGTTTGCCTAAATTTATATGCCTATGTGATGTAAAATATTACCCACTATTTTAACTATGTTCTAATTAGCTACTTCAAAATTCCAATGCTTTCAACTACTATTGTAAAACTCTAGTAAGAAAGAAAAGAATAATATTTTGTCCCAAATTGTGAAGCTCTCCACATATCATCTATCTACATATAAATTTGTACAAGTATTCACTCAGATCAACAGTATATATATTCTTCAAAGTATTCATCCATGCCTTTAGTTGATCCTCTCAAGCAAAAAGAACACAACTGCATCTATCCAATACAAGAAGTTTGCTATTAAGATTGCAAGAGTGCCAAAAAAAACAACACAAAATCTCCCGTACACTCGGATCGGATCCTGACCCGGATATGACCCAACTGGACTATCCTACTCGAATGTCAAATGTTAGTGTTAGTGTCATTTTTAAAATAGTATCATTTGTAAAACAAAATAATATTAGTGTTATTTTCGAAATAGTGTCATTTGTAAAACAAAATAGTGTTAGTGTCATTCCAAAGTCATGTTAGTGTTAGTGTCATACTTTCATTCCGTGTTAATGTTAGTGTCATTTCAAGAAAAAATGGGTCATGATAGTCCACCTGGGTCAGGATTCGGATCGAGTATAACCCACGTGTATGGTACACCCAGGTGTACAGAAGACCACCTCAAAAAACAAAATTATGAAACACTCTAAAAAGAAGCGGTGATTCATCCAAAACAGATAATCCTGGATGAGCACAACTTACTTACATCATAATCATCATAAATCTTGACAAATGAGCAAAAAAGAAAATCTATATCCAAAATATACAACAATTTAATACCACAATCTAAAGCAACCAGCTTCCACACTGAAAGCACATATTTTTCCAGTTTTTTCTCTGTTTTTTGCCCAGATATAAGTTTTAATCACATAGTAACATTGATGCAAGCTTCTATACTCGACAGATTTCTCACTAAGTGGTCAGATATATGTGCTCACACCCAACTGCAGAGAAATCTCAAGGGGCAGGAGCATATAACAGATTTCTCACTAAGTAGTCAGATATATGTGCTCACAACCAACTGCAGAGAAATCTCAAGGGGCAGGAGCATATAGCCATTGCATACAAAGATATATCACTCCTAACAACTAAGTTGCATAGTAATTCTAGTTATCTACCATTAAATACATAGCATGCAGACTCAGATTGAAATTGAACAGAACATATTTTAAGCTGATGTTGTTTCCAAAAATGCAACATAATGTTTTAAAAGCATGTTCCCCTGGAAATTCTGATTTTCTCAATTTCATTTCAGTTGAGTCCTCAGTCTGCAGTTCACCAAAAAAAAAAAATACATAGAATGATGGAAAATCAAAGTGCCCCTCATATTATCATCCTAGGAATTTTGCTAGGAACATAACTCTACAAAAACCTCTCTACCAAAATAAAAAAAAAAAATATTAGCATTCTTTATTTCTTTCATTCATAAAGTACACCTGAACTTCTTCATAAATCATCAGTAGCCATCAGCTTCATCAATAGTTGGTTCTATGAATTTGATCAAATTGATTGAAAGGTGGTTTTTTGCATATAAATTAGCAAGATTCTTACTCTCATGATCAAATCACTGCAATACAATTCATTATTCAGAATGATAATCTGCAACGCACCAGCAAAAAGATGTCCCCTTCAACTCTTTCCAACGTTAGCAGATATTCCGTCTCAGCAATTCCAAGTCACCAACACAGCAATCAAAATTATCACCAAGCCTCCTAATTCAATAAATCAAGCCAACTGGAGTTTTGGGAACTTACAGAATCAACCATCAGAATATTTGCACAAGGAAGAAATCAAATTCACAACAATCTTGACATATTTGTTCAAATTAGAGTGCTATGCAGTTGCACAATAAAAAATCGCACAGTATTTCACCATCAACAAGTCCATAAACAACAGTCGATACTCGAAAAGATTAATCATTTCAAAATGGAACGAGATACCAAGATAAGAACTATATGTATTTCATTTCTCTGCCATTTTATCTATTCACATAATAGGTCTTCTATATCAGCGTCTTCTACATCGCATAAGCACAGTACAAGATATATAGAGCAAACTCATGAGCAAAAGATTAATTTCCTGAGCTTCAAAAGATATTATATACCAACATCTAAAGGCTGTTAAAACAGTCTAATAGTAAGTATGCACGCAAGACATGCTGCGGAAAGATAGACCCAAACATACAAGTTTAAGGAACAGAGACTTTCAAGACCTTGCAACCATGCTACAAGAACGAGCCAAACGATACGTCAAGCTGCCTCCGTCTAGTGTTGGCTCTCCCTCGATAGGTTCAACCTCATACTGCTTTCTGCAGCCTGGACAACGTGCATCCTCCTCAAGTATTCTCTTGTGACAGAAAAGGCAGAGCCTGAAACCACATCCACAGGGGAGAAAGCTTGAATCAGTGTAGTCTAAATCCTCAAAGCATATCGGACATGCTGTGGGGATTGGTCCAACATTTTTACAGACCCATACTGATCCTCGGTCTAAATGGCGCTCGGACTTCAAAGGAAAACTATACTGCTTGGTTAAATTGGGTAAGGTCTGGGGACGACAAACATCATCTGGCCTCCAAGCACAGCAATTTACCAGGGCCCTCTGGTTAGCAGCTCTTCCACTCCCTGGATTAGCACTAGCTGTATGGATCCGCGGGATACTAATCCCTGAAAACATCTGGTCACTCGCATCCACCTGAGAACCAGACTCCGTAGAATGGTCCTGATTCTTTGAAGGAGGGGAATCTTCCTGCTTTTCATCAGTGGCAGCCAATGCATCAGCAACGGACTCCCAATCATCCAAGCAATCATCATCACCAGCATCCCCTTCATCTTCCTCGCTCATGTGTCCTGAACAAGAACCATTAGTACTGCTGCTGCTGCTGCTGCTGCTACTCGCAGTAAAATTGGCCCCGGAATCATTGCTGCCCGAAACACTACTGGTGTGGCTGGTCGGGCTGTTGGACTGCAAGGACTCTGAGTCACTGTAATGATGCATTGATGATCCATCTCCATAAATCCCCTCCTCGCTTCGCGTCTTTATCTCCAGTTTCCCTATCGGTTGGCTCCTGTGATTTTCTAAATGCACAGATGCCCCAATGGATGCAGTCCCTCCACCATTGGCTTCCCCCTTACACTCACCCTTACTCTTCACTGGTAGCATAAAACAATAAAACAACCCAATTCACCAAATGTAACCAAGTACAATTATAAATATAATTATTGCAATAATAATTCATTTGACATGCAATAACTAATGGAAAACTAGGGATCTTGAATATCGGAACATTCAATTCAAGTCTTTATTTGTGCATTCAGAAAAATAAAGTTACAAAAAAAAAATAGAAAAATCACAAACCGTGAGAAAGCCACTGCTCACGACGAGCATCAAGCTTGCACTGCTTCAATTTCGCCGAGCGGTTTGCCTACAGTTTCCAATTAACGAAAAATTCGATCTTAGAAACTGCAGAAACAAATAATTTACCACAAATTCTACAGATTCACATAAAAAAATGTCCACAACTAACTGACAAAAAAGAATAGAAACTGACGAATTCGCGAAACCCCCAAAAATAAGGGAAATTGGAAAAAATGGAAAGAAAAATCAAAGAAACGATCAAATACCGACCAAGAAAAACTTCCCCCAAATAAATTAAGAATTGCCGTCCCGAAAATTCACACACGAAAATGAAACAGTTTATCCTAATTTCAAATTAAAGATATTCAAGAAAATCCAATAAATCACGCAGATAGCAAAATGCGCGTACAAACATTCCCCCCCACAAATCGAAACCGACAACAAGTAATGCGCACCCTCTTCTTCTTGGCGAAATCCCTGGGGTTCGATGAGGCGATGGAGGCGTTGGGGATCGAATCGGAAACCATGGCTGAGTCAGCTCGTTGCAGAATCTGAAAAACCCTAAACAGATTGATCGGAGAAACGGATGGAGAGAGAAAGCGCTAGATATAGAGAGAGAGAATGTGGATAACGGCAACTGCTCTGCTTCGCTCCAACCCTTTCGTTTTTTCCTCTTCCACTCTTCAAACCAACAAGCGTGAGCTGCACAACTGGAAAGCTGTATTACATAAATACTCGCCTTTGGACTATTTTGCCCCTCCTTTCCCACTTATTTTCAACGCCAACCACCAACACTCCTTCGGTAATCTCTGCCGATCCGCGGGGGCTTTTTCGTCACACTAATTTTGTACAAATTTTATTTGAAAATGATATTTTTGTACGTAGGTAATGATAATTAATCTCCATAGTTTCTTTGCGTTTAATAGATCAAATTATAATTAATTAAAATAGTGGGCCTACTCATAGAAAAATATTTTTTCTTTTTCGATTAACTTGTGAATTTTATTTTATTCAAATCGATTAATATCTCAACTTTCAAAGGTAAATTTGTAACGTAGGACAAAATATGTAAGAAGAAATATGTACAAATCGATAAAGCGTTTGTTTTTCTAAATAATACGGTTCAAATTAAATTTTATAAATAATAAATATATTAGAGAAATATCAAGTTGTTTTAGCTCGCCACATAATTAATTTGATTTTATTAATCCAAAACTCTAATTATGAATCCACAAACCCATTAAATATTATGGCAGCTTAGATGACGTATGAGTACCGATTATTTTATTGATCTGATCAGATATCGATTGGTTGTTGAATGATTACTGTCTAATTATATCGTATTCAGTTCGATGGGCGGTTGGATTCGGATAATTTTTTTTAATATAGAGTATACTTAATTTATGGAAAATTTAAATAAAATATATACATTTATTGAATTACACTAAGATTTTCATGTTTTTTTTTGTTTCATGTACTTGAGAAGATACGAAATACTCGAATATTATATGCCCTTTTTCCACAAAAAATCTAATAAAAAAAGGCTATAAAGGAAGAAAAGACAAGTAATATACGTGAAAGTGAGAGATGTGCATGTGTACACGTTGAATAACGAGCTAACACAAAAAGGTAGCTCAATATTTCGCAAAAAATAACATTAAAGTTTGCATGAATTAAAAGGGGTTTCAAAACCCCACGTGTAAATAGTAACGCTATAAAATACTACATTTGGTTGCTTTACTTTAATATTTTCAATAAATAAGTGACTCAATAATAATTCAATGATTATTGTGTTTTATACGATTAGAGGGTTTTCATAAAAATTATATAAAAAAAATGCATTTGGCCAATTTTATTTTAAGTCGATGGAAAAAAAAATCGAGTTTATCAATATTTGTGCGTAGTTTTATAATGGAAATCAACATCAGATTGAAAATAAATAAATAATTTATTTCGAATGAGAAGTAAATTTTAATTAGAAAGTGGCATCTCCATTATTTCCGACAAAAAGAAATAAGACGAATGTTGTTTGGTTTTAATTGGGCTGCATTTGATTTATCGAGCTTGAAGGGCCCACTACCTTAATTGGGCCACCGCCAATTATACACAAAAAAAATAAGAACATTAAAGCCCAATTAGTATACGAAAACCCCCCATTTTAGATATCGTTAATTGCTCGAAACAAATTTCTACATAAATCAGAAGGATTTGAAGGTAGGTTTCAAGAATTTTAACCTCGACAATCTAATTCTTCAAATATTAAATTATATTTATCTATCATATATATACATAAGTATTTTAAATAATGAAGCGCAGCTTAATCGGTAAGGCGTTTACTCTCTACATCTTTATCTTTATATATATAAAGAGCAAAGTAAATGTAAATAAATTCAATTAGAAGGATATAATTGGAATTGGGGTGAAAAATTTAAAAAACAAAAACCGGCCAATCCATCCTTAAAAACCGCAACAAATTACTCCATTTGTTTAAGCCATATATTACATTTACAATTGGTCGAGAAAAATTGGGCTCCAAACATCTTTATTTTTCTTTCTTCTCAACTAATATTTAAATTTTTTAAATCATATTTTTATTTTTTGTATATACTAAAAACTTATTAATAGAATATTATGTAATTATGTAAAACATTAAATAGTCAAGAACAATTCGTACAAAATTGTAAAATATACTCCCACTGTCCATGAAAGAACTTCCTAGGAGGGAGTGGCACGGGTTTTAAGAAAAAATATTGTTGAATGTATTGAAAGTGGATAAAAGGTAGTTGGGTGTATTGGGAGTGGTGAAAATGTGTTATAATTAATATTGGGAGTTGTGAAAAGTGAAAAGTAAGAGGATATAAGTGGTGGGGCATAGTCCAAAAATAGGTAGGAAGTTCTTTTGTGGACGTCCCAAAAAGGAAAGATAGGAAGTTCTTTCGTAGATGGAAAGAGTATGTTTTTTTTTTTTTGTAAAGAATAACCTTTAATTTGATACATGAAAAGTACAAATCAATTTAACGAGCAAGTTATGACCGTTTAAAATTTGTATATAGTATTAATTAATTTTTAAAATTTTTAATTAATTTTCTCGAATTTGAGAAATTTTTTTAAATATTTTTCTAATATTTTTTTCTTTTTTTCTTCGTTGTTTTCTTACTTATGACATTTCAATTTTTATTGTATGTAGTTCTATTTAGTTTACACTGAAAATTTGTTAGTAGAATATATTGTCACTATTATAAGAAGATAATATTATATATTAGTTCATTTATGTCAAGATGAAAATTATAAAGTTGACTGTTTTAAAGACAATAATACATGGATTTTTTTTTGTATAATTAATTAATTAATTATTTTTTAAATCAATTGTGACAGCCCTCGTTCCCGGGAGAATAGGAAACGTGCTACTTAATGGGATTTCTAGACTTTGCATGAATAAAATAGGTAATATGTCCTTAGATTTGGTGACACATTCATAATAAAGGAATTTCGTAATTGAAGGATAATAAATACGACAACTTAGATAGAAATTCTCCCAACCAGGATCAAAAGTTCGGAGGTCTGAGACAAGAAGATAACATTTAGTACTAAGCGAATATTAAGATAGCTAATCTCAAATAATATCCACCTTAGGGAATACTATGGCAGCGGAAAAATATTCTTAACATTTATCTGAAAATACAGCAACACCATCCCTCAGCTTCGCACGTCACCATCTGCCGCTCAACCTGCAAAAGGTTTTGAAAACAATTGCAGGGCTGAGTACTAATATACTCAGTGGGTTTAGCCATTTGAAAACATTTGAAAAATCCGTTTAAAAGAATAATCCATGCTATGAACAGTATAACATAGAAATATTTGAAATCATCCTATGCATACATAAAATAAATTGTGGATCCATTTTCAGTCTTCTCTCTACTGGTGCTTCACCTATAATGTGAACATGTGGGAGCAGCCCACAGAGGTCCACTACCATGCATGTTTCAGAAATGGGAACAACCCAAGTCTGACAGTCTGAGGCAAGTGGGAGCAGCCCACAATACCCCCTTGTGTGTACACAATCCTAACCAGGGCGATCCAATCGCTACGCCGGCTAGGACCCGATCGTTAGAGAACATAGGAGCACTTTAAACAATAGAGAGATAAAAACATTTTAACATGGACATTCATTTGCATTTGCATAAAGACAATTTAGAGCTCAATAACTCAAAACATACATTGGAAAATAAAAAAACCCACCTCGATAAGACAAGCCTGTAGATAAAAGATGCACAAATCCTCTTGCCTTGTAAAGCCAATGCTA
This sequence comes from Salvia miltiorrhiza, assembly GCF_028751815.1. Lineage (NCBI taxonomy): Eukaryota > Viridiplantae > Streptophyta > Magnoliopsida > Lamiales > Lamiaceae > Salvia > Salvia miltiorrhiza. Next base: position 56,031,614 of record NC_080394.1, on the reverse strand, counting down.
AAGCCTTCTATCAAGTGGACCTACAAGATAATCTAATCTTAATATGCCTTAAAATATCGTCTCTGCTAACATTTCCATAAAATTCTTAAATCCTAGATCGGTAATTAATCGACTTCTCATTAAACTTAACTAAATCCCAATTTCAAAATACTTATTGCAAAAGTATAGCTTAAAACTTTTGAACTCTTTTGCAAACTCATGCTATAATCACGTATCTAAAATCTCATACTTAATGCATAATAATATTTATTATGCAACTTTGAATAAATAATCAAAACAATTAAAAAAAAACTTGAGTCCAATTCTTTTAGTATGAGCCCAAGTTCAATCAAATAACTCCCATGTCTCTTGCCCAAAATAAAATAAAAGCTGAAGCCCAAAATCAAGGCCCAACTATCCAGTCCACTCTCTCTCCTTTAACTCTGGATCGGTCTCTCTCTCTCCATTCCATCTCTCACGCTCGATTTCTCTCTTCTCCCTCTAAATCTGCCGCCGCCGCCGCGTCTTCCTCGCCGGCGACAACAGCGATGTCGCCGTCGCGCCTCCCCCTTCCTTTCCTCCGTTTTCCCCCATCTTGCTTCTCTCTCGCTCAAAAGGAAATCCCCAAATTCCAAAATCCCTAAATCTGCCCCCTCCCATCTCCTTCTCTCGGTTGGACGGTCAACAGCAAAGGGCCGCCACCGCCGCCGACTCCATCTCCTTCACGCCGACAACAGCAGCAGCCGTCATCGTCGTCCAGCTACCTTCTCTCTCGATCGACGAACGGACGGCGCCAATAGGCAACCGCCGCCGCGATTCATCACCACCATCTCCGATTCTCCCTAAACCGCCTCTTCCTCCACTCTGAATTGCGGCCAGCAGCTCGATATACCGCCGCCGCCCCGGACGTCCTGCCCGACTACTCGCCGGAACCCCGTCCAGCCACGCCATCGCCGCCTCCTCCTTCTGGCCTAACCCGCCGAGCAGCAGCATTTAGAACCGCCGCCGTGCCTCTCAGTCCCCGACTTGCCTCGACTCACCCCACATCCGACAGCAAGTTATTCCCTTTTTCCAATTTAAAAACTTATTTCTACTCATTTATTCACTTCAAGAAAACTTGATTCAGTTTATGAAATAAATGCTTCAGATTATGCAAAGTATATGCATATGAACATCTTGATTGATTTTGTTTTGTGAAAACAATTGGTGATAGCTATGTTATTGTGTTCTTGAATAGAAGGAAGCAAACCTTTGTGTGATATGAATCTGCTCAAAGTTTACACAGCTCGTGGCATCGAATCTGTGAAAGAAAGTTGTAAAATTTATCGGAAGAAAATCTGGGGTGAGTAGTAATAAATTTGAAACTGTGTGAAGAAGTTGGGAAAGTCTTGAGGATTTTGTAGCCGAAAATTGGAGATGTGGAATAACCATTTCCATTCAATTAGTTATTGAATGGAAAAGATGCACGCTAAAAAAAATCTGCAGCTTATAAAATGTTGGGCTTCAAAAGGTTTTCTCCCAAAGTTTGATCCAAAACAAAGATCAAATTTCAGTAATAATAACTCTCTTTTTAAAATCTCAATAGCTGAATTTGGCCCAACGCATATATAACCAATCTGAAATCTGAATCAAGTCACTGCTGTAAACATTATTGATTTTCTAAAAAAAATGACAAAGCATGAAAGATTCTATTTGCATAAAATTCTAATATTAAAATTATAAAACCTTGATAAAATCTTTTGTTAGAAGAAATACTTTTTCGAAAAGAAATATAATAATATATCCCGGCGAGAAAATACTTATTCAAAGTTCAAGAACTCTCGTGAAATTCTATTAGGAAAAATCAGGGTATTACAACCCTCCCCCCTTAAAAAATTTCGTCCTCGAAATTTAAATACCCCGGCTAGCAAACTTGACTTCTAGTCTGCACGTACTTTTCTCGTCGTTCATAGTGATTCATTAAAGGCAGAATAAATCTGCTTGCCCCATAAAGTTTGATCTTTCGATCGAATATCCCCATCAATCTCTTCGCATTTCTTAAATCCCAAAGCTCATCTTGTTTCTTCTTTCTATAGCATCCAATGATATACTTTTCATATAGTCTTTCTTTAAAATCGTTCCACGTGTACGCCTCCCATTGCTCGGGGGTCAAGGTTCGTTGCACCGATTCCCACCAGAATTTGGCCTCATCAACGAGTTGGAAAATTGCGCATGTGAGTTTATCCCTATCCCCACAGCCAACATGGTTGAGTATCCTTTCAGTAGCTCTTACCCATCTCTCGGCATCCAGAGGATCACCAAGACCATCAACAGTTGGTGGATTATGGTTGCGAAACCTCTCTTCCACACTATGTTCTGGTATAACTCGTGACACATGTTCTTCAGGATTAAGTCCTCTTTCTCCAGCCATTCTGTATGTAATCAACAATGTTGGGCTTCTTCTTCATTCTTCTTAAAAATCTGTGATACTAATGACCTAAAAATCTTTCTATTATGAAACCAATATTGGTTATCCATGAGTCACCCTTTTATGTATCATGCTCCGATATTCTAACTTTCGTATACCGACTTTCTATGCCTTACTCTTCCATGTTCTATGTTTATGCCATTCTATACTTTCTATGTTCTGTGATTCTATGTTCAGTGCTTTCATTGTTCAGTCCCTACTACGTTCAAGTCATTCTATCTCCAGTGCTTTCTTCGTATAGTCCTTTCTATTCTTAGTCTGTCCATGTGATTCTAAAATTCTGCAATCTTAAAAATTTTAAAAAATCTAAAGACATCATTCATCAGTTCTCCAAGCGACTATAGTCTGTCATCATATCCTTTCTAGGTTCACAACCTAACTAAAACATGTAATAACACGCAGTGGTTGAATCATCTCATGGTAATAAATTGCATATTAATCATTTATGCAACATTTCCTCATTTCAAAACAAGTCGGGCACATACTTTTGTATGATAAAATATTTCAATCTCAAATTCATGATCATATGCATGTCTAGTCTCAATATATGTTAAGGTTCCATACATGTTGCGTTTCAGTGTACGGACGTCTCCATACATGATTCGCTTCAGTGTATGTTCAGTCGCAATTTATATCAATGCATTCAATCTCAAAACACATCCATTCTTATTGCATGTTCAGTCTCAATACGTATATTCTGTCTCAATGCATGTTCAGCCTCAGTGCGTTTATAGTTTCAATACATGCTATGTTTCAATGCATGTTCAGTCTCAATACATGTTCCGTCTCAATGCATGTTTTGTCTCAGTGCATGTTCAGTCTCAATGCGTGTCCCGTCTCTATGCATGTTCAGTCTCAATACATGTTCATCTCAATGCATGTTCAATCATAATGCATGTTCTATCTCAGTGCATATTCAATCTTAACATGTTTTATAACATATTCATTTGGTGCATGCATTTCAGTAAACATTTTGAAAACATGAATAACATACCTTGGATGAGGGCAGTGTGACGACGAGCTGAGGGTTGCTGTATAAACTTTTAGAAGTCTAGAGATGCTATCCTAGACTCGACATCAATGAACTTGCGGTCTCAGAGCCAAGAACTTTTGCTCTGATACCATCTGTGACAGCCCTCGTTCCCGGGAGAATAGGAAACGTGCTACTTAATGGGATTTCTAGACTTTGCATGAATAAAATAGGTAATATGTCCTTAGATTTGGTGACACATTCATAATAAAGGAATTTCGTAATTGAAGGATAATAAATACGACAACTTAGATAGAAATTCTCCCAACCAGGATCAAAAGTTCGGAGGTCTGAGACAAGAAGATAACATTTAGTACTAAGCGAATATTAAGATAGCTAATCTCAAATAATATCCACCTTAGGGAATACTATGGCAGCGGAAAAATATTCTTAACATTTATCTGAAAATACAGCAACACCATCCCTCAGCTTCGCACGTCACCATCTGCCGCTCAACCTGCAAAAGGTTTTGAAAACAATTGCAGGGCTGAGTACTAGTATACTCAGTGGGTTTAGCCATTTGAAAACACTTGAAAAATCCGTTTAAAAGAATAATCCATGCTATGAACAGTATAACATAGAAATATTTGAAATCATCCTATGCATACATAAAATAAATTGTGGATCCATTTTCAGTCTTCTCTCTACTGGTGCTTCACCTATAATGTGAACATGTGGGAGCAGCCCACAGAGGTCCACTACCATGCATGTTTCAGAAATGGGAACAACCCAAGTCTGACAGTCTGAGGCAAGTGGGAGCAGCCCACAATACCCCCTTGTGTGTACACAATCCTAACCAGGGCGATCCAATCGCTACGCCGGCTAGGACCCGATCGTTAGAGAACATAGGAGCACTTTAAACAATAGAGAGATAAAAACATTTTAACATGGACATTCATTTGCATTTGCATAAAGACAATTTAGAGCTCAATAACTCAAAACATACATTGGAAAATAAAAAAACCCACCTCGATAAGACAAGCCTGTAGATAAAAGATGCACAAATCCTCTTGCCTTGTAAAGCCAATGCTAAAGCCTTCTATCAAGTGGACCTACAAGATAATCTAATCTTAATATGCCTTAAAATATCGTCTCTGCTAACATTTCCATAAAATTCTTAAATCCTAGATCGGTAATTAATCGACTTCTCATTAAACTTAACTAAATCCCAATTTCAAAATACTTATTGCAAAAGTATAGCTTAAAACTTTTGAACTCTTTTGCAAACTCATGCTATAATCACGTATCTAAAATCTCATACTTAATGCATAATAATATTTATTATGCAACTTTGAATAAATAATCAAAACAATTAAAAAAAAACTTGAGTCCAATTCTTTTAGTATGAGCCCAAGTTCAATCAAATAACTCCCATGTCTCTTGCCCAAAATAAAATAAAAGCTGAAGCCCAAAATCAAGGCCCAACTATCCAGTCCACTCTCTCTCCTTTAACTCTGGATCGGTCTCTCTCTCTCCATTCCATCTCTCACGCTCGATTTCTCTCTTCTCCCTCTAAATCTGCCGCCGCCGCCGCGTCTTCCTCGCCGGCGACAACAGCGATGTCGCCGTCGCGCCTCCCCCTTCCTTTCCTCCGTTTTCCCCCATCTTGCTTCTCTCTCGCTCAAAAGGAAATCCCCAAATTCCAAAATCCCTAAATCTGCCCCCTCCCATCTCCTTCTCTCGGTTGGACGGTCAACAGCAAAGGGCCGCCACCGCCGCCGACTCCATCTCCTTCACGCCGACAACAGCAGCAGCCGTCATCGTCGTCCAGCTACCTTCTCTCTCGATCGACGAACGGACGGCGCCAATAGGCAACCGCCGCCGCGATTCATCACCACCATCTCCGATTCTCCCTAAACCGCCTCTTCCTCCACTCTGAATTGCGGCCAGCAGCTCGATATACCGCCGCCGCCCCGGACGTCCTGCCCGACTACTCGCCGGAACCCCGTCCAGCCACGCCATCGCCGCCTCCTCCTTCTGGCCTAACCCGCCGAGCAGCAGCATTTAGAACCGCCGCCGTGCCTCTCAGTCCCCGACTTGCCTCGACTCACCCCACATCCGACAGCAAGTTATTCCCTTTTTCCAATTTAAAAACTTATTTCTACTCATTTATTCACTTCAAGAAAACTTGATTCAGTTTATGAAATAAATGCTTCAGATTATGCAAAGTATATGCATATGAACATCTTGATTGATTTTGTTTTGTGAAAACAATTGGTGATAGCTATGTTATTGTGTTCTTGAATAGAAGGAAGCAAACCTTTGTGTGATATGAATCTGCTCAAAGTTTACACAGCTCGTGGCATCGAATCTGTGAAAGAAAGTTGTAAAATTTATCGGAAGAAAATCTGGGGTGAGTAGTAATAAATTTGAAACTGTGTGAAGAAGTTGGGAAAGTCTTGAGGATTTTGTAGCCGAAAATTGGAGATGTGGAATAACCATTTCCATTCAATTAGTTATTGAATGGAAAAGATGCACGCTAAAAAAAATCTGCAGCTTATAAAATGTTGGGCTTCAAAAGGTTTTCTCCCAAAGTTTGATCCAAAACAAAGATCAAATTTCAGTAATAATAACTCTCTTTTTAAAATCTCAATAGCTGAATTTGGCCCAACGCATATATAACCAATCTGAAATCTGAATCAAGTCACTGCTGTAAACATTATTGATTTTCTAAAAAAAATGACAAAGCATGAAAGATTCTATTTGCATAAAATTCTAATATTAAAATTATAAAACCTTGATAAAATCTTTTGTTAGAAGAAATACTTTTTCGAAAAGAAATATAATAATATATCCCGGCGAGAAAATACTTATTCAAAGTTCAAGAACTCTCGTGAAATTCTATTAGGAAAAATCAGGGTATTACATCAATAAATATTGAAACAATTATTTACATGAAAAAAATCTAAAAATATGTTATAAGGTATTATTATTTTCTTAATTTTTTTTTACTTTTTAATATTTATTTCATCATAAAATGAATTAAAATTAAAGTCAATATTAAAGAATCCAATTTTAATGGAATCAAAAGTGATAAGAGAAAGAAAATCATACATGTGTGGATTTGTTATGAATTATGTAGATTTCTAAATATGACAAAAAAAAATTATTATTGCGTATATTTTTTTTCTTAATTTTTTTGTATCCATACAATTATCTTTGATAGGTATTAAATTAAGTTCGAATATCTTTATGTGTCTATTAATATTTCAAAAACATGTTTTGAAATATCGATATCAGAGACCAATATGCTTAATAGTAAATATTTTGATCCGTTAAAATCATGAAGATCTTTGGTGAAATAATAGCTTTACTGAATGAATTCTTTGTTTAAAGTTTGAATCTCTAGGTGTTATTTATTTATTTATTTATTTTCAATTTATCAGTTTTGCATAGCAAATTTGTAATGTTACATAACGAATTCATAGACAACTTATTTCATACGATGAATTTGATTTGTGTAGTTATAGCAACTCCCTAGATAAATGGTCTTATATCTATGTATAGTCACAAGTTATTTTTGTACGAATTACATTGATCACTATGCAAATAATAAATTTGGTAAATTTTAATTTTATTAGTTTATATTATTCACTATGTCCCAATTCAATAGGACACGAGGCTTGGGTACGAAGAGATAATGAAGATATTATTTTTTAAGTTAAAAGATAGATAATTATTTGCGGGTCACAATGACACTTGATGTAAATAATGAGTTAAATGAGAGTATTTGTTATGTATTGATTTTTTGATATATTGAATTGGAAACATCCAAATAAAAAAAATGTGATATATCGAATTGGAACGAGAGAAGTAATAATTATAAAATAATGTGCATAGTTTACGAGAATATAAAATCACAATTGCGCATAGCGCGGGTGGTACACTAGTATATATAAAAAGCAAAGTAAATGTAAATAAATTCAATTAGAAGGATATAATTGAAAATTAAGGAAAAATTTATATACCAACCGTTGATTCCATTTTCCAACTGTCTTATGCATGATTCCATTTTCCAACAAATGCGCATCATTGTTTTATTTTCTTTCTTTCTTAACTATTTTTGTTTAATTATAAGTTTTTATAATCAAATTGTGATTTTAGGGCCCTCATTTTTTTTCTTTCTTAATAACAAAATTGATTACTATCTCTAAACAAACTCAACAAATTGAATATTAAGCGCCGTCATTTTCTTTCTTTCTTAATAACAAATTTATATATGATAACTTTTTTATTTTCTATTAATGTATGTATTTTTTTGTATTCGTACAATTATCTTTTATAAGTATTAAATTAAGCTTGGATAATTTTACGTGTCTATTAATATTTCATGTCAAGGACCAATATGCTTAATAACAACTATTTTTATCCCTTAAATTGTGAAGATCTTTGATGGAATTATATCTTCACTGAAAAAAAAAATTGGTCCAGAGTTTGAATCTCATAAATTGAATTTAATTAAGCATTTTCACAGCAAATTCATAATTCACTGAATAAATTTTTGGTCTAGAGTTTGAATCTGATTTAATTTGTATAATTATATAAACTCCCTATATAAGTGATATTATACCTATATATAGACACATGTTATATTTTTTATATGAAGTACTTAGGTTATGTTAAAATATTAGATCACTTTGCATATAATAAATTTGGTATAAAATTTTAATTTTATTAGTTTATATTAATATTATAAAACATATATATACACAACTTACGTGATGAGGATAAAATTGAGCACTTAAATATATTCAGATCTAACTTCAGCGAAAATACGAAATATGAGATAAAACCGCATGTCTGAGGCTAAAGGGCAATCAGAATAAAAGTGGGAAGCGAAAGATTTATATTCTGACTACAAAAGTGCAGATTTTAAACACGTGGCAACCAACGATTTGCACTTATCAAATATTATTATTTGGGCCTCGAAACCTGACTAAATGGCCCTTAGTATTGTATCTCAATAATAAACTATATATAGACCCCCTAAGATTAAATGTAAACAAGTTCTTCCATAAAAGGAAATCAAATAAACAAATGCTATTTTCTTTTCCACATTTTTTGCACACTTAATTTGTTTGTTCTTAGCTCGATTTTCTTCACTTTTTTATAAATTTGTCGTTGAATCTAATACCCAACTCAACATTTCGCGAGCCTAAAGATATATTCGTCGCGCATAGCGCGGGAGGTACACTAGTATATATAAAGAGCAAAGTAAATGTAATTTCATTCAATTTGAAGGACATAATTGAAATTGGAGTGAAAAAAATTGTAAAACTCTTCGGCAGTTTTTAATGTATGCAAGATGCAACTATGCATTCCAATTTCCCACTATCAAAATCTTTCCTTAAAATGAGGAACGTATTTTAACTTTTATAATTTTCTTTTTTGTTATTAATATTTAATTTTAAATTATGTAGTTATGTTTATTTTACATTTAAAATAAATTATTAATATTACATTATGTCATTGTTTGTTATAAAATGATATCATATCATATATTATAATTTATATTAAGAAACACTAATTCAATAATCTCATCCAACTAATTGAATATTAATTTATTTTAAAAATAAATTACAATTCATGTACATGTACTTTCTCAAATTCTTATCCAATTAATTGGTTATTATAAATTTTTTCTTAAAATTATATAAGAAAATGTATGAACACATACCTTTTTATTACTCTCATCCAAGTTATTGATTTTTTAAATTTTACTACACATAAAAATACAAAAGTTAATTATTTTGTTTTTAAAACATAACATGGATGATATAGTAAATATCTACTAATACTCCATCCGTCCCTGAAATAAGTTTATCTTTTTCATTTTTGGGATGTTCCCCAAATAAGTTTCTTTTTCTTTCTTTTTATTTTTGGACAACTACCCCACCACTAATAATACTTTGTTTATTCTTACTTTTCACTTTTTCACTACTCTCAATACTAATTATAACACTTTTTCACTTTTTCACCATTCTCAATACTAATTATAATACTACATTTTTCTCCACTATCAATACATTTTACCACTTTTCCTTAAAACCCGTGCCGTCCCCAAAGAGAAACTTATTTCAGGGACGGAGGGAGTATATATTATTTAAAAATATATATATACTGCCAATTATTACGTAATATGGATAGATGTATTTTGAAAAAGACGAAGAGTGTGTAATATTTAAATTTCTATCATACTATTTTATTTCTTACACAAAAAATAACTTTACTATTTCTATGTGGTTTCATCTTAAATAAAATATAATGGAAAGTCATTTAATTTGGTATATGATGAATTTGAAATAAATAAATAGCTTATATTTATTATTTATTTAAACCATATTTTTTAAAAAAATTATATATATATTAAAGATCAAACATGTTTAAACTTTTCTTTAATTTTACTTCTTATTTTCTCCTTTTTTTCTTTTTCTTTTTTATTTATGATATTTTGATTTTTATATTATGCATTTCTATATATTTTATGTATAAAAATAACTAATAGAATAAAATAACATTACTATCAAAAGACATCAAACTATAATGATGGAAATTACAAAATGGCTTTAATAATAATAATAATAATAATAATAATAATAATAATAATAATAATAATAATAATAATGTATCTATTTTTATTGAATTCATTAATTATTTTTAAAAATTAAATAATATTAAAATGATTATAAATTAAAATCTAGCAACAAAAAAATTCCTGGAGTTAACTAACTAAAATAGGCAAGGTTAGTGATTAATTATTATGCAGTTAAAATTTTTAAATACATTGAAACTAAATTTAATTAAAAGTCAGATACGGAATATTATGCATAAATACAATGCAAAATTTTAAAAATTCAAATTAAAATAAATTGTTGTTTTTAAGTAGGGATTAGAATCAACTGTTCTAAAAACTTTATCTATATACGTACGTGAAATGAATTCAAATTAAATTCAAGATTAAATAATCCATTTTTATTGAATTAAAAGTTGTAAGGGATAAAGAAAATTATATATGATCGAATTTGTTCAAAACTATTGTTGCTTTCTAAATATAACAATTTTTTATTCTGTATTAATGTATGTCTTTTTTGTATATGTACAATTATCTTTGATATGTATTAAATTAAGTTTGGATATCTTTATGTATCTGTCAATATTTAAAAAATATGTGTTGAGATAGGTTTAGGATTTGAATCTCATAATTTGCACAAATTCATTTTTTTAATTCATTATTTTTCATAACAAATTAATAGACAACTTATTTTATACAATAAATCTGATTTATATAATTATAGCTACTCCTTATACAAGTGATATTATATCTATATTTAGACATATGTTATATTAAAAAATTAGATCATTTTATAAATAATAAATTTGATATCAAATTTTAATTTTATTAGCTAATTTTAATAATTATAAAACATATACATAACTTACACGAGTCTAAAATTATAATCTCCGCGCATCGCGCGGGAGATACACTAGTTAGTATAGATGGACAAATAAAGATATAGGTTTCTTTACTGTTTAATTTGATGGATGGATTGATTAATTTTGAGCTCTTTTAATCATCTAATCCTTCGATTACTCAATTATATGTTTTATCTATCAATCATTATTTTGTAGTAATATATAAACGAATACTCTTTTTCTTTTTTATGGGTTTTTTTCACTGGATTTTTTCTGGACTCTTTTAACGAGGTCCGGCTCTTAATTTATGTTTTTTTTGCTTTCAAGAATTTTTCTTAAGTTTTTTTTTCTTTCGTCTTTATGCAATTCGAATTTAATAATATCTCTCATATACACAAGTATTTTAAATAATGAAGGGCAGCTCAATGGATAACACATTTCACTTTTGTTTAATAGGTTGAGTGTTGAATCAAGATATCATATATCATTTGAGAAGAGAAAAATTATCCGATATCGTAACTGAACTCTCACAATATGGCTCCTAATCATAAGACATAAACTAGTTAATTTGATCTTAACACTAACTAAATTATGCTCGAGTAACTAGTCCAATTGAGTGTTCGAATTTACTACGGCGCGGTCTTTAATTTTATTTATTTAATTTATTGATTAAAAAAAAGCTAGAACTAGTCCAATTGAGTATTGAGCTTATATATTATTTCAAGAGTAGTATTCCAACTTTCTAGTTTAATTACCCATTGTTGCAGTTTGAAGCAAGCCCACATGGGATAAAGAGATGCTTAATTTACAGTTTGAGTCTTACTATAAATGGCCATCATATCATAGTATTTTCTTTCCTTTGAAATTTCCCTTATCTTTTTCTAGGAAGATTTTCTATCTTTACTTCAAATATTTCTTATGTGAGATATCTACTTTCACATATAACATGGATATTGCACTCCGTGTATTTTTGGAATCAATAAAATAACTTAATTGACAACAATTTAATTATTTGAATACCCAATCAATTTTTCCTTGTGTTTTAAGTGATATATATTAAAAAAAAAAGTGACATCATATTCTCTCGAAAATACATTGGAGAAAACAAATTGAGTTGGAAAATATGTCATACTTTTACATATAGCATAGGTTTAAATAAAGGACTATTGAAGTCAATTTCATGCTAGCTAATACCTATCTTTCAATTTGCTTGTCATCTTACTTAAGTGATAGTCAACTTGTTATGCAAGATCTTTTTTATAGAGAGATACTCAATATATATTTGCAAGTTGGTGGAACTTAAGGCCAAATGCAACCTCATATATAGTACATTTCCACAGAGAAATTCGTTGAAATTTATAATTTATTTCAACACGTAACATATTTTTAAAGTATAGTACGTTGAACATGCATGTAGCAATAATTTATATCAACATTATTCATGCATAGTAAACATATATAGAAGAGATGTTCAAATGAGAACGAATAATCATTTATATATCAATCGGCCTAGTGCAAATACTCTATTTGATGAGAACTAAGAAAACAAATTGAACATAAAAAAAACACACCAAAAAAATATATATAAGCAAAAACCACTAATTGAACTGCATGTTAACATGATACAATCAATTTTATATGTGCCTACAACAGTGACATAGCCAGACTTTTCAGTCAGGGGGGCCAAATACTCTCTTGGTTCCAACTAACTTCGTAAATATATTTTTTTTTACCGTCTCAATTAAGTTGATCAATTTTCTTATATGAAATAAATATATATAAGCAAAAAAAATTAATCACTTATTCACTATATTACCAAAGACACTTAAAATATTAAGTTATGTCGAAAATAAGTTGATCAAGTTAGCTGGGACGAAGAAAGTAATAATCATAATATTATAAAAGACTCCGAATATATAGCAATTTCAATAAAATCATAATGCTACATTAATATTACAAAAATAAAAAAAAATATTCTACCATCATAAAATTTCTCTTCTATTTAATTTTCATGTTTTGAAATCGCTACATAATCGTTTCATTAGTACATATTTACAAATTCATAATTTCTGATGTAAGATATTAGACAATCATTCGATAGCGTATCTCATATACGATTGAGTAGAGAGAAATTGGGATTATTACTAAAAATAATAATAATATTTATGTATTTATTTAATATTAAATATAAAATTACTAAAATACCCTAATGTTTTTAAAATTTTCAGTGGGGCCCAATGCCCCCACTGCCCCCCTCTAGCTACGTCACTGCCTAGACAAGTGTTTTTAGTTGTCATGTAAAAGGGTGCCGTTCTCACCTAATCCTAAACTTATGTAAATAACCTCTCAAAAATATATATTCTGTTTCTTTTCGTAGGATCAATATATAATGGTTTCTTAAACGGTAGGTGGTTAATGCTCAAGGCATGAGGTTTTGGGTTTGAGGCCACCGTGGTGCAGTCTTTAAATTTCTTTATTTACTTGTGTAATAATAATAATAATAATAATAATAATAATAATAATAATAATAATAATAATAATAATAATAGTTACACATTTACCGTCACAAAAATATGCATGTTAATATATATTATAGTGTATCTACGGCCACACATAGATCACTAGTTTCATACCTAATTGTATGCAATTTCTTTATTTCATAGTATAATAAATTCCACACTAATGTATTACAAAAAATTCCAAATAATTTATCCAATAACCAAATTAGTACAAATCCGATCATACTATATTTATATAAAATTAGGGGTTTAATCGAGCCGAGCCGAGCCGAATAGTGTCTTGTTCAAGCTTGGCTCGTTTAGCTAATCGAGTTGTTTGATTAATTATCGATCGAGCTTTAATCGAGTCGAATACAGTGCCGAGCCTAATCGAGATTTTTAAATTTAAATTTTTATTTAAAATATTAGTTATTTTCCTAATACATAAGTTAATTTTCAAATATATAAGTTATTTTATTCACAAAAATATAATATATTTACTATTTTCTTGTAAATAAATGATGTTAATTAGATACTTAATCCAAATATTACTACATATAGTATAAAATATAGTAAGACATTTAATGAATAATCTTATGTTTTTAAGATAAATCACTTCACGAGCTTGTTCACGAGCTAACGAGCCGAGCATCGTCATGCTCAAGCTTGGCTTGTTTAGCTAAACGAGCTGTTCATTAAATTATCGAACGAGCTTTTATCGAGTCGAACGTCGAATAGCTCACGAGTAGCTTGGCTCGTTTACAGCCCTATATAAAATAGAACTACAATCCATACTTTTAGGTAAGAATACTTTTAGGTAAGAATCGAACCGATATATATACCTCATCAATAATAAGGAGAATCTTTCGATATACCTTAAATTTATTATTTGGCCTAGCTCATAGACTTATATCAATATGCGTAAAATATTTGAATGTGACATTTCATCTACCAATTATGTTGAATGAAGGTGTCCCCTTGCAATGTACCAAACCCCTAAATTTGACGGTGTCGGCATTTCTATGTGCAACTTTTCTTCGAAATTATGTGTAGACAATTCATGTAAGCTCTTGTCATATGCACCGTGTTTTAAGTTACACAAATATTTTTATTCCAAAAAAAAAAAAATGGTTACTGCATAATTTTCTATGCATGTCCAATTAATTCTACAAACAAAACTTGTATAATATACAATTTTCCTCAAATGTAATTTGTGGAATTGTAACATAAGAGATTTTATGCTTCTTACTCCATTTGTCCCATCGATAATGACTCATTTATATTCGACACGATTATTATTAAAATGCGATTTTATAGAAGAAGGAAAAAACGAAAAAACAAGCAAGCACAACCTAAACCCTTGAAAGCACAAGAAAACAGACAAAGGGCCGAGCCTCATTAAAACCTTCCTACGGAAAACCCCATGGGAAAAACCGTAAGAAGGAAAAAGAGTACCCGTCTAGAAAAAAAAGAGGAAAAAGAGCGGAAGGGAAGGTTTCAGGAACTCCGGCCTAACCATCGTCCCCAAACCAATCCGGCTCAGGCAGACAGAAAAAAAAAAGCAATCAACCAGACGTAGACAGAAGGCCGGTGAGACGCCGTCGCCAACTGACCACTGAAAGTAACAAACAGAAAGAGCAGAAGGCCGGTGATACGCCATCGCCTAATGCCCCACAAAAGAAAAGGAAACGGGAAGATTATGGCCGGTTATACTCCGTCGCCATAGAAATTCCCACGAACCAAATGCCAAGTAAAGCAGGAGCCGAGGAGAGACGGCAAAGAAGAAGAAGAAGAAGATCCAGTTTAGGCCGGTAAGACGCCGTCGCCTAAACCGAGACTGCCGAAGGTTCCTCGACCAAAAAGCAGGGCGGAAGATTGTCCGGCCGGTTATACGCCGTCGCCGCCAACCTTCCCGCTGCCTACCAACCACCAGCAAACCGCGAAGCCAAAAGGGAAGCCCCCAACGGGCAGTGAGAGAGATTACCCGGCCGGTTATACGTCGTCGCCGCAAATCTCCCTTATGTCTTCCATCCCAAGATCTCCGTAAGGACATGTTAGAGAACAAAAAACGAAAGGAAGAATCTAAGCTCACCACCGAAGAGCTGTCCTGGAAATCGCTGCTCTCAA
This sequence comes from Salvia miltiorrhiza, assembly GCF_028751815.1. Classification (NCBI taxonomy): domain Eukaryota; kingdom Viridiplantae; phylum Streptophyta; class Magnoliopsida; order Lamiales; family Lamiaceae; genus Salvia; species Salvia miltiorrhiza. The sequence continues at coordinate 56,016,100 of NC_080394.1, read as the reverse complement.
ATAACCGGAGAGCGCCCCAACAGCTCCCCACCGCCTCCAGCTGGCAGAACAGGGCTAGAAGCTCACCGCTGCCAGCCCCCACGTCCGTCCAGCCCTAGTACAGAATCGCAGCAGCTCTCCCAAAGCAGCAACTGAACAGCCGCCAAGTGTTCGAAAAAATGTCATTATGAACAAACTCAAGCCAATAACCATTCGACACGATTATTAATTAAGAAGAAAAGTGATTAAAGGATCAAAGTGATAGAAGGTAGTGGAGCCCACAACTCATTGTGAGAGAATGTGATTTTTTTTTTCTTTGAAATAGGTCATTAGAGCATTCACAGTGGTTGAGTAAACTCCTTACTTTATTGAGGGGGGACCACTTATGAGTAATAAGCCCACTGTGGGATAACTCATTCTCTTACTTTATTTTTTTAGTTTTGATTTTTATATTTTTTATTTAACTTTAATTGCACAAATTTTAATAACACATAATTACTTCAAGACTTACGGACATCCCGGGAAATTCATGTCGTGCCTCGTGCATCTGAAGAAGGCGTTGAACATCCGCCGCCGTAGGACGTCAAAGATACTCGGCATCGTATGCCCGGTTGCAGCTTTGCAGAATTTTTTTAGGCATATATGCCTCGTCGTGTCAGCGACCTTGAGATACTCGTCGAAAGTATCAGCACTAACGCCGGTGGCTAATTGGCGGATAGCCACCGTGCATTTTTGTAAAGGCGTGAGAGAGTCCCGACCTGCAGCATCATGGCTTATCTGGAAGTAACCATCTTCACCTTGCACAACATCGACGATGCGCAAGAACAGCTCCTTATGCATCCTAAAATGCGGTTGGAAAAACTGTAGCCCATACGTCAGATTGTCGTTGAAGTAGTCTTGCATAAGACGTAAATGAGGAGCCTCACGATCACGATAAACGTAAGACCGGTGGTAAATAACATGTTCCAGCTCCGGTTGGGAGAACATTTGAGCAATCACTTTTTTATGCTCCGCGATTGTATCGATGATTTCTTACACAACCCCGTCTGACGACGACGACAAAGTATCATCAAACCATTCGGTCATTTTTTTGGAGGAGGAGAAAGAATTGAAGTAGAGAAAGAGAGAAGGATTGAAGTAGAGAATGAATTGGAGGTGTGAATAAATGTGGAGAATTGGGGGTATTTATATGAAGGTAAAAAAAAGGAGGAGAAACGGTCATTTGACTGTTTGAAACAAATAAATAAATAAATAAAAGGTAAAGAGCCGTTAACATTCAAAATTTAAGATTTTTTTTTAATATCGTTCGTGTAGACATGCGCATATCAAAATCAGCGTTGCGTCATACTCCATTTTTCGAGTCATACTTGAGTAAGGAGAGTGTCATAGTATGCTTACTCGATCTTTCCCTTACTCGAGTAAGGGAGAACGAGTCACCATTGTGAATGCTTTTATCAATAGAACAAACGAAAAAGGAAAATAAGTCATATATAAAAATTAGTCTTACCTTTTGTTTTCCTTTTATATCTCAATTTGTTTTTTTTGTTTTTTGTTTTTTGAGATATTGTGGATTTGTTTATTTAAAAATGAGAGAGGGGGACTATTCGAAGTGAGGCCATTAAAAAAAAGTATGCATATCAAAGTTTTTCGTAATCCATAAAAAAGTATGTGTATCAAAGTTTAGATTTAGGGGGGTGTATTAGTTGTGGAGTTTAATAGATTTCTATGGATTTTAAAAGTCTGGGTGTATTCGTTTCAGACTTTTAAAATTCTGCAGAAATCTGGGTGTATTCGTTCCCGACTTTTAAAAGTCCATATAAATCTGGGTGTATTCGTTTCAGACTTTTTAAAATCCATACAAATCTAGGTGTATTCGTTATTCCATTGACTTCAAATTCGGAATGACTTTCATCCAAAAAATACACACGACGAAATCCGGCCAAGAACCACGAGAATTGAAATCCATGGAATTTTGAGCGTGCGCTGAGTTCCAGCGCCCGCGGCTAAGAAGCCAGCGAGCGCCTGAACTCAGCATACGTTGAGAAGGCCAGCGCTCGCTGGGTTTGAGCATGCGCTGGGTTCCCAGCGGCCGCTGGGTTGCAGCGGTCGTTGGGCCCAGGCAGCCCAGCCCAGCAACGCCTTTAAATATCCCTCTTCGATTTTTTTAGCCTCTCACATTCGGGCGCCTACCACCCCTTCAAAGCAGAAGACAAGTTCAGGGTTCTACTTTAGCTTTTAGCCAGGTATTTTTTTCTTAAATTTTATATCTTCATAATATTTTAATTATGCAATTTTTCTATAGCATGAATCTTGTATCTTCATAAATTGTTAGCAACTGTATGCTGTGTTTCTATTGCATGTGAGTTGATTTTAGTTTTTTGTTGATGTTTTTTTTTTTTTTTTTTTATTCATTCATATAGTACTGTTCGGAGTTTAGTAATATTATTATGGGAGACTCTCAACCACAAGATTCCAAAAAAAGGGCAGTGTATGAAGCATGGACGCAGGAACAAAGTGATGCTTTGTTACGAATTCTGGCTGAATCTGCAATTAGGGGATGGCGCGATAATAGTGGTATATTTAGCAAAGCAACAGTAGAGGAAAGGATATTGCCTGTTCTCAATGAAAAACTTAGGTCCAATAAAAATTATAATCACTACCAAAGTCGTATCAAATGGTTTAAGAGCCGTTGGAATGCGTATTCAACACTGTTGAAGTTTAACTCTGGTTTTGGTTATGACAACGACACCAAAAAATTCACGGCCCCAGATGAAGTATGGGATGCGTATATAGAGGTAAATTTGTTATCAATTATTTTTTAAACACAATTTAATTTAAATAATATAGTTAATTAATAATTTTCTTATTTATGTTTTTAGGCTCACCCAAAAGATGCATACTTACGCACTGGGAGTTTTTCGGATTATGATGAATTGAGGCTTGCTGTTGGAAACGGTGTAGCTGTAGGAAGAAACGCAATTGGAGTGGGCAGTGCTACTGATGCTAGGACAATAGGAGTTGATGAAAGTAGAGGTCCGCTCATAGAGGAGTTGAATTAGGATACTGCTACTGAGGCGTTTGTAGTACTGGCTGAAGAAGATCCACCGTTATCCGCCTCCAAATCACCTTTGGAGCCCACTGTCTCAGAGGAATGAAGCTAATGCATGGAGAACAAGTATTGCTAATGCTATGTGGGAAAATAGACAAATAACTGAAACCGATCAAGACACACAGGCGGAGACCGAAGATAATAGTTAGGGAGGTGTTTTGATGGATGTCGTTGAATTAACGCTTGTTTTTTCAATTTGGAATTTTTATGGATGTTGACGTTATTTTGTTTTTTTTTAATGGATATTGATTGATTTTATTGAGCATGAATTATATAATTAGGGGTGTATTAGTTGGGTATTTGATGAATTCCACGGAATTGAGCATGAATCAGGGGGTATTTGTTTGGGATTTGATTAAAATCCGAGAATTGGAGCATTCTGAAATAGGTGTCCAGCGTCCGCTGGAAGGCAGCACACGTTGGGTTCCCAGCGCTCGCTGGGTTCCCAGCGTGTTCTGCCTTCCAGCGGCCGCTGGACCCCTAATTCAGAATGCTCGAATTCTGTGGATTTTAATCAAATCCCACACAAATACCCCCTGATTTATGCTCAATTCCGTGGAATTCATATTTTTTTGGGTTGCTTATGTTAATAATTTGTGTGAATTTTTTTTTATTATGATCATAAAAATTCTTTGACATGATTAAAATGTAATGAAAACATGAAACTCATGAATCAAATGCAAACATAATTCATGAAAACAAACATTAATCATTGTTCAAAAGATAAAATTATCCAAACTCATAAAACAATGTCAACATTAATATAAAAACTCAGAAAGGTGGTCTCCAAGAATCCCACTGGCGCTGCAGCTCGGCAATCTGCTGGTCTTGTGCATCAAAGCGAGCATTCATATAATTCCTCATTGATGTCATCGATGAGTCAAAATGAGCTCGGAATGCTCCCATGGATGAATCAAAGTGTGCACGGAATGATGTGAGATCATTCTGAACCTGCTGATGGTAGTCTCTTGACATTGAACCACCAGCTGCTCGCTCTCCATTCCCCTCGTCTTCTTCCTCTGCCTCTTCGGCTTCCTCTTCAGCTTCTTCTTCGTTCTCCTCTTCTTCATCATCACCGGCGGTCCCAGATGGACCAGCACCAGGATCAATGCGGGGACGACGGCCTGCTGCAATCTCGGAGTGTATGTAGTTAACTACACAAGTCCTCTTCGCATGAGGAACCAGCGTGTATTGGTCAGAAATCAATTGAGCTGCTCTGAGCTCATTATAATCAATGTACTCCGCATCCAGCTCATCCTGACCATGGATAGGCCCTTCTGTCGCAGCAAGAACTCCATTCTTGTGTGCCAAACCAGTGATAATAGCAGCGAAAGAAGCATGGGCAGTAGGGCGCTTCTTCGCCCGAATCATAGCAGCCCAAATAAACTTTGAGATGCACACTTTTGTGCCATCTAAAGCACACTCCAGCAAAAATACCTCAACTGCATTAACCTTATTCGTCTGCTCCTTTCCAGACACATTATATGCAAGAAATTTATGAACAATAGCCAATGCCGGATCCTTAATGTACCCACTAGGCATACCCGAACTATCCCAATTATCACAGTCAGTCAATCGATTCCACGCTTGATTAACATTCCATCCCCGAGTTTTATCAGATAATCCACCAATACTGAAACCAAAAACAGCTTTCATTCTAGCCAAACTAATGCGATACTCTCGCTCATACATCCTAGCTTTAATCCATTTCATATCACCAGCCATTTCCACAGTAGTCATGAACTCATAACATAAAGGATCATACCCAGAAAAATCAATATTTTTAGCATATTCTTTCATCCCTAGATTTTGCAAATACAACTCAACTTGCTCCTCAAGATTCAAATCAGTAATCAACTCCCAATCAAAGTAATGCGGAGGAGTAATATAGTTCTCGTTAAATTTCTTAAATATTTCTCCTTCTAATTCGCTTTGCAATTCAAATGGACATTCATACCTTTGGCTCAAAGTAAGCTCCCCTCTACCGACGTTTAAGTTCTTCGTTCGGACCATTATATCGTTGAAGGTGATTTTAGAGGGTAGTGGTATGGAAAAATTGTAGTTGAAGGTGATTTTTCGGGGGGGAGGTTGTGGAGCGGCGCTGGAGAAGAGAGGAATGAAATTAGGGCACCAGCGCTCGCTGGCCCTTTATATAGCATTTATTTGGTCCCAGCGCTCGCTGGGTTTCCAGCGCTCGCTGGATTCCCAGCGCTCGTTGGGTTTCCAACGGTGCTGGGTTTCAGCGTGCGTTGGCATCATGGATTTCAATTCAAGAATTATCCCCCAAATTCTTCGAAAATCTGTGAAAATCGGGGTGAAATCCAACCACGAATTATTTGAAAGTCGTCTGAAATCTATGTGAATTCCATGGAATTTAAAATCTATGGACTTTTTAAAGTCTGTGGAAATCCACAACGAATACACCCCTTAGATTTTAGGGCGAAGAATTTTTTTAGTACGAAAAAAAAAAGTTCAAATTAACCAGAATTGAATAGTCTAACAACTATTTGAACTAGCTCGAAACCTAACAAATTGGCTCTAGTTGACCTTAATAATTATTTATGTGAAGAAAATATCTCAAATTATATCAAGAAACAAAAAGACTAAAGTTGTCTAAAATTATACATTTCTTATAAAATTTACTTATTTAAAATTCTGACCATTTGATATTTTGCAAGGGAAATTTTATAAAGACCCACATTTGATAATATTTAATAGAAATTTATAATTATCCCCTCACATAAGTTGAAGGGATACAGTTGGACCATGTTATGAATAAATTATTAAAAGAGAAGGTAAAGGCCCTCTTCTTTTCCCTTCTCATTTTATTTAAATATCCTTAATATATTTGAAAAAAAAAATTACATAAAATTTTACTACTATGTTCTGATTAGTTGACTAGTTTCAAAGAACATTAATTAGATAAGTAGTATTAAGGGAAGAATAATTAATGCATGGGCATTTATAAAGAAAAGTTGACTTTAACAGAGACTGAATTAAATGAGAAATTATTTGTAACTGAATAAGTTGTTTGAGTACTTACTGTCTAGTGTCTGCTATCGCATGGCACTATGGCAGTCTGAAAATGAATTAATTCTAGCGTTGATTTTTCTAAGGTTTTGTACGACAATATAATGCTATATATTTGGACAAAATTCATCCGAATAAAATATAGTTAAATATTTTATAAAATAAATTTATTTAAAATTTTGGTTCAAAAAAAAATTGAACTAGTTTTATTGTTTTCTCCATATTGTAATTTTTTTGTAATTTTTTAATAACTTTTTAAATTTTTATTATTTTTAAAATACAAAAACTACAAAACAAATAACAAAAAATCAAATAATTGTTGATTTAAAAAAAAAACTGTAATATGGGCAAAATAATAAAACTAAATAATAAAACTAACTAAATCCTTTTTAACCTTGAACCAAAAAATTTAAATATTTTTTTTTAAAACACAACCTTTTTTGTTTGGACAAATTTTGTTCAAAATAGCACTACTCTTTGTACAATGTATCAAAATTAATTTAATGATGCAATGATTAATAAATTTTAGAAAAATACGTACTATATTTTAATCATGATTAATAAATGAAAAAAGAAATTGAAATTAAATTAATAAACCCCTTCACTAAGGCTAACAAATCCTAATTAAAACTCTAATTCGGGGTTTAGTTAAACTACAATTAATAATTAATAATTTCATGAGTTTTTGAGATATTTGATTATATAAACTGTTAGTGTTGCTTGAAGGAATATTAAACTGAATTAACGTTCCGCTTTGCCCGATGATCGTTTCTTGGATTATTATTAATTTATCATACAACGATTAATCCTAACATGCTCCTATGAATTTAACAGCTGCACGTTGGAGTTCAGAAATACCTGAAGAATTCCTAAGAATTCGTCAATCTGTCGCTGAACAGGTCAGCCAACTTCAACGCTCCGTTTGACCCCTCAAACGTCCTCCAATCGTATTTTGTGCAGAAATACGACTTCTTCGTCTTCGAGAGAGCTTTCCGTGGCCGCCTGATTAGTCTGAATCGGAGTTCTGTGGAGGAAGTTATGGCCGTTTTACGGAGACTGCCAGAACTTGGTTTCCTGCGAAAATCTGACTCCAGCTCTGATCTTCTCGACTGTATCCCGCTCAGCTTTCACCGTTGGATGGACAACGATCTATGAAAGTCCCAAGAGAGAATGCTCTACACGATTTCCTGCGCCCCACACAGCTCTCCAAAACCCTAATATTTTATCAGTGTGTTTTCCTGAGAGCTGACAGCTGTATTTAAATAAAATTAAATACGTGTGGGCACAGAATTAGTGTAGGAGGCGTCTTTCTCTCCTTCTAGGGCTAGGAGACATTGGGCCAGTCCAGGGACCAGATACAAGGAATAAAGATGGGCCTCAAATAAATTAATTTATCTATGGTCAGCCCAGACCATAATTAATTTATAAATATCAGTTCATTCCACTAGAGAACCGATACTGACTTACCCCTTTATTGCCAGTGATGAGTCGGGGGGCTTGTATTTAGACTTATTAAATCTCCGTATTTAAAATATCCGACATCCATTAATTAATTAGAGCTCTGACAGCTTAAATTAATTAATCTCTTAATAATTCCTTAAGCAGTACCACTCAAACTTTATTATTACGCCTGAACTTAATCAACCTGCAGGGTTTAGCGTAATAAACCTTATTGAGCTCCTTAAGGGGATGTCATTATCCTATACCGGATACGGGTACTAATACAGATAATCAAATATCATATATTAACCGCTATCACCCAAGATACAGAGTACTCGAGTTAGCATATAACTTTCACCCATAGTAAGTCAAAGTGATATACGAATTAATATATATATCTGAATACTTATTAGTATTAAGATTTATAAGTCACCGAGATCTTGATTCTTCACTTAAGTCAGATAGAAGAATACATCTCAACTGTTGGTCCTATCAATACGTAATGACGTACCAGTATAGACAAGTAGCCAAGACAAACTACTTCCATCTATACTGCAGCCTAAACCAATAACTTGTCCTAGAGTTATTTCGGCTGTGATCATATTATATCTCTTAAGGTTATTCCAATTATATGGTCTTCTGTGATCTACAACACACCATATAATCTACTTATATAGAGATAAAGAACATACATATGCAATCATGAACACAATCAGATAGGAGATTAGATAGTGAACTTTAGGAAACATTGTATACAAGCATAAAACGTTCTTGCTTTCAATATACAAATCCAACATTGCTTCTTCTGGATCAAAATGTTGTGTTGAATGTTGAAACAACACGCACAATCACACTGAAAAAAAATAGCAGCGGAAACAAAAATGGGAGACAGAAGGAGATGAAAAAATTCTTCAAATTATAAATTATAACTTGAAGACGTCTCATGACAAAAAAACTAAATCGAGAATGAACAACTCACGTTCAATACAATTCAGCGTGCAATGTGCATTTTGACTAGTGATCGTGGAACAAATTTTTTCATTACGAAAAAATCAATTATGCCGACAGATAAAATTATATATGATCCAATAAAATTAAATTTTAACTACAATAATCTAGACTAGTGCGATTGACTGCCATAATTTTAAAGTAGAACTATATACCTCCAGCATCCTATATGTTTTGCTTTTGATTTTTTACTTTATTAATATTCAACTTTAACTTTTTCCTAATATATGTTTTTACTTTCTCCTGCACAAATACAGACTTACAGCTTTACTCAACTAGATCTTAGATTCTTAGGGAATTTCCATTTATTTATTTTTTCTTATTTTTCATTTCGATGTCTATTTGTTATTAGACTACAATAAAGTTCAGGTGTAATTAATATGTCTAATGAAAGTATAACTATTAAAGAAGATAATATTAACCAACAATGAATTTCAATTGAGTTGATAAGACACTTAACGCATATAATTTTTTTTAAAAAAAAATTACAAGAAGTACTTATTATATAAATTGATTTGTTAGTGCAATATTTTTTTTGAGAATTACAAGAGGTAACAACATACAGGCTGGACTACTACACATACAATTAAAGGTGAAAAAACTAATCGCACATAAATAAAATTGAACCTAAGATCACTCATAAAGAAGAGTATTCGAATGTCTCAACTTTATTGCTTGAGCTATGTTTCATCGAGGGTAATATTTAATCACAAGTTATCATGCTCCCTCACTGGATATTTAAATATAGTTATTTTCAATGAGTTGTAGAAATTAGCAAAATCGATAACACGGTTCCAAAAAAATGTATGGACCAAAAAGAATTTGTTTGCAACAAAATAAAATGTGAAAATGTCAAAATGAAGCCAAACATAGTGGCAATTTCCCAAAACAGTATGGTTACCTTAGAATAATATTTCTTTTTGTAAAAGAAGGCCACCATAATCCCTTATTTTGTCTTATAAATAGATTTGTAAAAAATCATGTGGAAATATAGTGGTTGGTAAAATAGGTTTGAAGTGATTTGAGATGTGAAAGATTGTCCAACGAAATGGCCCCTCGCAACCGACGCGAATACTCGATATATTTCCCTATTAAATTAGTTCAAAATATAATATATTCAAATTATTTGTATATAATATGAATGGCCGTGGATAATTCGATACATATATATTAATGAGTTCACAATTTATAAGTTCAAGAAGAAAAAGAATATATAGGTTTCAATTTATGAGGGTAGAGTGCGACTTGATAACAAATGGCATACTATAATCATGCAAAATGCAAAATATATAAAAGTATTTATTCACCGAGTCAAATTCAATCATGACTCGGTTCTAAATTCCTGATCAGTTCCAACTATGAGAGAGAGAGAGAGAAATGTTTGGAATATTGCATGTAGTTGATCGATTATGGCGGATTCAGCTTTCCAAGATAGTAGTTAATATGGATAATTCTAAATATATATAAAAAATAGAAATATTATGTTGTATACTTTATGTAAGTATATGTACACATTTGGTTCATGTTACTCCATCTGTCCACGAAAAAGTGTCCTACTTACTCCTTTTTTTGTCCACGAAAAAGTGCCCTGTTTATCTTTTTGTACATTCATACCCTTTACTTTTCAATTTATTTACAACTTATGCCATTAATAAATCCACACTTTTATTTAATCTATGTAATTAACCCACACAATTAACTCACTAATTAAAACTACGAAACCAACTCCCCCACGCCTAATCAATCCTATTTCACCCAAAATTAAATTACTCTTTCTTTGAACTCAAACAAGTGGAAGAAATACACACAAACCCTCCAAATTGTATCTTCAATTGTATCTACAGCCCGATTTAATTGCTTTTGGGCTATGTGTATTTGTTGATTAGCTCAATGGAATAATAAATATGTTCTGAAAATTAACTCGACTTCACGTGTGAATTCCGCACTACAAGAAATTGAGTTTTTACCCACACATAATATAATGTGTGGTAGTTTAGCCCCACATAATTTCAAAATGTGTAGGTAATCCACACAAAAAAAATTCATTAGTTATTGACATTTAAAATGTGTGGCAAAAATATTTTCGTGACATTTATTATTTTACGGTTATTTTTAAGTTTTATTTATATATGTGTGGGTAATGAATTTTTATCATTATTTATTCTTGACATGTAAGAAACGTGGGAAAATATTTTTAGCTACATTTATATTTTGGCTTTAATTAATTATTTATGTAAATCTTAATTGATGTTTTACCCACACATATTTTGAAAAATGTGTAGGTGAAACAATTTGAAACTTTCAATTAATTATTGACATTTAAAATGTGTAGCAGAAAATTTATTTGTACAATTATTATATGGCGGTAATTCTTTTTTAAGTTTTATTTTATTTAATAAAGTTTATTTTTATATTTGGTGTGCACCTCTATTATTTTTTTTAAACCACACATAATATATGTGTGGATAATAATTTTTATATTTATATTTTGACAAATTAAAGTAAATTTAATTTTATTTTTATATATTAGTGCCAACTAATCAATTGATTTCTCTACAATTATACAATAAAATAAAAATTAAATAGTCTTTAACATTAAAATAGGCATAAAAAAACAAGAATGAATATGTTAAAAAAAACACAAGAATTAAAATAGGCATAAAACTTAAATACTAGTCTTTAACATTAAAATCGAACTCAATAAAGAATATAATTGTTTAAACTCTCAACAACTAAAAGACAAGAAAATATTAACAAACTAATCAATGTCATTAGAACTACCCCTATTGTAATTTTTACCTCACTCAAAACAACTTTATCAGCTTTCTTAGTTTCCGTGCCGGCACCCAAATGGGGCATTTTTTCGTGGACGGAGGGAGTAGTATTTTTTAAAATATATATATACAACAGAGATGTTATGTACATATTTTATGTGAACATCTACTTACGTTTGATTCATATTAGCATTATTTTTTCTATTTTTTATTTATTTTGATTATAATACTTCATAATAATTATTGTTCTCTAAAAATGATTATTAATTTAATAAATTATATAAAAATCAAAGTTCAATTCATTCATTTCTCCTTTTAACTTCAAATATTTAATATTAAGATAAATTGTGATTTGATTTAATTTTATGTAATTTATAAAGTAATAAAAATAAAATAAATATATAAACTTAGAAAGATAATGCCAACGTGTGTAAACCATTTCATTTCACCAAGTTCAGAATTAGCCAAATTAGTCAACATGATATGTTTCGATGCAACAAAAAGATTATTTGTAATAATTAATTTTGTAGAGTAGGAGTACTTTAAAATATGATATGTATAACAGTATAATCATGATCAGAATTTATATTTTGTTTTTTTAGTTGAATCAGGATTTGGATAGAACTTACATTTTTGTAGCGTAGCCGCGTAGGTGTAATTTTTAAATGCATGGCAGTGACATAACTAAGTTTGATGCTTAATTATGATAAATTAGTCAATAATTAGTTGGTAATGCTCAATAAACTATATAAAAAAATATGATCATTAAAATATACCGATCACGCCTGCGTAATAAATGTCCCCTAGAAGTCTAGGGTTTACGTCCTCTAGGTGAGATCTAGGGTTTCGTCCTCTTTGTGAGTTTCTGTTCTAGGGTTTCTTACCCTCGGAGTCTACGGTGCGGCCCCGTGTCTTCCTTTTCTGCCCCCGTTTTCTTCTTTTCTGGTTGCCGTTTGTTTTTTAGCCTGCTTATTTCTGGCTGGGAGAACGGTGGCGGCTGGGTTTTTCTTTTCTTTTTTCTGTGCTTGCAGGTTATGGATCGTGGTGGTTCATCGCGAGGTTATGAGTATGATTCGGGAGAGGATGAGCGAACTGAGAGAGAGAACGAAGTGGTGGAGATCCCTGGTGATTTGGTGGGGGATAATGCTCCGGTTGATACACAAACTTATAACTTGGTGGGCAAGTTAATCTGTGTGAAGCCCCCCAATGGATTCCATCTGATGGAAATAATGCAGAAGTCGTGGAAAACGACCAAGGAATTCAGCGCTCGTGAATGGAGGAAAAACCTCTTTCTGTTCACGAATCACGTTTCAAGCGGCGGAGGATAGAGAATGGGTTCTACAAAGGCAACCATGGCACTTTGATGGTCAACTTTTTGCTTTAGCGAACTTGGATGGATCGGAACAGCCGTCAAACATCAACATTAACAGAGGAAGTTTTTGGGTTCGGGCGTATGACTTGCCCATAAAATGCATGAGGCCGATAATTCTACAACATATAGCTATGAAAGTGGGCATGGTGGAAGAGCTGGATTCTGAAAATAATTTTGCTGGATGCTTCGCCAGGTTTAAAGTAAATTTTGATGTTACGGTTCCCCTATTGAGAGGGATCACGATAGCTTTTGAGGGCAAGCAGCTGTGGGTTCCTCTTAAATATGAAAACTTGCCGATCTTTTGCTATCGATGTGGATTGATGGGTCATCATATCAGAGCTTGTGATAAAGAACGGGATGAAGATGAAAATGGGCGTCATTTTGAAGACCTCCTCTATGGTCCTATCCTCAAAGCTTCACCTCTAAAGAGACTAAGAACACCTCGGCAGGCAACCTCTCCTCCCAGGAAGTTTAACCCACCGAATGCCAAACATCCAACTTCGAATCTGCCCACCAAAACCCAAACCATTATCCTGTCACATAACAATGCACGTAAGCCCCGCCCACCACCTCTCTCTTTCAACCCAATCATTGAACCAAAACCCAAATATCCATGTTTTACCCCTGATGATAGTAACCTCTCCCCCGCAAAAGATAGCCATAACCTAAAACTGAAATCTTTTGATAGTATCTCCAATACCAACCTGAAAACTACCACTGTCACACAAAAGTCATCTCAACCCTCGGCCTCATATGATACCACAAATCCAAACATTACCCCCATAGCTGATATCATGGAGTTTCTCAAAATCCAACCCACCTCCACCTCCATTCCTCCCATCTCTACACCTACACCGATGCCAAATCCAGTAACCATGCAAGCTCCCTTCAATCCTGCAAAGAACCCAACTGATCCTGTTACCAGACCAAACGCCCAAACACAACCTTTAACTCCTCTCTTACCTTATACTGAGATTCAACCCGCTGGGAAGCCTTCTAAGAAATGGAAAAGATGTGCCCGTATTTCCACTTCTACTTCTACCAATACAGCTCAGGTTCCAAATCATGACAAGAAGCGTCACTTGCGCGAGGAGGAAAGTGATGTTACTATTGTAAAACAAGAGGCCTTGACTTCTACTCATAAACGAAGTCGTGGAGGATCTACTGTTTTACCAACCCCATCAACTGCATCATCGGCGGAGATTGCATCAGTGCAATCCCGCCGGGCACAATGAATTCCTTATTTTGGAATTGTCGAGGGCTTGGGAATCCTTCGACAATTCGGCAACTTGTTTGGTTAACCAAACAAAAGCGTCCCGACGTGATTTTTCTAATGGAAACTAAACTTCTTGAAACGGAGTGGCCACCTATTCTCGAGGCCATAGGTTCTAATAATTCTGTTATTGTTGATTGCGACTGTTCGACGAGGGGGAGAAGAGGTGGACTCAGCTTATTATGGTCAGATGACTTATCTATTTCGCTGAAGTCTTCGTCCCAACATCACATTTTGGTGAGTATTGAGGATGGGATTCACAATTCTTGGAATTTATGTGGAATATATGGGTGGAGCAAAACGGAAGAGCACTCTCTTACTTGGGAGTTATTGGCTTCTCTTTCATCACAGGTTGCGGAAAGATGGATATGTGGCGGTGATTTTAATGAGACCATGTTTCACTATGAAAAACGTGGGGGTAATCCTAAGGCAGATTCGAGGCTAGCAAATTTCCGCGATGTGGTTGAGGCTTGTGGCTTGACAGATTTGGGGTTCGTTGGTGAACCTTTCACCTGGTCGAACAATCAGAAAGGTGCAGATAATATTTTGGAAAGGATTGATCGGGTTTTCGGTAGTGCGGATTGGATAGCCATGTTCCCTGGTTATGAAGTCCATCATATGACTCGCAAATCTAGCGATCATTGTCCGTTATTGCTTGATCTGGACAAGAGTATGGAGGAGATTCAGAATCGCCCAAAGCCCTTCCGCTTTGAAGCAATGTGGCTGAGAGAGGATAGCTGCAAGGAGGTGTGTGAAAGATTGTGGGAGTCGGGTTCAGGCGACGGATCTGTTGGGGACATCAGCTCAAAACTGCTAAGTATGGGAAGTGAATTGAAGCTTTGGGAAAAACGGGTTTTTGGCAATGTAAGGAAAAAATGTAACACTATTCGAGAGCAACTGGCGGAACTCCAGAAACCCAGACGTGAGGCTGAAACTCGTGAACAACAGCGCCATCTTGAGGATGAGCTTGATGAATTACTTAAACAAGAGGAGTTGATGTGGAAGCAACGTTCGAGAGCCGATTGGATGGCGAATGGGGATAGAAATACCGGTTTTTTTCACAAGGTGGCTGAGGGCCGGAAAAAACGTAATTTTATCAAGGAGATTAGGAAAAATGATGGAATGATGACTAGAACAAACTTGGAGATGGATGTGGTTTTTCGGGATTTCTTTCAGGAGCTGTTCACTTCCGGAAATACTCATAATCCCGTGGAGGTCCTCCGATCTATAGAGCCTGTAGTCACAGACGAAATGAATAGGGATCTCACGGCTCCTTTCTCTCAAATGGAAATCGAGCATGCTCTTAAACAAATGCATCCGCTTAAAGCTCCCGGTCCTGATGGTATGCCAGCCCTTTTCTTTACTTCCTTTTGGTCGTCTATTAAATTTGATATTGTTCCCATGGTTCTTGATATCCTTAATAATGGTGCGTGTCCGGGTCCTATAAATTCCACTTTTATATGTCTAATCCCAAAAAAAAAAAGTGCACCCATCCTTTTGAGTTTCGTCCGATTAGTCTTTGTAATGTCGTGTATAAAATTGTCTCTAAGGTTTTGACTAATCGTCTCAAAGTCTGTCTTCCTGCTGTGGTCAATGAGAGTCAGTCGGCTTTTGTGCCAGGTCGTCACATTACTGATAACGCTGTTCTCGCTTTTGAGATTTTCCATATGATGAAATTAAATAAGGCGAAATCTCATGGTGTGTTTGCTTTCAAACTTGACATGGCGAAAGCCTATGACCGTGTGGAGTGGTGTTTCTTGGATTCCATTATGAGACATCTTGGTTTTGCTGCTTCTTTTGTGGATCTTATTATGCGTTGCGTCTCTACTGTGTCGTTTCGTGTCCTTGTTAATGGTTTTCCAGGTCCGTCCTTTCAGCCGAGTCGGGGGCTGAGACAAGGGGATCCCCTTTCCCCTTTCCTTTTCCTATTTTGTGCGGAAGCTCTATCGGGTTTATTGAGGAAAGCTGAGACCCAGAATCTTCTTCATGGGGCACGTCTCTGTCGGAGTGCTCCTAGGGTTAGCCATCTCTTATTTGCTGACGACTGTATCATTTTTGGTCGCGCGAACAAGAGGGAGGTGGAGGTGGTGAGCAAGATTTTGAGGGATTATGAAGATGTTTCGGGACAGAAGGTGAACCTTGACAAATCTACTATTTCTTTTAGTGGAGGAGTGATAGAAGATTTACAGATGGAGTTAGCGGATGTGTTGGGGGTGAATAGAGGTGGCCAGCGAGCTACGTATTTGGGTATTCCAAGTACGGTAGGACGAGCCAAAAGTGAGATATTTCAGATGCTTGTGGACAGAACCAGGAAAAAATCAAAGGACTGGAAGAAACGTTTTCTCTTTGGAGCGGGTAAGATGGTACTCATCAAGACAGTTCTCCAATCAATCCCTTCTTACTTGATGAGTTGCTTTGTTATTCCGGATCAAATTTGTCAAAGACTGAACAGCGTGGCAGCAAACTTTTTCTGGGGACAAAAACAAGAGGAAAGACGTATACATTGGAAAAGTTGGCGAAAGATTTGTGTTGAGAAAAGTGAGGGTGGACTGGGCTTTAGAGACATCTCCCTTTTTAATCAAGCTATGTTAGCGAAACAAGCGTGGAGAATTCTTCTTAATGATTCGACCCTTCTTGCTAGATCTCTTAAGGCACGCTACTTTCCGAGAAATGATCTGCTTCTTGCTAGTAATGCTCATAAACCATCCTATGCATGGAAAAGTATTCTAGTGGGCAGAGATTTATTGGCGAATGGCATTGCATGGCGATTGGGAAGAGGGGATCGTATTCGAATCGGCTTGGATCCGTGGTTGCCAAATGGGAAAGGTGGGTTTGAAGTGGCACGTGTTACAGAAGCAGAGGCGAGTACTAACGTTATGGATCTTCTGGAAGATGATGGAAACTCATGGAATGAGGAAAAGTTGGTCGAGAAACTTCACGTTCGGGACCGTTGGGTAGTGATGGCACAACTTCATGGAAAACCTCTTGAAAATGACAAACCTTTTTGGCCAAAAGGTAAGCTAAACAATTACTCTGTCAAAAGTGGTTACTCTCTTGCTGTGGATATCAGGAGACGGAATGAAGCTTCGACGTCGTCGTCTTACCGTGAGTTATGGAATTGGATTTGGAATCTTGATGTCATCCCCAAGGTTAAACTTTTCATGTGGAAATGACTATCTAATGTTCTCCCTTCGGCGAAAGCTTTACAGGACCGGTGCATTCATGTGGATATTTTCTGTAGAAGATGCGGAGAGAGGGAAGAAACGGCCGAACATGCTCTACGGGATTGTGCTTGGGTGAAGGTTCTGTGGGCGATCTCACCTTTACGTCTACAACCGCTCACGGATTTGTGCTCTATACATGAATGGTTCGAGATGATTCACCGAATCCCACAGCGCGAGGTGCACTCCTGTTTTGCAACGACAGTTTGGGCGATTTGGTACGCGCGGAACTTACTCCTCTTTCAGAGTAAGGAGCTCTCCCATGTGGAATGTTTGAATATAGCCAACCGAGCTCAGTGGAATGCGCCGACAATTAATTATCCACCGAACAATAAGGCTAGTCGGGTGGATTGCAGTAGGGAAAAGCAAGTGAAGATATGCAGTGATGCGGCGATTGAGTCCAACTATGGTATCGGTGTTGGTGTGGTTTTGTTGGATGGTGGAAACGGAGTGGTTGGCTGTCGGGCAGGGTTCAAACCTGGGGTGTTTACGGTGATAGAAGCGGAGGCTTTGGCGATGATTGAAGGTGTTAAACGTGGCTGTGAGATGGGGATTGACGATGTGATTCTCCAAACTGATTGCCAATTGCTTTATTGGTTATTAATGAAACGTGAAGTTGACCTCTCCTACCTTGGCGACACCTTAAGCGAGTTGTTCGAACTGATAAAATCTTTTCGCCATGTTGCCTTTAGCTGGACGCCGCGAGAAGGAAACGTGATTGCTGATAAGCTTGCCAATTATGCTTTATGTAATACTCTACCGTTTTTCTCTGATAGGGAGCTTCCTCCTGATGTGAACTCTCAGTTATAGTTATGCAAGTTTCCTTTGGCTCTCAAAAAAAAAAAAAATCACGCCTGCGTAAATTTTCATTTCAAATCAAATATTTTTTCTTTTATAGTTTGAAATTAATGCAGAGATTTGTTTGCCGTTTGTAATTAATTTTATAATGTTATTATTTACAATGCACAATAATTTAATTTTTTATAATGTAGTGTTGAAATTTAATTTAAATACGGCTTGTTTGTTATGAAGAAATAATTTAGTTATGTAAATATTACCGCTCACAATATACTTTAATTTTGAATTGTTCTCCTAAAAAAAAATTACTCAATAGTAATTAAAATAGCCATTTTAATTGATTTATCTGAACCGGTAAAAATTCATTATGAGGCCTATCCTAAGCAATAAAGTTGATGAAAATTAGGTTCAAATATCATTAAATAATAACAATTAATTATCAACCATATTATTGTTGTAACAAAAATTAAATTTGCATCCAATAACAAACTTGCAAGTTTAATTGATAAATACCACGCATTTATATATATATATATATATATATATATATATATATAGGGAGAGGTTCAAGAAAGAACCATAAATAAAAGAAGACCGGAGAACCATTTTCAGTCATTCGATCATCAAGATCTACGGTGAATGCATCATCTTGTTGGATGAATGCAGATCCTGAGTTCGAATCCTGAAGGGAGCATTTTTTTTAAAAAAAATTAGTGCATTAATTTTAACAGCGAATGCATTAATTTTTAGAGTGGATGCATTAAATTTGATGGTTCTCTCGTTCTCACAAATAATGTAGTTCTCTCTAGAACCACACCATATATATATATATATATATATATATATATATATATATTTTTTCTCTCTTTTTTCTTTCATCATTGATGCTTGATCATCAAACAATACCTTAATCATAGTAGGGCGTAATAACGTAAGATGCAAAAGAATAAGCACAATTTATTTATTTATTTTTTTAGTTGAAAAAGAAGCACAATGATTGCAAATATCCTTCAACTATACACTCCTTCCCCTTGATATGTCACACCTTTGCTCATATAATTACATCTAAATTATTATCAATAAGTCTCTATTTCAATTTCACATTCAATTTCCCCCTTATAATAAACATTATTTTCTCATTCCTTTGTAGGGTCAATATTAAGAAATGCAGCTGATCATTCAAAGGCATTTATAAATTCTAGGTTTTAATTTATAGGCTGTAATAATGAAAACGGGTGAGGGGGTGATTGGCAAATTCCGAAAATATATATAATTAATTAATAAACTCAACCCACAAAAATTTGTTGATTAAAGAGTTTTCAATTTATTGACTAATATTTTATTGATTATTTAGTAATTTGAAAGGTTGTGTTGTGTAATTAGATACCTTATTAATTAGGAGACCGATTAATTCTTCATGAATGTAGATTTGCAAGTGTGATCGCATAAATCATGATGCCTAATTAAATTATGAGGCCCTAATCATTTTCTTAATGGTTGACTTAAGCCACGAATCCTAGGTCAGTGGTATCATATAATCATATCAAAATCTATAAATAATATGTTTGAAATTGAATAAATTGTAATATATCTATGATTATAAGGCTCGTTTGGTTCGCGGTATGAGATAATGTGTGATATGTTTGTCGATGATGTCTTTTATTATATATCATATTAATATCATGTTTACTTGTTTAGTATAATGCATAAAAATATCTGTAAATTATAATATATTGTTTGGTATAAGGTATTATGATTATATAAAGTTAATAATAGTTATAATTAAAATTTGTATTACATATACCACCTCCGTAGGTGGTATACATAATCCTTCAAATCAGTATAATATTTTTGAGCTTCTAATTTATAAAGGGCCATGTGTTTTGTATTACTTCTTACTAAATAAGATATAATAAGGTGTTATAGGTATATTATACACCCTAATTACCCGTACCAGGAAACTCATTGTTCATTTGTATATCTAAAGTAGTACCTATTATAGAGAAAATTCCTACCTCCTAGATCAATTCGTACTTCATCATTCATGTTTAATTAATTAATTATTTTTGGAAATATTCTTATTAATTAATTTTCTCTAATTAAGGAACTCAATGATTATGTACAAAAAGGAGTATAATTGTTCTAATTTGGCTATGATCAACAAAATATGAAGGGAAAAAAAGAAGTAAAAATAGATCTAGCGTTTGAGGCTATTTAAAAGAGACAATAATGTAGCATGAGTAATTAAGAGTCCTCGTTCACTTATATTATAATGAATTGAATATTTATTTAATTAGCATGAGACCGAAGAAATAAATATTCTAAGCTGTATATACAGGAGTAATTAATTTTATCAACCACTAAAAGTTATAAGACAAAAACTCCAGAGATATATTGAAAGATTTGTCACTTTATTTGGGGAAAATAAATAAAGATTTTCGGACACTGCAGTGTCCGGACACTGCATGAAAAACCGGTTTTTTTAGGTTTTTTGATTGAGCCGGTTTTTTGCTAATTTATGATTTTACTAAAATATCATTTCCTTAAATTTCTCAACTACTTTTAATCTTTTCCTAAATATATTTTATTTACAGTTTTATTTTCTGTAAATTTCGTTTTTTTTATTGCTATTTTTTTTCGAAAAATATTTTTTATTTTTAAATTGTTTTTTTTATTTTTTTTTATCGTTTTTTTATTTTTCTTTTAAAATATTCTTTCCTTAACTTTCTCAACTACTTTTAATCTTTTCCTAAATATATTTTATTTACATTCTTATTTTTTGTAAATTTCTTTTTTTTATTGCCATTTTTTTTAAAAAATATTTTTAATTTTTAAATTGTTTTATTTTTTTTTATCTTTTTTTTATTTTTCTTTTAAAATATTCTTTCCTTAAATTTCTCAACTACTTTTAATCTTTTCCTAAATATATTTTATTTACATTTTTATTTTCTGTAAATTTCGTTTTTTTTATTGCCATTTTTTTTCCGAAAAATATTTTTTATTTTTAAATTGTTTTTTTTTTTTATCGTTTTTTTATTTTTCTTTTAAAATATTCTTTCCTTAAATTTCTCAACTACTTTTAATCTTTTCCTAAATACATTTTATTTACATTTTTATTTTACCTAAATTTCATTTTTTTTTTCAAAAAATATTTTTTATTTTTAAATTGTTTTTTTATTTTTTTATCATTTTTTTATTTTTCTTTTAAAATATTCTTTCCTTAAATTTCTCAACTACTTTTAAAATTTATATTTTTTTCGAAATTAATATTTTAGTTGTTTTAAGAGTAAATTTTTATTTTTTCCAAAATTATGTTTTATTAATTTGTTTCCAGATTTTTTTATTATTATTATTTATTTTTCGAAATAAATATTTTTTTCGAAATTTATTTTTTTCCGAAATTAATATTTTAGTTGTTTTAAGAGTAAATTTGTTTTTTTTCCAAAATTATGTTTTATTAATTTGTTTCCAGATATTTAGCGATTCTCTTAAAAATAATCATATATATTTTTTCAAGATTTTCATGATCCTTCAATTTTTGTGGGATTATGTTTATCCAAATTAAAATCTTCACAACATATTGTTGAGATTTCGTCCCTCATGAAACCTAAATCAACGAAAATCTCGGCGACTTCTTTTTAAACCTAGGTCATTGAGATTTTGGAATTATTTATTTAGCTATAAAATACATAGAAGTAAATTATTAGAGTCCGTCACAGTCTCCTCTTTTTCTCTCGAGCACTCTCGTTCTGCTCTCTTTCTCCTCTCTTTCTCTCGAGCTCTCTCTTGCTATCTCGGCCTCTCTCTTTCTCTCGTTGTCTCTCTTTCTCTCTATCCCTCATCATGGCTACCCCATCCGAGTTGTTGGCACCTAGAAAAATGGTGATAAAAACTGGAGAATTCTCATACGAAGAGTATGATGGTCTGAAACCGTGGCAATTTTCCGAAGAGGCGACAATGTTGACGATTCTTTTGGGTCATCGGACTACGCACAATTTGTCCGACTCGCATGCATGCATGCGAGCCATTCTGTCTACTCAAGATGCTTTCCCAACGTTTGATGCCCTCGAGATTGTACGCAAGCTTTACAAATTCATGAAGACGTATCAGGAGCATGTTGTCATCATGGCACGTGTGGAGTATTACGTAGACGAGGTGATTGGGTTGGAGTGGTATTACGATGAAAGGCTCAACATGTTTGATTAGTGTTTTAAGTGTGTAATTAATAAAGTATAAAATTGATAAAATAAGATAGAGAATGTCAAGATTCGTGAGACAGTCCAAAAAGAAAAACGTGTCAAGATTTGTGGGACGGAGGGAGTATATGTTAAATGGTCTTGCAAGCGAAATCCAATCGTATAAATTTTTTTATTTTTTCCAAATTCAATAATTAATTTCAATACATTGCAAAATGTCATCGTATAATGCATTCTTTCTCATCCAAAAATATGTTAAATAGTGTCGCAGCCGAAATCATATTGTATGAATCATTTCACTTTATTTCATTTATTTATATATTATATTCACAAATTTAACTTAAATTAATTAATAACTCATAATTTTATAACAAATAGTTATATCGACTTCGTTAAACTATAGTATAGCAGTTCATTGTCTTATTGGCATATCACGTTTAATTGTTTTCAATAAAGCATTGTATTTCCCTCAAGTATATGTTAAATAGTTCTATATGTTAATTTTATTTCCAAATTCACTAATTAATTTCAAATAATTTATTAACTTTATTTCATTGAATATAATTTTTTCGACTTCACAAAGTATATGATACATATATAGTTTTCCAAACAAAATCCATTCGTTTGATTCATTTATTTTAATTTTCTTATCGTCACTCACACAGTAGTAGTTCATTTTCTTATTATTACATCACCTTTAATAAAGTATATGTTATTTATTTTTCGATCTATTTCCCATCATATGATTCATTTTATTTTTAAAAATGTAACTAATTTAGTTTAATCAATTAGTTCAACTTTATTTCATTGAGTATAATTATTTCGACATCATTGTTTAAAGTATAGTAGTTCATTTTCTTATTATCAGATTGACATCAATACTATATTATGATACATTTTCTTCAAGTATGTGTTATATAGTTTCCCGAGCGATGTCTCATCGTATGATTCATTTTGTTTAAGTAAGATTTTTAATTACACAACATAATTCCATTGAGTAATATATTTATTCATTTATAATATATTTTATGCAATTTTATGTTTTTTAGGCTAAAACATATTCAATTGTTTTGACAAAAATATACATTACTTAAAATATAATATATTATAGGCAATTTTATTTTTGGCAAAACAACTTCAATTGTTTATACAATATAAATATTCCTTCATTTGTATAATATTTAATTTTATAATTTTCATCATTTATATTGCCCACATACGTATTCCTTCATTTATAATATATTTAATATTATATATGTCTTCATTTAATTGGCCAACATATATATTCTTTCATTTTTAATAAAATTTCCTTCATTACATATATATCTTATACAATTCAATTTATTTCATTTTTTTTTCAAATTCACTAAATAATTCAACTTTATTTCATTGAATACACTTATTTCGACTTCATTAATCACACAATAGTGATTCATTTATAATATACTTTTCCGACCAATATCCCAACGTATTCACAATTTCTTTTTTTCAAGTTCATTAATTTATTTCAATTAATTAAGTAAACTTTATTCGTATTATTCCAATTATTATAATATATTTAATCTAAGTATACATTATTTAATTTTTCAATCGATGCCCCCATAGTATGATTCATTTTATGTTTATTTCTAACGCATAACTAATGCGTTTGTCACTACCGGACAAGGTGGCAAAGTATTACTCACATATTATTGAGGTCTCAGGTTAAAATCCCGCAAACACACTTTTTCCTTTTTATTTCGGTTTTTTTTTTAAAAATCTTCTTCCAAATGTTCTTTTTTTTATTATATTTCATTTTTTAAAAAAAATATTATTCCATATGTTCTTTTTTTTTAAATAAAAAACAATATATAATGAAAACAAATATAGGATTATTTTGAAGGGAGTCTTTAAAATTAGTAATAATAAAAATAATTAACATAAATTTCGCAACTTTTGCTTTTATTTCGGTTTTTTTTTTTAAAAAAAAACTTCCAATTTTATTTTTTTGTTATTGTATTTCGTTTTTTTTTTAAAATCATCTTCAATATGTTATTTTTTTAAAAATATTCCAATAAAATATATAAATCAAAACAAATCTAGAATTATTTTGAAAGGAATCTCTAAATTAGTAAAAATAAAAAAATTAACATAACATTCGCAAAATAAATTATATGTGGAAATAATCTTGGATTATTTTAGGAGAATATCTAAATTATTGGAATCAAATATAGGATTAATCTTTGGATAATGAAAATCTCTAAATTAGTGGAATCAAATCTAGGATTATTTTAGTATAATCTCCAAATATGTGGAAACAAATTAATAACACATAATTTTGAAAAAAAAAAACAATTTACTCTTAACACAACTAAAATATTAATTTCAAAATAAAAATTCGAAAAAAAAATGTAATTTCGAAAAATAAATATTAATAATAATAAAAATATCTGGAAATAAATCTATGATTATTTTTAAGAGAATCCCTAAATATTTGGAAAAAAATTAATAAAACGTAATTTTGGAAAAAAATAATAATTTACTCTTAAAACAACTAAAATATTAATTTCGGAAAAAAATAAATTTCGAAAATTAAATAATAATAATAAAAAATCTGGAAACAAATTAATAAAACATAATTTTGAAAAAAAAAACAAATTTACTCTTAAAACAGCTAAAATATTAATTTCGGAAAAAAATAAATTTCGAAAAAAATATTTATTTCGAAAAATAAATAATAATAATAAAAAAAATCTGGAAACAAATTAATAAAACATAATTTTGGAAAAAAATAAAAATTTACTCTTAAAACAACTAAAATATTAATTTCGAAAAAAATATAAATTTTAAAAGTAGTTGAGAAATTTAAGGAACGAATATTTTAAAAGAAAAATAAAAAAACGATAAAAAAATAATAAAACAATTTAAAAATAAAAAATATTTTTCGAAAAAAAAATGGCAATAAAAAAAACGAAATTTACAGAAAATAAAAATGTAAATAAAATATATTTAGGAAAAGATTAAAAGTAGTTGAGAAAGTTAAGGAAAGAATATTTTAAAAGAAAAATAAAAAAACGATAAAAAAATAAAAAAACAATTTAAAAATAAAAAATATTTTTCGAAAAAAAAATGGCAATAAAAAAAACGAAATTTACAGAAAATAAAAATGTAAATAAAATATATTTAGGAAAAGATTAAAAGTAGTTGAGAAATTTAAAGAAATGATATTTTAGTAAAACCATAAATTAGCAAAAAACCGGCTCAATCAAAAAATCTTAAAAAAACCGGTTTTTCATGCAGTGTCCAGACACCGCAGTGTCCGAAAATCACTACTCTTATTTAAATTGCCTTTCCAATTCCTGATTTAGACCCCAAATTGCTAAATTGAGTTATTTTTCCTTAATTAATAGTCTCGTACAAAATAAAATTTTCCTTTTTTCACATAATGGAACTTATGCAAGGCAAATGAGGGAAACAAAGACATCAATCTTACTTGATTAAGAATTTAATATGGTAATTATGTATGATTTGGGAAAATTTCCAAAATGTGGTTTGAATCATGGTTCAACTATATATCGTAAGATAAAATGATGCCACCCAATTTTATATTGTTTGTGAATATTCCTCTAAAATAGACTAAATAGTCGTGAATTTTCTTGTATATTAATATTTCATATATTGCTTTATTCCCATTTTATCAATACTTTCAAATAAATCATATTTTTTAGACAAATAATTGGTCATATTTATAGATTCATTAAAAAAAATGGAAACAACCCCAAGATTGTTCACCTAATTTACATTTGTTTAAGCCCACATTCATACGCAAAACAGATCAACCACTCTTAGTGCATGGTTTTTATAATTATATTATAATGTTTTGATAATGATAATGTTATTATTATAAACATAATTAAATTAATGGATAGAATAAAAAAATTGGCAAATGGAGTAGTATGGAAATCTATACTTTCACATGGTTGTCACAATTTATTTATGCCGATTAGGTTGAAATTTAATGTATCATCTTTCTTTCTTTTTCAAATGAAATTAAATAAAATGAATTTTATAAAAAAATACCATATATATTCTCGATGGATTAAATCGTCTGAAAAATTATTCTCCATTAAATTTTATAAAATATAGTTCTATAAAAGTTTTTTTTTTTTGTCCATTATTGATAGCGAACTATCCAAACATATTAATAATGGTAGAAATGATATTTCCTTTTCTTGCTTTCGTTTTGTCACATTTCTATTGCTCATTTCCAAAATTTATGCCTTAGTTTTAAATCAAATCCAACCCCTATTTTTTATTTTTCTTCCAAAGAAAGAAAAGATGATACGTGTACTCACCAAAACGGCACCGTTGGCCGCAGTTATTTATTTCTAGTTATAAATACCAAGAGAAAAATACCATACTGCCCCGCACCGTTATATATAATTCTCAAAGGAGAAATCGGAAAAAAACAGAAAAAGTAAATCTGAGCTCAACTACCTCTCATCTTCTCCGACCACCGCGATGCCGCCGGAGATGCCGCCGGCGCCTCCGCCACCTCTGCAAACTTAAAAATTCTCCACTCATCTCACATTTTCCAGCAGTTTAACGAGAATGTCGGCCTCCAATTCCGCCAAGCAAGCCAAGGCACGTGACATGAAGCAACGCGTGCTCACGTGCCTCCACAAGCTAGCCGACAGGGACACGCACTCCGCCGCCGCGTCGGAGCTCGAATCCATCGCCAGGACGCTCCCCGCCGACGCGCTCCCCTCCTTCATCTCCTCAGTCGCCGCCACCGACGCCTCCGACAAGTCACCCGTCCGCCGCCAGTGCCTCCGGCTGGTCTCGATCCTCTCCGAGCACCACGGGAACTCGCTCTCGCCCTACCTCTCGAAAATCCTCTCCGCCGTCGTCCGCCGCCTCCGCGACGCCGACTCCTCCGTCCGCTCCGCCTGCGTCGCCGCGTCACTATCTCTCTCCTCTCACGTGACCTCCCCTCCGTTCGCGTCCGTGATCAAGCCATTCGTCGAATCGCTGTTCACGGAGCAGGAAACGAACGCGCAGACCGGCGCGGCTTTGTGCCTGGCGGCGGCGATCGAGGGATCGAGGAATCCGGACGCCGCGAGCCTGAGGAGGTTGCTGCCGAGGATCGAGAAGCTGGCGAAGAGTGAGAGTTTCAAGGCGAAGCCGGCGCTTCTTGCGCTGGTGGGGAGCTTGGTGGCGGTGGACGGAGTGCTGCGTGGCGGCGGAAGGAATGTGGTTTGGAATTTGCTGAATTTGTTGGTGGATTTCCTGAGCAGTGATGACTGGGCCGCGAGGAAGGCGGCTGCCGAGGCGCTGGTGAAGATCGCCGCCGTGGAGAGCGAATCACTCTCTGAGTATAAGGCATCGTGCTTGAAGACTTTTGAGGCCAAGAGATTTGATAAGGTCTGCTTCTCTCATAACTTTTTGTGATCTTAAGCTGATTAATTTGATCTATTTCAACGCCCTAATAGTATAGTTTCTCGATATTTTGTTGTAATGTTAGATTTGGGTGAATTTGTTGAATCAATTGATTTCTCATAATGCCCTAGAATGTGGCCGTGTGTGTGTGTGTATGTCGATGACTGATGAGTGTGGATTGATCTGATCAGGTGAAGGCAGCAAGGGAGACGATGAATCAGATGATTGAAGCTTGGAAGGAAATTCCAGATCTGCCTGATGAGTTCTCGCCGCTGCCGGAATCGGAGGCCTCATCTAAACGTACGATACATGATTTTTCAATCTGCTGTTTACAAGTTACTGTTGTTTATTCTTCATCCTTTCAGATTTTTGTGTTTGAAATTCGAATTCGCGATGTAAATCTATTCAGCTTCAGCCCATACATTCATCATAGAATGGATTATAGTGATTTGATTATGGCTGTTGTGTGATGTGCTGAATGCTTTGTTGTGTTGTTTATGCCTTTTCAAACTCTTATGCAATTGTGAACTGTGATGCCTTGTTTTCTGCTTATGTTGTTTTCTTTCATCTCTTTGTATTAAGTTCCTTTCATAAGCTTCAGATGTAAATATCATATCCTACATGTTATTGATCGTTTATGTCCAAGTCATCTATATGACTATATACTTGCATTTGAATTTGTTCAAGTTCGGTAAGGTTTTAATGTTCATCCTCAGATGGGGTATCTTGTTTGATCGATTAACCATGTTTCTTTTCCAGTAACATCTAACAGACTTCTTTGTTTTCGAGTACAGAAAATGCCAGCGATGGTTGTTACCCTCCTGTTTCCAAGACTGCCTGCTCTGTTGGGTCTAATAATCTTTTAGCAAGGAGAAGAAGCCCTCTGGACACCCCGGCTACCAGGACGCCCCGTGCTGATGGTTCTCCAGCTTCGACTGCAAGAAAAAGAAGTCCTCTTGGTTCCAATGTTAGGAATACGGGCCCAGCGATGTTCCAGAAGTTGGATCGGAAGAAGCCCTCTGACTTGAAAGTTGAAATTGTCACTCCTGCTGGTTGTTACGGTGTGGAATTATCCGATGGTAAGGGTGATCATGTTATGGAAACCAGCGAGGGAGAGAAGAAAGCGTTTGAAAAGTCGGGAATCAAACGTGCCCTTTTCAAGGAGAACAATGGGAAGCAGCATAAGCTTGGTTTCTTCAGAGGTGGCTCTCGTGTCGTTCCATGTGGTGACACCAGCGTCGTCGTTAGTAATGAAACGGGAGATATCTGTAGGAACCACAGAGAGTGTGATGACTTATCTTTGATACGAACGCAACTTCTTCAGATTGAAAGTCAGCAATCCAATTTGATGGACATGCTTCAGGTAATTCAGCTTTCTTCCAATTGTATTTCTAAATATTTTTCCCTTCACCTTATGATGCTATGCCTGGTGCAATGTATATTCAGCTTGGATTTCTGCCTCATTTAAACACTAGAAATTATATCGCCAATTAATCTGACATTGAAAACTTACTTGTATGAAACCTAGAAATTTATTGGAAGCTCACAGAAGGGACTGAATTCCCTTGAGGCACGTGTACACGGTCTCGAGCTAGCTTTGGATGAAATTTCATTCGATCTAGCTGTCTCAACCGGAAGGATGTCACAAAATGGTGCTGCTGGAGCTATGTGCTGCAAGCTACCCGGTACCGACTTCTTGAGCTCAAAACTGTGGAGAAAAGCAGGATCTCGTTCTTCAACCTCTCGATTACCTGCTGCTTCTAATGGAAACCCATCAGTTTTTGGAAATGGACAAGGGTTTCCCATGGAACACCGAAGGTTTCTCCAAGGTCGCCATGCGCTTGTCATGAACCCACTGGCCAAAATCCCGAGTGGCTCCCCGGCACTCCCTGAAGTTTCCTCAAGTGGACTTGTATATAATAGTACTGCTTGATGTGCGTCGTCCTTTCATGGCTACTAGAGGTACCCTCTGATCAATTCCCACGTTCGTGCCTTTCTGAGCTTGTGTTGCAGTTCATCATCAATACCTATCATCCTAACTCGTTTACATTTAAGCTTGTTTAATCGTCTAACTCTCCATATATGTATTTGAAGGCTCGATACGACTCTTAGCTTTCGTGCTTTCTAACGCAGGTGATGGGCCAAGTAGAGATTGTGCTGCATATATATGAATTTGCCAACTATAGCTTTGATTTTGGAGAATACTAATACTCTTGCTAGCCGGGCATACACACGGTTTCCTCGGTGAAACAAGGATCAAGAGAACGATCCTAGCACCGGTATCAGTCCTTAGATTCCTCGTTTCTGCACGAGTGCACGAGCCCCGTGAGTCGAAGAAGAACCAAGACCGTCCATCGGCAGGTACGGTGAGTGTGTTCATCATCAGAGAAATGGACACACTTTATGCACATATGCTCGAGAAATGAAAAGCTTCTGCTTCAATATTTTCTTTATGTAGTGATAGAATTTGTTGTAACTCTTTATTGAGTTGAATGATGGCGAATTGAATGATATGATGAGCTTAGAATTTGTTGTCACTCTTTATTTTCTAAGAAACTTGATTGTGTTGTGTTTTCTGCTCATAATTCTATAGCTACTACGCTTTTCGTGAATCGAAAGCATCTCTTGTAGGACCCTGCACGTTGAGTACTCATTACTAATATTTATAGAAAGGAAAAGAAAGAAAGAAAAGAGTAATTAGATATGGAAATACTTCAAACTACACAATTTTAATCTATTTACACTGCATACCAAAGCAACATTAAAATATAATTCTTATTTAAAAAAAAATTAAGTTATGCCCCTTCAAAATTTTCAAGTACAATAAAAAAAAACACTTACGTTTCTTCACCAATCCTACTGACACAAACATAAATGATTGTGGAGCGAATGCTCTAGAGGCGGAAACTTCAAAGCCGAAATTAACTTTAATATGCTAAAGAAGGAATAAGCGAGAACTTAAATAGCAACAATTCTATAATGTGATGAAAAAATAGGTGGAAACTTATGGAGCAGACACCTTTGAAGGCATTTACACTCACACGCAGATGAATTATAGTACCAATTATAACGAGTTTAAATTTATTTAAGGCCATTATCTTAGGGCTATTTGCAAAAATAGGTCACTATTTTTCGGACTTGCAAAAATAGGTCAATTATTTTAGTTTTTGATATTTTTAGGCCACATATGTATCCAATCAGACTATTTTGGGCCACATTTTGATCCCAAAAAATGGCCTATAAATGCTGAATTGAGCTCAAATGTGGCCTAAAAATGCCAAAAACTAAAATAATTAGCCTATTTTTGTAAGTCCGAAAAATAGTGGCCTATTTTTGCAAATAGCCCTAAGATAATGGTCTTGAATAATTTTAAACTCAATTATAACTTCAATCACAATAATTGTCTTGTATGTCGCAATTAATTCATCACCTTTGAAGGCATTTACATTCACACACAGATGAATTATAGTACAAATTATAACTTCAATCACAACAATTGTCTTTTATGTCGCAATTAATTCATCTTTTTTCAACAAACAAATAGTATTAAAAGAATTAAGATGGGTATAGAATGTAGGGCAGAGCACGGACCGAACCGGACCGAAAAAACCGACCGAACTGATCAATTTTGGTTCGGTTCGGTTTTTAAAAATTTGGTTCAGTTTTTGAAGCTAAAAACCGATGGTATATCGGTTCGGTTTCGATTTACTATTTTTGGTTCGGTTATTAACCGAACCGAACCGATCATGTATATTAATATATATACTAATTCTAAACAGTAAAGAGTAAACCCTAGTCTCCTCCCTCCCTCCCAACCGCACCGCCTCCATTCTCCACAAAGCCCAGCCGTCCTCCCTCTGATCGGCGACCTCCAGTGCGAGGCTGCGAGCAGACCAAACCAGAGGAGCAACGAGCGCCGCCCGCGTCCTCTGCGATTTTGTTTGTGAATTTGGGCAGATTTTTAAATGTACAGATTTTTATTTGGCTGAATTTGGGAGATTTATGTAGATTTTTATTTATGCAAATTTTTATTTCTGTAAAGGTTGAATTTGGGTAGGTTTTGGGCAGATTTTTAATTAAGTACAGATTTGGCAAATTTTTGAAAAAAAAAAATTGAAAATGTCGATCGGTTCAGTTACCGACCGAAACCGATTGGTTTCGACCAGTTCGATTTTGGTCGGTTTTTAGGGTCTAGGCGGTTCGGTTCGGTCCCAGCGCTACTAAGATCGGTTCGGTTTCGGTTCGGTTCGATTTTGAACCGATGCTCTGCCCTAATAGAATGTAGCAAAATACAAAAGTGGATATTTCTAGTACACAATTTAAAAAACTTGTGTATTAAAGAAAATCTCCCTAATTAGATATTGATTTACTGCTTTTGTTACCTATATTTTCAGTTTCTTATTTTCTTTTCCGTAGAAAAGACAAACCTTTTAAATTTTGTTACCAACATTGTTATTTTTCGAGCTTAAAAAACGACGTTATTTTTCGATAGAAAAGACAAACTACAAATTGGATCCATGAAAATATTAATTGAGCCAGAATGTGAAAACCCAAATTCAAGAATCAAGATTATTCAACTACAGCTAACCTTAAAAAAAAAAGCTTCAACTTGCAAATGTCACAAAAAAATCCTATAAATTCTCATAAAAATAAAATAACAAATAATGTGCCCAATACACTATCCAATTTAATAATGCTACCCATTATCAAGCTAGACATCTCCTCTTATTCCGAATTCTATAACATCAATCAGAATTCAGAAAAGTAAAAGTTCTATAAACCTTTTTGATACTTTGATGGAATTTTATTCTAAGATAAGAAACTCATGATCAAAGCAAGATCCATCCGTTCCGTTGCACATATGTATGAAAATCTGACTTTTGCTATAGCATACTTTTACATGAAATTTGGCTGCTTGAATCAATTCAGCTGGAGCCTAGACTCCGGTCTTCAATGGACTTCGTCAGAGGCTACGATCACTGTGGATTTTGATCAGTAGACTCCTCCTCAGGCTTCTGTAAAATCCCCTCCTTCCCAGCTTTCTGCAAAATGAAAGCATACATTACGCGACCACCCAATACAACAAAACTAACTGTGGCAAATAACATGGTCGGATTAAGAAATCGGCAAGGTTTCTCCTTCGGAGTAGCTAGCCACATAATTACCCTCAAACCACGTAGTACTCCTAATAGTCATCTCTCCGAAAAGATTGGATCTGGAATCAACATTTTTGGTATATGAATGATGCTACGATTCGTTTGAGTGATCTTGACTACTTGAGCCTTATGTGAGCATAATTTCGCTAGTGACTGTCTGCCTGTTTCTGACAAGGACAAGTGACTATCAGTCACACTTGAGTGATCTTGGCATAATTATGCCAAGATCACTCAAACGAATTGTAGCACCACCCATATACCAACAGTTTTGGTATACGAGTGATGCTACGATTCAGTTGAGTGATCTTGACAAGAGACTATCAGTCACACTTGTCCTTGTAAGAAACTGGCAGCCTAAATCGCTCTAGTAGTCAAGATCACTCAAGCGAATCGTAGCATCACCCATATACCAAAATTATTGATTCCAAATCCAATCTATGACTATTTGGAGTACTACGTGGTTCAAGAGTAACTATGTGACCAGCTACTCAGGAAAACAACACTACTTGTATTACATTTCCTAATTTATAGAATCTCATTTTGTGTAGCACTCCTGCAGGACTAGTCCAAAAATCCCTCACCCACAAGATGGAGAGAGTTATTCTAAGGGGGGTTCGTGTTGCTAATCGTGTAATTCATCCTAAGACATGAGCCAAGAAACTTGATCCAAATAAAACCACAGCTTGCAACTGCTCATAAAATAGCTTCAAAAACCTCAGGCATTCAGCTCAAAGTGAGTGAGCATTCAGCTGCCACTTTGAGCAATATTCTCAGATTCTACCAAAGCATAGAATGACCAAAAATCTCAGAATGATTTCAAATTATATAATTCCTACAATTCATGAGATCCACAATTCTCAAGTTCCCCAAATTCAAGTGCAATGAGACACATGAAAACAAGCCAAAACTATCTACAAACAGATTATCATAATCGTTGCTTCGAATTTCATTTGGCACACAGAAATACAGCACAATAAATGTACACACACACACACACACACACACACACAATAAAGCAGATTGTTTTCCACAGAAACCATCAGATACCAAACAGAATCGTGAAATTATGCGAAAGTGAAGGAACAGGGGCAAGCAAGATTCAAACCTTTTGTTCATTGTGCCAGGAGAGACCACGGTAGACATTGAGGGAGAAAGTACCGGTCATATATATGGTGGCGATGCCGAGCCCCGCCGTGAACGCTTTGAAAGTCCAGTCCCCGATTTTGCTCGCGACCGTCATTTCTCCTCAACACCTCCACTCTCCGGTGAATCGTTCGCGCGATTCCCTCTCCTCCTGCAGAATCTCTGCTAGCCTTCAACGGAGATTCTATTACCTTCAACACGCGAAATTTCAAGAGCTTGTGGCCTAATTCTGCGAAAATTTAGGGTTTATCAGAATGCAAAATGCATAAAGCCCTGGCCTAACCCTTCGAAGCTGTTGAAGAGTTGAATGCTGATGTTACGATTTTGCCCTTGCATATTTCAGTATTTACAATTTTACACTATTTTCCCATTATGAAATTTGGTTTTCATTTATTTTATAGCAGACTAATATATGGAGTTTTCAATAAATTCTAATTTTATAAAGGGCTGTTTTGAATGTATTTAAAATATATTAATATATCAGTAACAGAGTGAGTGATATTGAAACTAAAAGCTTCTTCCCTTCCCTGCCATGGCGGCGCCGCTGCTTCAGAAACCCTCAATCCAGAAGCTTTGAATCCGTCCATTTACAGGCAAGTCGTTTATCATTTCCCCACACAAGTTCTATTTCTATCAAACATGATTGCAATTGCACGCAGGAATCTCTCCTGTTTATGCATAAACCCTAATTCATTCCTCTGCAACTCCAATACTCATTTCTTCCCGTCAATCCATTTCTTCTCCACTTGGAGGGTGAAAAACCCTAACCCTGAAATCTATGATCTATTGCTCAACAAACACCAATTTCCTCCTGAATTAGCTTCAATAGCTTCATCGGGTTTACCTAAATCTAGAAGCCCCTTAGGAGTTGATACATTATTGTCATTCCTCAAAGAGAAGAGCTTTACGGCTACTCAGCTGCAGAAAGTCGTCACATATAATCCTCGAATTCTAGGGTTTACCATTGAGAGCATTAATTTCAAATTGAAGGTATTCCAGAGTTTGGGCCTTTCCCCCAAGGAGATTGCCAAGATAATATACGAAAATACGTCTATTTTACGTTCAAGTTATGAGAATAGGATCATTCCCAAATTATTGATGCTAAAGTGCTTGCTGGGATCCGATCATGATTTGGCCAGACTTTTGAAACGATGCAGCTGGTTTCTGGCAGCCGATTTGGAGAAAACCTTAATGCCAAATATGGAAATATTGAAGAGCTATAGCATACCAATGGTGCATATCCTTCATTTTCTCCATCTTCGCCCGAGATGTTTCGTGGTCAAGCCGGATATTATGCAGAAATCTGTAGTCAGGGCTATAGAATTTGGGGTCCCCTGGACTTCAGGCGTTTTTATCCAAGCTGTGAATCTTTTCACTCATACGAGTGAAGGGATGTGGGAAGTCAAGGTGCAAACGCTCCGCGATTTGGGATTTTCTGATGATGATATACTCACAATATTTAGGAAGCAACCATTGGTTTTCTCACAATCTGGGAAGAAAATGAAGAATGTCACAGAGCTTCTGCTTGCTACCGGTAAGTACGATCTATCCAGCATTGTCATTTGTCCAGTAGCACTCATGTGCAGTATGAAGAAGAGGCTTGAGCCGCGTCTGCAAATACTTAGACTCTTGGAAAGTAGGAGTCTGATTGAAAAGTGGCCAAAACTGTCAGCTGTTGCTACATTAATAGAGGATAGATTTTTTGACAGATTTGTTGAGCCTTATCGTGATGAGATTGGCGAAGAACACATCACAAAGATATATGTCAAGACAAAAAGAGATGAAACTTTGTAAGCAACGATTTTCGCCTTTGCAATCGGAAGCTCAAAGTTTTGGTCCCTGTCTTGATGTGAGTTTGAAAGCATACTGCGATGATGTGGCGTCGGAGGGCTGATGAACTTGGGGAAGGCCTTGAGCTAGCTAAAGAAGCCATGGTGATTCAAATGGATTGTTAGTTTATATTTATATTCTAAACTTTCTTATATTGGATGCCTTTTGAAGCAATTGCAGTAGAGTTGGAGGTGACTGGATTCAGCTGAGTTTGGAGGAGTGAATATGAATTTTTTTTTGTAGATCAGTAGGCGAGATATGCTGTTGTGAATCCTTGTGATTTTTGCCAGAATTTCTCAATTTCTCATTTCATTAATGGAACTTCCTTCTATTTCTCAAGACTTGTGGTTGGAAATGCTCTCATTTTGAGAGTGTTAATTGGATAAAATAAAAATATATGGTATTTATTTAAAGTTGAATTAAATTAGATATCTTATTATTGACCTACAAAATATTAAGAGACAAACTGTTGATCTACTACATTTATTTGAATTTTACTTAAATTAGATGTATGTGGCTGCAATCAGTTATTGAAAATATATTAAAAGAAAATGAATTAAATAATACATCAATTATGACTTCAGCTTTCAAAGTTTGAATACATTCTTAAATTTACAAATACCTTTTAATTTATTGAAAATTTTATCATACACAAGTTAGTTGGCATGTCATGCATTTTATCATACACAAGTTAGTTGGCATGTCATGCTCATACATATGACCATTCTCATTTGATGCTAAAATCTTTAGACCTTGGGTCGGCTGGATGTAACAAATCAATTGTAACATTTGCATTTTCATCATGGTGTATCAGTCCACTATAAATTACCGAAGCAATCGTCTAGCAATAAGTAATTTTTCCTTCATGATATATTTAAAAACTAAATATCAAAAAAATCATTATATAAATATTCTAATAAAATAAATTATATCATGTGTGGCGTCGTATAATCACTTCATTCTAATTTTCCTCAATTCTTATTCATTCTTATTTTTTTTTAATTTTAATTCAATTTCTATATCCAAAACTATTAAATATCTAAAATCATTATATTAATATTTTACTGATCAATAAAATTTTATTATATCCATACACGAAAAATAGAAAATACACAAGTATTTGTAATTTTGAGGTTGTAATGATTTGTAATATTATACTTCATAATATCCAACTTTGCAATTTCAATTTAAAAATGCACATGATTTACTTTAATATATATGACTTTGATGTTATTAATTCTATTTATATGTTTTAGATTTGAATTTCATAAATTAATTTTATGTTTAACGAACATAAAATTTGAACATGTTGCAAGTTATCTATAGGTTTGTATGATTATTCAATGGTGTAGGATTTTTATTAATAAGTTTATATAATTATTTAATAATTTTTAGATGTAAAGATTGATTACATATTTA
Organism: Salvia miltiorrhiza; assembly: GCF_028751815.1. Lineage (NCBI taxonomy): Eukaryota > Viridiplantae > Streptophyta > Magnoliopsida > Lamiales > Lamiaceae > Salvia > Salvia miltiorrhiza. The sequence goes on along the minus strand of NC_080394.1, from coordinate 55,978,934 downwards.
TAAATAAATAAGAATAAATTAGAATTGAAAATTGACATAGAATGATTTTTAGATAGTTAATGATTTTTTTAGATATTTTTCACTTGACCCACGGAAAAATATGTTTTAGAATTTTATTTTATGCATATTGATGGCCAATATTATAGTAGTATATATCTTTGTTTAATAGTAGTATGTATTTTTTGTGTTTAAAATTAAACGCACAATATATATATATACTTTAATGGCATGATGAAATTTCGCTGAAATAGAAAAAGATCAGTTTCAAAAAGTTGAATTTTTTTGATCTATTCTATTCAACAATATTATATCGAAATTCTCAAAAAGAAGAATGGTTGAGTTGGGGTTATTGGACTTTATCATTTGATAGTATCGAATTTTTCAAGAAGAAGAATGGTTGAGTTAGAGTTCTAGCATATATATTATTTATTAGATATCGAAATTTGTTGATTAAATTTTTTTAAAAAAATAAGAATGAATGAGAATTGAGGAAAATTGGAATGAAGTGATTATACAACGTATATATATATATATATATATATATATATATATATATATATATGGTGTGGTTCCAGAGAGAACTACATTATTTGTGAGAACGAGAGAACCATCAAATCTAATACATTCACTGTAAAAATTAATGCATTCGCTGTTAAAATTAATGCACTAAAAAAAGTAAAAAAAATGCTCCCTTCAGGATTCGAACCCAGGTTCTATATTCATCCAACAAGATGATGCATCCACCGTAGATCTTGATGATCGAATGGCTGAAAATGGTTCTCCGTTCTTTTTTTATTTATGGTTCTTTCTTGAACCTCTCCATATATATATATATATATATATATATATATATAGAGAGAGAGAGAGAGAGAGAGAGAGATAGATAGATAGATAGATAATAAACAAACTTTGTTAATCAATTTGCAACTTCAGTTTATACTATTCTATGTTATTTATTATATAAACGTTGTAATAATTCTAAAAAATTATTATTAGTTGAATACAAAGAGATGAAGATGAAATAGTATTCTACCCACGGAAAAATTAAAGAGATGAAGATGAGATGAAATAGTATTCAACACACGGATGAAATATTTGAGTCTATCTATATTTGACTCTTATTTTTCACGAGTAAATATAATTACTTGACCCACGGAATATTTATGACCAATATTATATAGTATCTCTTTGTTTTTGATAATTTCGAATTTTTCAAAAAAAAAAATGGGTGAGTTGGTGTTCTAGCATATATGTATTATTTATTAGATATCTATCGAAATTTGTTGCTTAAAAATTTAGAAAAAATAAGAATGAATGAGAATTGAGGAAAATTGGAATGGAGTGATTATACAATGCCACGTAGGATAGAGTTTATTTTGCTTTAATATATATAGATTGCCCATCGAAATTCGACGGAAATTAATTATTATATATAAATTTTATTTATAATTTTAACTTTTAAATATCCAATTAAAATGATTTTACTACTCTTTCTCATTTTAAATTTATAATAGTAATATTCGAAATTACTTGACTATATTTAAATTTATTGAATATCTAAATCATCAATATAAGTTGTTACGATAATTAATTATCCATCTCAACAAACACTGGGAACATTTTGAAATAATCATTTGCAATAAATAGTAAATAGTAAAATATTATCAATATAGAATATTTTATTTAGATTTTACTATTAGTGAAGTCACCCAAAAAAATAAATGTGGATTCATGAACATCTATATGTGTGTGTTATTAATAAATAGTACTCCCTCCGTCCCAAAGGAAATGTCCTCCTTCTTTTGGGCACGGTTATTAAGGATGCATAATCTGCCTAATCTAGTAGAAACTGAAATGATGCATAATCTGTCATTGAATCTTATATGCTGCCTAATCTAGTAGAAACTGAAATTTCCTTAATATTCTACTAGATTAGGCAGATTATGCATCCTTAATAACCGTGCCCAAAAGAAGGAGGACATTTCCTTTGGGACAGAGGGAGTACAAATAATAAAAGCTATACAATCTATATACTCATTTAACATATATATATTTTTACCCGTGTCAAACCCGATTAAAAAAGTAATTTTAATCCATTCTCAACTTAAACTCATGATAAGATGAAACAATTAAATAACAATTGAAAAACATAAAATATATTTAAATTCATGATAAGATGAAACAATAAAATAACAATTTATTTTTATAAATTTTTTAGTAGATGGGTGGAATTTGATTAGTAGAGATTGATTAGAGAATACATAGATAATTAGTCATTTTTCAACAAGGTTTTAGAGGAAGTGCATGAGGTGCAACGATTCCAAACTCTAGAGTTACACAAAGGTAAGATATATATGGCTTCTCGACGAGCGAGCAAGCGCCTCAAGTGCCTTGAGGTCAAAAAGTTGGAACGTGCTGCTGAACGTTTGGAAGCTCCAACTGTACCAAAATGTGGTAGAAAAAGAACTAGGCAGCCCCGTGTGCGTCAAAAGATTGCTCTTCAGAATTCAAATAACCCTTCACCATCTGAGCAGGATGAACATCATGAGCATCATGTTGCGAATTCAAATAACCCTTCGCCATCTGAGCAGGATGAACATCATGAGCATCATGTTGCGAATTCAAATAACCCTTCGCCATCTGGCAGGATGAACATGTTGAGCATCATGTTGCGAATTCAAATAACCCTTCCCCATCTGATCAGGATGAACATCTTGAGCATCATGTTGCAAAGCCTAAACGTGGTGAAAAGAGGAACAATTCTGTCTCTGTTGCAACATCAACATCTGGACAGTATCATCCTAACCCTAAACGTCGTAGGCTTGCACCCAATGAGGAGAATGCGGATAATGTTGCAATCGATGAGCTTGCAACATTAGAACATTATGATTCTAAGCCTAAACATGGTAAAAAGAGGAACAGTGCAACATCAACATCTGGACAATATCATGTTAAGCCTAAACTTGGTAAGCGTGCACCCAATGAGAAGAATTTGGAGAATGTTGCAACTGATGAGCAGAACGAGGATGGATCCAGTGAGCCTCTTTTTACAGGCCACTAGTCTACCACCCACGCAATATGTGTGGGGCAGTGGTGGAGCCAGAAATTTACATTAGAGGGGGCTAAACTTGTATGAGGGTTCGGGGACTATCCCCAAGCCAAATTCTATTATAATCTATATTTTTTAAAATATTATATTTAAAAAATAAAATTTTATAAGTTTTATATATTATTTAAAATAGTTCTAACAAAAATAGTAGCATTAAAATGAAGATGAAATTATTTTATAGTTGGAGCCTTATCAAATGAATGATCAAGATTTTGACAAAACATTTTTTTATCTAATGAACACTATTATCTCTTTAAAGTTTTCACCAAAATACCTATATATTTTTTCTTTTAAATTTTCTATTAGTGTAGAAAGAGTTTTTGGAACTTTTAATTACTTTTTATAGATCAGTATTTCACAACATATTTTTGGAGACATTAATTGGCTGTAAATCCACAAACTATTAGTGAATTTTGGTATTTTTTCAACTCTATAAAGTTGTAATGCTAATACATAAACTTTAGTCAATTCCGAAATTTGTCATTAATTTTAATTTCACCAAATCAAAAATGACATGACAAAATTAAAGCTGATATAATAAACACACATTATATTAATAAATGGACGAATAAATTTGATCAAATTCAGCCAACAAATAATTAAAATTTCAAACCAAAATAATAAATGATGTTGCCCCAAAAAAATAGAATTTACAACTGTAGTTTAAGTGGAAAAATATATATATTTTTTTTATCACTCTGCTATTATATAGATAAAATGAACTTTCAAATTCTAACACTATGAATAGGGTGAAAAAATTTAAAAATAATATTTTCAAATTCATGAATATTATAACATTCTATATTGAATAAGTTAATTTAATTACACAAATTATATTAGAATCATATACATCTAATTTGACTACCATATTTTAATATATACCCACACGCATGCGAATATCTACACTTGTAAGATCCGTGCTAGTTTTATATTTAAATTAATTACCTTTAAATAAAGAAATACACAATCATCTGCACAAATTATTAAAATTAAAATTAAAAATCTATTAATTGATACTAAATTAAGTTGATTAATTGATTTAAATATGGAAACTATTTAAACAAATTAATTATATATGTTAGTGTAAATAATAATTAAATTTATTTTTTTTATAAAAAAAAAACTAAAAGTTTGGGAGTGGGCTTCAGCCCACCCTAGCCTCCATGTGGATCCGCCACTGGCGTGGGGATCATTTTATTTTCATGATGAGAGCTTGATTAAATAAAATAAATTATATACGCATTAAAGTTATACAAAGAAGACAAAAAAAATATATTAGCTTCATAAAAAAAAAATTAGAATGTTTTCTTGTATACATAAAATTTGTTAATACACATTCTAACTTCATATCAATTTAATTAGAAATCTATGAATTGTTCTAGATAGATTGAACAAAGAAGTGGTTAGGAAAAATTCAAATTTGAATGACATAACCAAATAGTTTGACAGTCCAATAAGATTGAGGGTTAAGGGTTTAGGTCGATTGAACTAACTTAAAAATCAACTGAATTGATCTGATTAATCTAAATCTTTCTTATTATTTGATTTTCAAATGTCATACTTTACCATCACTCGTTAACAATAAATTCTCACATTATTATAATTTATACCAGTCCCTAATTAAAAATAATTTTTTTGCTACCTATGGGATTCGAACTCAGGACCATGAATTCATCCAACAAGGTGATGAATCAACCATAGATCTTGATGATCTAAGAACTGAAAATGGTTCTTATTTTATATTTGAAAAAAAGTGTTTTTATTTTAACTCACCCATATATATATATATATATATATATATATATATATATATGGGTGAGTTAAAATAAAAACACTTTTTTTCAAATATAAAATAAGAACCATTTTCAGTTCTTAGATCATCAAGATCTATGGTTGATTCATCACCTTGTTGGATGAATTCATGGTCCTGAGTTCGAATCCCATAGGTAGCAAAAAAATTATTTTTCGCAATTCATACATTTATATATATATATATATATATATATATATATATATATATATACACATTTATATATATATATAGGGGGCCGCTCCAATGAGACCCCCTAATTTTAGTGAGATCTAGGGCACGATCTGGTGCATTTATTTTAACAATCCTATGGTTGATATTGTATCTGGAGGGTGATTTTTTTTCGCAGGGTTCGAATCCTGGAGGGAGCAGAATATTTTAAATTTTGTTATTCATCAGTATATACGGCCCTGTTCATCAGTATATATATCTTATTCATCACGAATTTTTTAAATTTTATTTTTCATCAGTATATACATCTTGTTCATTAGATATACGTTTTGTTCATTAGTATTATATGTCTTATTCATTGTACTCATGTTACACGAAAAATAGGGGGTCTCACTGGAGCGCGCCCCTATATATATATATATATATATATATATATATATATATATAGAGAGAGAGAGAGAGAGAGAGAGAGAGAAAGGTTAAACAGAGAATGATAAACATGTAGAGAAAGAAGAATTAATCTGGAGCATCCAAAATTACAAATCCAAGGGCCGATTTTTTTCTGTTTATTTTCCTTAATTATAGCCGAAAAGGCTATATATGTAATTGTTCAATTTTATGCAATCCGTTAATTAAGATTTGAAGATCTGTAATTATCTACTTATTTTTGGTAAGATATTATACATCCAAATCTTTATATTTCTTTTATTTTAAACTTTGTCTGTTGTGTACAGAATATATGTTCACGTTAATCTTTTCATAATCTGTACAATATATTTAATTTTTGATGTTCGCAATTTTTTTTTGCTTATTCGAAATATTTTATATTAAATATGTTCTGTCAGCAAAAAATATTCGAATGTTCTATTTAAATGTTCGTAATATTATTAGGCTTGTTCGAAAAGTTATATGTTAAATATTTTATATCATCAAAAGATTCGAATATTTTAGTTTATATGTTCGTAATTTTTTTAAAGCCTGTTCGAAACATTTATGTTTAATATTTTTAAAATTCTTAATCATATATAAATAATATTATTCAAAAATATAATGCGTAACGAACAATCACAATTTTTCAATGAACAAAACAAAATATTTCAATGAACTGAGCACAAGTTTTAATCATAAAATGCGAAAAAAAATGTTACACTGAATAAAGTAATATTTATCATGAATATAATATAAAACGAACAATCATGACTTTTCAATGAACACAATACAATTTCTAGATGAACATAACAAAATTTTTTAAATGAACAAACATAATTTCTAAACTAACAGAACACAATTCTTCGATGAACATGAGTCTAGCTGGAAAATCAATCTAACAGCCACGATGCTTTGGTGGTTCAGCCGCCGTAATATATTATAAAACGAACAATCATGACTTTTCAATGAACACGATACAATTTCTAGATGAACATAACAAAATTTTTTAAATGAACAAACATAATTTCTAAACGAACGGAACACAATTCTTCGATGAACAGGAATCTAGCTGAAAAATCAATCTAACAGTCACGATGCTTTGGTGGTTCAGCCGTCGTAGACTCCATTGTGCGAAGCAGCATTTGATTCTACGAACACAAATATTGTGGAAGCTTTCTTTTTTCAGCAAACTTGAACGAATTGAACGAAGCAGCAACTTTTTCCCTGAAAAATCTGGAAATCTGGAAATTTTGGTTTTGAACTTTCAACAAACATATGTTGTGTTGTTCTCATTTAACAAAGTTTTAAAAGTAAAATCAATTTAAAGTGGTCGAGGTTGATTTGGCCAGAATCGAAATTGTTTGGAGAAGATGATGGAAAATTATCGGAATAATGAGAAAATTAAAATGACGCACTAGATCTGTTCAAAAGATTTCTTAAAATTGTGAAATAAATCGAAAATCCTACCTTTGTTGAACTTCGCCGCCGAACAGGAAAATCGTGATAACAGAGATCCTCACCTTGATTGGCGAGATGGGCTACAAGCGCGGAGGCGCTGCGGCATCAGGATGCGCCCTTGGACCAGCATCGACAGCGACCGTTTGCGTCGACGAGCAGATGCCGGCGACCGAAGCAATATTGCACTGTGTTGGCGAGGATGTGACGGGCGTTGCCGTTCGCTGCTGCTACTGATGGCGAAGAGGGATGAGAGAGGCGGCAAGGTGGCTGCACAAGGGAAAGGGGGAGAGATGGAGAGATTGGAGAGAGAATGAGAGACGGTTGAGGGTTGAGGAACGAAAAAGAGTGAGAGAATGAAGAGTGAAAATAGGATTTTCCGTTTTCACTCATACGAAAGTTACCCATATACCCTTTCAGTAATTTTTGAATATTACAATTCTTAAATAAAATAGGAAAATTCATTCAATATAAGCCGCATGATGCAGTCGTTTTAATGGATGAGATCTCTTCTTTATTCTCTATACATAGAGTCATTCTTTGTTTAACTTGACCCACCCTATATATATATATATATATATATATATATATATAATGAGTCACATTATACTGGAAAGAACCCAATCTCCAATTATATAGGTTTATTCAAAATGATCAAATGTGTTTTTTTCTATTGCATAGTTTTAAACACACTAATTGCCCTAAAAAAAATACTAATCAAACAAATCAGTTCACACAGAATCATTAAATTTAATCAAGTACAAAATATAGATGTAATTCTTCAATACCTTATATTAATAAAAACGTGACCAACTAAGTCAAACTTGATTAATTAATTTAATCAAAATAATTAAATACTTTATCAATTAATTTGAAAAAAAAATCTCGATATACAAAAGTAATAAAACTCAACTATATATCAACTAACAACTAATTATAATTAATCAATCAAAAAACAAACAACTAATTAAAACTAAATATAGGCAATGAGGTCTACCTCAAATGGCAAAGTTGAGGCATCCAAAAACTCTCCTTTGTGAGAGGTCTTGTGTGTGTAGTGGTCCTGTCTACATGCGATTATTCTCAAAAAATGATCATTTCAAATTTAACGATATTAAAATTCAAAATCACCATAGAAATATAGAAATATACATATAGATATGAATATTGAAAGTTATAATTGAATATACATATATGAATAGTTTTCTTTTTATTTTATTGGATCTACATATACAAAAACATCGCTTATTGGAGTAGATTATCATTTTCTTATGTTGTATTATTATGTTTTGGGAAAAGGTGCAGATGCACCCTTGTACTGGTAGCCTCTATAGCGTATAGCTCATCTTACTCAATGTGTGTGCAAAGAGGCCCCCGAAGTATTAAAAATAGCTCAATTACACCCTTTTGACCAAGCGGCGTTTTCCTCCGTTAGTCAACATTTTTTTTATTTTTTAATTAAAATAATGGGGCCCACCTTTTGCATTAGGTTCAGCAGTAGTGGAGTTTTGGGGAGGCTACTGTTCTGATCTCCATCGCGCAGGGGGTTAATTTCACGATTTCTGGCCACAATTCCAGGTATGAACAAAATTCATTCCTAATCAGGATCTACAATATGAAGTTTCAAATGCAAGTAAAATTTCTCCAAAGCAATGAAAAATCATTATCATTTACATCAGATGGGAAGAAGTATTTCCAAAAGTCATTGGTTCTGATGGGAGAGATAGGAGGAAATGATTACAATTATCCAATAATGCAAGGCTCAACTTTGGAGACCATCCAACCGCTCGTTTCGCTAGTCATTGACTGCATTGGCTCCACAATTAGTCGGTGGACGGAGGAGTGGTGAGAGATGTGAGGCAGAGTGGTGGCTTTTCGCTGCCACTTAATCGAAGCTCAAGAGAGAGGGAGATCCGTCGTGGTGTCGTCAGATTCTCAGCGAGGGGTTTCAGCCATGGTTGCGGCGCAGTCGTCGAAAATCGGGTGCGGCGATGGTAGCCTTGCGGCTGAGTCACCGGAATATCAGGAAGGAGAGGTGGTGTCTGGGGTATCGGGATTAGATGTGGGGGCGCGACTTGTGATCGTGTCACCGCCGAAGTATATAGAGGGAGCCGGGAGGAGGTCTGAGGGAGGCGTGCGACGGCGGCGTGGTATCGCCGGCGGCCGCTGCTGCAGCGACGTGGTATCAAATTCATAACTTTTCTTTATTAAAAGGAATTATATGTGTTTGTTTATTAAAGGTGGGTCCTACATTTTAATTAAAAAATATATAAAAAGTTGACTAACGGAAGAAAAACGTCGATTAGTCCAAATGGGCTAATTGATCGATTTTTAAGACTTCGGGGGCCTATTTGCACACACATTGAGTAAGGGGAGCTATACGCTATAGGGGCTACCACTACAAGGATCTGCACCTTTTCCCTTGGGTTTTTTCACGTTAATTTTGTTACGCATACTGTCAAACATAGTATAGGCATTAGAGGTTTTAGATTTTTCTCGAATATCTATATCTATATATATATATATATATATGTATGTATGTATATATAATTTATGTTGTAAATTCAAAATTAATATGTTTGCAAGTTCACAATATTATATGAGTGAAAATTTAAAATGCCCTACTCCTTAAGTTCTATAGTAAAAAATAAAAATGCTCTCTTTTATAAACATAAGCATTCTATGCCCTATTCATTAAATACCCTTTGATTTGATGGGTTTGTTTGATTTTCTGTGAAAGTCTTACACATTTGACCGATTTGACAGCCATCAATCATAAAAGTCAACGATTTGACAGCTATCAGTCAAGAGTACATGTGATCGGTGGGTGGCTAGATCATGCGTCCGCTCAAATCATTGACTTTTATGACTGATGGTTGTTAAATTTTAAGCTTCTATAAGTTTCAATTATAATATTTATGGCTTATATATATTAGTACTATATATAACATATACATATTTAATTACAACAAAGATATAGTTAAAAATGGAAAAATCAAAGTTACTATTTTTAGAAAACCGTTATTTGAAAAAATCATGCTGACTAATTGAATTAATTTATGGCAGTATTAATAGTATACTTTGAAATGTAATCAAAGATAATTAATTAATAATATAGTTAATCATTAAGTACTCAATACTATAATGTATTATTTACTAAAATTATTCTAAAAACAGAAAGTTGGAAAAATGAAAAGCTGAAGTTTCTATTTAAAGCAATCCGTAATCGTTATTATATATTATATAGATGTGGAGAATGGGAATAAATGTGGGCCAAAGAGGAGGCTTGCACCCAATGAGCCGAATGTGGAGAATGTTCAAACCAATGAGCCGAACGGGGATGGATCCATTGAGCCTCATATTACAACCCATGTGGAGAATGGGGATGAATTCTGTGTGATTCTCCTGTTAGGGATGAATGCAGTGAGTCTCTTGATGCAACTGAGGAGAATGATAATACATAGAAAATAGCATAAAAAGAGGCTGAACTTAAGCTGCGAATAAGATCGATCTTACGCAGGGGCGGATCCAGGATTTGAGGTTAGGGGGGTGAATTTATTGATCTACGACGCATGTAGACACGGGGGTGCAAATTTTTTTGAGAATTCCATACACTTCATTTTCAATCACTTAATATAATAGATAATTGTTTGCAATTCAATTAATTCAAGAGTTTAAAATTATTTAAGGCCATTATCTTAGGGCTATTTGCAAAAATAGGCCACTATTTTTCGGACTTGCAAAAATAGGCCAATTATTTTAGTTTTTTGCATTTTTAGGCCATATTTGAGCTCAATTCAGCATTTATAGGCCATTTTTTGGGGTCAAAATGTGGCCCAAAATAGCCTGATTGGGTACACATGTGGCCTAAAAATACTAAAAACTAAAATAATTGGCCTATTTTTGCAATTCCGAAAAATAGTGGTCTATTTTTGCAAATAGCCCTAAGATAATGGCCTTAAATTAATTTAAACTCATTAATTCAACATCAAGTAGATTGAAAGTATACAAAAACATACTTTTATGCATTCTTTTAAAAAAATATATTTCATTTTCTAAACAAATAAACTAACTTTCATTGTTAATAATTACTCTCTCCGTCCCAATAAAAGTGGCCACATTTCCTTTTTGGGTGTCCCATTACAAGTGGCTACTTTCTAAAAATGGCAAAATTTTACTTTAATTAAGTCAACAATTACTCACTAATTTGGTCAATAATTGTAGGTCACTTTCTAAAAATGCCAAAATTACTCACTAATTTGGTCAACAATTGTAGGCCACTTTCTAAAAATTACTCACTAATTTTGGTGGGTCACACTCAATTAAAACATAACAATCTCCTTCTTAATCTCCGTGCCCAAAAAAAAGTGACCACTTTTATTGGGACGTAATTTTACTTTTAACTTTGGAATGGACTCAAATTCAACATTAAAAATTAAATAAGAAAAAAATAGGATAAAAATAACATAAATGTAACAAATCAATGTACAATTTCAAAGAATTAATATGGATAGTTGGATATACTATAAATAATGTATTATATTTTTTCTTCTATTTCTTATTTATATACTCCCTCCGTCCCACGAATCTTGACACGTTTTCCTTTTTGGGCCGTCCCACGAATCTTGACACGTTTCCTTTTTTGGTAATAATTATTACCTTCTCTCTCCTACTTTATCACATTTATTATATTCTCTCTCCTACTTTATCACTTTTATTACATTTTCTCTCCTACTTTATCAATTTTATACTTTATTAATTACAAACTTAAAACACTAATCTACAACTCCTTAATTCTCGTGCCGAATCCAAACGTGTCAAGACTCGCGGGACGGAGGGAGTACACATATACATATATATAGATATATAAAATAAAATAAATTTCTATATAAAAAAAAAAAATTGGGAGGGGCTTCGGCCCTCCCTGAATCCGCCACTGATCTTACGTACGGATGGATTGCAATTTATTGTACTTCAAGGTGCCCTGAAGGCTCTCTTAGAAGATTTTCCTACGAAAGATTGCCCCATTACAGTGTATGAGCTTGAACAAAGAATCAATAGATTTGGGGTGGAAAATTATGACACACAGTCATTGATATTTAACAATGATTGGGTTAGTCGACTATCTGCTTTCGGAAAGAATGTTCAATTTCACGCTTTTTTTGAAGATGGATCTTTGTATTTGAAGAAAAACCGCTCCACAGATAGAGATGGAGATGCATTGTGAGTTTTTTATTTATTTTTCTACTAATCTATTTTGTGTTTATTTTATATTAATCTTTTTTTAGAATGAGCATGACGCTCTCTGAAAATACTCTCATTTTAAAACCCTAGCTGTCGTCTACGGTTTTTCCGGCGCCGGACGTCCTTCCTTCCGGCTGCTTTGGGATGGCATCTCTGACAAGGGTTCTTGTTGACTCACCTAGGGTTCTTACTAGGGTTTTGGATGCGCCTGCTGATAATCATGATCAAATGCCGTCTGCTGCTAACATCACGAAGGGGAGTACCGAGAACACTCAGGCTCTCGTTCAGAAACCTTCTTATGCCGCCTTCATGGGTCCACGTCCGCGGCGTAAACCCCATATCCCGGCACATAATTTCTTTGCCCTAAAACCTGAAAAGAAAGGGGATGAAGTTGCGCTAAATATTCCTTCATCTATCTATCAGAAATAGGTTTCTGAGTTTCAACACGCTCTTATCGGACGTCTGCTGCTGCGAAAAGGGGATAAGCCTCGTCTTAACTTGGAGTTGAAAAATGAACTTCACACCATGTGGGATATTCAAAATAACTGGAATCTTATTCCGATGGGAAAATGATATTTTACTTTGAAATTCTCAAGCGTTGATGATAAGGCGAAGGTCAAGAAATATTTGATATGGGAACTTTTGACAGGCACTATTCGTATTCGTGAATGGGTTAAAAATGTTTGATCCTTACCGGGAGATATCTTCTTTATGCCATGTTTGGGTCGGAATTTATTATTTATTGGTTGAATGTTGGTACCCGGAAATTATTACTGGAATTGGACATCATATTGGACTTCCTCTACATATCGACTCGGCTTCGGCACATGGGGAATTTGGACATTTTGCTCGCTTGCTGATTGAAATTGATCTCTCACTCCCTTTGCCTGAAACGCTTCTTGTTAATTGTGATGAAGGGTCTTTTTATGTGGAGTTTGGTTATGAACAACTTCCCCAATATTGTTCCAAATGCAGAATCACTGGGCATTCACTTGACAAATGCTGAAAAGGGGAGGCTGCCCATAAGGAAGCTGCTACGAAAGAGAAAACTATCGGCAATAAGACTGATAAGGAAAATGAACCTGGGAAGAGAGGTATGGACCTTGTGAAAGAACCAAAGTGGAAACCCAAAGAGTCTGAGGTGGAATACCAAAGTACCAATAATTTTGCTTGTCTTTCGGAGAATGAGGAGCACATTGATCAAGGGATTTTATATGGTCCCGATTTACTAGACAAGATTTTGATTAGTAGAAATACGAAAGGGTATGATGATACGGGAGAAGACAGGAGCAGGTTACCAGAACGCAGGATATGAAGTCTAATTCTTCCTCGGAAGAGTACATCCACAAGAGATTGAGTACAGCTATCACTGCGGGTCAGCAGCCTCGAAATTACACGGTGGAGAATTCTACCTCTCCCAGTGCCCGATCAATGGATAACATTACAGCTCGGAGTTGGGCTGCAGACATGGAATCGGGGGAAACTTCGACAAACTGCCTTTAGTTTCCATGAATTTATTAGTTTGGAATACCCGAGGGCTCTCGGACGAGTCTAAACTAATTCTCAAGGAACATTGCCGTTCCTTTTTCTCCTATGATCATGGGTATTCTAGAGCCCAAGAGGAAGTTCCATAAGATTCCGGATGGTTTTTGGCGTTCTTTAAATCTTATTCCTTGTCTTCAGAATTCTCGCCTTAACAGGATATCTAATATTTGGATTTTTACTCATCCTGATGCGACTACTAATGTTATTCTCACGTCTGAGCAGGTTGTTATTGTTGATTGCGTCTGGACTCGCTACACTTTCCGTGTTGCCATCGTTCATGGCGCTAATTCAAATGTTCTTAGAAGGCAGCTTTGGGTGGACCTGTTAGAACATGGTATAAACATATTTGTATAACTAGAAGACATGATTAGGATGTTGAATTGTTTGTGTTGTATTGCTTGATCTTGTTTCTGTGAATTACATCTACCCTTTATAGGGTTAAAGAGCAATATACAAGGAAAGTTACAAACTAGGAAACTCTAAATAATTGATCTTCATTTGATCTCCAATCAATGTAAATGATTATTTCCTTTCCAACAATCTTGATTTGATCTCCAATCAATGTAAATGATTCTTTCCTTTCCAACACTCCCCCTCAAGTTGAGTGACGGGATTTTCGATGCTCAACTTATCGAGAACTTGTGTAAAATTCTTGGTATTCACAGCCTTGGTTAAAATATCAGCGAGTTGATTGTTTTGTTTTTGAGATGATTATTGCTCCACTGAGGAGAAAATGAAGAACGCCGTAGAGCATCTGCTTGCTACCGGTAGGTACAAGATATCGAGCATTGTCACTTGTCCAGCAGCACTCCGGTGCAGTGTGAAGAAGACGCTTGAGCCGCGTCTGCAAATACTTCGACTTTTGGAAAGTATGAGTCTGATTGAAAAGTGGCCATCTCTTTCAGCAGTTGCTAGATTACAAGAGGTTAGATTTTTTGACAGATTCGTTAAGCCTTATTGTGATGAGATTGGCGAAAGAACACATCACAACGATATATGTCGAGGACTGAAAGAGGCGAAGCTTTGTAAGCAACGATTTTCGTCTTTTGCAATCGGAAGCTCAAGGTTTTGCTCCCTGTCCTGCTGTGAGTTTGATGGCATAGTGTGATGACGCTAATAGACAACGTTCATAAACCGTTGTCTATTAAGAAATAAACTGTTGTAAATGAGAGTATTGTCTATTGAAGGGCGGTCATAGACAACGGTCGGATATCCGTTGTCTATTCTCTAATAGAGATAGACAACAGTGTCCTGATCGTTGTCTATCAGAGAATAGACAACAATTGGGCGTCCGTTGTCTATTCTCTTACTGACAATCATTATCTATATTACAGTTTTTATTTTATATTTATATTTAAAATTTTCTGCTTTTTCAATATATATTTCAATAAATCTAAAAACATAATATTAAAAGCCAAAATTACATAAATTAATAATAGAATTCATACATTAAAATCAAACATCATCCTATTGAAACATTGTTCATCATCCTATATTACATTGAAACATTGTTCATCATCCTATATTACATTGAAACATTGCTCATCAAGCAAACTTAATTGAGGCAGTAACTAGATCAGTTTCTATTGGATGCCCAGTCGCGACTGTGAGTTGGCTAAAGTAAGCACAACATGCTCACGTTGATTCCTTATATTGTCTTTCTGCAAAAGGTAAGTCAAACAAGCCAAGGACTAATGTTAAAACAAAAATAGAAGCCATAAAAGCAATAAATATAAGTCAATGAGCAAGCACTGGACATTGGTTTAAAAGATGAACATGCTTCACTCATTTAGCAAATCTCTACATGCTTAAAAGTTAAAACAACTACCAACAGATGACGATTTTCTATAACATTTTGGCTATCAAAACAATTGCTATTGGTTATAACAGCCCATTTTGAACAAATAAACTTGAACTAGTTAGGCAAAAAGCTCATATTAACAAGTAATGCAGGTCAAAATATGTATAAGGAACGTCTACCTTAGAAGTTAAGAAAGCCGAAACAGCTCAAAAAGCTATCACCTAACTGGTTCTCTAAATTAATACTACTATTTCACTCTCATTGACTACTTCCAATAACAAAATTGACGCAAAATTGACACGAATTACATGAAGATTAAGCGAGAATTCGATAATTCGAAAAATAAAAAGGCAAAATAACCTAAAGCCCGGCGCGGGAAGAGCGAGTGATGGGTTTCTTCTTGTCCTTATCCTTGTCTTTCGAAGTCGGAGTTTTCCCCGTCAACAACCCATTTTCTCCTTTCCCTGACATTCTCTACCTCACGCAGATCTGAGAATTACACAGAAAATTCAATTGAGAATTAATATGAGGATACAAGAATACAAGAATTTGGGAATAACAAACAAGAAGAATTAACCAAGTGGAAAGTTCTAGGATATATACTAATCTTGAACTCTATATTAATAAATAATAAGGTAAGTGCAAATAAACAGGTAAATAAGCAGAGACAAAACTAGTAAGGCCCTTGTGTATAGGCAGTAGAATCTAAAGTTAAGCAGATTCTCCAGTACTTGGACTTTAATCAGTTGCTCAAAACTTAATAAAGCTGCATTTTGGACCAAGCTGGGGGTATAATCCCAGTCGAACTGAGCTCAGAAAGTGAAAGAATGACAGAGGCTTCTTCCAGTTACCAATATCGGCATAGATATTAAATAAATCTCTAAGCACAAATTTAATAGCTTTTACTTACAGCCGAAGAACTTAAAGCAAACATGGTTAATAATCCACCTACTTAAGCATATTGTGCTCATCATTTGTCATAGCACCACCAGAAGGTTTGCAAATTTTGGCTATTCTATCAAATACCAAGAGAGAAATGCTAGAATCAAACAATCTCCACCTGACCATCATCGGTAGGAATAAACACAATGTGCACATTAAAATCATCATCAACTTGAGACCAAAACAATGAGAGGGGATTGCAAACGAACCAATTTGCGGCGTTTCTCTCGAGGGGAATTGAACTTTCGGATGGTGTTCACGACGACAATTTGAATCCATGGGAGCGAGATCTGCCCGACGCGCGGCGCCTCTCCCATCCACCAACTCCAAACCTTCCTCACTCCGCCTCCAAACCACCAAAAATTCCTCCACCACCGTCTGCCAAAGAGGGAAATGAGAAGAGAATTTCAGTTTTTAAACAAAAAGGGGAACGAAATGAAAGGAATTAGAAACTAAAGAAATATAGGGTTTTTACCAAGGCAGACGGACGGCGGCGGCCGCGACTCTGCTGCTGTCGGTTGAAGATTTGAAGGGGAGAACGAGCGGTGGCGGCGGCCGGAGGAGGGCTGCTGTCGTCCGCCGAAGTTTGTTGGAAAGAGAGAGAGATTTTGTCAGATCTGGGGGAGAGGAGAGTGAGGACGGCGGGGACGGCGGCGCTAGTGTCGTCGGTAGGAGTCAGGAGGGGGAGGCGGCGTGGCTGGCGGCGGCGGATTCTGTGGGAGCCGTGATTGGGGCTAGGGCTCAGACGGCGGAGGCTCTCACCGTCGCCGATCTAAGTCAGAGGGGTAAAGGAGATGAGGCGGTGATGCCGCCGAGAGAGAGAAGGGAGAGCCGGGCGTGTCAGCGGCTTATCGCCGTTGCTTTGCCGGGAAGGACGAGCGGCGGCGGCGACTCTGCTGCTATCGCCGTTGCTTTGCGGGAAATCTGAGAGAGAGAGCTGAAATCTGAGAGAGAGATAGTGAGATGGGAGGGGGCGCGGCGCAGGAGAGATAAGGGGAATAGGGTTGGAGTTGGGTTTGTGTTGGGTTTAAATGTTTAATATGGGTATAAAATGTTAATGAAGAGACAAAAAATAAAATATTTTTAATTTTGTTTTTTTATAATTTATTTATTTTTTATGATTTTTATATCATATTAAATATTTTTTTCATTAATTTAAATTTAAGATGTAGTATTAAGTATTTTTTTTATGAATTAAATTTGATGATGTTCTTAAAAAAAATTAAAGAAAAAAATAGTAAAAAAAAATTAGTGAAAGAAGAGAGAGAAAAATGTAGGAAAAAACTCCTCTTTTATAGACAACGATTTTTCCAAGACCGTTGTCTATGACCGCCCTAAATAGACAACGATTTTTCAAAACTGTTGTCTATAGTTATAATAGACAACGGTTTTCAGACTCGTTGTCTATGACCGCCATATATAACCGCCTTAAATAGACAACGGTTTTTCCAAAACCGTTGTCTATAGTTATCATAGACAACGAGTTTTAGATTCGTTGTCTATGACCGCCCTAAATAGACAACGGTTTTTTCAAAACGTTGTCTATAATTATCATAGACAACAGTTTTAGAAGCATGTTGTCTATATTATGTTGTCTATGAGCTGAATTCTTGTAGTGGGGAGGCCTTGAGCTAGCTAAAGAAGCCATGGTGATTCAAATGGATTGTTAGTTTATATTCTAAACTTTCTTATATTGGATTTGCATGGCTTTTGCCAGTGTTTCTCAATTTCTCATCTAATTAATGGAATTTCCTTCTATTTCTCAATACATGTGGTTGGAAATTCTCTTATTTTAAGAGTGTTAATTGGAAATGGCAGTCATCAGAAATCCGGAAGATGTCACTATTTTGACAGCCACCAGCTGCACCAACAGATCAGCAGAAAGGCTGAATGAGAAAGGTCGAGATTCTAACAGCATGTCAACGTTCTCGAATCCCCATTAAAGGATCTCAGGATATGCTAAGGCTATAAATCCAACAAAGCCAGCATAAAAGATGTGCACTTCGTTAAGCCAACCGAGACAGAAGATAGAGTGGCAGTTCTGAACTGACAAGAACAGGAGATTAAAGATTAAATTAAACCATTATTCAATCTTTTTTTTTTTTGATCGGGCAAAGTCATGTTAGATGTAAGTAATTAGTTGGAGAACATTATATTCCATTTTAAACAAGTTTTTGAGAAAGACCTTTTCTTTTTATCTCCTAATACAAGTTTTTGCCATCTCTTTTCTTTAAACTGTAAGTGTGAGAATGAGAACATTATCATATTACTATAGTTTCTTAAAACATAAAAATAAGTAAGCGTTAGGATACATAATAAACATTTATAAGGACTTCATTGCTGTTATAATCCAAAAAATTCCAATAACAAGATAAATATGAAGGTCATAACTCTGGTCATGTTATTAAGGAACATTGATCATTCTCAAGGAGTGTGTGATATATAGAACACATTTGGTGATTACAAGACTTTGTAACCACGTGTTGGAGGCTAAAATATTAATTAATCAATACAAATTCTAGCAAAAAAGTGTTGATTTCTAGAATGCATCTGATTACATCTGATCCACGACTTCCATTCAAGTTTGCATAGTGACAATTTCCTCTTATTGTTTTGTATATATGTGCCATAACAATCAACAAGAGTCAATGATAATCTCTATCACACGTGAAGCTTTTTCAAAAGAAACTAGTATTCTCTCATGATCAACTTTACGTTGCTATTTCAAGAGTAAAGAGTCGGAGTGGCTTGAAGATTTTAGCATGTGATAAAAGATAATAATAGCATATCTAGTACAATGAATATTGTCTACGAAGAAGTTTTTCAAAACTTATAAATTTACTAATTTGTATTACCATGCTTTATTTAATACTAGCAGAGATGACGTGCGTTCGCATGTAAAAAATAATTATTTTAATGAAGAAATTGTTATGGGTGTAAATTTATATTTTATTTTATAGCAATATCTATCATTTTAATGTATTTTTTGAATCAATTATTGATTAATATTTGAAAAGTATAATGTTATAGAACTCATAAAATTAAAATAAAAATTTAATTTTATTTAATTAAACATCACTTAATTTTTTCTTCATATTTATTTTATAGGTTTCTTCTTAATTAATTTTAATTCCAAAGATTCTAGCAAAATTAAAATTTTAATTCTTTGTATTTTTTTAATTCTAAATTATTAAAATTATATAATAAAAACTAGTAACTTATATGATGAAGAGTCCTAATGGAAACTACTACTTAAATAACTATTAAAATATAAAGGATAAACCATAATATATTTATAGATATATTATATGTATAATATATTAAATTACACAATTGACCTTGAATTAAGTATATATATGAGGGATATAATAGGCAAATCAAATTTTGTAAAATAAAGCTCTTTTATAATAGGTATAGATTACAATTATCATTATTATTATTATTATTATTATTATTATTATTATTATTATTATTATTATTATTATTATTATTATTATTATTATTATTATTATAGCACCCTTATTTGTAATAGTATAATTAAAAAAACTATTTGCTTAGTTAAAGGTTATGTGTTCTCTTCCAATATAACATAATAATTTTTATTTATTATTTTAACACAATACAATGTTAATTAATACTACTATATAATTAATTAATGTTATAAAAAAATTACAATAATTAACCCCGTGCATGCGCACGTACGGGTGGAATTAATATTAGTTGAAAGGAATAGCAACAACTTTTGACCTTAAAACTATTTGCCATAGATGCTTGGAAATTGGCTTGAGCTACAATCAGTGGCGGAGCCAGACTTTGAGTTCAGGGGGGTCCATTTTTTTTTTAATAAAATAAATAAATAAATAATAAAAAATTCGAAATAAATAATAATCACTAATACAACTATAATGTCATTTAAATTACATAACAAGTCAAATAAACAACATAAACAATTTTTTTCAGAAATCATAACATTTCTCTCCTGTTTTTCATGTTCTGAAACCTCTGCATAATAGCTTCATTAGTAACATTTACAAACACATCCTTTTCGATGTAAGGTACTAAGCAATCGTTCAAAAGATTGTCTCCCATACGATTGCGAAGAACACTCTTGATGATCTTCATTGCTGAAAAGACTCTTTCAACTGTAGCAGTAGCAACTGGTAAAGTCAATGATAACTTAACTAACAAATACACCAAAGGAAAAATGTCATGTTTCCTTGTAGAAACCATCTTCTCAGCAAGATCTCCAATCCCTGATAGTTCTAAGAACTTTTCATCCATGCGCACATCGACAATAAAGTTCTCAAGCTGACTTTCAAGTTCATACAAAGCAACTTCAGAAAATTCAGACGGATAAAACTTTGCAAGTCGAACTAGCTTTTCAATATCAAATCCAGCAAATGAGTCTCTAGGATCCAAACATGACATGCATAAAATCAATTCTGTGTTGACTTCATCAAAACGTTGATTTAACTCTAAAACCTGCATGTCAATCACAGTGTAAAAAAGCTCAACTCGATAATGGTGGAGATTTGTCATTTTCTCAACTCTACGCCTTCCTCTTCCTCGAGGTGCATATTCATCTTCCATATCAATCATTTCTATCTCATTTTTACTACAAAACATAGAAATGTCAGTTAACATCATCTCCCATTCTTTATCTCTCATTGCTTGCAAGCGAGTTTTTGCTACATTAACAAGTCTCATTGCATTCACAATATCTTGTTCTTTCCTTTGTAGCACTTGAGATAGATCATGTGTAATTCCCAAAATTTTCTTCATCAGATGTAACACAAAGACAAACTCAAATCGACTAATAACATCTAACAAATCCATAGCTTCAGATTTTTGTGAATCATCGGTACCATTTGCCCCAACATACTCCAGAACATCAACAACAGAAGTAAATAAGTGAATCAAGTTGATGAGAGTACCGTAATGAGAACTCCAACGAGTGTCCCCGTGTCGTTTCATCCCCATTTCTTGATTCAATCCCCTTCCGGTCTTAATTTCATCACTTGCAATGCCTTCCATAATCTTCTCTCTTTGGCTCTCTCGAAGCATATCCCTGCGCTTACATGAACCTCCAACCACATTGCATAAACGCGAGATAGTGTTAAAGAAAGACCCAATAATGATATGCTTTTTCGCAACAGCAACAATTGTTAGTTGAAGCTGATGAGCAAAACAATGAACATAATAGGCATTAGGATTCCTCTTGAGAATCAAAGTTTTCAATCCACTGAATTCACCTCTCATGTTACTTGCACCATCATATCCTTGACCTCTCAAACTAGAAATGCTCAACCCATAAGTAGAAAATAAGGAATCAATTCCCTTCTCAAGTGAGGTAGCAATTGTGTCACTAACATGCACTAGACCAATAAATCGTTCAATGACACATCCCTTTTTATTCACATAGCGTAGAACAATACCCATTTGCTCTTTGACAGACACATCCCGACATTCATCAACTAATATGGCAAAAAAATCATTACCAATATCATCAATGATAGCTCTAGTAGTCTCAACTGCAATTGCATTTATGATATCTTTCTGAATGTCAGGTGATGTAAGTTTCAAGTTTTCAGGAGCATTCTTCAACACAACATTAGATATCTCTTTACTACAAGAAGCCAAAAGTTTCAAAAGCTCCATAAAATTGCCTTGGTTCAAAGATTCTTCTGACTCATCATGTCCTCGAAAAGCCATTCCTTGCATAAGGAGATAGCGGAGACACTTTATTGATGCATCTAATCTAGAGCGATAATCCATCTGTGACTGTTTAGATACTCTAGAAATTGTCACCTCAATGTGTTGGGCTTGATTCATCAAATCTTGACATGCCAATCTACATTTATTATGATCACTATTAACCTCTCCAACATGATCTCTCAATCTATCTTTCTTGCGCCAAGTATTAAACCCTCCAGATATAAAAGCATCATGTCCTTTTTCGCTACTACCCGATGAAAACAAATAACAATATAAGCAAAAAGCAGCATCTTTTGCAATATTATATTCCAACCACATCTTGAATTCATCAAACCAAGCCGAAACAAATTTTCGCTTTCTATTGGCCTCTATCTTCTGTGGAAAATCATGATTACGCGGTTGACATGGACCTTTTAATAAATAAGCTCTACGCACCTGCTCAATCATGTTTGGAGGATAGCTCATTATGTTAGGCCGTAGTCCCGGATCACTTGGAAGATTTAATAAATCAACCACTTTCGAAGATGGCTCAAGCTGAAGATCAACTTCAATATTCACTTCTTTTGGTGATGCTTCAGGTTCCACACGTGCATTAGGACCATTAATCGTTGAAGATGAACCCGCCCCACTTGTAGTAACTATGTGATTATAATATCGTTTCATTTTCAGCTACTTCCTGTGAATAAAAAATATATACATTTCAGTCAATATATAAACGCATTAATACCAACAAATATATGAGGCAAATCACCAATCAAATTACAATTCTCATACCAAAGGAACATTACAATGTGAATACTACTGATTTAGACATCAATAGAGAAAAACAAAAGAACAAACAAAAAGGATCAATTGATTTAAACATGTTGCAGTTCCCATTTTTAATTTCAAAGAAGAACAAACTTATATTTTTATTTTTTTAACAAACCAATAAAAACAAAATCTTAAGATTTATCATCAAATGTGCGTCTAAACATGCTGAATAAAAATCATTTCAACTAAATCCATTAAAAATAAATGGCTACAAGCCTACAACTAAATAAATCACAGCACCCTCTCTGCAAAGTCGATGGCAACACAGTTCAACGATATTTAATAAATCCGATTTCCTTAGCATTGCTGCGGAAGCTACAAACTTATATTTTTAAAACCAACATGAAATTAAAGAAAAAGACGTCGCACCGGAGAGAGACGACGCACCGGAGAGAGATTGCTGTCGACGGAGAGAAATTGCCGGCGACGGCGTCGACAGGGGCAGGCTGGCAGCAGCCGGTAGAGAAGTTGGAAAGCGGCGCGGCACCTGGAAGTTGGAAAGCGGCGCAGCTGCGCAATGGAGAAGGGGAGGAGTTTCAGAGGTTAGGTTGTGAGGGCTGCGAAAATGAACCCTAAAATTGTTTTTTTTTTAATTTTTATTAATATATGTGAAATTACTAAAATACCCCTGCGAAAATTACAAAATTCCAGGGGGGTCCAGTGAACCCACTGCCCCCCCCCTTGGCTCCGCCACTGGCTACAATAGTAGCATATGCTAGCTCATTTGACTAACATATATGATGCATGCCATTGCCATCAAATTCATCCCTAGCTTTTTATCTGGGCATATAGATGGCTTATGCTGCAGTGATTTCCCTTAAGCAAACAATAGAACGTCTTCTAAATTCTTGTCGATTTTCTCGGGAAAGCTTGCGATCTGCCTCCGAGGAGGCGGCATCACTACAGAGCGTCCTGAAAAGACTCGACGATCACGGCGGAGGCGAAAGGTTGGAGGCTTTGGACGGCCAGACGAGAGAGGCGGCGAGCAAACTTGAAGATTTTCTGATACTCCTGTTAGTCAAAAGAAGGGGGCCAACCACCAAGTCAAAAGGGTGGCTTCCACTTTAGCTGCAAATGGCTTCAAGCAATGCGGCCATCAATCTTTCAACAACTGCTGCAGATACTATTCATTTGGAGGCAGTCTTTTGCCTATAAATAGAGAAGGCAGAAACCTGCAAAAATCACCCCAAAACCCCAGAACAACACCACCAAGCAGAAGGAAAATTTTGCTAGAGAGAGAGAAAAATCTTGTGAGAGAAAACTTCAGTGTGGAAGTTATACACGAGTGATAAAAGTGAGTTGAGAGAGATAGCCTCTGCGTAGGCAGATACAAAATACAGTGTGGTATTTTTGTTGTACTCCTCCTTTTGAGATTCTCTAATATATTGGTGTGGGTCCGTGGACGTAGGCAGTTTGGCCGAACCACGTTAAAAATATCGGTGTCATTTTTCTTCTCGTTTCATATCGGTCGATATCCACAATATTGAGTCACACTTGATCCCGGGCGGAATTAGTTGTGTCTAATTTCCCAACAACAATCCTGGGCGGAATTATTAGCGTCTATAATTCCCAACAACTGGTATCAGAGCCACAGTGGTGGCAGATATTTTCTGATGTTTTTTCGCTGTTACTATTCACGGCGGTTCCGATTTGTCGACAAAAGGTGTTCTAAACACGGTGGTTAGCTGAAAAATCAGAAATGATCCAAGGAGTCCAGATCGAGTGGGAGCAATGTCGACAGACGATAAAATTTCCAAAATAGATAAATTCAACGGTGTGAATTTTGGATTTTTTGGAAAATGCAAATGGAGGATTACTTGTACCAGAAGGACCTGTATAAGCCCTTGAAGGAAAATCCAGAAGTCAAGGACATGGACGGAGCAAGTCAAAGAATGGCAGGCAGAGCTCCATGAACCACAAGAATTCCAACAAATCAAAGTCTGTTGAATGTTGGAACTGTGGTCAGGTCGGGCACTACAGAACGCAGTGTAAAGTACCTTCAAAGGGAAACGAGAAAAAGACCGAAGCCAATGTTATGGCTGAAGAAGAAGGCGATGTCTTGATATGTTCCATGGAGAAAATGGCCGAGTATTGGGTCATAGACTCTGGAGCATCTTTCCATGCCACCTCGAATCGAAATTCCTTCATAAATTACATGTCGGGAAATTTCGGAGAAGTATATCTTGGAGATGATCATCCATGCAGCGTGGTGGGCATAGGAGAAGTACAGATCAAACTCAATGGATCTGTATGGAAATTGAAGGACGTGAGACATATTCCAGAGTTGAGGAATAACTTGATCTCCGTCAAGCAATTGTCGAGAGAAGGATGTGATACACACCTCTCAGGTGATTGTTGGAAAATCACTAGGGGCGCAATGATTCTTGCACGTGGCAAGGATGCTGGCAGCCTATACACAGCGATGAATGCGTGTGTGACAATTGCAGTTGCTGATAGCAAGAAGAATGCAAATCTGTGGCACCAAAGACTTGGGCACATGAGCCAGAAAGGGCTCAAGTATATGCATTCGAAAGGGAAACTACCAGAGCTTCAGTCTGTTGATATAGACTTTTGCAAAAGTTGTATCTTCGGGAAGCAGAAGAGGGTGAGTTTCAACACAAGTTGTAGAACTCTGAAGCAAGTAAAGCTTGAGTTAGTCCACACAGATGTTTGGGGTCCAGCAAGAGTTTCATCCATTGGCGGAAAGTCTTACCTTTGTGACTTTCATCGATGACCACTCGAAAAAGGTGTGGGTTTACTTCTTGAGACAAAAGTCAGAGGTGTTTGAGGCGTTCAAGAAGTGGAAGGCCATGGTGGAGAATGAAACTGGCTTACGGATAAAGAGATCCGATAATGGCGGAGAATACGAAGATATGGCGTTCAAGAAATTTTGTTACCAGAATGGCATCAAGTTGGAAATGCCAGGGACCCCACAACAAAATAGAGTCGCAGAACGCATGAACCGGACGTTGACAGAAAGAGCTAGGAGCATGAGGATACATGCAGGACTGCCAACACAATTTTGGGCAGAAGCTGTCAACACAACGGCATATCTCGTTAACCATGGGACATCTGTACCATTGGAGTACAGAATACCGGAGAAAGTTTGGAGCGGCAAAGAAATCAAACTTTCTCACATAAAAGTATTTGGCAGGTCATCTCGACCTCAGGTTCCTTGTATCGAAAGTCTTCCTGATAGTGTGGTCAGGCAGCGAGTCCCGTTGAGTGGTAACGGCGGTGCAAGATATACGGAGGTGTACCCCCAGTGAACTCACGATTGAATCCGGTGGTTCCTTGTATCGAAAGTCTTCCTGATACTGTGGTCAGGCAGCGAGTCCCGTTGAGTGGTAACGGCGGTGCAAGATGTATGGATTGTCGTTCGAGGGAGGACATGATGTGGTCCTTGGTTTGAGGGGAGGATTTAGGAGAAGCAAAGCGAATTCTCGGGATGAGAATTTACAGAGACAAGCAAAAAGGTGTTTTGCAGTTGTCTCAGGCCAAATACGTTGATCGAATCTTGCAAAGATTCAACATGAGCAGTGCTAAGCCGGTTAGCTCAGCGTTAGCTAACCATTTCCGCCTATGCAAAGAGCACTCTCAAAAGACAAAGGAGGAAAGAGACTTCATGGCTAAAATTCCTTACGCCTCAGCCGTTGGAAGTCTGATGTATGCCATGGTCTGTACTAGACCAGATATCGCTCATGCAGTGGGAGTTGTGAGCAGATTTATGGCAAATCCAGGAAAGCAGCATTGGGAAGCAGTAAGGTGGATATTGAGATATCTACGTGGATCTACTGATAGATGCTTGTGCTTTCGACGAGGTGATGTAGCACTACAAGGTTTTGTAGATGCAAATTTTGGCGGTGCGGTAGATCGCAGGAGAAGCACTACCGGTTATGTCTTTACAGTTAAGACAGAAAGACTGCTGCGTTGATCAAGGTGTGAAGACAGATTGAAATCAGTCTTCAAGTGGGAGATTGTTAGTCAAAAGAAGGGGGCCAACCACCAAGTCAAAAGGGTGGCTTCCACTTTAGCTGCAAATGGCTTCAAGCAATGCGGCCATCAATCTTTCAACAACTGCTGCAGATACTATTCATTTGGAGGCAGTCTTTTGCCTATAAATAGAGAAGGCAGAAACCTGCAAAAATCACCCCAAAACCCCAGAACAACACCACCAAGCAGAAGGAAAATTTTGCTAGAGAGAGAGAAAAATCTTGTGAGAGAAAACTTCAGTGTGGAAGTTATACACGAGTGATAAAAGTGAGTTGAGAGAGATAGCCTCTGCGTAGGCAGATACAAAATACAGTGTGGTATTTTTGTTGTACTCCTCCTTTTGAGATTCTCTAATATATTGGTGTGGGTCCGTGGACGTAGGCAGTTTGGCCGAACCACGTTAAAAATATCGGTGTCATTTTTCTTCTCGTTTCATATCGGTCGATATCCACAATATTGAGTCACACTTGATCCCGGGCGGAATTAGTTGTGTCTAATTTCCCAACAACAATCCTGGGCGGAATTATTAGCGTCTATAATTCCCAACAACTCCATCAATCAGATTATGACGGAGATGAATTAGTTTCTTGTGAGATGATGAGGTGGTTTGCTGAAACTGCGACGAAGTTGAGGGAGGATTACGCCGCGGAACTAGACAATGACGACGGGGGCGAGGGCGGTGGCGGCGACGCTTCATTATCAGAAACTGATGACTCTGATGATGCCGACATGGTTGGATACTCTGATGAACTGAACCGTATGAAATGGCACATGAGAAAAGCCGTGAGGCCAGACGACTGGGCAGCTGCGTCGATCTTCGGGCGGCCGGGCACCAAAAGAACGTACGCGGCGCGGGAGCTTTTTCAATACGTACGAGAACTACAAACTTTTCACTGCGGCGTGTGGGTGACCGTGGCCCCCAATAATCACCGCAAAGATATCCTCATCGGCATTCTCTCTCAGGCTAGAATCTATCTCAACTGTGGCGACCGGGAGGTGGCGGTGGCGGCGGTCGGGCAAGGCGCCACGGGGCTCAAGGGGAGCTACGAGGACGACGAAGAATTTGCAATCAGGGTCAATCTGCTCAACATACTGGCGGGGCGGAGGTACAATATTCGATTCGTATTCGTCAAATTATTTAAATATCTTTCAAATACTAAATTCGATTTGGATTATTCGTACGTATCATAATATTATTATTGTGACAATATACAATTCTAGCATTTTCGATATAGCAAGAGAAACTTGAGTTAATAACTCATAAAGATAAAAAAAATTGGAAATATTAATCTTTTTTGTGTAAATGTGCCAATTATATCCTTAATAAAAAAAAAATTAGAATTCAAATTTTTTATCCATATGGATAAAAAGTAAAAAATGACTATTGTTTCTTTATTTAAAAATTAACATTGCAATTACACGAATTTAAATTAATTTTTCGTGTAATTATCGAATTTTATGTATAAAAGTATTAAAGTAAAAAATGAGTATGATTTTTATATTTTTATCTATATGACTATAAATTTCTATGAGTGGATTTTGAAAATAGCCACTTTTATATAGTAAAAATAAATTTTACCCACTAATATAAAAACTTAAAAAAATACCCACATTTACCATTTTACCCTTACATATAAAATTTTACAAATACCCACTGTTCACTGGTTGTGAATTCAACTCGAATTCACAACTAAATTCAAGTATTGGTTGTGAATAACAAGTGTTGGTTGTGAATTCGCGTGAATTCACAACCAACATTATTTCGAGTTGTGAATTCACAACCGATAAAACTTGAATTCACAATCAACATTATTTCAAATTGTGAATTCACAACCAATGAAACTTGAATTCACAACCAACACTATTTCAATTGTGAATTCACAACCAACGTTGATAATTCAGTTGTGAATTCATAAATCTGGTTGTGAATTCAAGAACATTTGTACAAAATTGCTCGATTTTCATCAATTTCTTTGTTACTTGTAATTTTTTTTATTAAAATCAAATTGAATTTAATTTTTTCTCAAATAATCTAAATAATCTCCTAGTTAACTTCCGTGTTGAAATCAACATAAAAGAATATCGAATATAATTGAAAAAAAATCAATTCCCCCCCCCCCCTAATTCACTAATCCATCAACTCGAAGAAATTGTTGATCAAGTTAATCTGCAACAATTCGCTGATCCCCTAATTCACCAA
Source organism: Salvia miltiorrhiza (assembly GCF_028751815.1). Taxonomy (NCBI): domain Eukaryota; kingdom Viridiplantae; phylum Streptophyta; class Magnoliopsida; order Lamiales; family Lamiaceae; genus Salvia; species Salvia miltiorrhiza. The sequence continues at coordinate 55,949,707 of NC_080394.1, read as the reverse complement.
ATTCACTCAAATTCACCAAAACTCCCCTCAAATTCAACAATTTTAAAATAAGTCACATGGAAATTATACACATTCGCCCCATTCGTTAAGTAAACTGGAAATTGATGGCAGAGGGAGATCGACGGCAGAGCATGCGTTTCTCGCCGGCCGTTGCAGGAGAGAGAAAGAGAGAGAGAAGACAAAGAGCGAGGCGGCGGCGGCCGCGACGCGGCGGAGACGTCGAACTTGTGAGCGTCGAGATCTGATCACCGAGCTTCTGATCGTCGGCGATGGTGAGGCTCGAGATCTGATCGCCGAGATCGATGACCTTCTCCGGAGCCTCGACCGCGGCGAGGGGGCGGACGGCGGCGGAGGTGCGTGTAGATAGAGGAAGAAGGAGAGAGAGATGCCGAGATTGGAGATGAGGAGAGGAACGCGCGGCGGCAACGCCGATGTCGCCATGGCTGTCCTCGACCGCCACCGCCGTGCTCCAGTCGATCCGCCGCCTCAATGGCCGCCCTCGGCCGCCACCGCCGTGCTCCAGTCGATCCGCCGCCTCAATCGCCAGAGAGAGAGAGAGTGCGTTGAGGAATGAGAGAGAGAGGAGAGAGCGGGTAGAGAGAGAGAAATGAGATAATGAAATGAAATTAGGGTTTGCCCATTTATATAGAAGGGTAATTTAGTCCTTTAACACAAAAAGTGGGTATTTTTTATGTTTTTATTTGAGTGGGTAAAATTTATTTTTGTTATAAGAAAGTGGGTACTTTGATATATTAACACAATTTCTATTACTCCCTCAGTCTCATTATTATAGTGTAAAAGTGTGTGAGACCAATTGTTTATAGTGTAAAGACATTGCCAAAAATAGAAACAGACCAATATTAATGAGACACCCCAATAAGGAAAACATACAGAGAGTGTGTATTATATACTTTTGACCATTTCTCATACTATAACAAAAGAAAATTACACGAATGTAGATAAAATTGTGTAAATAATACTCCCTCCGTCCCGCGAGTCTTGACACGTTTGGGTTCGGCACGGGAATTAAGGAGTTGTAGATTAGTGTTTTAAGTGTGTAATTAATAAAATATAAAATTGATAAAGTAGGAGAGAGAAGGTAATAAAAGTGATAAAGTAGGAGAGAGAATATAATAAATGTGATAAAGTAGGAGAGAGAAAGTAATAATTATTACCAAAAAAAGAAACGTGTCAAGATTCGTGGGACGGAGGGAGTAGTAATAGTCATTTTTTACTATTATGCTCTTACATGAATTATTCGTGTAGCTAAACTTCATGTAACAGTGTAAATAATATTGTTACACATCGAATTTGTACAATCCTAAGGTACATGATCGTGTTGGATAACATGAATGAGACGGGAATGTTGGAGTACTTGGTGACTGCGTTTCCGGTGCAGAACAACGGGAGTGTAGTGTTGGTGACGAGCAGCGCCGTAAACGTAATGAACCATCCGGGGCTCCTTTTAACTTATAGGATGGGATATCCGGCCTTACGATACGAGGACATGTGGTGGGATCTTCTCCGGTCTATGCTGTTGGCGCCGCAGCCCGTCTCGCCGGACTTGGAGGATGTGGGAAGGAAGGCTGTCCGGAACTGTCGAGGCCGGTTTTTTTGTTTTGTGAAGCTTATCTTCTTCTTATGGAACGCCGACAGAAGTGTAGAGGCGTGGAGCCAGGTAGCCCATCATCCACACCATCCAATCTTCCACGAAATTGTTGATGAACTAGCAGATGTAAGTACAACTTTTCTCTCTGTGTGATTAAAGGATAAAAAGATTAAAAAAAAAAAAAAATAGTGGAATTTAATACCGAGTAAAATTTAATTAAAGACAATGAATTAAAAACATTAAAGATTATTGTGTGTCAAGAAATACTAGAAGCACAAGTGATAGTTAGAATATGAATTGAAAGTCTAATTTTTCAAATCTGATTTGACATACATATTTCACAGACTCACTCTTGTATTGATGAACTAATCGCCAGGTACGTAAAATCAGAGAAGACTTGAACAATTTTACAGATAGTGACAAGGCCGTCTTATCCCATTTTATCGAAGATATTGATGCACCAACTGGCGTTCAATTTATGAAGGAGAAGCTCTTCCCGGAAAGGAAGTTCTTCCCAAAGATGGAAGTCATCTCATTTGTTGGAATGGCGGGCATTGGCAAGACAGCATTTGTTAAGAAGGTTTATGAATATGCTAAGATTTTGTCCGAATATGAGAATATTGATTTGCGTTATTACAAGCACTGCGTGTGGCTTACTTTAGGCCCAAAATATAAATCAGAAGATATATTCATAGATATTCTAGCTCAGATATTTCCAGACATTGATAAAATGGTAATCAGAGGAGATGCAGATCTTGCTGCTGAGAAGATCCAAGTGTTACTGAACAAGAGGCTCTTCATTGTGTTGGACGATGTGTGGAGCGAAGCTCCATTGGAGCACTTGGCGAAGTCATTTCCGAACATCAAGGGCAGGGCTTTTGTGACTACTAGAATGGGGAAAGTGGCACGTTCTGAAAAGGTCCACATTGTTCGTGAAATGCACTTACTAAGCAAAGAAGAAAGCTGGAAGCTTCTTTGTGAGAAGGTGTTTATTGAAGAAGATAACTGCCCTTTTGATCTGAGGAGAAGTGGGAAGAAAATTGCTGAGAACTGTGATGGTCTTCCTCTCACCATTCTCAAAATAGCTAGCCTCGTTTCCAAAGACCTCACCGCGGAATACTGGGACGATGTGGCAAAGAAGAATTCGGATTTCGTGAGTGCGTTGCAAGACTTATCTGAAACACTAATTCCAATCTACAGCAACCTGCCTCAGTATTTGAAACCCTGCTTTCTCTACATGGGAGTGTTTCCGGAGAAAAGCGAGGTCTCCGCCTCCAGAATCGTCCAGCTCTGGAGTGCTGAGGGTTTTCTCGAACAAGGAGACGAACAAGAGTTGGGTGCAGAATGTTTGCGGGAGCTTGTCGATAGAAATCTTGTGATGAGATCCGACACTTGTCGCCTTAATTCTGTTTTATGGTATCTAACCAACGCTGTAGCTGCGAGGACCAGCTTCTTCTATACATTGAGTAGTAATCAAGATGATAATGATTCAATCAAGACGGCTCGCAGATTCTGTATCCGCAACTGCATTTTGCTGAGCATTAAAGACGTGCATGTCGCGATGATGGGGTCGGCTTCAACAGCGCATTCCTTTCTCTGTAGCGGCGCGTATCATCAGTACCCTGTGCTGGTATGCTGGGAGCTGAGGCTGCTGAGGGTGCTGGATGCTGCGGCAATCCGTTTCTATGATTTCCCTATTGAAGCAGTGGAGCTTATTCATCTCAGGCACCTCGCCATCACCTGCGACGGAGACCTTCCGCCTACCATCTCCAAACTGTGGAATCTCCAATTCTTGATTGTCAGTCGCCATCTCTGCCTGTCTGGAGATCCTTCCTACCTGCCTATGGAGATATGGGATATGAAGGAACTCAAACATGTTCAGGTTTTTTTTTTTTTTTTTTTTTTAAAGGATCAATAATGATTTCCGTTTAATTTTTTTACCGATTAATTGGTTCAGGTCACAGGAAGCAACCTACCGATCCCTAATACTAGCGGCGCTGTCTTACCAAACCTGGTGACTCTGTTGGATGTGGGCTACCACACTTTCACTGAGGAGGTCCTGAAAGGAATCCCCAATCTACAAAAGCTAGGGATTCAAATTGATTTACCGCCTGGTGATGCTCCTGATCCGTTTCATCAATACCTGAATCGTATCTCCAGTCTCAGCAAACTGGAATCACTGGAATGTGTGGTGGTGAATCCTGAGGTTGAGCCCAGGGTTGCTCCACCGGCTCCTCGCTCGATGTTCCCGCCAAGTCTGGAACGGCTGAGCTTGAGCGGGCTGGGGTATCCCTGGGAGTACATGAATATCATTGAAGAGTTGAAGAATCTCAGGGTGCTAGATTATTTATTTATTTTGATTTTTTTATGAAAGATGATCAATAATGATTACTCATTTTTCTCGATATATATAGGTGTTGGAATTACGGGGATATGCTTTTCAGGGAGAAAAGTGGGAGACAAGTTTCAGGGCTTTCCGGAAACTGGAACGTCTTGTGATTGAAGATACAGATTTGGTGCAGTGGAAGACTACAGTTTATAGCTTTCTTAAGCTTAAACATGTGAGCATCAAACACTGCTACATGTTGGATGAAGTCCCTAGTCATGTTTTGGCGTGGCATGATACATTTGAAGTAGTTGACTGCAATCCTTTGGCTGCGGCGAATTGGAAAGAGATGATAAGAATGTGGAGAGGAAGCAATGTCCCACTTATAACTGAAGCTACATCATATCGACATTCAAAACTTCATATGGACTTCTCTTGGGAAGTCGGTAAAAGGTTAACCATTCCTGCAGCTGTAGATCCACCGCCTGCCCTTCTCAACTGTCGCGCCGTCATCATCAAACAATTAAATCAGGTAAACGCTCTGAGGCTTAGGGGGTGTATTGGATTGAGATTCTGTAGGATTTTAAAGGATTTCGAAAGTTTGGGTGTATTCAATCCAAACTCTTAAAAGTCTTTTAAAATCCAGAGGTATTATATCCAGATTTTTTAAAGTCTTTTAAAATCCAGATGTATTTAAACCAAACTTTTTAAAGTCTTTTAAAATCAAGTAGTATTCAACATTTCATGGATTTTAACAATCCATAGATTTTGATGGATTTGTCAAAAAAAAAAAAAATACAAAGGACGAAATCTGAGCTTCAGACTTGAGATTTCAATGGATTCCTCTAAACTTCATGCGACTCCACACGAAGTCTATGGATTTATAAAGTTCTTTAAAATCTTAGAGAATCCCAATCCAATACACCCTTTGTTTCCCATTTTTTTGAGTGTATTATGAGTGAAATTAATATGAGTTTTTTCATATCACACCAAAAATGGAGGGATAATATTATCCATCCTTGAAATGAAAATAAGGAAGGAAAAATAGTGAACTTCTCTTTTGTGTAAAATGCGGGAAGAGAAAAAAGACATTTAAATTAAAGGCATAAATTTTTGTTATCCATCCTTTTTAAATTTTAGAGACCACTTGAGTTTATTATATGTGTAATTTATTAATTATTTAAGCTAATATATTCTCTTATAAATAATGAGTTAAAAACAAATTTCTTCAAAGTTTAAAGACACTAACCCTTGGTATGGTGGAATGAAATGGAAGTAGGAATGAAATGAAGATGGGAAAGAAATGACAAACTTTAGGTTATTCCTATGCTTGATATGCATAAAGAATATTAAAGCACTGAAATTGTGATTCTTTGTTTGATTTTTATTCATATGGTTGGTAGCTAGAAATAAAGTTTAGGAATCAAATGAAATTATTTTATTTTACTAAATTATATTTTACACCACTTAAAAGTATAAAAACTATAAATCTAATTGAGTAAATAAATATTTTATTAATGTATTTCACGAAGAACATTTACAAAAATTTAAATTAAATTAGTAATTTTGTGGATGTAATATATAGTTCTATAAGATATACACTTTCTCTCTTAATTTTTTTTTTAAAAGATTATCGATAGATAGATTTAAGTATTTGTAATTCTCTATTTTTTTCTTTTAACTTTATAAAACTTAAATGTTTGAATTAATTAATACTTAATTATATTAAGACTAAATATTATGAAGGAGTCCATAAAATTTAGCATAAATTTAACATAGTATTATTTTTTATATACATAGTTAAACTGTAAGCATATTAATTCTCATTTAAAAAATATTATTCTTTCAACATAAAAATATACATCTATATATTTCATAAATTATATTTTTTTGTTGTATTCGTTATACTGTAAATAGTTACGTTAGTTAAACGCATTTGTAATGAACTTGACCCAATATTTTTAGTATATATAAGTTAGAAAAAAAATCAATTAGTTAGTGTAATTGTTGATGTATAATAAATAAGAAAAAAGAAATATATAAAATAGAAATATGAAAGAAATCATGAGAACAAATTATATAAAATAAATACGTAGAATCTTATTAAGTTAGTACTACTATTATATATGATTATATAATGTGTTGCATCACTTTCAATTAATTCATATATTAAACTATTGCTTATATTAAGTTGATAGTAATATTTTATTTTAAAAAATATTTTTTATTCAGAAAATACTTTTTATATTTTCAATAATAATAATAATAATAATGCATGCTTCATACAAATATACATGTCAAAATTCAAATTTGATTAATTAACAATGTCATGAAATGACTAATACCATAGTGGATGGAATGAATGGTGATTCCAAATGTAATGGTGAATTGGTGATTCCTACAAAAAAAAAGTATACCAAGAAAATGAATAGAATGAAGGTAGGAATCATCATTCCATTCTCACTTCCTTTCCATCATACCAATCACCTCCTTATAATTATATTTATAAAAAAAAAAAAAAAAAAAAACATTTTTAGTTTAAGATGTGAACTCACATGCGGCACGCCGCGCGCTTCTTTACGGCAGGGGCAAGTCGAGCCAAGACAAGCCGGGATGGTAGAGTCTGTATTATGGCCTCTGCACATAGATCGCGATCATGCCACTTCGCCTACGGGTGCAATGCACCATGATCCTCTGATGCAGGATCCTCCACATCAATATTCTATGCACGAGATTGGTATTACCTCTGGCGGAGATGAATTAGTTTCTTCTGAAACTGCGAAGAAGTTGAGAGAGGATTACGCCGCAGAACTAGACAATGACGACGGGGGCGATGGCGGTGGCGGCGACGCTTCATCATTGGAAACTGATGACTCTGATGCAGACAATATGGTTGGATACTCTGATGAACTGAACGATGTGAAATGGCACATGAGAAACGCTGTGAGGCCAGACGACTGGGCGGCCGCGTCGATCTTCGGGCGGCCGGGCACCGGAATAACGTACGCGGCATGGGAGGTTTTCCAGTACGCACGACAAGCAGAAGCCTTCGAGTGCTGCGTGTGGGCGGCCGTGGGCCCCAGACGTCACCGCAAGGCGGTCCTCCTGGGCATCCTCTGCCTGCTTCTGAACATAGTAAACGGTAACAGAGGAGGCGACGGGAAGGCGGCAGAGGTCGGAGAAGACGACATGTTGTTCGAGCTGAGCGAGGAGGAATACGTGAGGGGCGGTGTGGCGTCGCTACTGGCGGGGCGGAAGTACATGATCGTGTTGGATGACGTGGATGACACTGGAATGTTGGACTACTTGCTGACGGCCGGCGTTTCCGGTGCAGAATAACGGGAGCCTGGTGTTGGTGACGACCAGCGCCGTCGACGTCAGTAACCATCCGTCGCTGCGTCTAACTAGTACTAACTTGGAAGATCGGGGCTTACAATATGAGGACATGTGGTGGGGTCTTCTCCGGTGTATGCTGTCGGGGCCCATCTCGCCGGAGTTGGAGGAAGTGGGAAGGAAGGCTGTCCGGAACTGTGGAGGCCGCTTTTTTTGCTTTGTGAAGCTTATCTTCTTCTTATGGAACACCGACTGGAGCGTGGAGGCGTGGAGCCAGATAGCCCATCATCCACACCATCCAATCTTCCACCAAATTGTTGATGAACTATCAGAGGTAAGTACAACTTTTCTCTCTGTATAGAGTTGGTATCAATTTTATATAAATATAGAAATATAAAAATATTTTAATTTATTTTCCGTGTATTGAATCTCACTCCAGGTACGTAAAATCAAAGAAGACCTGAACAATTTTACAGATAGCGACAAGGCTGTCTTACCCCATTTTATCAAAGATATTGATGCACCAACTGGAGTTCAATTTATGAAGGAGAAGCTCTTCCCAAAAAGGAAGTTCTTCCCAAAGATGGAAGTGATCTCATTTGTTGGAATGGCGGGCATTGGCAAGACAACATTTGTTAAGAAGGTTTATGAATATGCTAAGATTTTGTCCCAATATGAGAATATTGATTTGCGTTATTACAAGCACTACGTGTGGCTTACTTTAGGCCCAAAATATAAATCAGAAGATATATTCATAGATATTCTAGCTCAGATATTTCCAGACATTGATAAAATGGAAATCAAAGGAGATGCAAAACGTGTTGGCAAATTGATCCGAGGGTTACAGAACAAGAGGCTCTTGATTGTGTTGGACAACGTGTGGAGCGAAGCTCCACTGGAGCACTTGGCAAAGTCGTTTCCGAACATCAAGGGCAGAGCTTTGGTGACTACTAGAATGGGGAAAGTGGCACGTTCTGAAAAGATCCACATTGTTCGTGAAATGCACTTACTAAGTAAAGAAGAAAGCTGGAAGCTTCTCTGTGAGAAGGTGTTTGTTGAAGAAGATTACTGCCCTTTTGATCTGATGAGAAGTGGGAAGAGAATTGCAGAGAACTGTGACGGTCTTCCTCTCACGATTCTAAAAGTAGCCAGCCTCGTGTCCAGAAACCTCACCGCGGAATACTGGGACGATGTAGCAAAAAAGAATTTGGATTTCGTGAACGCGTTGCAAGACTTATCTCAAACACTAGAAGTTGCCGTTGAGGAGCAGCCTCATATAAGCGTTAAGGAGCAACAACCTGCGGCTGCTTTGTCGCCACCGTACGTGAGCAGTGCAACTCCACGTCCGCTTTCGCCAACGCTACAAACAAGGTTTGCAAAGTTTATGTCCGCTGCTGCTTCAGGAGGTCGAGTGCTGGCGATGATCCTTAAGGAGAGCGATGGCAACTCCCTAGAGTATGATTTTTTTGCAGATATTGTGGACCAGAGCAAAGATTTGGTGATAGGGGTATAAAACTTGTTTATCTTTTCGCATTATGTTTGTTATAAATTATCTTTTACTATTGAATTCTTATACATTTAGTTTGATGCAGGCTATTGATTTGTACATGTTGGTGTTGAGGATTAGGCTGATCGTCGGGAATGTTCTATTACATAGTGTTAACTCTGATAACACTATCATCTGCGACACTGATTTGTTCGTAAGATTTTATCTTGTTGTGGAGAATTCATAATTATTTTTAACTCTTACCTAATTACTTTTTTCCTATTTCCTAATTAAATATTGTATTAATAGATATACTTGAACAATGAGTGGGTGAAGATATGTAATAAGTGGCGTGAACTACAATCCACGCATGAAGAGAGCCACGTTCAATTTGGCGACGAAAGTTACCGCGATTGGAGACCCAACGAGGAGTGGGTCAATGCAATTCGAGGTATAGGCGTTCCGAACACTCAGAGATCATGGATCAATGCAACTCAGGTAACTTATTCATTCAGTGATTATGAATTTTTTATACTTAAACTATTATTGTCCTTATTTGAACGTGTGATTATGTTAGGTTATTGTCCCTTGTCTCGTCGGTTCGCACTATGTTGTATGCCAATTAGATCTCCATGAGGGGATTTGCGAGTTATACGACTCGCTTCATTATTGTCTTAACGAGGATACTCGTGCATACCGAGTTCAACAACTCTCTGGAATACTTAAGCTGCTACCTCGTTTGTTGTTGTTTGGTGAATGGTTCGCTTATAGTCCGATTCGATCTCCCAATTTTCAAAATCGGATGGAATTTACTTTGAGGGTAGCTGAACCAATGATGCAGTTTAATCAAGCAGACAATGTCAGTTGTGGCGTATTCTGTTGCATGCAAGTAGAGCGGATCATTGCCGATTCACCATCCATTGAATGGGGTCATGGCCACGTCACCGAGTATAGGTGGAACATTGCTGCTAGGATATTTGATTTGTGCGAGACCCCAGAGCTAGAGCTAGAAGACTCACGGGTTTGTCCAGATTTGTCCAACTGAGTATTGGAATTTTGATATGTGATTTAATTAAATGTGAATTTATTTTATTTATCAATATTTTTTTTAACGTATTTCCAATAAATTTAGCAAATACATCTGTTCTAGCTCGCTCACGGTGGATATTACCCATAAGGTTGATGGCCAGTGGGGCTGTCTTTGGAATGTTGAGGTGCCTCCCAAACTCAGGAACTTTTTGTGGCGTGCGGCTAGGGGAAATTTGCCATCTAAAGAGCGTCTCCTCTCTCGGGGTGTTGCAAAAGTGGGTTCGAAAACCTTTGGCATTCGTTCTTTCACTGTCCCTTCACCGAGGACTGCTGGAGGCATGGTGGTTTGCAGCTTTATATTTCAAACATCACAACCTCTTGTGACTCTTTTGAACAGGCGCTTTCTAAAATTTTGCGGGACTCGGATTCTGAAAGGAAAGCTAATGTGTGCATGATGCTTTGGCAAATTTGGAGGGACAGGAATGTGATGGTTTGGCAGGAGATTTCCCCTGTTTTTTCTAGATCGGTGCTCTGCGCTGTTGCTGTGAGGAGTGATTGGAAAGCTGCGTATATTTCGCCCACCCAGAATTCGCATGTTGTTGCTACTTGTTTGGGGTGGCACCTTATCCCCGAAGGGTCGATTAAATGCAACGTTGATGCTGCATTTTTTGATGAGGATCAGTCCATGGGTGTTGGTGTGGCTATCAAAGATCATGAGGGGAGCTTCGTGACTGGCAAATCCATCAAACTTGCGGGTCGCCGCAGCGTTGTTGAGGGAGAATTGCTTGGTATCAAAGAGGCTTTATCTTGGATTAAGGAGCTTGGCTACGATAGAGGAGGTTTGGAATCTGATAGCAAACAGGCGTGTGACTTAATTAATTCGGGTGGGAGGAATATGTAAGAGCTGGGCGTTATTGCTTCTTCTTGCCGTCAAGATTTGTTGGTTTTGCCGAATTTTAGTATTCGTCATATTAGGCGTGAACAGAATGTCATCGCTCATTGTCTAGCGAAGGCTGTGAGAGATTTTATCAAACATCATGTTTGAAATGAACCCTGTCTTCTGTGGTGAGTCATCTCCTCGTCCCATGTTCTTGTGTTCAATAATATATCTCCGCTTTTCTCTCTAAAAAAAAAGCAAATACATTTGTTAATTAATCTATGTCTATCCAACTAGGTAGCCAGTCAAATTTCTCAATGTGCTCGAGCTAGCTAATCGGCGGCTGCCTAGTCCCCTTCGAAAAATTTGATTTGGCTACTTAATTTGGTTGATTAATTTAAATATCACAAAATCTTGGGTACACCCGGATGTACCGTACAACCAGATTGACCCGTACCCAAATTAGTTTTATTTATATGATTTGGGTCAAGATATGGGTTCAAATCAGAGTGCGTATCAAAGTCTAAGTGAAGATGTAACTCAATTGTACGGTACACCCGGGTGTACCCAAGACCACTATATACATGTCGAGTGTTGTATCAGTTTACCCAAAATACACAAAGACATTCTTAATTAGTATTTCAAAATTTAATTACGAGTAAATTCATTAAAATAGATTTATTAAGAAGTAATTCATTTTTTTAGACTATTTATTTGAATATTTATGTGTTGAATGTCTTATCAAATTGCTCAAATTATAAATAAATACTCCCTCCGTCCACCAATTCAAGGCCTACTTGCCTTTTTGGTCCGTCCACAAAAACAAGGTCTACCTATTTTTGGTAAGTGTTTATTCATTATTTAATCAAAAAAGTCAAAGATTCTTTACAAAAAAGTGGGACCCTTTCTCCACTCAACTAATAAAAATACACTTTTTATTAAAAAGTGGGACCCTTTCTCCACTTAACTAATAAAAATACATTTTTTCTTAAAACCCGTGTTTTTTCATATAGGCCTTTAATTGGTGGACGGAGGGAGTAAATATTATTATTATTATTATTATTATTATTATTATTATTATTATTTGTTTTGCATTAATTAAAATAAATTTTACTCCACATATTAATCAAGAATATACTAATTAAAATATCTTTTTTAAAGAAATTAAAATACTCCCTCCGTCCCGCCCAAGATGCTACATATTCCTTTTTGGGCCGTCCCAACGAAGATGCTACATTTCTATATTTGGCAAAAATAAGGAATTTTAAACACTTAATTAACACAAATTAAGTATTTCTTTATTACATTATCTCTCCTACTTTATCACTTTATTACCTTCTCTTTCTTACTTTATCACTTTCTCTCTCATACTTTATCACTTTATTACCTTCTCTTTCTTACTTTATTACCTTCTCTTTCTTACTTTATCACTTTATTATTACACACTTAAAACATTAATCTACAACTCCTTAAATCCCGTGCCCAAAGGTAAATGTAGCGTCTTGGCCGGGACGGAGGGAGTATCTTTTAAATATTCTTTTTTGCAATATACTCCCTCCGTCCCAACTTTTAGTATCAAGCTTTCCTTTTTTGGCCGTCCCACATTTTGGTATTCATTTTTCTATTTTTAGTAAAAGTAGGTGAAACCCTTACTTCATTTTAATTATTTTAACTCTCACATAAATTGTAGGATCCTTATTTCACTCACAACACACCAATCACTTTATTAAAACTTGTGCCGCTCTCAACTAGATACCAAAAGCCGAGGCGGAGGGAGTAATAAAATAGGCTGCTCGAGCTAAAATTGAATATGCTCTATTTCAGTATTAAAGCGAGATAATCTCATTCAAGTAAAATCTAAATAATGTTTTCAGATAGTATTTTCTCTATATTTAATCTACTGTTTGGAAAGTGCATAAAAACACGTAATGTATCGAAAATGGGTTATTGCCGGAAAATATTTATAATTGTCAATTTTTTTATTTATGTATGATTTTATAATTTAATTAAAAATACATAAATTTTCAAGTAATTCCAATTATGACATAATTTGAATTTCTGTCAAATGCCACAAAATCAACAATTAAAAAACGACACCATTTTCATTAGTATAACTGTGTGTCTTGTGCGGCAACCGACCATATTGAGTCACGCTAGAGTTTCGATTGCCAATTAAAATTTTATTTGACAGAAATTCAAATTATGTTTAAAATTAATTGTGATTAAATTAAAAATTAATAGGTTAAGTATCAAATAAGCCCCTGACACAGTAGCCCTTATCACGTTTACCTCCCTATAGTCCAAGTTGGGCCAATTAAACCCTCATAGTACCTAAAATCGAATAAGTGAGCCCTCGCCTTTAACGGCCATATAACACCGTCTGCCTTTAACCTTTTATTTTATTTTATTAAGTGGGCCTCGCAGTCCGCAGTCTATGCCGACTCACCGAGTCCCACTCGCCGCCGCCGAAATACTCGGCCAGCTCCTTGAACATCCCCGACCCCAGCATGTCGTCCACCCGCCGCACCAGATGCTCTGCCAGCACCGCCGACGACACGTCCACCCAAATGAAGCAGCACCTGTACTGTACCTCAGCCCCCTGCACACGGCGAACGCGTCCGACGCGGGGTCGAATTTCTCCGCCAGCAATGCGTAGATGAACTCGGGGTGCGACTCGGATGAGGCGGCGAGGCGGAAGTCGGAGGGGGTGAACTCGAGGTGCGACTCGGACGAGTCGAACTCGCCCAGGAGGTGGTGGGGGACGTGTTCCCGGTCGCGGGGAGGGATTTTGTTGGTGGTGATGTCGAGGCCGCGGTGGATTTGGATTTTGTCGGAGTTGACGATCTCCGACGATCGGAAGAATCTCGACGCCAAGTCGATGGAGAGCTTGGTCTTGTCGCAGCCCGTGGGGCCCATCACCACCACGATCTTCCTGTGGCGGCGGGAGGAGGCGGCGGTGGCGGAGGCCATCTTCGGGGCGCACCTGCGAAACGGTGGTGTCTTGTGATGACGCGTTTGAAATTGGAGCAGTGATAATCTTCTCATAAGGAAGAAGAAAAAGAAAAGATTTATGAAATTGAAAGGAATTAAGAGTGGTGGATGAGAGGTTGGTTGTTTGTTACGTTGCAGCGCAGAGAGAGAGGAGTGAAAATATTTGTAGAATGGAAGAAATTAAAAACTGGTGGGGCCCACTTAATAATAAATAAAAAAATTAAAGACAGACGGCGTTATATGGCCGTTAGAGGCGAGGGCTCACTTATTCGATTTTAGGTACTATGAGGGTTTAATTGGCCCAACTTGAACTATAGGGAGGTAAACGTGATAAGGGCTGCTATGTCAGGGGCTTATTTGATACTTTACCCAAAATTAATATCAAGTCAAAAAAAATTAAAAATTAATATATTTTTAAATTAAATTATAAAATTATGTTATAAATAAAAAGTTCGCAAACTATAAATATTTTACGGTAAATAACCCTCATCGAAAATACGGAGGCAAAAGGGCTGTTTTGACTGTACAATATGTATTTCAATATTAATTAATATATCGATGAGTAAGTGAGAGAGGTGAAAGTGATATTGAAACTAAGCTCTCCCTTCCCTGCCATGGCGACGCCGCTGCTTCAGAAACCCTCAATCCAGAAGCTTTGAGTCCATCCATTTTTCAGGCAAGTCGTTCATCATTTCCCAACACATCTTCTATTTCTATCGAAACATGATTGCAATTGCACGCAGGAATCTCTCCTGTTTATTTGTAAACCCTAATTCATTTCTCTGCAACTCCAATGCTCATCTCTTCCCGTCAATCCATTTCTTCTCCACTTGGAGGGTGAAAAACCCAATCCCTAGCCCTGAAATCTACGATCTATTGCTCAACAAACACCAATTTCTTCCTGAATTAGCTTCAATAGCTTCAACTGGTTTACCTAAAGCTAGTAGCCCCATAGGAGCTGATTCAGTAGTGTCATTCCTCAAAGAGAATAGCTTTACGGCTACTCAGCTGCAGAAAGTCGTCACATATGATTCTCGAATTCTAGGGTTTACCATTGAGAGCATTAATTTCAAATTGAAGGTATTCCAGAGTTTGGGCCTTTCCCCCAAGGAGATTGCCAAGATAATATCCGAACATGCGACTATTTTACATTTAAGTTATGAGAATAGTATCATTCCCAAATTATCGATGCTAAAGTGCTTGCTGGGATCCGATCATGATGTGGCCAGACTTTTGAAACGATGCAGCTGGTTTCTGTCAGCCGTTTTGGAGAAAACCTTAATGCCAAATATGGAAATCTTGAAGAGCTATAGCATACCAATGGTGCATATCCTTCATTTTCTCTATCTTCGCCCGAGATGTTTCGTGGTCAAGCCGGATATTATGCAGAAATCTGTAGTCAGGGCTATAGAATTTGGGGTCCCTTGGACTTCAGGCGTTTTTATCCAAGCTGTGAATCTTTTCACTCATACGAGTGAAGGGATGTGGGAAGTCAAGGTGCAAACGCTCCGCGATTTGGGATTTTCTGATGATGATATACTCACAATATTTAGGAAGCAACCATTGGTTTTCTCACTATCTGGGAAGAAAATGAAGAATGTCACAGAGCTTCTGCTTGCTACCGGTAAGTACGATCTATCCAGCATTGTCACTTGTCCAGCAGCCCTCGGGTACAGTATGAAGAAGAGGATTGAGCCGCGATTGCAAATACTTAGACTTTTGGAAAGTAGGAGTTTGATTGAAAAGTGGCCATCACTTTCACGTGTTGTTACGTTAACAGAGGATAGATTTTTAGACAGATGCGTTAAGCCTTATTGTGATGAGATTGTCGAAGAACACATCACAAAGATATATGTGGAAGGCAGAAAAAGATGAAGCTTTGTTCCATGTTGATGAACTTGGGAAAGGCCTTGAGCTAGCTAAAGAAGATTCAAATGGATTGTTAGTTTATATTCTAAACTTTCTTATATTGGATGCATTTTGAAGCAATTGCTGTAGAGTTGGAGGTGACTGGATTCAGCTGAGTTCGGAGGAATTAATATGATTTTTTTTTTTTTTTAATGATCAGTAGGCGAAATATGCTGTTGTGAATCCTTGTGGCTTTTTCCAGTGTTTCTCAATTTCTCATCTCATTAATGGAACTTCCTTCTATTTCTCAATACATTTGGTTGGAAATGCTCTTATTTTGAGAGGGTTAATTGGAAACGGCAGTCATCAGAAATCGAATAATGGAGTAGAATTGTTGATGTGATTTCGTAGACAATAGAAAGAATCTCGATCGATTAACTTATGCGAGCATTAAATAGAGTAGGGTGGACAAAAATATTTTATCCGATGAACAGTTTGCATTTCATTGAAACATTTAAGCTCAATAGCTAAATCATACATTTGAAAAATAAGTCCACCTGATTAGGCAATGTCTGTCGTTTATTCTTAACTTTGAATCGGAATAGCAACGCTAGTCCTCACGATCCACAAAGCCTACAAGAAATCTATAATCTTAATAGGTACCCTGAATCTAATCTTAAATCATAGTGAATTGCTTAAACATTTTATGATTCACTTAGCCGGGTTTTCAAAATTTAATAAATAAATAATGAAAACTAATTTTTTTGAACTAAAAACACCAACAACATCCTTACTCGATTTTTCTTTGAAAATTGGATTTATGAAAAACAAACTTTAATCATAAATGATCCTATTAGTAAAATATTAATGCTAATTTCTTTCATGTTCAATTAATATAACAAGTAATCACACTTAATATATGCACATAATAAATATTATTATTATTATGCAATTATACTTTAGTAAAATAATTAATCAAGCTCAAATATAAAGTCTAATTAATAAACTAATTGAGCTTAGCTAACTAAATAAATAAAAACACATGGTCCAATATTTAAAATAAAACTAAGCCCAACAAATAAATAAATCTGCAGCCGAGTCTCTTTTTCGTTTAAAGAAAAACGGCCTATCTTAAAAGTTTACAAGCCCAACTGGAATTCAATGGCTCAAATCAATTTCTTCTTCAAAACGCACGCACACATGACACAACTCAACACATACAAAAGAGTGACAAAAAAAAAAATCAAATTAAGTTTTGGCGGGAAAATAGAATTGTTGCAAATGGATAGTCTTCCACCGCCACCGCGGCCCCGCCGGTGCAGTGAAGGCTCGCTGATTGGGGTTCAGTTTCCGGTAAGTAAAGAAGAAGAAATTGGATCGGATATGAATTGTTGAATTAAATGAAATCAGAATTTTGAGCAATAGTTTAAAGCTGTAGCGATTGATTATTTTGTTATTTGCAGAGTGTTCGAACTCGCCCTTACTATTTTAGGAGGTGTAAAAAGGTGAATCCGACAAGCATAGAGTCTCTGTTCGAGGAGCTGTTGATGGAAATCCTGGTACGTCTCTCAGCTGATGATCTTTACGCCAATGTAAGGCTGGTGTGTCGCAGATGGTACCATCTAATCCATTCCAAACCTTTCGTGTACGCGCACCTTAACCATACTAGTCATGGACTTCTTCTCTCACATTCCTCGGATTACCTAGTTTTTATAACTGCAACAACACAAGGCCGAATTGAAGTATCTAATTTAGGTTACGTAATCAGGTTCCGACATGTCTCTAGTTGTAATGGTTTGACTGTGGGGTTAGAGTTCTGTGGAAAGTATGCTGCGTTTATTGTGAATCCTGCTACAAAGTGTCGCTTCAGCCTCCCTCCATTGCCTGTTGGAGGAGAGTCTGGTTTCCTCGGGATAGCTTATGCTGCAGCTTCCATGGAGTATAAAGTGGTCCTAACATACATTGTTGATAGGATACATAAATGTGCTATATTAACTGTTGGAGTCGACAAGACTTGGAGAAGTGTCGCCATTGCTAAATCAATTGGCATCCTTCAGACTCCGTTAATCATTCAAGGATTTATGCTCTGGCTTTTAGAAAGGACTCGTATCATGACATTGAATGTGGAGAGTGAAGTTATGAGAGAGATTCATGTCCCCATTTTTCCTCCAGATTATGACAAGAGGAGGCACTCGTATTGTTATCTTTCAACAGGGAGGTATCTCTCTCTGTTGATTGAGTATGAACATTTGTTGTGGCAAGTTTGGGAGATGAAACCGGAAACTGGGGAATGGAGAAAGCTGTCGCGCAACATTGACCTGAGAGCTCATAAGTGTAGAATCCAACAGTTTGCTTTGGAGAGTCAGGATGACCTTCAGATAGTTGGTTGGGTTAAATATCCGGAGGTGTTGGTGTTTGTTTTCAGGGGGATTCGTCGCTTTTGCTATTACTACAATCTTGGTGCAGATGAAATCCACTCCATCGATGTACCTGTTTTTGGTAATTTCGCCGAGTATGCAGTGCATAGGAACAGCCTCGTGTGGTTAAGTTAAGGGCTTCTATTCTGTTTTCTTGTCACTATTTCAATGTGTTGTTTGAGGGATCTTTAATTTATAAACATTATTTTCTTTCATGTCATCAATATTGACAAACTTGTAGCTGCTACATTGGACATGTTATTCATAGTATGCATTTCAGATGTGGTAAGTGACATGTGAAGCATCCAGTGGTAAATTATTACTTCTTTAGAAACATGTAGTCAAGTACATGCCTCTATTCATTCCTTATACAATAGTTGGTATCAGCTTCTTCATTTTCTTATTCTACTTGTTTTCTTTTTTGTTGTTTTGAGTGTTTTGACTTATTGATAACATCATCCTTCATTCTGTTTGTGGCTTTAGGCAACCTTATGACATGTTCAGATGCATTCGATGTTAATTATCTTTTCTATCAAGTCTTTGAGGAAACTGGCATGTGGTGATCAGAAAGCCCATTTGATGCATGAATGTGTAAAACATCTACTAATTCCTCTATAATGCACGAGAATATTTTTATTGAATTTATTCAATTAATTAATTCAACTAAAAATAATTATTATTTGATTTGATATATTAAGTTATTGACAATTTTGGTTATTTGCTTTGTGTTCTTTTTTTATTGATAAGAAATTAAATAAAAAACTATTATTTTACCAACTACGTGTCAAATAATGGCGCGGAATTTGGACGAAATTTTGCCAGAATTTAAATTAGTAGCAAATTCAGATAACTGCCCTTTTGATCTGAGGAGAAGTGGGATGAAAATTGCTGAGAACTGTGATGGTCTTCCTCTCGCAATTCTCAAAATAGCCAGCCTCGTATCCAAAGACCTCACCGCGGAATACTGGGACGACGTAGCAAAGAAGAATTCGGATTTTGTGAGTGCGTTGCAAGACTTATCTGAAACAATAGAAGCTGGCGTTGAGGAGCAACGACCCACAGCTGCTTTGTTGCCACCGTACGTGAGCAGTGCGGCTCCACGTCCACTTTCGCCAACGCTACAAACAAGGTTTGCAAAGTATATGTCCGATGCTGCTTAAGGAGGTCTAGTGCTGGCGATGGTCCTTAAGGAGAGTGATGGCAACTCCCTAGAGTATGATTTTTTTGCAGATATCATGGACCAGAGCAAAGATTTGGTGATAGGGGTACAAAACTTTTTTTTTTTTTCTTTTGCATTATGTTTGTTATAAATTACTCTTTTACGATTGAATTCTTATATATTTAGTTTGATGCAGGCTATTGATTTGTACATGTTGGCGTTGAGGATTAGGTGATCACCGGGAATGTTCTATTACAGAGTGTTAACTCTGATAACACACCATCATCTGCGACGCTGATTTGTTCGTAAGATTTATCCATTTGTGGAGAATTCATAATTATTTTTAACTCTTACCTAATTACTTTTTTTTTCCATTTCCTAAATACTATATTGGAATAGATATACTTGAACAATGAGTGGTTGAAGATATGTAACCAGTGGTGTGAACTCCAATCTGCGCGTGAAGAGGGCCACGTTCAATTTGGCGATGAAAGTTACCGCGATTGGAGACCCGATGAGGAGTGGGCCAATCAGGGTCGTCTCTGAGGGCGGGCCAGCATGGGCGACCGCCCAGGGCCTATCATTTTCAGGGGCCCAAATTTTTTTATATTTTCTTATATATACTATTATTATTATGGGCTTAAATTTCTTCTTGTGTATACTACTAGCATTGGGGAAAAAAAAGGCCCAAAAAAGTACATCCAGAATAATTTTGGGGCCCCCAAAAATGGTAAGGTCTAATATCATTTTTTGTGTATACTATGCGCATGGGCTCTGTCATGAAACAATTAGAAGGTCTAATATTTAATACAAGTTTGACTATTGCTAAGGGTTTTGCATCTAACATGAATATGGAGCCAATATTTTCAATAAAATGTCATTTAGAACTTGAATATTTTGTAGTTGTTGTGGACATAACGATTGTTTCTTTAAAATGTAAATTTAAAGAAATGAAACCATTTGATCATATATTTGGTTTTTCGTTTGATTCGAAAACTTTAAAATCTTTGGATAGTGAAAAATTAAGACATTAATGTGTTAATTTGAAATCTACTTTTACTCATGATATGAGTTAGATGATTTATTTACTAAATTAAAAATATTACAAATGAAATTGCCAAATAAAATAACTTCAACTATTGAAATTCTTAAATTTATGAAAATTACATATTGTTATCCAAATATTGCAATATTGTTGACTATGTCAGTAACCGTAGCTTTGGCCGAGAAGAGTTTTTGAAAGTTAAAATTGTTGAAGACATATTTAAAAACGTCGATATGGCAAAAAAGATTAAATCGTTTAGCAATTTTTTGTATTGAAAAAGATATCTTAAAAAATATTGAAACAAATGTTCTTATAGATGACTTTGCAAGTAAAAGGCGAGAATAAGTCATTTATTTTTATAATTATTAATATTTTTTTTTTTACCGAAATATTATAATATAACTTTAAAAAAAGTGTTTTTTTGTATTTTTATGATGGTGAATAGAGAGCCTATTTTTATCGTTTTGCCCTGGGCCCATTTTTCGTTAGAAACGGCCCTGGGGCCAATGCAATTCGAGGCGTAGGCATTCCGAATACTCAGAGATCATGGATCAATGCTACTCAGGTAACTTATTCATTTGGTAATTAATTATGAATTTTTTTATACTAAATTACTATTGTCCTTATTTTGAACGTGCGACTGTGTTAGGTTATTGTCCCTTGTCTCGTCGGTTCACACTATGTTGTATGTCGATTAGATCTCCATGAGGGGATTTGCGAGTTATACGACTCGCTTCATTATTGTCTTAACGAGGATACTCGTGCATACCGAGTTCAACAACTCTCTGGAATACTTAAGCTGCTACCTCGTTTGTTGTTGTTTGGTGAATGGTTCGCTTATAGTCCGATTCGATCTCCCAATTTCCAAAATCGGATGGAATTTATTTTGAGGGTAGCTGCACCGACGCTGCAGTTTAATCAGACAGACAATGTTAGTTGCGGCGTATTCTGTTGCATGCAAGTAGAGCGGCTTACTGCCGACTCACCCTCCATTGAATGGGGTCATGGCCACGTCACCGAGTATAGGTGGAACATTGCTGCTAGGATATTTGATTTGTGCAAGACCCCAGCGGTAGAGCTAGAAGACTCACGAGTTTGTCCACATTTGTCCAATTGAGTATTGGATTTTCGATATGTGATTTAATTAAATGTGGATTTATTTTATTTATCAATTTTTTTTACGTATTTCCAATAAATTTAGCAAATATATTTGTTAATTAATCTATCCAACTATTCTCTCAATTTTTTTTTATTTTTTATTTTTAAATAATCTATCCAACTAGGTAGCCGGTCAAATTTCTCAATGTGCTCGAGCTAGCTAATTGGGGGCTGCCTAGTCCCATTTGAAAAATTAAATTTGGCTACTTAATTTGGTTGATTAATTATCCCAAGGGGATACCAAGCAGTGCGACCTTCTGTCTGCGAACAGTGAGGTCTAAGGATGAAACCCCATCGCTTCCCCCCAAGTAAAATAATAATAATAATAAAAAAAATTGGTTGATTAATTTTAATATATACATGTTGAATGTTGTATCAATCTACCCAAAATACACAGACATTCTTATTTGGAATTTCAAAATTTAATTACGAGTAAATTCATTAAATTAGATTTATTAATAAGTAGTAATTCATTTTTTGAGACGATTTATTTGAATATTTATGTGTTGAAAGTCTTGTCAAATTGCTCAAATTATAAATAAATAATAATAATAATAATTATTATTATTAAAATAATAATAATAATTATTATTATTATTATTATTATTATTATTATTTGTTTTGCATTAATTACAATAAATTATACTCCACATATTAATCAAGAATATACTAATTAAAATATCTTTTAAATATTCTTTTTTGCTAATAAAATAGGTTGCTGGAGTTAAAATTGAATCTGCCTATTTCATTATTATTAAAGATATTGTATTATAGCTCCGAACAGCGGGAGATTCTTTAAAAGAAAGAGATTCCCATTCAAGTAAAATCTAAATAATGTTTTTAGATAATATTTCTCTATATTTAATATATTGTTTGGAAAGTGCATAAAAACAAGTAATGTATCGAAAACGGATTATTGTCGGAAAATATTCATAATTATCCATTTTTTGATTTATAATATAATCTTATAATTTAATTAAAAAATACATTAATTTTCAATTATGACATAATTTAAATTTCTGTCAAATGCCACAAAATCATCAGTTAAAAAACGACACTAGCTTCAATAGTATAACTATGTATCTTGTGTGGCAACCGACCATTTTGAGTCACGCTGGAGTAGGGTTGTAAACGAATCAAATATTTTTGCTCAATTCGAGATTCGATTCGAAATTGCCCGATTCGTATTCGAAATTATTCGATTCGTATTCGATAACAAATATTTGATTCGATTCGATTATTATTCAAATACGTATATGAAATTATGATATTCGATTCGATATATATATATATATATATATATATATAATATTTTAATTATAATTTTATAATATCTTATTCTGATCCTAATTGTATATATATTATATTATATATAGAATATTAACATTTTAATTATAATTTTGGTAGAATTTAATTTTTTAACCCTCTTTTTAAAAAAATAGTAAAAAAAAGGGTTAATTACGCCAAAAACCATGAACTATACCTCCATTTCCAAATTTACCATGAACTTTGTTTTTTATCAGCAATTCCATGAATTTAAAGGGTTGATCAATTTTTCCATGCTTTTTTGCTCCGGTGAAGCTCCGAGCTGAGATGGCAATTACGAGCTGACATGGCGCCGACATGGCGCCTACTATGACTGAAAATTGACACATGGCAACTACGGGCTGACATGGCGCCGACAGGGCACTGCCCTCTGCCGCCGCCGCCCTGCCACCCTTCTCCACCACCATCTCCAGATCAGCCACCCTATGCCGCCGCCCTCTGCTGCGTTCTCCCACCACCACACCAGATCCGCCACCTTCATCTTCCCCCTCGCGCCACCACCACGCTAGATCCACCGTCTCCCTCCCTCCTCCCACCCCCAAATTGAAACCCTAGGACCGCCTCAAACACATTACAGAACCAAAACAATTAACATCTGGAAAATCAAAGCAACGAATTGATGCAAAATTCTCGAGTTACCGACCAAGCGAATTGGCTATCGAGCTCAACAATGTCGCAATTGCAGAACACGCACCAGAGGCGATTCTGGTGCGCGAGCTCGGGAAGGATCGGCATCGGAGTTTTGAGGAAGAATTTGACGTCGTCGGAGAGCTTCGATTGGAAGCGCGAGAGGAGGCTGGAAAGCGAATTTTTGTGGCTTGGCAAATAATTGTGGCAGCGGCCGTGGTTGTGGTTCAATTTACAGACCTCGCAGAACACGAATTCATGCGGTTCGTTTCTGCTCTTCTTCTTCTTCTTGTCGCTTGAAATTGAGTTCGCCGCCTTTGGCTCTCTTTTTCCCAGCCCGGCGCGACAGCAGATCCAACCTGCGACCTAACAGCAGCACATGGAGCCGCCGTCTCCCTCCCTCCTCCCACCCCTAAATTGAAACCCTAGGACCGCCTCCCTCCTCCCACCACCGGCGCCGCGCCACAGATCTTAATTTCAGAATCGCGACGGCGGCGCACGACCTGGTGGCGAAGATGTGGCCCTAGGACCGCCTCCCTCCTCCCAACGCCGCGAAAATCTGACTCCAGCGAGCAGCAGACTCCCTCCTCCCACCGCCAACCGGTCCCGATGACGTCTAGTGAATTTCCCGGCTAGGAGGCATGGTTGGGGCTCAAAACGACGTCGTTTTACCCCCCAACTAAACGGCGTCGTTTTGATTCAGTTCCGGCGATGCCATGTCATTGCCGGCGATGCCATGTCAGCATTCAATTTGGGGATTTTTGAAAGTCATGGAAAAATTAATCAACCCTTTAAATTCATGGAATTGCTGATAAAAAACAAAGTTCATGGTAAATTTGGAAATGGAGGTATAGTTCATGGTTTTTGGCGTAATTAACCCTAAAAAAACTATTCTAACCTATTGGAAAAACTATCGCGCCTCCATTCCATTCCCAATTCAAGATCTGTCACTCGATTCAATTTCCAAGCTTCCAGCGGCGCGCCTGCCCTATTCTTCCCCCACACACTTCTTCTCCTCTTCTCCACGCACGCCGCGCCGCCGCGCCGTCTGCTGCTGCCCCGTCGTCTGCTGATGCCCCGTCGTGTGCACCTCTAGCGTCGACCTCTCCGTCTGCCTCTCCGTCTGCTGCTGCCGTCGACGTCAGCCTCTCCATCTGCTGCTGCCGTCAACGTCTGCCAGGCTCGTCGCACGTCGCCGGTCGCCCTCCGTCTGCTGCTGCCCCGTCGTGTGCACCACGCCGCCCTCTCCGTCTGCACCTTTGGCGTTGCCCTCTCCGTCTGCTGCCGCCCCGCCGTCTGCACCCGTCGCCCTCTCCGTCTGCACCTCTAGCGTCGCCCTCTCCGTCTGTTGCTGCCGTCGACAGCCTCTCCATCTGCTGCTGCCGTCAACGTCTGCCAGGCTCGTCGCACGCCGCCGGTCGCCCTCCGTCTGAATCATGTGAGCATATTTTGTTAGAAATCTGTGTGTTGGGCTGTTGGCTAGAATTTGTTTATTGAATCATGTGAGCATATTTTGTGAATCATGTCAGCATGTGAGCATATTTTGTTAGAATTTTGTTAGAAATCTGTTTATTGAATCCGTGAGCATGCTAGAATCACACGCCTCATCTACTACTTAAGTTTGAATAATTGTTGGTCTTAAGTTTGGCCTCATCTACTGTCACTTGAGTTTAGCCAATTTTCTGTCACTTGCCTTCTGTCACTTGCCTTATCAGCACGCCCCATCTTACCGTTCTGACCTCTCTTATCAAGGGATTCACTTCCTCTGAATTTGCCCCTCTCTGTCACTGATTTGTTTCTGCTAGAGACCTTGAAGAAGACGAAGAGTTTGGTTGCGCTTTGCACATAGCGCGCCAGAGAAAAGAAAACGAGGGTGTCCACTAGGCCATCTCTAGGGAAGTGAATCACTTGGAAAGGATTATGAATTTAAGGTCTCTAGCAGAAACAAATCAGTGACAGAGAGTGGTAAATTCAGAGGAAGTGAATCACTTGATAAGAGAGGTCAGAACGGTAAGATGGGGCGTGCTGATAAGCCAAAACATGTTAGAGACAATGGCTTAGGGAATGTAATATCAAAGATAAGTGATAAC
This sequence comes from Salvia miltiorrhiza, assembly GCF_028751815.1. Classification (NCBI taxonomy): domain Eukaryota; kingdom Viridiplantae; phylum Streptophyta; class Magnoliopsida; order Lamiales; family Lamiaceae; genus Salvia; species Salvia miltiorrhiza. The sequence continues at coordinate 55,924,386 of NC_080394.1, read as the reverse complement.
AGGAAAGCTCCTTTGGCCACACAAAAGGAGTTGAATCAGAGAATAAATGCAGTTGGTTCTGTCCGTCACAATAGAAAGGATCAGAGAATGAAGGCCTTGGTTAATGGTTCAGATTTAACAGAGGCACCACCTAAGAAGAAAAAACGAGGTATCCGGATAGATCCTTATGATACATCAAACAAGAGATTGGATGATAGCATATCTGATCAAGGTCAGTATGGTTTTTCTTCTAATGGCTAGCCTTGTCTCTGTACCAGTCTAGAATTCATGATTTCTATTTTTAGTTGTCAAAAGAATACCAATCTTCCATTAGTTTTGTATGTTATTTTGATACATGTTCCTTTGTTTTCCTTAGTAAAGGATTTTGACTTCCAGAATTTGGCAAAATGGAAGGTTACATCAGATTTTCTTACCAGTTGAATTATGAATTGCATTATCATGAGGTTTTAATCTCTTATAAATCCATGAGGCAAAGCAAAATTATCTTTGGATTCTATTCACCCAGAGATCGATATGGTACTCATTCAGCTCCTACTGTCTTACGGATCAAGCTTGTGGTTTTGGATTTTTATCAGCCCAAGCAAATCCTAATTTTGATAGTACGGTAGCAGATTAGTGTTACCTTCAATTGAAAAACAACTAGCTTCACTTGTTTAAAAGAATATATTTGTCATTACAACTAGGGGCTGGCACAATCCTTTCAGTTGAGTGAGCCGTGCCAAACCCAAATTCTGGTACAAAACCATAAATGATGAATGAATTTTTGGCTTCTTAAGTTTGATTTCTATGCATGATGTCCAGGTAATAATCAGGGGAAGGTGGATGAGACAGAAAGCAGTGGTTCTCAAATGTCAAAGAATGCGCAATTTCGTGCTATATGTCCTAGCTCCTCCATCCTTTCCTTTGTAGAAGACAATGTAATAACCCATTCAGCCTATATGTCATTGGCAACTCCTATAGTTAGTTACATTCTCAACTGTTAACGTTGTGATTCTTTTCTTTTTCTCTGGAAAATCTTTATCCAGTTATTAGGACGTAGACGTGAAATTGTATTTAGGAGAGCTGGCTACGACATTGAGCTTCCTGCTCCTTTAGACAACATACCCTTCTCAACGACTCCAGAAAGAGAACGGATCGAAGTACCAGTATGGAGTTACTCTCTTCCAATTTTGAATTGTTTCTACCATGTTCATGTTTGATATTTGAAGTTGACTAAGGCTGAATGGGGTGAATGGTGGGTTGTTGGAAAACAAGGCTGGAATATCACCTGTCTTTGATTCTTCCCATTATTCTTGATACCTACTATCATCTGCTTAACATGAAATTCGGACTTCTGATGCTAGCCAAACTAACATATATTCAATATTATGCTTTTATTGCATGACGTCTTCTCCTTTTTTCATTATAATTACCTGAAATGTACTTGTGTAATTTATAAAAAAAAATATGCTATGTGATGTGGTTGTCTAAAACTGTTATTGGATCTTACATTGAATCCTTACTCTTGCTAATTTGATCACGTTGCAGGCATTTAGAAACAAATTAGAATTCTTTGCTGCTGCAAAGATTTCCTCATCATTTCCCCCTCCTGATCTTCCTGAGATTGCATTTGCAGGTAGAATCGTAATATTAGTCACCTCCTTTCAATATAAATAGAGTGAAAAGTTGGTTTTTTGGATTTTGCATTTCCTTGAGCACAGTTCTCGTTTTTGTTCTTTTTCCTGTTTTAAGACTGCTTTCCTATGTATACTATACTTTCCAAATAGTTATGGCACATGAAATTTGAATGCATGAAGACCGAAGTATAGATAAAAGACAAATAGCTGGTCCAGTTTATCTTAGGGCTCTTGTATTGTTGTCTTTCTTACAAGATGATTTGGATTTTAATGTTATGGAACTTATATTACAAACTTCCTGGGAAAACATTCAGCTTCATTTCAGAATAAGTTTCTAGTACTTACTTTGGACTGTTTATTCTGTTAGGCCGGTCAAATGTGGGAAAGTCATCATTGCTCAATGCACTAACGAGGCAATGGGGTGTTGTACGGACGTCAGACAAGCCGGGCCTCACACAGGTGCTGCATGTGTTGTTACTGCTAACACTCAAAATATATATGCACGCACACTAACATTTTACCATCCTTTTGCAGAGTATCAATTTTTTTAAGCTTGGACCGAAGCTATGTATGGTGGATTTGCCTGGATATGGTTTTGCTTATGCCAAAGAAGAGGTGAAAGAAGCATGGGAGGAACTTGTGAGTATTCTAACAAGCACTACAACTTTGTTCCATTTCACATCTCTATTTCTGTCTCTAATTTTCCTTCAGCCATTCTGGATTTCTTGTGATTTGTTGGTGATTATCACACGTTCGGTCACTCCTAAGAACAGAAAACTAGTATTTGTCAATTTCTTGAAAAGGTAAGATGAAAAAGTGGAAAAAAGAAAGTCATTTTATACTGGAAAATTTCAAGAAACTAAAGGTTAATGATGATGGTGATCAGCAACTTTTGTCTGTAGAAGGAAGGGAAAACTAGGTCTAGCTTGTCAATGATGAGCTTGGATTAGTGATCATAGCACGATATGACATCATGTCCTTATGATTTATGTGAGGTATGTGAGGGTTGAGAACAAGCACAAGAAGCAAACATAATCTCACACTTCAACTCAGGCCCTCTGTACGGGGAAGGAAGCACCCTCTTCAAATGTTAATGCAATTACACCTTTATTAAAGTATCAGAGACCAATTTGGATAAAGTGATATTAAAAAAAATCAATTTTTGTTAATGTTTGGATGCCTACCTCGCATGATGTTTTGCTAGGTGAGGTCTTAATGAGAAAACATTTCGAACATGGGAAACAAAGTTACATCCAATAAATACACATTATATATATATATATATATATATATATATATATATATATACAGAGAGAGAGAGAGAGAGAGTTAGGTTATAGTGAGAATGCTATTTTTCGTGAGAAATGAAAATAATGCATAAGTCAGTATATAGTGTTGCGTAAGTTTCTTATAATGATTGAATAATGGTATTCAATTAATTGATACAATTTCCGATTCCTTCAGGATTCAAACCTAGGTAAAAATTCGCCTCCTCTAGGTAAATATCAGCCATAGGATTTGAAAATCTAACGTTACAGTTTCATTCTTATCACATTTGTCCATTCACAAAAAGGATAATCAAAATTAACTTGTCTCTTGTTGAATGCCTCATATGCAATCAAAAGATTTTAAGTTGAATACTTTTCTCTATAAACTAGATTAACATCTTCCTGTTCAACTATGGTGATTAAGCTTTCTTTAGAGGTTTCATATGCTGGTGATTTCTCTTTGCGTTGTTTGATATATTTTGTCAAGGTGTAGATTACATTCAGTTTCTAATTGTTGCGTTTTTTATGTCGCAAATCCTTTTTAGGTAAAAGAGTATGTCATGACACGTGTTGGTCTAAAGCGGGTATGCCTTCTTATAGACACAAAATGGGGTATGAAGCCAAGGGATTTTGAACTTATTGATCTGATGGAAAGGTACATAAATTATTTGCACGACCTCCATCATCGTGTGTTTCTTTTTCTGTTGCAAAATCTTTCTATTGGTGAATTTCAGTGACAGAGTGATGTCCATAACTTTATATTATAAATGGTTGAATCACATGGCAGAGGTGGTCCAAAGTTGCTTTACTCTTTATATTTTTCCTTGGGTATTTATTAGTCATATGTTGTAAATTGTACTCCCTCCGTCCCATAAAAACATGCATACCTGGTAATAACTCTCCCACTAAACATCACAATCAATGTGGGACCCTTTCTCCACTCACACTACATTTTACAAGATTTCTTAAAACTCATGTGGTCCCATACCATGCATGTTTTTATGGGATGGATGGAGTATTTAATACTTCCTCCGTCCCCCATATTTATGCATACCTTGCCTTTTTGGTATGTCCCCCAAATTTATGCATACTCTATTTTTGGACACTACCCCACATATAATTCTTATAATTTTACCCTTTTAACTTCCACTATTTACCCACAATCTACTTAACAATACCGTCAATGTGGGACCCTTTCTCCACTATCATTACTTCAAACAACTTTTTATTAAAACTCGTGCCTGAGTCAATCATGCATAATTTTAAGAGACGGAGGGAGTATTATGTCTGTAATGCTAAACAGGCCAACTGCGAAAATAAGTGGGCTATTGAAGATTTAGATTATGTGTACAATTGTTTTTAGTGACTTGATGGAGCATCATCCTGAAAATCAATTTGCTGCTAGTTTGTTGTTAATTCCACTAATGAGAATTTTGCTAACCCTTCTTCATCTTAAATGTGCAGGTATGAGACAAAGTATCAAATTGTTTTAACAAAAACTGATTTGGTCTTTCCAATTGATGTGGCGCGACGAGCAATGCAAATTGAAGAGGTAAGTATTGTAGACGTGTAATAGTATAGAAATCACATCCATACATGCTTTTCTGACTGGAGCAACATCATCTATGATCTTACAGAACCTCAAAGCAAAGAAATCTGCAGTTCAGCCTTTGGTATGGACATCAATAATTTCTCTTTACGTGTAGTTTTATTCTATAATATGAATCATAATTACAATAACCTTGTCTAACTACAGATGATGATAAGCTCGAAAACTGGGGCTGGTATCCGAAGTTTAAGGACAGTACTAGCTAATATTGCCCGGTTTGTCCCACGCTAGAAGGCGCTTCTTGAGAGGTATTTGTTCATGCTGGATTTGAATTAGTGAAACAAGTAGAACCTAGGGCGCTAGAATAGGAAAACAACTCTCCCTCAAGCTTTAATTACCAATTAGTAGTTAGTTTTTAAATTCTAATTGTAGTTCTTTGCAAAACTTCTTTTGCTATATGCACACAAGATTTTGTTTTATTCTCCCCTGAAAATCATAATGTCTGGTGTTCAAATATCAACGTTTTGGATCTCACTAGTTAAAAAATTGCAGTTATTCCAGTGATGTGATGCATCCCAATACTAAGGTCATTGTGCAGTTGATATTGAATAGAGAAATCAATGTGTAATCGGAAACATATTTTAACACTGGCCATCTCTGAATCAAAAATTGGATATTGGGTCTGTTTTTGGGAATGTTTTTTCACTTTGTTATCAAGGATTGGATATTGTATTTGTTTATGAGTCTTTAAGAGGATTTTTTTTTCTCTCATGTTTGGAATTTTAAGGATTTAGTTTAGCCCCCATCTATTTGTGAGTGGAGTTAAGATAAACTTTTAATGTGGCCAGCTTAACTTTTCTTGGGCTCATATTTATATAGTATGACAATGTTTTTTTAAATGAGAGTTTGATGCTTGCAACGTAGCTTACCTTTTATACAGAATAGTTTATTCACCCAGTTTGATTTCGCATTGGTTTATGTATTATTGCACCTTGTGCTTAATATTTTGAGATAATCTGACAATTGCTAGTTAATTCTCACTCTTTCAATCTTGTTGCAAGTTAGACCAAAAAAATTCAAAACATTCAGTAATGTCCAATTTTTTTTTTTTTTTTGATGAATAATTTCTTACTAAATAATACAAACCACACATACCCCCCACCTATGGTGGGTATTGTGGCCGAGAGTACTCGAACCTGTGACCTCTTGGTTAACAGGCAACCACCCCATCCACTAGGCCATCCCAAGGGGACGAAATGTCCAATTTTTTGATTTGCAGTAAATTCATCTCTCTAAATTTTTGTGAGTTCGGAGTTGAGATTTGGACTTTCAGTCAACTTAAAAACTTAAAATTTATTAAGTACTTTGAAGCTCATTGTCTGAATTATCCTTCCATATTGTCAGTCTTCTTGTTGGATGTATTGAACTGCTACACGAACTATTGGGGATAGGGATGGCAACAGGCTATATCTGGACTGGATCTCATCAATACCATATTCAGATTTAGATCTGCGGATCTTAAAATTTAGGATTCAGATCCGTCAAATCCGCGGGTCTAGATCTATGGATCTACTATTTTTAAATTAAATTAAAAAGTCACAAAATCAACAACATTTAATTTTCTTCTTAAAAAATATTGCATAAAACAAAGTATTTTAATTTGTAATTCTAATTTGTGTATTATTTTTAATTTTTAATATATTTAATATTATTAATAAAATAAATATAAAAAATAAATAATATATACTCCCTCCGTCCCGCCCAAGATGCAACATTTTTCTTTTTGGGTTGTCCCAACCAAGATGCTACATTCTTTATTTGGCAAAAACTAACACTAATTAAATACTCCCTCCGTCCGCCAAGATTATGTCACAATTACTATATCGGGCGTTCGCCAAGATTATGTCACTTTTCTTTTATGGCAATGGTCCCACCATCCTCTTTAATATTTTATCCTTACTAACACTCTTTATTTATAAAAAAACCACTCAAAATTCAATCTCAACCACTCATCTCATAAAGTGGTGGGACCCTTTCTCCACTACATCAAAATCATCACCAATTTTATTAAATCTCGTGCCCAAGCAAATTGCCATAATTTTGGCGGACGGAGGGAGTATTTTCTTATTACATTCTCTCTCCTACTTTATCACTTTTTTATTTTCTCTTTCTTACTTTATCACTAATTAAATATTTTCTTATTACATTCTCTCTCCTACTTTATCACTTTATTACTTATTCTCTCCTACTTTATCACTCCTTAATATACAACTCCTTAAATCTTGTGCCCAAAAGCAATGTTGCGTCTTAAGTGGGACGGAGGGAGTATTAAATAAAACGGATTCACGGGTCGGATCCGAATCTCAAATTTCAAGATTCAGATCCACATCCGTTTTAAAAATTGAGATCCAGATCCACGGGTCCAAAAAATTGAGATCCAAACCCTGAAAAACGGATCTGGATCCACGGATCTGGATCGGGTCCACGATCCATTGTCATCTCTAATTGGGGAGTCCTAATTTTGTTGTGCCAACCACCAACTCAATTACTCAACGTCAGACATCAATGATGAAATTAACAATCAGAGAGGACAATTTAGATAATTTAAATGCCATCAATCAATTTTGAATTTTGATGTTAGATGAACTTCGAAATCTCACTTCCAAACTAATGCCAAAAAATAGGAGAGATGAATTTTTACTATAAATCGAAATATTGGAATACTATTAAAATATTTTAAAATAGAGGTGTCATCTGCAACAAGATCACGGTTTAACTGTTATTATCCATAATATATTTTGAGAGAATAATCTTTAATATTTTATATCAAATATGTTGTGACTTATTACGAATTGCGAGGTCAGTTTGTTCTTAAACGAGTTTGTGATTTGGACGTGAGTGAAGTTTTTTTTTTCTTTAGAATTACAAAAGATATTTAATGTATAATTAAACAAGCAATGGATACTACTCACAAAGGTGGAAAAAACTACCCACACGTAGGCGGGATTGAATTAAAGATATCTCATAAAAGAGAATTTTTGGGTGCCTCAATTTTATCATTTAAGCTAAGCTTCATTGACAAAAAATTAAAAAGGACGTGTGTGAAGTTCCACTAACTTTAATTGAGAGATTATTTTACATATAATTGACATTATATCATTGGGACTCGTTAAAAAGAGGATGAATGCATTGTTTTACCATTCCAACCTAATTCTTTGATCACTAATTGAGGGACTTTTGTAATGACTGCAGCACGTCGTCTCTCATTTGCTTCTTCTTCTTCTTCTTCTTCTTCTTCTTCTTCTTCTTCTTCTTCTGTCTCATTGCTTTTGAAGGTACAAAACCACATCTTGAGCACTTCCAGATTCGGTAGTGCACACAGAGCCGTCGTCGCTGCCGGAGTTATTACACAAAAATCCAGATTTAATTCTCTAAGAGTAGATGGAAATTTGGGTACGTGCAGATATTGATCGTATGATGACCTCCAGCTTAATGTTTGGAGTTTGTGAAGATGACACATCAACTACTTCACTCATCCCTGATGAGCCTTCATGCTCATAAGAGATATGCAAGCTTTTTATATTTGGAATGCTTTCCAAGAAACCCCTTCTAATCACTGACGAACTTATCCTCACACTCCCTATCGTCTGCAGCTTCTTCAGAACAATTTTTTTCATGTAATCATCTTCTATCCTGAGATATGATATACCCAATATGATGAGATGTCTTAACTCAGACATCTCCCACAACTCAGCTGGACAAGAGACACAGTCTAGCTTAGCAATCAACGTTTGCAAATTACACAATCATGATATTCCACTTCTTGGCAATGACTTGCAATTGGTAGATAAGTAGCGTAAGTTCACAAGTTGTAATATTTCTTCCGGGAACTCAATCTCATACCTATTCATTTCCAATAAATCCAACACCCTAAGCAATCTTAATGTGAAAACCATGGGAAGTACATTCCTATCGGACTCGATCAAGAGTAGAAATGATCGAACAAGTGACATCTTTGATGAAGAAGCATACTCATCATCTTCCATTCCATATGATGTGTGAATACTCACACGATGCAGCTGGTTAGAGAATGTGGAATTCTTGACATGTAGAAACTTCTCATCATCAGCTTTCCTAATGCATAAATCTCTCAAAAGATCATGCATGTTGTACCTCTTTGCTTTTCCATACCAATCATAACTTGTAATCGAAACTAGATTCCTTTCTACAAGTGACTTTAAATAATCCTCTGCCTCTTCCTCCAAACTTTTATCTCCGTTCGATTTCACAAATCCTTCTGCTACCCACTTCCATATGAGTCTCAAGGGGTCAATCTCATAATCTTCGGGGAATGCTGCCATATAGAGGAAACATGGTTTCAAGTGAAGCGGCAAATGGTTATAACTTAAGGATAGTATATTCAAGAACTGCTCGTCCCATTCAGCAATTGCAGCTCTTACGTCGTTCCCAATATCCTCCCAAACATCTTTCAATCTTTCCACCTTTGACAACAGCCCTCCAATCACATTGATAGCCAGAGGAAGCCCACCGCAATCACTTGAAATCTTCTTTCCTATCCCTTGTAACTCATGAGGCCAATCCTCTTCTCCAAACACAATTTGGCTAAGAAGATCCCAACTTTGAGACTCGCTCAGCAACTGCACCTTATGATGCAGACTCTTGGAGTCTGCATGTTTGGCGACATCCGATTCCCTAGTGGTGATCACAATCCGACTCCCCTTATTGTTGTCCGGGAAGTACCTCCTTATCTCATCCCAGAATGTGGTGCTCCAAATATCATCTAATACAATCATGTATCTTCTACCACACAAGCTCCTATACAAGATATCTTTTAACTCACCATCTCCCTTTCCATTATGTTTGTCACATTCTTCTTTTCCAATTATGCACTGAATAAGGCTTAATAGAATTGACCTCATATTGTAATCTTGTGAAATTGTGGTCGAAGCAAGATAGCTAAAGTGGTGAAGAATGAGTGGATCTTGATAAAGTTTTCGAGCAAGAGTGGTTTTACCTATACCACCCATACCCATGATGGGCAGGATCTCCAGCTTGCTCTGCATCCCGGTCAGCCGATCCTTCAACTACATCAGAACTTCATCGACTCCCACCACGACGCTCTTCGAACTCGAGAAAGAAGCACCATCACCACTCCATGAGCTGCCAGTTGGCTTCTTGTTTCTCTCCACCTCAACGAGCTCCTCAACTTGTTGGGTTAAAGAATCAAGTTTTTGTGTCACAAGCAGCACATCTGGTGTGAGCGGAGTGAATTTTTGGAGACTGACACCACAAACTAGAAATTTGACTAGTGTTCGATAGCTTTGGTGATGGCCGAGAATAGTTGACGCAGAGCAGTTGATGAAGGTGGTTTCAAGAGTGAAGAATGGTAAAAGAGCAGAGTTTGTGTTATAATTTATTTAAATTAGGATTATAAAATATATGAGTAAATAGTAAATATTTAATTTATTATTATTATTATTTTAAAAAGGGGGTTATACTTTGTCAATTTTCTGGTTTATATCATGACCTTATAATTTGGCCAGAAAATACATCAATTTTCAATTTAATTGTAACATGACTTTATAGTCTCGCTAGAAAATACACTAAATTTCAATTTATTCTCAATTATAACATGACCTTGTAATTAATTTAGTATAATAATGTCAAGTTTAATACATTAAATATTTTTAATTTTCTTTTCATCTCACAATATACTATATATAAATACATATATATTTGATAAATATACATCTATATGTAAATAATATATAATATTATTTACTTTTTAACATAGTTTCTATTATATATGTACGTAATTTTTTTATTGGTCCTAATATTTTATAATTTCATAATTTAAATAAATAAATACTTATTATATATATAATATATTAATAGAATATTAAAATCAAATTTATATATATATATACATATGCATTTGTGTGTTGAAAATGTATATATATATATATATATATATATATATATATATATATATATATATATATATATATAACAAGATATTATATTGATGGCTTAAAAATACATGCACAATATATAGATTATGAAATAATTAATCATTTAACTTAATATTTATAAAAATTAATCAATCAATTAAAAATATTTTACACATAACAATTTAATATAAACACAATAAATATTAATACATCTATGATGAAAAATAATCTAAATAAGGTCATGTTATAATTGAGAATAAATTGAAACTTGATGTATTTTCTGGCCAAATTATAAAGTCATGATATAAACCAGAAAATTGACAAAGTATATGTATTTTCTGGCAATAACCCCTTTAAAAAGAGGGTTATTTCTTCGTGCTATGAGATTGAATTATCTCCCCTGCACCAAATCACCATCCCTGTGATTGTCTCTTCCTTGAGATAATAAAATCCATCTCCCTTTATAGTTCGTTCTTCTTCACCCCTGAATCAGAACCTTGCTGCAAAACGTGCAGACTGATCTATCTATCTTTGTCAAACCACATTCCCCTGTGATTGTCTTCCTCAAGATAATCAAGCCGCATTTTTTTTCTTTTTCCCTTGTCCCTTTCAGAACAAGTCTGTTGTTACCAAGAACCTGTAGTACCCACCTTTGAAACTTCAATTCTTGTAACAATCCTCCATCGGACTCACTGGAACGAACCTCCAGAATCAAGAACCCACTGCAGACCCCCTTCTAGCACATTCAGTGCTTCCGCGAAATCCCATGGCTCTTTCTCTTCTGACTCCACCCTCTTAGTGGCATTTGACTGATCTTGGCTTTTCTTCCAAGCAATGCAGTCCCTCTTCCAGTGCCCCAGCTTCCCGCAGTAGAAACACCCCTGAGCCTCATCATCTGAGCCCATGTTTCCCTGCCTTCCTTTCTTGCCCTTCTTGAAAACCCTCTGGGGTTTCTTGGCCTTGCCACTCTTCCCCGATCGCTGTCGAACAGCCCTAACCGCTGCCGATTCCGCAACAGCGCTGATTTCTCATCATCGAGCGAAACTGACGAACTATTTGAATAAGCGGCCATCGATTTCATCGAGAAGAGCGATCTGCATCCGCTCCTCGTGAGATTCCCGTAATCGATCTGTCAGATCCACCTTCTTTCGCATTCCCTGCGAATCTCACCATTCACCGTGGCAATTTCCTCTTCTTTACGTTAGGAAAAACTTTTCAACCAGAAATTACTGTCTCTCCGATCAGATTTCCCCAATCGGTCGATTGATCTTCTTCGCCGCGATTCAATCAGCCGCAATCTTTGCTGTCGACATCCTTGAATCTACTGCGCCGATCTTCGTCTTCCCACAGACGGCGCCATTTGTTGAGCAAGTGATCAGCACTCACGCGATAAACCAAACAAAACCAGCGATTAATCGAAGAAAACAAGAACAAAGGAAATAAACGGAGAAGAAAGAACGCAAGACTTTTTACGTGGTTCGGCAATGTGCCTACATCCACGGAGGGGACCTCTGGATCCTTTCACTATCGGAATATTGAGATTACAGATACAATCAAGAGTTTCAAGCTCACAACAATGGCTATGCTAACCGCTCTCTCTCTCACTCTCAATCTGTACTAACTCAATATTCACCCCCTCACTATTGAGATAATACTAACTACTATTTATAGACTAATAAAGAATAGCATTGACATCCTTTCACTTATCCTTATTTGCAGATAAGTCCTTCAATTGTTGAGTTTTGTAGACACACTCTCCAACAAACTTCAATATTATGTAACCTCTCTCTACTTGAAAGCATTTTAATTTACAATAAATCTATACAGCCACATTCTGATCACCCACAAATTAATATAATAAGGAAAATATTGATTTATTTAATTTATTTTTTAAAGAAAAATAAGATTTAATTATTTTATTATATTCTCTACATTGTACTTATTTTTATTTTTGGGTTAAGTACCAAATACCCCCCCAACGTTGGGGCCCCTATCGCGTATAGGACCCTATAGTCAGGGTCCGCGCTGTTTACTACCTCAACGTGACTAAACCTAAGCAAATCCCCCCCTCAAATACCAAATACCCCCCCTGCATTAAGTCACCGTTGGGGGGGTATTTGGTACTTAATACCTGACTATAGGGTCCTATACGCGATAGGGGCCCAACGTTTGGGGGGGAATTTGCTTAGGTTTAGCCACGTTGAGGTAGTAAACAGCGCGGACCCTAACTATAGGGTCCTATACGCGATAGGGGCCCCAACGTTGGGGGGGTATTTGGTACTTAACCCTTTATTTTTTATTTTTGCATTTTTTATTTTTTAATTTATTTTTTAATAAAAATAAAAAAGTTACCAAAAAATTACAAAAAAATAACTAAGTAGAGAATATGATAAAATAACTAAATCTTATATTTATTTTAAAAAATAAGTTAAATAAATTAAATTATTTTATATTTAGGTAAATTGTGGGTGGCCACAATGTGGTATTTTGGTGAGTGGTGGATTTTCTTGCAATAACCTCTTTTTAAAAACACTAAAAGGGAAAATGAGTTGCTCTTCTAAAAAAAAAAAAAAAAAAAAGTGGAAAAAACAAGCCAGTGAGAAAAACAAAGCAAATTATGAAGCAATGGTAGACAAGACAAGAGAGGAGAAATCTAATTAATGAGTTTCAAATGTGGCCACTTTGAGTCGTCTTCAATCTTCATCTTCCTTTCTTTTCTCTTCCTCTTTCTGTGCTGTGTAGATATGCGACACAAGAAATTCGTCAGTTTCATGAAACCCAACAATATGATTAGAGTGAAAATAAGACTGACGAATTATAGGAAGATACGAAGTTGGAGTTGGTAGTTCTCGTATTCAGATTGCTGCTCATCTTGAATCTGTCTCGCTGACGCCACTGCTGAACCGCTACACCTTTCTAAGTGGATTAATTGGAGGGTTGGGATTTCTCCAATGCGGGCGGGGATTTCCTCTAGCTTCCTACAACCTCGTATAAAGAGATGGCGGAGTCTAGGGAAGTTGGTTTCATCAGCTCTCCAACGCACCAGTTTTAAACCAACGAGTAGCAGAAACTGCAATGAGTTGAATTCATCTCCTTCTGCTATTTCCCATTCTTCATTTGCTTCTTCTTCTTCTTCTACTTCTTCTTCTGTCTCATTGCTTTTGAAGGTACAATACTCTATTTTGAGCACTTCCAGATTCGGTAGTGCACACAGAGCCGTCGTCGCTGCCGGAGTTATTACACAACGATCCAGGTTTAATTTTCTAAGAGTAGATGGAAATTTGGGTACGTGCAGATAATATTTCCTGAACACTGAACTTCTCCAGGTAAATGTTTGGAGTTTGTGAAGATGACTCAGATCAACTACGTCACTCATCCCTGATGAGCCTTCAACCTTATACCAGATTTCCAAGCTTTTTATATTTGGAATGCTATCCAAGAAACCCCTTCTAATCACTGACCGACTGAGCATCACAGTCTGTATCGTCTGCAGCTTCTTCTGAACAATTTTTTTCATGTAATCATCTTCTATCCTGAGATATGCACCCAACATGATGAGATGTCTTAACTCAGACATCTCCCACAACTCAGCTGGACAAGAGCCATCGCGTAGCCAAGCAATCAACGTTTGCAAATTACACAATCTTGATATTCCACTTCTTGGCAATGACTTGCAATCGATACCTAAGTAGCGTAAGTTCACAAGTTGTAATATTTCTTCCGGGAACTCAATCTTACGCATTTCCAATAAATCCAACACCCTAAGCAATCTTAATGTGAAAACCATGGGAAGTACATTCCTATCCAACTCGATCAAGAGTAGAAATGATCGAACAAGTGACATCTCTGATGAAGAAGCATACTCATCATCTTCCATTCCATATGATGTGTGAATACTCACACGACGCACCTGGTTAGAGAATGTGGAATTCTTGACATGTAGAAACTTCTCATCATCAGCTTTCCTAATGCATAAATCTCTCAAAAGATCATGCATGTTGTAGGTCTCTACTTTTCCATACCAACTATAACTTGTAATAATCGAAACTAGATTCCTTTCTACAAGTGACTTTAAATAATCCTCTGCCTCTTCCTCCAAACTTTTATCTCCATTCGATTTCACAAATCCTTCTGCTACCAACATGCATATGAGTCTCAAGTGGTCAATCTCATAATCTTCGGGGAATGCTGCCATATAGAGGAAACATGGTTTCAAGTGAATCGGCAAATGGTTATAACTTAAGGATAGTATATTCAAGAACTGCTTGTCCGATTCAGCAATTGCAGCTCTTACGTCGTTCCCAATATTCTCCCAAACATCTTTCAATCTTTCCACCTTTGACAACAGCCCTCCAATCACATTGATAGCCAGAGGAAGCCCACCGCAATCACTCGAAATCTTCTTCCCTATCCCTTGTAACTCATGAGGCCAATCCTCTTTTCCAAACACAATTTGGCTAAGAAGATCCCAACTTTGAGACTCGCTCAGCAACTGCACCTGATGATGGTGCTGAATCTCCGAGTCTGCATATTTGGCGACATCCGATTCCCTAGTGGCGATCACAATCCGACTCCCGTTATTGTAGTTCGGGAAGTACATCCTTATCTCATCCCAGAATGTGGTGCTCCAAATATCATCTAATACAATCATGTATCTTCTACCACACAAGCTCCTATACAAGATATTTTTTAACTCACCATCTCCCTCATGTTCATAGTCTGATCCAGTTATGCAATGAAGAAGGCTTAATAGAATTGAGCGCATATTGTAATCTTGTGAAATTGTGGTCCAAGCAAGATAGCTAAAGTGGTCAAGAATGAGTGGATCTTGATAAAGTTTTCGAGCAAGAGTGGTTTTACCTATACCACCCATACCCACGATGGGCAGGATCTCCAACTTGCTCTGCATCCCGATCAGCCGATCCTTCAGCTGCATCAGATCTTCATCAACTCCCACCACGACGCTCGAGAAAGAAGCACCACTCACTGAGCTGCCAGTCGGCTTCTTGTTTGTCTCCACCTCCACGAGCTTCACGACTTGTTCGATCACAGAATCAAGTTTTTGTGTCACAAGCAGCACATCTGGTGTCGTGTCTTCTTCTTCTTCTTCTTCTGGCATCGAAAACAGTTGTTCAAGCATGTAAGATTCATGCATCGAGAAAATTCGTCTAACCATGTGAGATTCAACGATGTCTTCTGCTTCATTTGCTACGTCTCTGATTTGGCACTCCAAGCTTGGTATTTTGGAGAGTAGTGGAGTTTTTTCGAGAATCTGCTGCTGCAGGTAAGAAGCTTTTTCGAGGAGGGATTGGAGTTGTGGTTTCTCACGTCCAAGATTCCAGCGTGTTTGTTCGGGATCCAGAATCCCTTCGAGGATGGTGATGAGTGATTGAAGATTGTAAGCCATTTTTCAGATCTCTGCTCACTCGAAAAATAAGCAAAACAAAAGGAAAGGAAAGTGGTGTTCAGTAAATATGGCTGCCATTATTAAGACCATCTTTGTCTTGTCGGTAGGAAAATTGGGGAGTGGTCACTCTCTCTCATCTAGTTTGGATCAATGGTGCAACGATTTGTCAATATTTGATTGGTTAAGTAGATTTTGTTAGGATAATTAATAAAAATTAGTATATTTTTAATATAAATATTTAAAAAATAATTAAAAATATCAAAATTTATATTTTTTTATTTTCTATAAATAGAGACCATTGTTGCTATATTTCAATACACCTTCAAATTCTCTCATTTATCCTCCCTACATCTAACTTCTATTATTTGTTACTCTATTTTTCAATGGGTCGAGGCAATAATTCTTTCTTCAGCTCTCAAAATATAATGTTTTAAGTTTTTTATTTTGTTTCACAATATAAGATTGTCTCTTCAATCAAGATTTATTATCTCACTCTTCTCATTAAATTTTTCACTTTCCAACTCCCTCATTAATATATTAATTAACTTTATTTATCACTTCTCCTTTTAAAATACTTTTTTTAAAGGGAAGAATTATCAATCTTTCATTTAAATTTATTGGGATATGGAGTACATTAAGTTTAGCCGGTGAGAAAAGAGAATGAGTTTTTAAAATTTGATGTTAATTAATTCTTGTGCAAAGGTTTAAAACATCTTATATTTTGGAAAGGAGGGAGTAGTAATAAACACAATCGACATTCCATGCATTATTTGGATAAAATAAAAATTAAATAGATAATAAACAAAGTCAATGTTTCATGCATTACTTGAAAGAAACAAAAAACACCAACACCTTCTAAATATGGGGTTAAGCAAAATGGCGGAAAAATATTTCTGCTAAGCAATTCTGCTTTTATATATATTGCGTACAGACCAAAAACAGAAAAAGTGACGACGATATTGTGAACGAAGAGAGTAGTAAAAATTACATACACCTCGGATCAGTACCTGAGAGTAATGCAAAGATTTCCAATTCTTGTATAATCATAAGTTCCAGGTTCCGTAGCTGAAGGCTGCAGAACAACAGAATCAGTTGCAAAAGGAAAACTATGGGTGTCTTTGGTATATAAATTGAGATAGGGAGTGATAAATAAAACTTAGATAAATAATATGGATTACGCGAGATTGTTATTATTTATTCATGTTTGATTGATAAGATAGTAATACTAAGATAATTAATATTCATGTTTGGTAAAAAAGATACAACTATAATAAATGAGCAAATTACAATTTTAACCTTATATAAATTAAAATTAATTAATTAAGAAATACAAAAATAAACATTTTTCTATTTAATCCCAACTTCCCAACTACACAAAAAAGTTCCACCGCCGGCCGCCCAACACTACCCCCAATTTCTTGAACAGATGACCCCATGCCTCCAAAATCTGCTTGAACGGAACTTCAACAGACCACACACATGCAAAGAGTAGAGCCACCGCCTAACTCAATCTTTTTTCCCATTCTTTAGTCTTCACATAGCACCACCCAATTTTTATTTTTCTACAGAATGCCGCCCAACATCTTAATTCAACAAAATCAATTCTTGCATAAATCATTACACTCAAAATTGCTGCTCCTCTTCTAAAATTTAGGCAAACAACGACAACACACGTTGTTTTCGTCGTCGTCGCCGCGACAGTGGTAGAGGGCGGTCCCCTTTTCATCCACCGAGCAACAACAACAGCGTCGCCGTCGTCGAACCAATATGCCTCCTGATACAACCTGACAATCACCATCTCAGTCCAAATCCCGTGAGATCCACAAGGTTGCACCAGTCTCCTTCCTCAATCCAAATTCTATCAGATCCCCAAGGTCGCTACCGTGAGATGATGATAGAATCAACATATGAGACAAATTAGTTGAAATAATTGAAGGGTAATACTGACAGATGTAAAATAATCTAGGTTACTGTACAAACAAGCATAGCTAACCGAGGATGAGGGTGTGATAACATTCCTAAAGAGGAACAATGTTTTAACAGCGGGCCGCCTATTTCTCGGGCTTTCTTGATTATTTATATGGTATACCAAACAAATGGATTAGGGCATATAAGTATCCTATTCACGCCTTATCTCCCATATCAAACACGCCCTACCGTATTGTGAGTAGAGAGTAGGATCCACCATGTGATAGATTGTTTGCAAAAATGGAAAATGACTGATTTTTGGGGACATCCCAAAATGACAAAAAGAGACTATTGTTTGCCAAAATGGAAATGGATTGATTTTTGTGGACATCTCAAAATGACAAAAAAAAAGACTATTTTTTGTAAACGAAGGGAGTAACAAAAATAATTTTAATTGAATGTATTTAAACTCAATATTGAAAAAATAAAAAGAAATTACAATAATAAAAATTATTTTTTTAAAAAAAAGATTAATAATAAAAATAAAATTTAAACACAGATTTATTCAGAAAAAATAAAGAGGATAAAGAAATTTTTTATATTTTAATCTTTAATAATATAATTTTTATATTTTAATCAAATATTTACATAAAATATAATATCAAATTAAAGCTCTTATCATGATCTTTAATTTAATATACATATTAAATATTTTATAATTAATCGAATTTCATAATTTTAGTAAGAAATAAAATAAATATAAATAAGAAAATATAGAAAAAAATAATAAAAAAAGATATAATTTACAAATATACCTTCAACTTTATTATAACTACAAAATTGCAATTTAATTTTGGAAACAATTTGAAATTAGCTTCAAATTGAAATCGTGGCTTTTTAATATAGTATAAATGTGTGTGTGTGTGTGTGTGTGTGTTTTGATTTATAATATAATCTTATAATGTAATTAAAAAATACATTAATTTTCAAATTATTTTCAATTATGACATAATTTAAATTTCTGTCAAATGCCACAAAATCATCAGTTGAAAAACGACACTGGCTTCATTAGTATAACTATGTATCTTGTGTGGCAACCTACCATTTTGAGTCACGCTGGAGTTCCAATTGCCAACTAAAATTTTATTTGACAAAAATACAAATTATGCCACAATTGCGATTAAATTAAAAATTAGCAATATATTTTTTAATTAAATTATAAAGTTATGTTATAAACGAAAAATTGGCAAATTATAAATATTTTACGGTAAATAACCCTTATCGAAAATACGGAGGCAAAAGGGTTGTTTTGACTTAAGAATGTACAATATTATTTGAGTCAATATATGAAATTGGCCACTTTCATATAGTAAACTTAAAAATTGGTCAGTCAAATAAAAACTTTAAAATTTGGCCACTTTTTGTGTATAAGTACAAAATTACCCCTAACAATAAAAATTAAAAAATTAGCCACAAATTCATACTCCTCTCTCTCCTCTCGCTGACTCGCTCTCTCTCTCTACGCTTTCTCTCTCTTGCTCTATCTCTCTTCCCTTCTTCTTCTCCTTCCTCCCCCTGCCTTCCTCTCTATGGTGTTTGCAAGGCAAATCTCCTCGAATAACTTATGGATTTGCAAGGATTTAGGAAAAAGCGTCTGTTTTTGGTGTTTTGGGGTGATTTACAGGCGGTGGTGCGAAGGTGACGGAGATGGAGGGTGCGGCGGAGAAGAGGCGGTTTGTGAGGCCTTTCGATTAGGATTTCGTCGGATTTCTAGCGTGTTCTCTCCTCTGGTGAAGCGTCGCCGCCTCGGCCTCGTCGTCTCTACCCATAGCAGCGCCGAAAACGACGCCGTCCATCCAGATTCAGACGGCTTCATCCAGATTTAGGCGACGCCTTCTTCTCTTTCTCTCTCCTCTATCTCTCTCTCTCTACCCCTTTCTTTTTCTCCTCCGGTCAATAGTTGTGCGGCGGGCTGGAGACGACGGTGGCGGGAGGTGTCGCTCCAAACGATGTAGATCTCCCGACGGCTAAGGGCGGTGCCGTGGCGGCGGCGGCAGCAGAATGTGAATTCAACGGAAATGACGACTCCATATAGAAAAATTATCGTACTGTAAATTGCAATTTGCAACTATATAGTAGAATAAAGTAATTATTTGTAATTTAAGTTGATCCAAATCATCCTTGAGAAAATTAAAAGTCCTTCGATTTTTGGATAATTTTTTTTTTGGTTATATGAATTCACAATTTAATGTTCTTGAATTCACAACCAGCTCGATGAATTCACAACTTAATATTCTTGAATTTACAACCAAATCTATAAATTCACAATCAAAAAAATTACAGTTTTAATTGTGAATTCAAACTTTAAAAACTCAAATTCACAACTACTTGAATTCACAACCAAAATAAATTTTAGTTGTGAATTAAATTCAGGTTGTGAATTCGACTGATTGTAAATTCACAACCAACATAAATTTGGTTGTGAATTCATTTTTTGTGAATTCACAACCAAAAAATTCTAGTTGTGAATTAAATTTTGGTTGTGAATTCGACTGGTTGTGAATTAAATTTTGACTGTGAATTCGTCTAGTTGTGAATTCACAAACAAAAAATTCTGATTGTAAATTCGACTGGTTGTGAATTCTCAATTCACAACCAGTGTGAATTCACAACCAAAACACTGGTTGTGAATTGCGGGATTTTTTAAAGGGGTGATATAAAGTGGATATTTTTTAATTTTTAATGTGGAAGGGTATTTTGGTAAAAGTGGCTATCTTTTAATATTTTTATCTTAGTGGATAATTTTTAATTTTATAATATGAAAGTGGTCATTTTAAAAATCCACTCATATTATTTCAATATTAATATATGGATGAGTAAGTGAGAGAGTGAAAGTGATATTAAAGCTTCTCCCTTCCCTGCAATGGCGACGCCGCTGCTTCAGAAACCCTCAATCCAGAAGCTTTGATACCATCCATTTTGCAGGCAAGTCGTTCATCATTTCCCAACACATCTTCTATTTCTATTAAAACATGATTGCAATTGCACGCAGGAATCTCTCCTGTTTATTTGTAAACACTAATTCATTTCTCTGCAACTCCAATGCTCATCTCTTCCCGTCAATCCATTTCTTCTCCACTTGGAGGGTGAAAAACCTAATCCCTAACCCTAAAATCTACGATCTATTGGTCAACAAACACCAATTTCCTCCTGATTTAGCTTCACTAGCTTCATCGTGTTTACCTAAAGCTAGTAGCCCCATAGGAGCTGATTCAGTAGTGTCATTCCTCAAAGAGAATAGCTTTACGGCTACTCAGCTGCAGAAAGTCGTCACATATGATTCTCGAATTCTAGGGTTTACCATTGAGAGCATTAATTTCAAATTCAAGGTATTCCAAAATTTGGGCCTTTCCCCCAAGGAGATTGCCAAGATAATATTCGAAAATACGACTATTTTACATTCAAGTTATGAGAATAGGATCATTCCGAAATTATCGATGCTAAAGTGCTTGCTGGGATCCGATCATGATGTGGCCAGACTTTTGATACGATGCAGCTGGTTTCTGTTAGCCGATTTGGAGAAAACCTTAATGCCAAATATTGAAATCTTGAAGAGCTATAGCATACCAATGGAGCGTATCCTTTATTTTCTCCATCTTCGCCCGAGATGTTTCGTGGTCAAGCCGGATATTATGCAGAAATCTGTAGTCAGGGCTATAGAATTTGGGGTCACTTGGACTTCAGGCGTTTTTATCCAAGCTGTGAGTCTTTTCACTCATACGAGTAAAGGGATGTGGGAAGTCAAGGTGCAAAAGATCCGCGATTTGGGATTTTCTGATGATGATATGCTCACAATATTTAGGAAGCAACCATCAGTTTTTGCACAATCTGGGAAGAAAATGAAGAATGTCACAGAGATTCTGCTTGCTACCGGTAAGTACGATCTATCCAGCATTGTCACTTGTCCAGCAGCACTCGGGTACAGTATGAAGAAGAGGATTGAGCCACGGTTGCAAATACTTAGACTCTTGGAAAGTAGGAGTTTGATTGAAAAGTGGCCAAAACTTTCAGCTGTTGCTACATTAACAGAGGATAGATTTTTTGACAGATTCGTTAAGCCTTACTGTGATGAGATTGGCGAAGAACACATCACAAAGATATATGTGGAAGGCAGAAAAAGATGAAGCTTTGTAAGCAGATACTTAAAGAACTTGTATGAAGTTCTAATGCTGAAAGTTGGTAGTTGCTTTTGCCTTTGCAATCGGAAGCTCAAAGTTTTGTTCCATGTTGATGAAGTTGGGGAAGGCCTTGAGCTAGCTAAAGAAGCCATGGTGATTCAAATGGATTGTTAGTTTATATTCTAAACTTTCTTGTAATGGATGCATTTTGAAGCAATTGCAGTAGAGTTGGAGGTGACTGGAATCAGCTGAGTTCAGTGGAATGAATGTGATTTTTTTTTGTAGATCAGTAGGCGAAATATGCAGTTGTGAATCCTTGTGGCTTTTGCTAGTGTTTCTCAATTTCTCATCTAATTAATGGAACTTCCTTCTATTTCTCAAGACTTGTGGTTGGAAATGCTCTCATTTTGAGAGCGTTAATTGGAAATGTGAGTCATAGAGTAGAATTGTTAGCGTGATTTGGTACATACTAGTAGTATTTGCACTTGTGTAATGAAAGAAAACGTTTTTATACTTTTATATAAGTTGATACTAATGTAATTATCATGTTTATAAATATAATAGGGTTAAGTATCAGATTAGCCCCTATGGTGGAGGCCCCTATGGCATTGAACCCCTTATGGCAAGGGGTGTATCAAATAAGCCCCTATGGTGGATAAAATCAAACAATGTAACCCCTAACTTTAACGTTGCACTAACTCCGTTTTCTTCATATTTTTTTTTTATTCCTGCGGGGCCCACCAGCTAACTAACTGAAATCCTCCTTCATATTTGGGGATTTTCGGATTTGAAGAACCCTAACCTAAGTTGCGTTTCTTCAAATCAGAGTCTTCGCGCAGTGAGTATTGCGAACAGCTGTTAAGAGTACACCAAATGTAACCCCCTTAAGATGACATCCATCTAAAGAAATCAAAGGCCTACAACCCCCCAGCCAGTTCTTCTCACATGCATCAAAACAAACAAACAGTCTCTTGAACACTCTCCTCCCATTTGCTAACTCATCCCTACTTAACTGCAGTTCCATCTTTGTTCCCGGGTTTGTCTCCTTCACTTTCTCAATATACCCACACAACATATTGAATTCTTCTCTATAACTGCCCTTCAGCTTTGTCAGTATGAGCCTCTTAGCCCTTTTGCATTTAATCAAGCTAACATGAACCTTCAAATTCTGTTTCACTTGCCCCTGCATATCCCTAGAAGAAAACTTGGGATTTCTATACAATGCCTCCTTGAAATAGTTGGCAAGGTATGCTTGAGATGCACCAGACACCTCCCTCTGCCTTGAGCAGGTATGTTGGGCAATCAAAGTCTTAATAACCAACCCTTCTGCCTCCCCATCTTTTGAAGCAAACATTACAAAAGGACAAGTCTTCTCACTAATGCAGATGACCCTAATTCTGCAAGGTTCATTTTTTACAAACTTAAGTCTGTACCCAAACTTCACAGCATAGGTATTGATAGCCTCCCTGCATTCCTTTGCCCCTGCAAAGGTGAGGCCTAACTCAAATTTACCCTGCTCCCCAAGTTCTGTTGAATCCAAAACAGGACCTTCCTCTATCTCATCATCACCATCTGACTGGACATCACTATATAAGCTAGAGTCTGTATCTGAGTCAACATCAACACCTATGTCATCATCATCCTCATCTTCAGTATGTGCATCCTCTATCTCAGTGTCAACCTGTGCATCCTCTAGCCCAATGTCAACCTGTGCATCCTCTATCTCAGTGTCTATTGTGTTAGGTTTATCATCAGCCTGGCCCAAACTAACATCCTCTATCCCAGTCACTAATGTGTTAGGATTATCATCAGTCTCTTGGATAGCATCAACCTTAGCCAAACTAGCATCCTCTACCCCAGTAGCTACATCCTTAGGATTATCCTCACCATCAGTGGCAATCCTCAAACCATGAACATCTTCTAAATCACCCCTGTCAACTTCCTCCTCAAACATACGTAAAGGTGTAATTTCAGGTATGGGATCCATTTCATGGTCAGCAAACAATGAGACCTCTTCTCGACCAAGACAATCAAAGTAGTCAAACACTTTCTTACAGTGATTGGAGTCCCTAAGGAGGATTAATCCTTTTTCTAAAGGTTCATCTTCATCAAAGGCATAAACTGTCTTAGGTTTACTACCATAGCAATTACTAAATTCCTCAATAATCCGTTCATATGTCATTTTATCATATTCTTCTTCTATTTCTGAAGAGTTGTAGCCATCATAAAACATATTCCCATGCCCATCATCCTTCACCCATATACCAATGTAATTAAAAACGAAAACCAACATGCTGCATCACAGAGAGCAAGAAAACGCAAACAATTTCAATTTCAATACTTTATACACAAATTACTTCGAGATAAATCAACATTCAAAACCCTTGCATGCACTACTAAAAACCGAGAAAAAAAAAAGGATCAAAACCTACCTTAATCGCGTTTTGATCAATCCCACTCCAATAGCTTATCTTCTTCTATCAATGGCGACTGCAACCAAGGTGAAACTTGTTTGGATTTTTCGAATGAGAATTGATGAAGAAAGGAATTGTTGAGCGTCGATTCATATGTCTTCTGTTAAAAACACCCGCCCAAATACTGCTGGTGGGCCCCGCAGGAATAAAAAAACAAAAAAAAAAATATGAAGAAAACGGAGTTAGTGCAACGTTAAAGTTAGGGGTTACATTGTTTGATTTTATCCACCATAGGGGCTTATTTGATACACCCCTTGCCATAAGGGGTTCAATGCCATAGGGGCCTCCACCATAGGGGCTAATCTGATACTTAACCCAATATAATATATCCCTCTGCCCACCAAAAAATAATCCTAAAGATAGACGACGCAGATTTTAATAAAAATAGTTACTATTGTGAGTGGAGAAAGAAATCTATTTAAAAAGTAGTGTTTATAATGATAATTATTATATTGTGAGTGAAAAATAGAACCCACCATGTGATAGATTGTTTGCAAAAATGGAAAATGACTGATTTTTTGGTCCCAAAATGACAAAAAAAGACTATTGTTTGCAAAAATGGAAATGGATTGATTTTGTGGACATCTCAAAATGACAAAAAAAGACTATTTTTTGTAAACGGAGGGAGTAACAAAATTAATTTTAATTGAATGTATTTAAACTTAATATTGAAAAAATAAAAAGAAATTACAATAATAAAAATTGAAATTTAAAAAAAAGAAAAGAAAAATAATAAAAATAAATTTTAAACACAGATTTATTCATAAAAAATGAAAGAGGATAAAGGAATTTTTTAGATTTTAATCTTTAATAATATAATTTTTATATTTTAATCAGATATTTACATAATATATAATATCAAATTAAAGTTCTTATCATGATCTTTAATTTAACATACATATTAAATATTTTATAATTAATCGAATTTCATAATTTTAGAAAGAAATAAAATAAAAATAAAAAATAAAATAAAACAAAAAAGATATAATTCACAAATATACCTTCAATTTTATAATAACTACAAAATTACAATTTAATTTTAAAATCAATTTGAAATTAGCTTCAAATTGAAATCTTGGCTTTTTAATATAGTATAAATGTGTGTGTGTGTGTGTGTGTTTTTTCCTTCATGGATACTCAAATAAATATATAAATATTTGTATAGAAACAATATATAGTAATTATTATTATAAACATGTTAGCAACAAAAATACCAACAATTCTATGTTAGCATCAAGGAGACACCATAGCTGTTGAGAGCATACCAACACTTCTATGTTAGCATCAAGGAGACACCATAGCTGTTGAGAGCATCTCCACTCGCCGGTGCGAGTGGAGGATCGGTGCGAGTGGAGGATCGATCCGGGTCTTGGGGAGGGGGGCTGCACTGGAGACGCGGGCTGATGCGAGGCCGTGTTTTAGCCAAGACACGGGTTGAAGGCGAGAAATGTATGGCGCGTCCTGAGGACTCGCCCAATTAAAAAAAAAAATTGAAATTTATTATTTAAATTCAAAAAAATTCGAAATTCATTATTTAAAAATTCAAAATTCATTATTTAATTATGTTTTTAATTTTATTTTAATTATTGTAATGTTTAATTTTATTTTTAATTAAATTGGGAATTTAAAAATAAAAGTGTAGAAATGTGAATTTTGTGGAAATGAAGATCTAAGACACCCTTTAAGACACAATGCATTGGAGAGGGGTGTGTCTTAGGTGGGGACCACCATCTAAGACACCCCCTAAGACACAACCCACTGGAGATGCTCTGATAGTTGAATGTTGATGTTACGATTTTGCCCTTGCATATTTCAGTATTTCCATTTTTACACTATTTTCCCATTATGAAATTTGTTTTCATTAATTTTGTGGCAGACTTTACATTAGAGTAAGAACTTTTACACGTTTCTAATTTTTCAAATAAATTATAAATTTTACTCTTTTTTGGCGAAAAAAGTGCATTATATATTCAAATCTAATTGAACAACGTGAAAAAGTCAATCAAAAAATCGAACTTTCAGATTATTAAATTAACTGCAAATCTAGCAAGTTCATGCGTCGCCTCAACAGTATATGTTGTTTTTTCATCGAAGCTCCAGTACTGGCTGTTCGTCAAAGGTGCCCCTATCAATAACAATAATTTTCAGTTATGTAGTATAATATAATAAAATTGATAATATAGGTCTTAAAATAATTACAATTAAAAACACTACACTTAAAAAAGTACTCTCTCCGTCTCATCGATCTTGTCCTATTTTTATTTTTTGTAATGATTTTACATTACAAACAATATGGCACCACATTTTTACAACAATTATTTAACTCTCATTAAAAATGGTGTTCAAAAGAAATGAGACAAGTCTAATGGGATGTATGGAGTAATAGATTCATTTATCTGCTCAGCACATTATTTATAAAATATTTCTTAAAACTCGTGTTTTTCGCCAAATGAAATATTTATGAAGGATAGAGAGAGTACAAAATAGCTCAGCCCAGCCCAGCCCAGCCCAAAAGAGAAATGTGAGGCCCAATACATACTCTTGGACTGTGAATAAAAAGGCAACACGACCTAGATGGTGTTTGGAGCTTATAAGCTCCTCAAAACAGCTTATAAGCTGTTTAGGAGCTTATAAGCTTCTTCAAAGTGTTTGGTAAAATAAGTTCCTAAACAACTTACCAATCATAACCCAGGGATTGGATAATGGTATTAAGGGCTCTTATGAAATCTTTGATCATAAACATTATGAATTCTAATATTGTGAAGTGTACAATATCAACTAGAATATGCATATGATGAATAGTGAATAGTGATTTTGCAAAACATGCGGAAGTATTGAAATAAATAAACTTTTGATAAACTTTATACAGAGTGTCGTTAACTTACAGAAATTATGAATTCGTACAGAGAGATATGAGAAATACAAGGAACTAGGCTTTATAAGCTGAGGGAATGGTTTAGAGGTTTTAGAAAATGACTTGCTCCGTCAATTTTCGCCTGCCTCTTGAAATGAATTTTAGCTTTCTTAAATAGAGGAGCTCTTTGGAATGTCTTTGTCGTTGAGTGGCTCATCAATTTTTGAAAAGGTGCCTGTGTGCCTTGAAAGTCTTTGTGATACCTCGAAAGTCTTTGATTGGACAAAAGTTTGTCTGTCATCTGCTCATCAACTTTTGAAAAAGGTGTCTGTGTGCCTTGAAAGTCTTTGTGACACCTCGAAAGTCTTTGATTGGACAAAAGTTTGTCTGTCATCTGCTGCTCGTGAAAAGAGTGCCCACAATTGTCCTGCTGCCATCTGCGGCTTTTGAAAAGAGTGACTCATGATGGAATGGTGATGTCGGCCTTGAATTTCCTGCATTGAAATAGGTTAGTTGAAAATTTTTTATTTTTCTTTCTTTTTTCTTTTGTTTTTCTTTTCTTTTCTTTTTTGTTGTTTTTTCTTCTTTTCTTTCTTTTTTCTTTTGCTTATTTTTTCTTTTCCTTTTTATGAATATGATGAATAGGTAGTCAGAAATCAAAGGGATCTTGTTCACATGGTCCTCCATAATCTGCACAAGATCCTTCAGAGGTGGTATCTTCTGTTTCTGATTCTCTTTTCATCTTGATGAATTGTAAATACTCTTTTGCTGTTTCGGGATCCTCTTCAAAGAGTTGAAACATCTTGACTTAATTTTGAGAAAGAGGAACTGATTCCTTTTCTTTTTTCTTTTCATTGGAAGGAAGATCTGGAATGATTTTCTCTTGAACTGGTTTCTCCCACTTGGGTTTTTCACTTGTCTGGAGAAATTTCTGAACAACATTGAAATTGCAGAGCTTGGTGGAGAAGTTTTTCCATCATTTAATTTTGAATTCTCGAATGATTGACATGGGTAATGGCTCTGGATGGAATTGTGCAATGGCATAACTCCAGCAAAAGATCCAGGGAACTTTGAATTCTGAATAGAATTGAATATCTTTGAGGTACATAGGACCTGGGGCTTTTGAAATATAATGATTGTATCCTTGATGGACGTCTGCTGGGAGGATATTAGGTAATGCACCGAAATCCATCCACCATTCAAGAAACCAAATTGGATAAGAAGTTTTTGAAAACTCCGAATGGAAGGTAAAGAACCATGAATGATCAAAGGGTCTGAGGAAAAAGGTTTTGAACCATGCCATTTTGTAGTCTGGATATGAATATCCTTTTGGTGAATTTTTTTTGGAAAATCCTCTTTCAGAATGAGGAAAAGTCCATTCATCAGAACGGATGATCTTTTTGATGATGCATTTTGAGAATGAAATTCTTTCTGGATTTTTGGGATCATATGTATGGACAAGTTCGATGGAATTTGAATCAATAAGGATGAATTCATAGAAGATTTGAGTCTTTTGAGTATTGTCAGAATACCATTGGCATCCTTTTGGAAAGTACCTTGAAATAATATCTTTGAGTTTTGCAAAATCTGGAGTTGTAGTGAATTTTGTCAAGGTAATATTTTGAGCATTTGGTTTGGTAAAATAAGTATTGGAAGGATTGAATTTTGAAATAGTTGTTTTTGAAGTTGAAGCTTTAATGGGAGTAGTAGGTGCAGGAGCTTTGACTATTTGAGAGTATGGGAGTTCTGGAAATTCAACAAGAGCTGAGAATTGATTTGGATTATTTGGATTGTATCGACTCATGCTTTTCTGTAGAATTTTGAAGAAATTCTCTGGTTAGAAAATCAGGTAAAGAATTATTTTCTCCTTTAATATATTCTATGTCAAAATCAAAGCTTGGAAGTATAGCTTGCCATCTGGCAAAGATTTGTTTTGAAACAATATTTTTAACATCCTTTCGTAAAACTTCTTTAGCAGATTTGCAATCTATTCTTAAAAGGAATTTTTTATTAAAAATATCATTTTGAAATTTTGAAATACAAAGAACAATGGCAAGAATTTCCTTTTTGATAGTAGAATAATTCTTTTGTGGTCCAAGCCAAATTCCAGAATGGAATCTAACAAGTTGTTCATTTTTCTTTGAAAGAGATGTAGATGCATGAGATGCATGAGATGAGATGTTTTGTTTAAGGATTCCCCCATATCCTATATCTAAGGCATCGGTTTCTATAATCATAAAAGCATCTGGTTTAGGAATGCCTAGACAGGGTAAAGATTTAACTTGTATTTTTATTTTTTTGATAATGTCAGTATGGACAGAAGTCCATGGAGGAGGATTTTTTTGAAGTCTTTGAAATAAAGGTTTGCAGATTATTCTTAATTTGGGAAAGAAGTCGGATATATAGTTGAGACATCCAAGAAACCTTTGTAGTTGAGTTTTTTCTTTAATTTCATTAGGAAATTTGTATGCGAATTCAATAGCCCTAGTAATAGGTTTAATAGTTCCTTTATGAATATCATGTCCTAAGAATCTTATTTTTGTTTGAAATAGTTTTACTTTTGAGGAAGAAATGGCTAATCCGTTTCTTTTAATTACTTGTATAAATATTTTTAGATGTTTGAAGTGTTGTTCAATATTCTGAGAAAATATAAGAATATCATCAATATAAACAATTGAAAAATCTGAATAATCATTAAAAATTTCATTCATAATGTTTTGAAATTCTGAAGGAGCATTTTTTAATCCAAATGGAATTACATTCCATTCATAATGTCCAAAAGGGACAGTGAAGGCTGTTTTATATTTGTCTTTTTCAATAATTTGAATTTGCCAAAATCCTGACTTTAGGTCAAATTTTGAGAATATTTTTGCTTTATATAATCTATTGACAAGATCTCTTTTATTGGGTATTGGATATCTAATCCATTCTAAAACTTCATTAAGAGGTTTGTAGTTAATGACTAATCTGGGAACTCCTCGTTCCTTTTCTGCTTGATTGTTAACATAAAATCCAGCACAAGACCAAGGAGATTTTGAAGGTCTAATTAAATTTTTCGAAAGAAGAGAATTAATTTCTTCTTTACAAGTATTAAGTAATTCATGATTCATTTGAATGGGTCTGGCTTTGGTAGGAATATTATTTTCATCAAATTTAGGAATGTATGGAAGGGAAACAGTATGTTTCTTTCTTTCCCAGAAAGCATTTGGTAAATCTGAACAAATACTTTCTTTAATGATATTTTCTATATTAGTAATCCTTAATTGAATATTTTTATCAAGGAGTTCTTCTTCAATTTTGAGATAAGGTAATTCTTCTTTTAAAGTTTTAATATGAGATTCTTTTCTTTGAATAGAATTTATTTGAAAGATATAGTGTTGTTGAAGTAGAGAGATTTCTCTTTCTTTAATGGGTTTTATAAATTTAAAGGAGATAGAATTTTCTAAAATATTAGTGGTGATTCCTGTTCCGTTGACTTCGAAAGGATAAAGGATAGTAAGAAATGGGTTTCCAAGAATTATATCTTGATTAAGATCTTTGACTAATATGAATGGAGTTTTAAAACAATATCCTTCGTTGCATATATGAGCATTAGAAAGTTTATATTTTATATTAAGAGGAGTGGCATTTGCAGCAGTCAGTTTTTCATTTGTTTTTTCATAATATTTGGAGGGAATAAGTCCTTCTCTAATACAATTTTGATCAGCTCCACTATCAATTAAACAAGTAATAGTAATTTTGAAATCATCTATAACTAAAGTGATAATTGAATACCATTTTTGAAAAGATATTTGCTCAATATTGAGTATGGAAGAGTCAAAATTATCAATGGTGTGATTTTCTGATGATTCAGGAATATCTTCTTGATTATCTTTGAGAAGGGATATTCTTGTTTCTAATTCAAGATCTTTTATATGTAAATTGTTGATCTCTTTATTAAGTATATTAATTTGTTGTTTTAAAAGATTAATTTCTCTTTGTAGATCATTAGTATTAATACCTTTATTATAAATAGATGAAGAAGGTGCTTTTTCAAATAGTTTTGAAATAGTAAAGGGTTCAATGGATTGGATAGTTTTGTCTTCTTTAGGACTTTCTTCTTTCAAAATTATTTCTCTGAGTCTGATTAAATATTTTTGTTTATCTTCTTGATCAGGGACCTTTTCTATAAGGTCAAAAAGTAATTCTTTTTCATTTTTATTTTTTGTAATAACATTAATATTAAGAGGACAAAATCCATTACAAGGATCTTCATCTTCTTCAGATTCATCACTATCAAATATTTGATTTATGAAATTATTTTCAGGATCTGTTGAGGAATTTTCATCTGAATATTCTTGTTCTTCATCAGATGATATTTTTTCTGAAATTAATAGAGATGAGATTTTATTCTTAAGATCTTCATTGTCGAAAAATATTTCATCAATTTTGCCTTTGAGATGACAGACATCTGCTTTATGTCCCTGTTTATGACATTTCCAACAAGTAATTTTTGTTTTTTCAAATTTTTTAAAAGGTTTTTGTTTAGAAAAATTTCTAGATTGATTGAAAAGTTTTCTGAAATATTTTCTTTTATGGGGTTTATATTCAGTGGTTTTTGAAAATCTTTTCTCTTTTTGTTTAAGTTTTGAGGATGGAGCTTGAATCTTTTGTAGACCAAAAGACTCACAAAAGGTCCCTATTTCTTTTTTGAATCTATTCTTTTCAGAACCGTATTTGGATTGTATTTTAAGTTCTGTACAAAGTAAAAGGCCTTCTTTTTTAATAAAAGCAAAAAGTTGACCATAAGTGATAGTTGTGAAATTTATTTCATTTGATTCAGTGGCCTCTTTGAGTTTTTGATGTATTCTTTCCCCAAATAGTTTGGGAGTCCTGCTATGAATCTTTCTTTCCAGAATGAAGCATTACAATCACTTCTTTTAAGGATATGAGTTAAGAAGACATCTTTATACCATCTATAATCAGATAGGGTAGGACATCTTAAATTAGATAGAACTATTTGAGTAGAATCTAATTCTTCTTTAGGATTTCCTATGAAATACATACCTATGGTAATTATTAATAAATCACAGTCATCATTTTTATCAACAAAGGTACCGTCTTCTTCTTCAAATGTGGTTACGTGTTGAAGTATTTGTTGCTTATCATTGATGTCTAATGAATTATCCCACCAGTTTTTAAGTTGTCCGGTAAATCCCGTGACTATTAGTGCTGCAGCATTTTCTTCAGTTAAATTTTGAACTTTATAAGCAATTCTGGCCATGCCCATTTCTTGAAGTATATTAAGAATTTCATATTCTGATCTACCATCAATATTCCACTCGTGAATAGAGTGACCATCATATTTGGAATTATTTTTGAATTGAGGTCTTTCCTCGAATTGAATATCTGGAGGAGTATATCTATTATTATAATAGTTTTTTGTTCCAGGTTTAAAATGTATTCTATTGATTTTATTATCATCAGAATTATTTTCTTGATTTTCTAAACAATTAATATTTTTTGTTCCAGAACCAGAAGGGCTCTCTAACTTTTTAGAAATTCTATCAATAAGATTATGAGTAGTAGATAATTTGAGTTTGTTTTCTATTTTCTCAGGAAGACTTCTAGGAATAAAATGAGGATTTGAAGTATTATGTGGAAAATTATTTATTTGTTTTTGTGAATCAATTTTTGTTGAAATATGATCTATTTGTTCGGCGATGGTTTGTAAGATTTGATTTGAATAATTATTTTGTTCGTGGAGTTTTTTGATATCACTCATTTTTGGACCATCTTCTCCGTCTCTTCCAGTACGAAATGGAGTAGCAGATATTTCTCCATTAGGAATTTGTATTTTGATATTTTGTAGAGGAGGATGAATGGAAGTTAATATAGAACCAGTAGCTAATTTCCATTTTTTATAAAGGTTTGTTTGAACATTTATTTGATCCAGATTGTAGACATTATTAATATCATTAAGCTGACAGTATCCTTGAAACCAATCTAAAATTGGAATATTAGATTTTAATTTATGTAATCCTTTTATCCATTCAATTTGAAGTTTATCTCTTAAAGGTTTTTCTAGTTTTAAAAACCATTCTTTTCTTTCGATTTCTTCTGGATCATTGAATTCTTTTTCAAGGTAATTGAAATTAATAGAGAAATTCATATTAGAAATCATATTGATTTGATCTTCCATTTGAGAAATAGTAGGAGATCCTACTTGATGTGTTTCTTCTTCAGTTTGATAACTAGTCGAAGGAATTGGAGATTTGTAATTAACTTTAATATTAGGATAATTAAATTTAGAACTTTCAGAAAGTGAATTTCTTGATGAGACTTCTTGAATACGTATTGAGGATTTTCTTTGTTCTCTATATGAATTAAACCTTAGAAGAATTCTCCCGTCATCATCTTCTTCAATCTCAGAGACTTCTCATTTTTCAATTCCTCTTGGTATTTGAGGATTTTGAATTATGAATTCATTAGGAATTGTTATTTCATTCCATTTAAGTCTTTTAGGAACAAAAGATGTTGAATTATCTGCTTCAATTTGAAGTATGACAGTTTCATCTTTTAAAGTTGGAGTGAATCTAAATTTTGGATTTAAATGAGATGACATAACTCTAAAGTAAACTCGATATATGACAGCAAATTTTTTACAAAGATTCTTAAATTCATCTCCTTGAAGGTGAATATCAAGAATTAAAGAATCAAGAATTAAAGGATCCGTGAGATCTATGGAATAATTAGGGACACAGTTGAAATAAATAGGACCATTACAAACATTGGTTTGAATCATTGCTAATAAAGATGATTTATACTTCTTTAATCTATTATCTCTAAGGGCAAGATAAACAGGAGCATCAACTCCAATATGAACTAAGGGTTTGACTGCTACTTGAATTAACCCGAAATGAATATATCTATAACCTTTTTCTATATATTTTCTTATAGAAACTTTTGAAAGTAGTTGCATACTTTGAAACTCTTCTTGAAGAGAAATGGTTCCTTCATGAGTTTTAATAGAAAAAGCAGTTTTGAAATCAAATGTTCCGATTTGATACATAGATTCTATTGGTTGTTCAGGAATAGTCCAATTTGAATAATTATTTTCTTAATTATTTGGTTGATTAATTTTAATAGATACATGTTGAATGTTGTATCAATCTACCCAAAATACACAGACATTCTTATTTGGAATTTCAAAATTTAATTACGAGTAAATTCATTAAATTAGATTTATTAAGAAGTAATTCATTTTTTGAGACGATTTATTTGAATATTTATGTGTTGAAAGTCTTGTCAAATTGCTCAAATTATAAATAAATAATAATAATAATAATAATAATAATAATTATTATTATTATTATTATTATTATTATTATTATTATTATTATTATTATTATTTGTTTTGCATTAATTACAATAAATTATACTCCACATATTAATCAAGAATATACTAATTAAAATATCTTTTAAATATTATTTTTTGCTATATAATAAAATAGGTTGCTGGAGTTAAAATTGAATCTGCCTATTTCATTATTATTAAAGATATTGTATTAGAGCATCCGCATTGGGGGTTCCTTGATAGCCTACTTGATAGTGTTTGTGTTATTGAGTAGGTAGTGCTGCATTGGGGTTCCTTGATAGCCTACTTGATAATATTAGTTTTGATTTTATGTTTTTCATTTAAATTTTATTGCATAATTTAAATAGCATATTTTTGTAATAGTTAAATACTGGATTAAACATAAAATTTAAAATTACTTAAAACATAAAAAAAATACATAAAAATTTAAAAATACCTAAAAAAAATACATAAAAATTTAAAAAAACCTAAAACATCATTAAAATCACATAATTAAAAGCCTAGGATAGACCACGACGCCTGAGCACGTTGGCGACCATGGACGCGTGCAATGCACGTTGTGCGTCCGTCATGTGCGTCGTATCCGTGTTCAGGAGCTGCATATCGAGCTCTCTCTCCCGGATATCGTTCCTCCGCTGGTACTGGGCGGTGAATGCCCTCATCTGCGCGTCGTTCCTATCCAACCTCTCCAGAATTTCTGGTGGAGGATCCGAGCTCGTATGCGACGCTGCTGCCTTCCCCTTCGCCGCCTTGTTGCCAATGGGCCGGGCAGAAGAGATCTCCTCGCCCGACGCCGAGGTGGTGAAGCCACCCTCCTCCGTAGTCTTTGTCCTCTTGGAGGCATGCACGTCTCCAAGGAGGTACATCGACTTGAACTTGGAATTGTTCCGGAGAACTCTCCACGCGTTCCAGAAATTGAAGGAGGCCCTGTGTGGGCTTCGAGCCTTGAAGATGGTTTGGGCCTTTTCACGAATCATATCATCCGAATGACCGGACGGCCAATTGTTGCGCGTCTCCACCCAAACAGCTTCCCAGAGACGCACATCTGCGCTCACCCGGGACCAGTGGCCTTGAAGTTGCTTGATCTTAAGGTCGACGCCGAGGATGGGGTTCACACGTTCGCGGATCCGGCCCCAATATGCCTCTCCCTTCTGATTCGTCCCACGGATCGAGTCGTTGGTCTCCTCCGCCCAAATTTGGACGATGAGATCCGTATGCTCGGGAGCATACGTATGACGGTACCTAGCGGCCTTGTCGTGCTTGATTTTGGTGGCCATTTCCTTCCTTCGGCCGCCTTTCTTTGGTGGGGATACACTCTGCTGAGCACTGACCGGTTCCTCCTCGGGCGGGCTCTCCTCCAAGTTGATTCCTCCCATATCAGGATGATAATCGGAGGAGAGATCGGGGCACCAATTTGGATCGTAGAAAGAGCTGTGTGGATCCATGGCGGAGAAAATTGTAGGAGAATAAGAGGTGTGAAGAGAAGAAAATTGGAGAAGAAGATGTGTGAAGAGAAGAAGGAATAAGGTGGGGTGTTTTAAAGAAGAGAAGAAGGAAAATAATAATAATAATAATAATAATAATAATAATAATAATAATAATAATAATAATAATGAAAACGGTCGGTCAAAGGTGCGGAAACCGAGGAGCTGCAGTCAAAATTCGAATAAAATTCGAATTTTCGAATTTTTCCTTTTTTTTTTTAAATTGGGCGCTTGCATTGCACGCGCCATCTCCTCCGCCCTTCGAGCATACTCGATAACTCGAGGAGTCCTCGAGGAGCTCCACGCCGCATCGCCCTCCTCGACGCCCTCCCTCTCCTCGAGTACCCGCGATGCGGGTGTTCTTATAGCTCCGAACAGCGGGAGATTCTTTAAAAGAAAGAGATTCCCATTCAAGTAAAATCTAAATAATGTTTTCAGATAATATTTTCTCTATATTTAATATATTGTTTGGAAAGTGCATAAAAACAAGTAATGTATCGAAAACGGATTATTGTCGGAAAATATTCATAATTATCCATTTTTTGATTTATAATATAATCTTATAATGTAATTAAAAAATACATTAATTTTCAAATTATTTTCAATTATGACATAATTTAAATTTCTGTCAAATGCCACAAAATCATCAGTTAAAAAACGACACTAGCTTCATTAGTATAACTATGTATCTTGTGTGGCAACCGACCATTTTGAGTCACGCTGGAGTTCCAATTGCCAACTAAAATTTTATTTGACAAAAAAACAAATTATGTTACAATTGCGATTAAATTAAAAATTAGTAATATATTTTTTAATTAAATTATAAAGTTATGTTATAAACGAAAAATTAGCAAATTATAAATATTTTACGGTAAATAACCCTCATTGAAAATACGGAGGCAAAAGGGCTGTTTTGACTTAAGAATGTACAATATTATTTCAATATTAATATATGGATGAGTAAGTGAGAGAGTGAAAGTGATATTAAAGCTTCTCCCTTCCCTGCCATGGCAACGCCGCTGCTTCAGAAACCCTCAATCCAGAAGCTTTGATACCATCCATTTTGCAGGCAAGTCGTTCATCATTTCCCAACACATCTTCTATTTCTATTAAAACATGATTGCAGTTGCACGCAGGAATCTCTCCTGTTTATTTGTAAACACTAATTCATTTCTCTGCAACTCCAATGCTCATCTCTTCCCGTCAATCCATTTCTTCTCCACTTGGAGGGTGAAAAACCCAATCCCTAACCCTAAAATCTACGATCTATTGGTCAACAAACACCAATTTCCTCCTGATTTAGCTTCACTAGCTTCATCGGGTTTACCTAAATCTAGAAGCCCCTTAAGAGTTGATACATTATTGTCATTCCTCAAAGAGAATAGCTTTACGGCTACTCAGCTGCAGAAACTCGTCATATGTTATCCTCGAATTCTAGGGTTTACCATTGAGAGCATTAATTTCAAATTCAAGGTATTCCAAAATTTGGGCCTTTCCCCCAAGGAGATTGCCAAGATAATATCCGGTCGTACGTCTATTTTACATTCAAGTTATGAGAATGGGATCATTCCCAAATTATCAACGCTAAAGTGCTTGCTGGGATCCGATCATGATGTGGCCAGACTTTTGATACGATGCAGCTGGTTTCTGTCAGCCGATTTGGAGAAAACCTTAATGCCAAATATGGAAATCTTGAAGAGCTATAGCATACCAATGGAGCGTATCCTTTATTTTCTCCATCTTCGCCCGAGATGTTTCGTGGTCAAGCCGGATATTTTGCAGAAATCTGTAGTCAGGGCTATAGAATTTGGGGTCCCTTGGACTTCAGGCGTTTTTATCCAAGCTGTGAGTCTTTTCACTCATACGAGTAAAGGAATGTGGGAAGTCAAGGTGCAAACGATCCGCGATTTGGGATTTTCTGATGATGATATACTCACAATATTTAGGAAGCAACCATTAGTTTTTGCACAAACTGAGGAGAAAATGAAGAACGTCGTAGAGCATCTGCTTGCTACCGGTAGGTACAAGATATCGAGCATTGTCACTTGTCCAGCGGCACTCGGGTACAGTGTGAAGAAGAGGATTGAGCCACGGTTGCAAATACTTAGACTCTTGGAAAGTAGGAGTCTGATTGAAAAGTGGCCAAAACTTTCAGCTGTTGCTACATTAACAGAGGATAGATTTTTTGACAGATTCGTTAAGCCTTACTGTGATGAGATTGGCGAAGAACACATCACAAAGATATATGTGGAAGGCAGAAAAAGATGAAGCTTTGTAAGCAGATACTTAAAGAACTTGTATGAAGTTCTAATGCTGAAAGTTGGTAGTTGCTTTTGCCTTTGCAATCGGAAGCTCAAAGTTTTGTTCCATGTTGATGAAGTTGGGGAAGGCCTTGAGCTAGCTAAAGAAGCCATGGTGATTCAAATGGATTGTTAGTTTATATTCTAAACTTTCTTGTAATGGATGCATTTTGAAGCAATTGCAGTAGAGTTGGAGGTGACTGGAATCAGCTGAGTTCAGTGGAATGAATGTGATTTTTTTTTGTAGATCAGTAGGCGAAATATGCAGTTGTGAATCCTTGTGGCTTTTGCTAGTGTTTCTCAATTTCTCATCTAATTAATGGAACTTCCTTCTATTTCTCAAGACTTGTGGTTGGAAATGCTCTCATTTTGAGAGCGTTAATTGGAAATGTGAGTCATAGAGTAGAATTGTTAGCGTGATTTGGTACATACTAGTAGTATTTGCACTTGTGTAATGAAAGAAAACGTTTTTATACTTTTATATAAGTTGATACTAATGTAATTATCATGTTTATAAATATAATATATCCCTCTGCCCACCAAAAAATAATCCTAAAGATAGACGACACAGATTTTAATAAAAATAGTTACTATTGTGAGTGGAGAAAGAAATCTATTTAAAAAGTAGTGTTTATAATGATAATTATTATATTGTGAGTGAAGAATAAAACCCACCATGTGATAGATTGTTTGCAAAAATGGAAAATGACTTATTTTTTGGGACATCCCAAAATGACAAAAAAAGACTATTGTTTGCAAAAATGGAAATGGATTGATTTTGTGGACATCTCAAAATGACAAAAAAAAAAGACTATTTTTTTGTAAACGGAGGGAGTAACAAAATTAATTTTTATTGAATGTATTTAAACTTAATATTGAAAAAATAAAAAGAAATTACAATAATAAAAATTGAAATTTAAAAAAAAGAAAAGAAAATAATAAAAATAAATTTTAAACATAGATTTATTCATAAAAAATGAAAGAGGATAAAGGAATTTTTTAGATTTTAATCTTTAATAATATAATTTTTATATTTTAATCAGATATTTACATAATATATAATATCAAATTAAAGCTCTTATCATGATCTTTAATTTAACATACATATTAAATATTTTATAATTAATCGAATTTCATAATTTTAGAAAGAAATAAAATAAAATAAAACAAAAAAGATATAATTCACAAATATACCTTCAATTTTATAATAACTACAAAATTACAATTTAATTTTAAAATCAATTTGAAATTAGCTTCAAATTGAAATCTTGGCTTTTTAATATAGTATAAATGTGTGTGTGTGTGTGTGTGTGTGTGTTTTTTCCTTCATGGATACTCAAATAAATATATAAATATTTGTATAGAAACAATATATAGTAATTATTATTATAAACATTTTAGCAACAAAAATACCAACAATTCTATGTTAGCATCAAGGAGACACCATAGCTGTTGAGAGCATACCAACAATTCTATGTTAGCATCAAGGAGACACCATAGCTGTTTAGAGCATCTCCACTCGCCGGTGCGAGTGGAGGATCGATCCGGGTCTTGGGGAGGGGGGGCTGCACTGGAGACGCAGGCTGATGCGAGGCCGTGTTTTAACCAAGACACGGGTTGAAGGCGAGAAATGTATGGCGCGTCCTGAGGACTCGCCCAATTAAAAAAAATTGAAATTTATTATTTAAATTCAAAAAAATTCGAAATTCATTATTTAAAAATTCAAAATTCATTATTTAATTATGTTTTTAATTTTATTTTAATTATTGTAATGTTTAATTTTATTTTTAATTAAATTGGGAATTTAAAAATAAAAGTGTAGAAATGTGAATTTTGTGGAAATGAAGATCTAAGACACCCTTTAAGACACAATGCATTGGAGAGGGGTGTGTCTTAGGTGGGGACCACCATCTAAGACACCCCCTAAGACACAACCCACTGGAGATGCTCTGATAGTTGAATGTTGATGTTACGATTTTGCCCTTGCATATTTCAGTATTTCCATTTTTACACTATTTTCCCATTATGAAATTTGTTTTCATTAATTTTATGGCAGACTTTACATTAGAGTAAGAACTTTTACACGTTTCTAATTTTTCAAATAAATTATAAATTTTACTCTTTTTTTGGCGAAAAAAGTGCATTATATATTCAAATCTAATTGAACAACGTGAAAAAGTCAATCAAAAAATCGAACTTTCAGATTATTAAATTAACTGCAAATCTAGCAAGTTCATGCGTCGCCTCAACAGTATATGTTGTTTTTTCATCGAAGCTCCAGTACTGGCTGTTCGTCAAAGGTGCCCCTATCAATAACAATAATTTTCAGTTATGTAGTATAATATAATAAAATTGATAATATAGGTCTTAAAATAATTACAATTAAAAACACTACACTTAAAAAAGTACTCTCTCCGTCTCATCGATCTTGTCCTATTTTTATTTTTTGTAATGATTTTACATTACAAACAATATGGCACCACATTTTTACAACAATTATTTAACTCTCATTAAAAATGGTGTTCAAAAGAAATGAGACAAGTCTAATGGGATGTATGGAGTAATAGATTCATTTATCTGCTCAGCACATTATTTATAAAATATTTCTTAAAACTCGTGTTTTTCGCCAAATGAAATATTTATGAAGGATAGAGAGAGTACAAAATAGCTCAGCCCAGCCCAGCCCAAAAGAGAAATGCGAGGCCCAATACATACTCTTGGACTGTGAATAAAAAGGCAACACGACCTAGATGGTGTTTGAAGCTTATAAGCTCCTCAAAACAGCTTATAAGCTGTTTAGGAGCTTATAAGCTTCTTCAAAGTGTTTGGTAAAATAAGTTCCTAAACAACTTACCAATCATAACCCAGGGATTGGATAATGGTATTAAGGTGTCACACCCCAATTCTTGAATGAATAAATATAATCGAGGTGCAACTAATTCATAGAAATAAACAAGGAACAACCTTGTTAAAACCCGAATAATAAGATAGAGAGTCGGGCTAGGCCCCTTTGGATCACAAATTTTGTTTCATGTTTCTGACAACCGACGTTCATTAACATACAACTAGAAATTTGAAATTGAAGC
This sequence comes from Salvia miltiorrhiza, assembly GCF_028751815.1. Classification (NCBI taxonomy): domain Eukaryota; kingdom Viridiplantae; phylum Streptophyta; class Magnoliopsida; order Lamiales; family Lamiaceae; genus Salvia; species Salvia miltiorrhiza. The sequence continues at coordinate 55,882,933 of NC_080394.1, read as the reverse complement.
TCGACATGAAGTCATCTTAAGTTGAGAAAACAAAAGGTGTATAAAAGTTATTACTACAGCGGAAGTCTATATAGAAATTGAACCTTAGCCTCAGCTCAGTCCCGTCAGCACCAGTCAGTCAACCTGAAAACATTTGAAAGTATTTTTGGGCTAAGTACTAATGTACTCAGTGGGCATGCATTTTCATAAACATTTCATATTTTCGTAAAGACAGTTTATCCAATCATAATTGACATAACTTAGAAGGTTTTAAAATGAAATAACTTCTAAGCATCTTAAAATATTTTCTTTCATTTGTGCGCACATGTCACACTCCTTTTCTGTTACTCGCTGTGATCCCGGACCTTTTAGCCACCGACGGATCCATTTCTCCCATGACACTTGCCCTGAGGACGTAACTCAGACAAGTTGAATTGACCTCGGGACGCTACCCAGGCAGGCCTTACATGATACATGCTCCGGAACACATCCAGCCAAGCACCCTTATAACGCCTCTTACATGAATTAGTGCCCGATGGAGATCAACCCACCGAAACAACTAACAAGTGTACACAATTCTCAAATAACGTGTTAGGCCATAAGAGAACCTCGATCGATCCATGAATTGCGAGCCTTAAACAGAGCAGAGTGCACATAAACATTTTATTGGATAAACAGTTTGCATTTTATTAAATAAACAATTTGCATTTCATTGAAACATTTTGAGCTTAATAACTCAATCATACTTTATACATTTGGAAAGTAAGCCCACCTGGTTAGGCAAAGCCTGAAGATCATAATCACATAAATTCATCTCGGAGAAGCAGCGCTAACCCCTTGGTTCACAAAGCCTACAAGAAATTCTACTCTTAATAGGTCTCGTGAAGCTAATCTTACTTCTTAGTGAGTGTGCTAAACATTCTATGATTCATCACGCCGGGTTTTCAAAATTTAATAAATATTTGAAAACTAAAATTCTTAAGTCAAGGACACCAACAATATCCTTACTCGATTTTCTTTATTAATTGGATAACCAATTAAATCATAAATACTTTTATTGCATAATTGATGTGTGTATTTTAGTTACTTAGTTTAGTGCGTGTTTCGCCTTGGTTTCATATGATTTTGCATAAGTTTGCAATGTTTTGGCGCAGGGAATCGAAGAATTGGAGATGGAGCTGTTGATGGAAGCAATTGGTGAAAGACGAGTGTTTGATGGAGATTTAGCGTGAAGTTTGAAGCTAATTAGAGATTTGGGCTTTGGAAATATTTATCTTATAATTTATTTAAGCCAAATACTCTATTAATTAAGTTTTTGGGCTTTAATTTTGGGAGGGCCGAAACCCACGAAATTGTAGGGTGTTCGGCCACTTAAGGGTTTAATCCCTTGAATTTGATTAGGATTAGGACTCTTATTTTAATGGCACTAGCCGCAACATTAGACTGGGGATTATTAGGTTTACTTTTAGTTTAGTTTTTACACATACAATTTTACATTCAGCCGCTAGTTTTATTATAGATAGTTTAGATTTTGTTTTTTTTATGATTCCTACACAATTTTTATACTCAGCCGCAACTTTTGATTCTTAATAGCATAGTTGACTTTTACTTTTGTTAATTCCATGCAAACCTTTCATTCATGCAATTTTCGACTCCATAGCTTTAGTTAGTTTAATTCTTGTTTATTTGGTTCATCAAATAGCGGCTGGAACTTGGATCGAGGCAGACGAATTCTCTTCAATTCGGTTCAGTTTGATTTAATTTCTTGCAAAATTATTTTTGTTAATTTGATTTTATTATTTATTATGTTTTATTTTATTTATTTGATTGTTTCTATTTCAATCATGAGTAGCTAATTCTTTTAATTCGGCGAGAATAATGAAACTCTAATTTAATGATCTGTGAGACCTAATTGAGCATAAAATTGGTTCCTATTGATTTTGATTTATTCCTAGGGTTTAAAGATAATTCCGATTTTATTTAAGTCTGGCCAACTTAGGTTAAATTGGATTACAGTCAATTAGTTCCTGCCAATCCGTAATTGTTGGAATAGGGCTGATTAGTGACAAAACTACCATGTTCGTAGTAGGAATTAATTGGTATATTAATTATTACTAGCGTATCTAGGATAATTGATATAAATTGGGTTCCTTCATCTTAATGCTATTAGAATATTAAATCTAAGACTGGCGTATCCAGCTAGGTTATATTTTAATAAGAGAAATAGGCAGGACTAGCGTATCTAGCCGTCTATCGACACAGTAAGTAGGAATTGGGGTATGTCAGTGCGTATCACGGTATCCTATAACTAATTGGTTAATAGGGATTAATTAATTATTGCGTCAAGGATCAGAGATTAAATTAGTGTGGATTTATTTGAGCCGAATTACCCTTTTATTGATTATTTTCTAGAGTTATTTTAATTGATTTAATTTGCTTTCTTAGGTTAATTAATATTTTCTCCAAATTAAGGCGTGGTGGCATCACCGTTTTATAGATTTAGGGATTTGAATGATTTTTGCTGCTCTCTGTGGGATCGACCCTGCTTATCACGATACTAATTTATTTTGATAATTCTGCAGGAATTATTTTGGTGGGATACGACGTCCACCAAATTGGCGCCGTTGCCGGGGAGCGGTGTTAATTAATTCTTTTCCCTTTGTCTATTTTTTTTTTTTCCTTGTTTATGAGCAGATCGTCCAAGCCGAACCTTCTCTACGATAGTGAAATTGAGAAGACCGCGAAGAAGTTAAGGAAGGAGGCAAAGGCGAGGAAGCTACTGGATCTGCTGGATTCGCAAGCTGACCTTCCCGTTCGACCGGAGCAGTTTGTCGAAGAAAAACCCGGTTCTGTCGCTGCTGAAGAGGTTCCGTTTGCCCAAACAGACCACGACTCAGAGACAGAATCAGACTTTGAAGAAGAAACCGACTCAATTTCGGTTGCAAGTACTGAGAGTGACATGGCTGACGATCCGAGACTGTGCGATCTCTCCAGCCACGAGGCCGATGACCCACCCACTCCCATTCAGATGCCGGCAGCTGCTACCAGTATTGAGATCAAGCTTGGACTGCTTAATGTTCTCCCGAAATACTATGGCAAAAAGGGAGAAGATCCGTACAATTTTTTGAGCGAATTCATCAAGATTTACAAAGTCCAGAAACGCCCCACGGGGATTACGGAGGAGCACTTTAGATTGGCGGCATTCCCCTTCACCATGACAGCAGAGGCGAACTCTTGGTTCGCGAGTCTTCCTCCCAATTCTATCACTACGTGGGCAGAGATGAAAAAGCTATTCTTGGAACATTTTTTTCCGCCCACCAAGACGAATGCGCTGAAGAAAGAAATTAGTGGAGTGAAGCAGGAGTACGACGAGTCATTGAGCATATACTGGACTCGATTCAGGAGATTGGTGGACAGTTGCCCCAACCATAAGTTTTCGGATGGGGATTTGCTGCAGTACTTCTATCAGGGGATGACCGTGGATACTAAAAACCTTGTGAATTCATCAAGTGGAGGAGGGTTTTCCCAAAACACGGTGAGTGAAGCCAAAAAATTAATTCAACACTTGGTGGAAGCTACGAGGGAATATGATGAGCCACGCATTCAAATGCTCAAGAAAGCTGCGCAAGCAAGCTCCTCAAATTTGGATGACAAGTTAGAAGAGAGATTGGGAAGGATGGAGAGAATGCTAAGCACTGTGGTGGAGAAAGTGGCGAGCGCTGGACAACCGACGGAAAAACCATGTGGAGCGTGTGGAAACTTTGGCCATACGAGCTTGCAGTGCACAGGGGGTGAGGAAGAGTATCAAGCCCATGCCAATTCTTCCCATAATTTTTACAGCTGTGACGCGCCACTGCCCCATTTGCCCAAACGGGACCAGTACGCGAACAATCACAATGCTCCATGGAGAAACCATCCCAATTTCCGATGGAGAGATCCCGAGCCGAAGCAACCACCAACGATGCAACAGCCACAGCAGCAAAACTACCATCCTCCACATCAAAGGACGGGGTATCAAGCTCCACAAGCTCAGCAACATCCTCCCGAGAAGCAAGGCAAGTCACTTGAGGAGATGATGGCGGATTTGATTGGCAACCAGCAATTTCTGCAAAATAATGTGCAACAACTTCAACAATCTCAAGCCGAGCAGAAGGTGCAAATTGAGGGACTATCTCGTCAGATGTCTCAGCTCGCCACATCCATGAATCAGCTTAAGGGAAATAATGGAGCTTTGCCATCTCAAGTTCATGTGAATCCCAAGGAGAATGTCAACAAGATCACCTTGAGGAGCGGTACAGAGTTGGACGGACCGACAACCCAGAACTCTCAAGATGGACCGCAGGAAGATTCTGGACTCGAATTTCGTGTGGAGGAATTCGAGCGTTCTGTTGGCGCAAAGGATTCGATCATTCAGCAGGCAGAACAGCCCCGTTTGGCCAAACAGAGCAAGGGGCCGACAGCTGAGCAGAAGGGGAAAGGAGCAGCACTTGAATCCAACGAAGAGGAGCAGACCGAGGTCTCTAAACCGTTGAGCTTACATGATCCCAAGGCTGCAACATCAGTCCCCTTTCCAGGAAGGTTGGCGAGGAAGAAGCCGGAAGAGGAGCTCATCGATTTTGTGAAGATCTTCGGCAAACTTGAAGTGAATCTTCCATTCTTGCAAGCACTTAAAATTCCTCCTTTTGGGAAATTTGTGAAGGACTTCATAGCTGGAAAGTCCAAGGCAACTGGAAAGATTGTGATGGGCGAGAACGTTTCAGCTGCACTCAAGAAGGAGTTGCCCGCCAAATGCAAAGATCCTGGTATGTTTTCTCTTCCCATTTACATTGGTGATACTAGGATCGAGCATGCTATGTGTGACTTAGGAGCGTCTATCAATGTTATGCCTCTCACTGTTTATAATAGATTGTCGGGTGTAGAATTGGTAGATACTAGAGTGGTCATCCAGTTAGCCGATAGGTCTTGTGTTTATCCCGAGGGTTTGCTTGAGAATGTTCTTGTGAGTGTGAATAATTTTGTATATCCTGCCGATTTCTATGTGGTGAGGATGAGTGGAGTGCAATCTAAGGGTTCAACGGGAGTCCTTTTAGGTCGTCCGTTCCTAAGAACTGAAAAGTCAATCATAGATGTTAGTAATGGCACGATTTGTCTGGATTATCATGGGGAGAAATACACTTTTAGTATGGATGATGCCATGAAAACTCCGAATGATGCTGAAAATGCTTATTCTATTGATGTGATTGACCCTCTCGTCCAAGAATTTCTTGAGACCGAATTCATGCAGGATAAGTTGGAACTCACTATGATCAAGAGTTGGATAGATTTTGATGCTCAAGGAATGAACGATGCAGAGGTCAAGGAGGCCATCATGTCTCTTTATGCACAACCGGAGGTGGTCAGTTCGGGAAGCCAGTTCTGTTTGCCCAAACAGACACCATACGACAGACCACTGAGATCCGATGAGAAGCCACCTGAACTGGAGCTCAAGCCTCTACCTCAGAATCTGAAGTATGTCTACTTGGGGGATGCCGATACTCTTCCAGTCATCATTAGCAGCGATCTGACCGCAAGCCAGGAGCAGCAGTTGATCACCGTGCTTAAGAGGCACAAGAAGGCTATTGGGTGGACATTGGCGGACATCACTGGTATAAGCCCTGACGTATGTCAACATTACATCTTGATGGAGCCGGATGCTAAGCCTGTTAGAGATCCGCAGAGGAAGTTGAATCCGAACATGAGGGAGATCGTGCTTAAGGAGATTCTAAAGCTCCTCGCTTTGGGAATCATTTATCCTATCTCTGATAGCAAGTGGGTGAGCCCGATTCACATGGTTCCAAAGAAGTCGGGGTTGCAAGTGGTTGAGAACGAGAAGAATGAGTTGGTGCCGATGCGTCTTGTGACTGGATGGCGGATGTGCATCGATTACCGGAAGTTAAATGCAGCCACTCGCAAGGACCATTTTCCTCTACCATTCATTGATCAGATGTTGGAGCGCTTGGCTGGACAATCATTCTTTTGCTTCTTGGATGGGTATAGTGGCTATTTTCAAATTCATGTCAACCAAGAAGATCAAGAGAAGACTACCTTCACCTGCCCGTTTGGAACATATGCTTGCAAGAGGATGCCGTTTGGATTGTGCAATGCACCCGGCACTTTCCAAAGATGTATGATGAGTATTTTTTCTGATTTGATCGAGAAGAGCATCGAGATCTTTATGGACGATTTTACAGTTTATGGAGCATCGTTTGAGGGCTGCCTTGACAACTTGGAGAAGGTTTTGACACGTTGTGTGGAGAAGAATCTAATATTGAATTTTGAAAAGTGTCATTTTATGGTCAAGGAGGGCATCGTTTTAGGCCATGTTGTTTCAGAAAGGGGGATTCAAGTGGACAAGGCAAAGGTGGATTTGATAGCGAAGCTGCCATATCCTACAAATGTGAAGGAGATTCGAGGTTTTCTTGGTCACGCTGGATTCTACAGACGATTCATCAAGGATTTCGCAAAGATCGCGCAACCATTGACACATCTGCTGCAGAATGATGTTCCGTTTGCCCTAACAGACGACTGCAAGCAGGCGTTTGACTTGTTGAAAACCAAGTTGACCACGGCTCCGATTATGCAACCACCTGACTGGAACCTTCCTTTTGAGCTCATGTGCGACGCTAGTGACCATGCTGTGGGTGCGGTGCTTGGACAAAAGATGGGGAAGGAGAGCCATGTAATTTATTACGCTTCAAAGACGTTAAATCCTGCCCAATGCAACTATGCAACAACAGAAAAGGAGATGTTGGCGATTATTTTTGCCTTTGAAAAGTTCCGTTCATATCTTTTGGGGGCGAAAATAATTGTCTACACGGACCATGCCGCATTGAAGTTTCTACTATCAAAGAAGGAGTCTAAACCACGTTTGATTAGATGGATTCTTTTGTTGCAGGAGTTTGATTGGGAGATTCGGGATAAGAAGGGAGCGGAGAATCATGTGGCTGACCATTTAAGTCGTTTAGTCCAGCAAGAGGAAGATAAGAGCCCTATCAACGAAGCTTTCCCAGAAGAGCATCTTTATGCTATCCAGACCTGTTCGGCTGTCTGTTTGCCCAAACAGAGCCCTCTGTCCGAGCCAGCAGCACATTCAGCCGTTGTCAAGGGTGATCCCGAACCTTGGTTTGCCGATATCGTCAATTACTTGACTTCTGGAATATTCCCACCTTTGTTCAAAAAGGCACAGCGGATGAAACTTCGAAGTGAGTGCAAGTATTATCTTTGGGATGAACCTTATTTGTGGAAGGTTGGAGCCGATCAAATCATCCGACGTTGCGTTCCTGAAGCAGAGCAACGAGCAATTCTTGTACACTGCCATTCTCTAGCTTGTGGCGGTCATCTTGGTCCGAAACGAACAGCAAGGAAGGTACTTGATTCTGGTTTCTTTTGGACCACATTGCATAGAGATGCTTATCTATTTTGCAAAAGCTGTGATCGTTGTCAACTGACCGGAAATATCTCCAAGCGAGATGAGATGCCCCAAGTCCCGATGATTTTTTGTGAGATATTTGATGTGTGGGGGATGGATTTCATGGGACCGTTCCCAAGCTCATACGGAAATCTCTACATCTTGCTCGCCGTTGACTATGTGTCAAAATGGGTAGAAGCAAAGGCCACAAAGACGAATGATGCCAAGGTGGTTGCTGCGTTTTTGAAGTCCCACATTTTTACTAGGTATGGAGTACCTCGAGCAGTAATTAGCGATCAGGGGACGCACTTCTGCAACCGCACCATCGAAGCATTGATGAAGAAATATGGTGTGCATCATCGATTAGCTACTCCTTACCATCCTCAAACAAATGGGCAAGCCGAAGTTTCAAACCGGGAGGTTAAGCAGATTTTGGAGAAAACGGTGAATCCGTCTCGAAAGGATTGGAGCTTAAGGCTAGATGACGCACTATGGGCGTACCGAACTGCCTATAAAACCCCAATTGGTATGTCACCATATCGTTTAATCTTTGGGAAGATGTGCCACTTGCCGGTTGAGTTAGAGCACCGCGCCTATTGGGCCGTGAAGGAGGTGAATAAGAATTTGCCCAAGTGTGAAGAGGAACGAAAATTCCAACTTCAAGAATTGGAGGAACTTCGTCTTGAAGCATATGATGCAGCCATGTGGTACAAAGAGCGCACCAAGATGTGGCATGACAAGAATCTGCATCGGAAGACATTGAAGGTCGGGCAAAAGGTACTCTTGTTCCAATCAAAGCTGCGTTTAATGCCCGGCAAGTTGAAGACCAAATGGGTTGGTCCGTTCGTGATCCAGTCTGTTTGCCCAAACGGGGCATTTGAGATTCGCAGTTTAGACACGGCTAAGACATTCACCGTGAATGGACAACGTTTGAAGCCGTACTATGATGCCTCTTCTTTAGTTCCAGCGGAGTCTGTTTCGCTGTTTGTTCCGGGCATCTTTTGAGCATTCGAGAGTCGAGCCGACGACGTTAAATAATGGCGCTTATCGGGAGGCAACCCGATTTTCTTTCCCTTTTATTTTCCTATATTGCCTTTCTCTTCCTTTATTTTTGTTTCGTTCAGTTTTCCTTTTAGTTTCTTAGGTCCTTCTTAGTTTTAATTTTTGTTAAGTTTCAGTTAAAAAAAAAAAAAAAAAAAGAGATCGATGGGAATGTGGCAGCCCTACAAGAGAGCATTGCGAACTTGAGCGCCACCATTCGACAGGAGATGAGGCGGCAGCGCACACGGTGATTTCCTTCCTTTTCTTGTTTTGTTTTTGCTTGTTCTTGTGTTGTTTTTTTTATGTTTTGTGTTTCGTTGTGTGTTTTCGTTGTCCCTTACTTATACTTTATTTTGTTTGCTTGAGGGCAAGCAAAATCTAAGTGTGAGGGTGGCGTCTTTGAGTTTGTTTTTTTTGTTGAGTCAGTTTATGTTGAGTTTTGTGAGTCTTCTGGCTAAGTAATTGATAAGTTCAGTTGTTGGAGCATGCTGTTAGATTAAAAATGTGTGATAACTTGATCTTTCCCGACTTAAGAATTGAGAGCTTGTGATTGACAATGTGTGTTTTATTACATGATGTCTGGAATGACAAAATAAGGGCGATGAGTGAATCTAAACTACACATAAGTGAGGTATTGAGCCTAATAGAGTAGAGCACTCTCTACTAATTTTTGTTTTGAGAGATTTGATGATCCATGAAGTCGTGATATTAAGTGTGTCATATGTGGTGAATGATAAGAGGCACTAGGGTAGCCATTTGGCCTGCGTTTGAATTCCTACCCATACACTAACCCCTAGTGAGCCATGTTGAGCCTTTGCCATGATTGTTCATATTAGTCACTATATATATATAGCCAAGGCCTGTTTTTTGTGAACCTTCTCTTTGGTCCCATTGTGCATGTTAGAATTGAATTACATCCTAATTGAATTTTTTAGGAATGTGCATAAGGATGTTTGTTTGCCCAAACAGAACCAAGCCGAAATTGCATTCTGAATCTAGGACAGATGTTCTGTTTGGCCAAACAGAGGAAGATGCTGGCAGTTGGGCAGATTGTTTTTGATGTACTCTTTGCATGATTGTGTTGTTTTAATGAAGTTGTGCAGAAAAAAAAAAAAAAAAAAAAAATAGAAAAAGAAAAAAAAAGAGAGAAAAAAGAAAGAAAAAAAAAGAGAAAAAAGAAAGAAAAAAAAAACAGAAAAAGAAAGAAAAAAAAAAGAGAGAGAAAATAAAGGTTGCACCAAGTTTGAATTAGTATACATGCATTAAGTTGTTTGATGGTTGTTGCCCATAGTTGAGTTGGAAGTTGCTCTTCATATGTTTAGAATTCTTTGGGTGTGACTTGATTCGAGCATGCACGATATTTGATCTTCAATGTTTGAGCTTAGGACCCCTAGGATCTTGCCTACATCATTGATAGTCCTTAGCCCCATTACAACCAAAAAAGAAAGACCTTTTTGAGCCATAATGTGACTGCGAAATATCATGACTAATTGGAGTTTCTTCTTGTGTGAGAATTACCTTATCTTATGGAGAGATTGAATGAGCGTGAGAGTTGCACTCATTGTTGCCTAATTTGGACTAGATTGATGATGAAAACACATTTTGGAGGTTCATGTTTTTAGTTCGAGAGTTGGGAAGTGATGGTGAATTGCATGATTCGATTTGATAGACTGTTGCATTCCTGATGCTTTGATGTTGCTTGGCTAGTCGTTTGGTTTGTTCGTGTCTTGTCTCGTTTTCCTTTTTATTTTCTGTTCTTGGTGTCTATGTTTATGGTTTCTATTTCCGCTCTTTCGTTTCTAGAGTCTTCGTGTCTAGGAAGGGAGTTGCTTCTAGGGGCTGAATTTCACCATTAATTCTTCTCTTATTTCATACTTGAGGACAAGTATGATCTAAGTGTGAGGGGGTTTGATGTGTGTATTTTAGTTACTTAGTTTAGTGCGTGTTTCGCCTTGGTTTCATATGATTTTGCATAAGTTTGCAATGTTTTGGCGCAGGGAATCGAAGAATTGGAGATGGAGCTGTTGATGGAAGCAATTGGTGAAAGACGAGTGTTTGATGGAGATTTAGCGTGAAGTTTGAAGCTAATTAGAGATTTGGGCTTTGGAAATATTTATCTTATAATTTATTTAAGCCAAATACTCTATTAATTAAGTTTTTGGGCTTTAATTTTGGGAGGGCCGAAACCCACGAAATTGTAGGGTGTTCGGCCACTTAAGGGTTTAATCCCTTGAATTTGATTAGGATTAGGACTCTTATTTTAATGGCACTAGCCGCAACATTAGACTGGGGATTATTAGGTTTACTTTTAGTTTAGTTTTTACACATACAATTTTACATTCAGCCGCTAGTTTTATTATAGATAGTTTAGATTTTGTTTTTTTTATGATTCCTACACAATTTTTATACTCAGCCGCAACTTTTGATTCTTAATAGCATAGTTGACTTTTACTTTTGTTAATTCCATGCAAACCTTTCATTCATGCAATTTTCGACTCCATAGCTTTAGTTAGTTTAATTCTTGTTTATTTGGTTCATCAAATAGCGGCTGGAACTTGGATCGAGGCAGACGAATTCTCTTCAATTCGGTTCAGTTTGATTTAATTTCTTGCAAAATTATTTTTGTTAATTTGATTTTATTATTTATTATGTTTTATTTTATTTATTTGATTGTTTCTATTTCAATCATGAGTAGCTAATTCTTTTAATTCGGCGAGAATAATGAAACTCTAATTTAATGATCTGTGAGACCTAATTGAGCATAAAATTGGTTCCTATTGATTTTGATTTATTCCTAGGGTTTAAAGATAATTCCGATTTTATTTAAGTCTGGCCAACTTAGGTTAAATTGGATTACAGTCAATTAGTTCCTGCCAATCCGTAATTGTTGGAATAGGGCTGATTAGTGACAAAACTACCATGTTCGTAGTAGGAATTAATTGGTATATTAATTATTACTAGCGTATCTAGGATAATTGATATAAATTGGGTTCCTTCATCTTAATGCTATTAGAATATTAAATCTAAGACTGGCGTATCCAGCTAGGTTATATTTTAATAAGAGAAATAGGCAGGACTAGCGTATCTAGCCGTCTATCGACACAGTAAGTAGGAATTGGGGTATGTCAGTGCGTATCACGGTATCCTATAACTAATTGGTTAATAGGGATTAATTAATTATTGCGTCAAGGATCAGAGATTAAATTAGTGTGGATTTATTTGAGCCGAATTACCCTTTTATTGATTATTTTCTAGAGTTATTTTAATTGATTTAATTTGCTTTCTTAGGTTAATTAATATTTTCTCCAAATTAAGGCGTGGTGGCATCACCGTTTTATAGATTTAGGGATTTGAATGATTTTTGCTGCTCTCTGTGGGATCGACCCTGCTTATCACGATACTAATTTATTTTGATAATTCTGCAGGAATTATTTTGGTGGGATACGACGTCCACCAAATTGGCGCCGTTGCCGGGGAGCGGTGTTAATTAATTCTTTTCCCTTTGTCTATTTTTTTTTTCCTTGTTTATGAGCAGATCGTCCAAGCCGAACCTTCTCTACGATAGTGAAATTGAGAAGACCGCGAAGAAGTTAAGGAAGGAGGCAAAGGCGAGGAAGCTACTGGATCTGCTGGATTCGCAAGCTGACCTTCCCGTTCGACCGGAGCAGTTTGTCGAAGAAAAACCCGGTTCTGTCGCTGCTGAAGAGGTTCCGTTTGCCCAAACAGACCACGACTCAGAGACAGAATCAGACTTTGAAGAAGAAACCGACTCAATTTCGGTTGCAAGTACTGAGAGTGACATGGCTGACGATCCGAGACTGTGCGATCTCTCCAGCCACGAGGCCGATGACCCACCCACTCCCATTCAGATGCCGGCAGCTGCTACCAGTATTGAGATCAAGCTTGGACTGCTTAATGTTCTCCCGAAATACTATGGCAAAAAGGGAGAAGATCCGTACAATTTTTTGAGCGAATTCATCAAGATTTACAAAGTCCAGAAACGCCCCACGGGGATTACGGAGGAGCACTTTAGATTGGCGGCATTCCCCTTCACCATGACAGCAGAGGCGAACTCTTGGTTCGCGAGTCTTCCTCCCAATTCTATCACTACGTGGGCAGAGATGAAAAAGCTATTCTTGGAACATTTTTTTCCGCCCACCAAGACGAATGCGCTGAAGAAAGAAATTAGTGGAGTGAAGCAGGAGTACGACGAGTCATTGAGCATATACTGGACTCGATTCAGGAGATTGGTGGACAGTTGCCCCAACCATAAGTTTTCGGATGGGGATTTGCTGCAGTACTTCTATCAGGGGATGACCGTGGATACTAAAAACCTTGTGAATTCATCAAGTGGAGGAGGGTTTTCCCAAAACACGGTGAGTGAAGCCAAAAAATTAATTCAACACTTGGTGGAAGCTACGAGGGAATATGATGAGCCACGCATTCAAATGCTCAAGAAAGCTGCGCAAGCAAGCTCCTCAAATTTGGATGACAAGTTAGAAGAGAGATTGGGAAGGATGGAGAGAATGCTAAGCACTGTGGTGGAGAAAGTGGCGAGCGCTGGACAACCGACGGAAAAACCATGTGGAGCGTGTGGAAACTTTGGCCATACGAGCTTGCAGTGCACAGGGGGTGAGGAAGAGTATCAAGCCCATGCCAATTCTTCCCATAATTTTTACAGCTGTGACGCGCCACTGCCCCATTTGCCCAAACGGGACCAGTACGCGAACAATCACAATGCTCCATGGAGAAACCATCCCAATTTCCGATGGAGAGATCCCGAGCCGAAGCAACCACCAACGATGCAACAGCCACAGCAGCAAAACTACCATCCTCCACATCAAAGGACGGGGTATCAAGCTCCACAAGCTCAGCAACATCCTCCCGAGAAGCAAGGCAAGTCACTTGAGGAGATGATGGCGGATTTGATTGGCAACCAGCAATTTCTGCAAAATAATGTGCAACAACTTCAACAATCTCAAGCCGAGCAGAAGGTGCAAATTGAGGGACTATCTCGTCAGATGTCTCAGCTCGCCACATCCATGAATCAGCTTAAGGGAAATAATGGAGCTTTGCCATCTCAAGTTCATGTGAATCCCAAGGAGAATGTCAACAAGATCACCTTGAGGAGCGGTACAGAGTTGGACGGACCGACAACCCAGAACTCTCAAGATGGACCGCAGGAAGATTCTGGACTCGAATTTCGTGTGGAGGAATTCGAGCGTTCTGTTGGCGCAAAGGATTCGATCATTCAGCAGGCAGAACAGCCCCGTTTGGCCAAACAGAGCAAGGGGCCGACAGCTGAGCAGAAGGGGAAAGGAGCAGCACTTGAATCCAACGAAGAGGAGCAGACCGAGGTCTCTAAACCGTTGAGCTTACATGATCCCAAGGCTGCAACATCAGTCCCCTTTCCAGGAAGGTTGGCGAGGAAGAAGCCGGAAGAGGAGCTCATCGATTTTGTGAAGATCTTCGGCAAACTTGAAGTGAATCTTCCATTCTTGCAAGCACTTAAAATTCCTCCTTTTGGGAAATTTGTGAAGGACTTCATAGCTGGAAAGTCCAAGGCAACTGGAAAGATTGTGATGGGCGAGAACGTTTCAGCTGCACTCAAGAAGGAGTTGCCCGCCAAATGCAAAGATCCTGGTATGTTTTCTCTTCCCATTTACATTGGTGATACTAGGATCGAGCATGCTATGTGTGACTTAGGAGCGTCTATCAATGTTATGCCTCTCACTGTTTATAATAGATTGTCGGGTGTAGAATTGGTAGATACTAGAGTGGTCATCCAGTTAGCCGATAGGTCTTGTGTTTATCCCGAGGGTTTGCTTGAGAATGTTCTTGTGAGTGTGAATAATTTTGTATATCCTGCCGATTTCTATGTGGTGAGGATGAGTGGAGTGCAATCTAAGGGTTCAACGGGAGTCCTTTTAGGTCGTCCGTTCCTAAGAACTGAAAAGTCAATCATAGATGTTAGTAATGGCACGATTTGTCTGGATTATCATGGGGAGAAATACACTTTTAGTATGGATGATGCCATGAAAACTCCGAATGATGCTGAAAATGCTTATTCTATTGATGTGATTGACCCTCTCGTCCAAGAATTTCTTGAGACCGAATTCATGCAGGATAAGTTGGAACTCACTATGATCAAGAGTTGGATAGATTTTGATGCTCAAGGAATGAACGATGCAGAGGTCAAGGAGGCCATCATGTCTCTTTATGCACAACCGGAGGTGGTCAGTTCGGGAAGCCAGTTCTGTTTGCCCAAACAGACACCATACGACAGACCACTGAGATCCGATGAGAAGCCACCTGAACTGGAGCTCAAGCCTCTACCTCAGAATCTGAAGTATGTCTACTTGGGGGATGCCGATACTCTTCCAGTCATCATTAGCAGCGATCTGACCGCAAGCCAGGAGCAGCAGTTGATCACCGTGCTTAAGAGGCACAAGAAGGCTATTGGGTGGACATTGGCGGACATCACTGGTATAAGCCCTGACGTATGTCAACATTACATCTTGATGGAGCCGGATGCTAAGCCTGTTAGAGATCCGCAGAGGAAGTTGAATCCGAACATGAGGGAGATCGTGCTTAAGGAGATTCTAAAGCTCCTCGCTTTGGGAATCATTTATCCTATCTCTGATAGCAAGTGGGTGAGCCCGATTCACATGGTTCCAAAGAAGTCGGGGTTGCAAGTGGTTGAGAACGAGAAGAATGAGTTGGTGCCGATGCGTCTTGTGACTGGATGGCGGATGTGCATCGATTACCGGAAGTTAAATGCAGCCACTCGCAAGGACCATTTTCCTCTACCATTCATTGATCAGATGTTGGAGCGCTTGGCTGGACAATCATTCTTTTGCTTCTTGGATGGGTATAGTGGCTATTTTCAAATTCATGTCAACCAAGAAGATCAAGAGAAGACTACCTTCACCTGCCCGTTTGGAACATATGCTTGCAAGAGGATGCCGTTTGGATTGTGCAATGCACCCGGCACTTTCCAAAGATGTATGATGAGTATTTTTTCTGATTTGATCGAGAAGAGCATCGAGATCTTTATGGACGATTTTACAGTTTATGGAGCATCGTTTGAGGGCTGCCTTGACAACTTGGAGAAGGTTTTGACACGTTGTGTGGAGAAGAATCTAATATTGAATTTTGAAAAGTGTCATTTTATGGTCAAGGAGGGCATCGTTTTAGGCCATGTTGTTTCAGAAAGGGGGATTCAAGTGGACAAGGCAAAGGTGGATTTGATAGCGAAGCTGCCATATCCTACAAATGTGAAGGAGATTCGAGGTTTTCTTGGTCACGCTGGATTCTACAGACGATTCATCAAGGATTTCGCAAAGATCGCGCAACCATTGACACATCTGCTGCAGAATGATGTTCCGTTTGCCCTAACAGACGACTGCAAGCAGGCGTTTGACTTGTTGAAAACCAAGTTGACCACGGCTCCGATTATGCAACCACCTGACTGGAACCTTCCTTTTGAGCTCATGTGCGACGCTAGTGACCATGCTGTGGGTGCGGTGCTTGGACAAAAGATGGGGAAGGAGAGCCATGTAATTTATTACGCTTCAAAGACGTTAAATCCTGCCCAATGCAACTATGCAACAACAGAAAAGGAGATGTTGGCGATTATTTTTGCCTTTGAAAAGTTCCGTTCATATCTTTTGGGGGCGAAAATAATTGTCTACACGGACCATGCCGCATTGAAGTTTCTACTATCAAAGAAGGAGTCTAAACCACGTTTGATTAGATGGATTCTTTTGTTGCAGGAGTTTGATTGGGAGATTCGGGATAAGAAGGGAGCGGAGAATCATGTGGCTGACCATTTAAGTCGTTTAGTCCAGCAAGAGGAAGATAAGAGCCCTATCAACGAAGCTTTCCCAGAAGAGCATCTTTATGCTATCCAGACCTGTTCGGCTGTCTGTTTGCCCAAACAGAGCCCTCTGTCCGAGCCAGCAGCACATTCAGCCGTTGTCAAGGGTGATCCCGAACCTTGGTTTGCCGATATCGTCAATTACTTGACTTCTGGAATATTCCCACCTTTGTTCAAAAAGGCACAGCGGATGAAACTTCGAAGTGAGTGCAAGTATTATCTTTGGGATGAACCTTATTTGTGGAAGGTTGGAGCCGATCAAATCATCCGACGTTGCGTTCCTGAAGCAGAGCAACGAGCAATTCTTGTACACTGCCATTCTCTAGCTTGTGGCGGTCATCTTGGTCCGAAACGAACAGCAAGGAAGGTACTTGATTCTGGTTTCTTTTGGACCACATTGCATAGAGATGCTTATCTATTTTGCAAAAGCTGTGATCGTTGTCAACTGACCGGAAATATCTCCAAGCGAGATGAGATGCCCCAAGTCCCGATGATTTTTTGTGAGATATTTGATGTGTGGGGGATGGATTTCATGGGACCGTTCCCAAGCTCATACGGAAATCTCTACATCTTGCTCGCCGTTGACTATGTGTCAAAATGGGTAGAAGCAAAGGCCACAAAGACGAATGATGCCAAGGTGGTTGCTGCGTTTTTGAAGTCCCACATTTTTACTAGGTATGGAGTACCTCGAGCAGTAATTAGCGATCAGGGGACGCACTTCTGCAACCGCACCATCGAAGCATTGATGAAGAAATATGGTGTGCATCATCGATTAGCTACTCCTTACCATCCTCAAACAAATGGGCAAGCCGAAGTTTCAAACCGGGAGGTTAAGCAGATTTTGGAGAAAACGGTGAATCCGTCTCGAAAGGATTGGAGCTTAAGGCTAGATGACGCACTATGGGCGTACCGAACTGCCTATAAAACCCCAATTGGTATGTCACCATATCGTTTAATCTTTGGGAAGATGTGCCACTTGCCGGTTGAGTTAGAGCACCGCGCCTATTGGGCCGTGAAGGAGGTGAATAAGAATTTGCCCAAGTGTGAAGAGGAACGAAAATTCCAACTTCAAGAATTGGAGGAACTTCGTCTTGAAGCATATGATGCAGCCATGTGGTACAAAGAGCGCACCAAGATGTGGCATGACAAGAATCTGCATCGGAAGACATTGAAGGTCGGGCAAAAGGTACTCTTGTTCCAATCAAAGCTGCGTTTAATGCCCGGCAAGTTGAAGACCAAATGGGTTGGTCCGTTCGTGATCCAGTCTGTTTGCCCAAACGGGGCATTTGAGATTCGCAGTTTAGACACGGCTAAGACATTCACCGTGAATGGACAACGTTTGAAGCCGTACTATGATGCCTCTTCTTTAGTTCCAGCGGAGTCTGTTTCGCTGTTTGTTCCGGGCATCTTTTGAGCATTCGAGAGTCGAGCCGACGACGTTAAATAATGGCGCTTATCGGGAGGCAACCCGATTTTCTTTCCCTTTTATTTTCCTATATTGCCTTTCTCTTCCTTTATTTTTGTTTCGTTCAGTTTTCCTTTTAGTTTCTTAGGTCCTTCTTAGTTTTAATTTTTGTTAAGTTTCAGTTAAAAAAAAAAAAAAAAAAGAGATCGATGGGAATGTGGCAGCCCTACAAGAGAGCATTGCGAACTTGAGCGCCACCATTCGACAGGAGATGAGGCGGCAGCGCACACGGTGATTTCCTTCCTTTTCTTGTTTTGTTTTTGCTTGTTCTTGTGTTGTTTTTTTATGTTTTGTGTTTCGTTGTGTGTTTTCGTTGTCCCTTACTTATACTTTATTTTGTTTGCTTGAGGGCAAGCAAAATCTAAGTGTGAGGGGGGCGTCTTTGAGTTTGTTTTTTTTGTTGAGTCAGTTTATGTTGAGTTTTGTGAGTCTTCTGGCTAAGTAATTGATAAGTTCAGTTGTTGGAGCATGCTGTTAGATTAAAAATGTGTGATAACTTGATCTTTCCCGACTTAAGAATTGAGAGCTTGTGATTGACAATGTGTGTTTTATTACATGATGTCTGGAATGACAAAATAAGGGCGATGAGTGAATCTAAACTACACATAAGTGAGGTATTGAGCCTAATAGAGTAGAGCACTCTCTACTAATTTTTGTTTTGAGAGATTTGATGATCCATGAAGTCGTGATATTAAGTGTGTCATATGTGGTGAATGATAAGAGGCACTAGGGTAGCCATTTGGCCTGCGT
Source organism: Salvia miltiorrhiza (assembly GCF_028751815.1). Taxonomy (NCBI): domain Eukaryota; kingdom Viridiplantae; phylum Streptophyta; class Magnoliopsida; order Lamiales; family Lamiaceae; genus Salvia; species Salvia miltiorrhiza. The sequence goes on along the minus strand of NC_080394.1, from coordinate 55,864,372 downwards.
TTGAATTCCTACCCATACACTAACCCCTAGTGAGCCATGTTGAGCCTTTGCCATGATTGTTCATATTAGTCACTATATATATATAGCCAAGGCCTGTTTTTTGTGAACCTTCTCTTTGGTCCCATTGTGCATGTTAGAATTGAATTACATCCTAATTGAATTTTTTAGGAATGTGCATAAGGATGTTTGTTTGCCCAAACAGAACCAAGCCGAAATTGCATTCTGAATCTAGGACAGATGTTCTGTTTGGCCAAACAGAGGAAGATGCTGGCAGTTGGGCAGATTGTTTTTGATGTACTCTTTGCATGATTGTGTTGTTTTAATGAAGTTGTGCAGAAAAAAAAAAAAAAAAAAATAGAAAAAGAAAAAAAAAGAGAGAAAAAAGAAAGAAAAAAAAAGAGAAAAAAGAAAGAAAAAAAAAACAGAAAAAGAAAGAAAAAAAAAGAGAGAGAAAATAAAGGTTGCACCAAGTTTGAATTAGTATACATGCATTAAGTTGTTTGATGGTTGTTGCCCATAGTTGAGTTGGAAGTTGCTCTTCATATGTTTAGAATTCTTTGGGTGTGACTTGATTCGAGCATGCACGATATTTGATCTTCAATGTTTGAGCTTAGGACCCCTAGGATCTTGCCTACATCATTGATAGTCCTTAGCCCCATTACAACCAAAAAAGAAAGACCTTTTTGAGCCATAATGTGACTGCGAAATATCATGACTAATTGGAGTTTCTTCTTGTGTGAGAATTACCTTATCTTATGGAGAGATTGAATGAGCGTGAGAGTTGCACTCATTGTTGCCTAATTTGGACTAGATTGATGATGAAAACACATTTTGGAGGTTCATGTTTTTAGTTCGAGAGTTGGGAAGTGATGGTGAATTGCATGATTCGATTTGATAGACTGTTGCATTCCTGATGCTTTGATGTTGCTTGGCTAGTCGTTTGGTTTGTTCGTGTCTTGTCTCGTTTTCCTTTTTATTTTCTGTTCTTGGTGTCTATGTTTATGGTTTCTATTTCCGCTCTTTCGTTTCTAGAGTCTTCGTGTCTAGGAAGGGAGTTGCTTCTAGGGGCTGAATTTCACCATTAATTCTTCTCTTATTTCATACTTGAGGACAAGTATGATCTAAGTGTGAGGGGGTTTGATGTGTGTATTTTAGTTACTTAGTTTAGTGCGTGTTTCGCCTTGGTTTCATATGATTTTGCATAAGTTTGCAATGTTTTGGCGCAGGGAATCGAAGAATTGGAGATGGAGCTGTTGATGGAAGCAATTGGTGAAAGACGAGTGTTTGATGGAGATTTAGCGTGAAGTTTGAAGCTAATTAGAGATTTGGGCTTTGGAAATATTTATCTTATAATTTATTTAAGCCAAATACTCTATTAATTAAGTTTTTGGGCTTTAATTTTGGGAGGGCCGAAACCCACGAAATTGTAGGGTGTTCGGCCACTTAAGGGTTTAATCCCTTGAATTTGATTAGGATTAGGACTCTTATTTTAATGGCACTAGCCGCAACATTAGACTGGGGATTATTAGGTTTACTTTTAGTTTAGTTTTTACACATACAATTTTACATTCAGCCGCTAGTTTTATTATAGATAGTTTAGATTTTGTTTTTTTTATGATTCCTACACAATTTTTATACTCAGCCGCAACTTTTGATTCTTAATAGCATAGTTGACTTTTACTTTTGTTAATTCCATGCAAACCTTTCATTCATGCAATTTTCGACTCCATAGCTTTAGTTAGTTTAATTCTTGTTTATTTGGTTCATCAAATAGCGGCTGGAACTTGGATCGAGGCAGACGAATTCTCTTCAATTCGGTTCAGTTTGATTTAATTTCTTGCAAAATTATTTTTGTTAATTTGATTTTATTATTTATTATGTTTTATTTTATTTATTTGATTGTTTCTATTTCAATCATGAGTAGCTAATTCTTTTAATTCGGCGAGAATAATGAAACTCTAATTTAATGATCTGTGAGACCTAATTGAGCATAAAATTGGTTCCTATTGATTTTGATTTATTCCTAGGGTTTAAAGATAATTCCGATTTTATTTAAGTCTGGCCAACTTAGGTTAAATTGGATTACAGTCAATTAGTTCCTGCCAATCCGTAATTGTTGGAATAGGGCTGATTAGTGACAAAACTACCATGTTCGTAGTAGGAATTAATTGGTATATTAATTATTACTAGCGTATCTAGGATAATTGATATAAATTGGGTTCCTTCATCTTAATGCTATTAGAATATTAAATCTAAGACTGGCGTATCCAGCTAGGTTATATTTTAATAAGAGAAATAGGCAGGACTAGCGTATCTAGCCGTCTATCGACACAGTAAGTAGGAATTGGGGTATGTCAGTGCGTATCACGGTATCCTATAACTAATTGGTTAATAGGGATTAATTAATTATTGCGTCAAGGATCAGAGATTAAATTAGTGTGGATTTATTTGAGCCGAATTACCCTTTTATTGATTATTTTCTAGAGTTATTTTAATTGATTTAATTTGCTTTCTTAGGTTAATTAATATTTTCTCCAAATTAAGGCGTGGTGGCATCACCGTTTTATAGATTTAGGGATTTGAATGATTTTTGCTGCTCTCTGTGGGATCGACCCTGCTTATCACGATACTAATTTATTTTGATAATTCTGCAGGAATTATTTTGGTGGGATACGACGTCCACCAAATTGGCGCCGTTGCCGGGGAGCGGTGTTAATTAATTCTTTTCCCTTTGTCTATTTTTTTTTTTCCTTGTTTATGAGCAGATCGTCCAAGCCGAACCTTCTCTACGATAGTGAAATTGAGAAGACCGCGAAGAAGTTAAGGAAGGAGGCAAAGGCGAGGAAGCTACTGGATCTGCTGGATTCGCAAGCTGACCTTCATCTCCTTGGTATCCATTGAACTTCGGTAAGATCTGAAGCAATGAGGGCTTCATTTCATACCGACGAGGTGCGAACGGATTTGCGGGTAAGGTGATTCCGTTCGGCCTCAAGTTGAGGTTAGTTGGGTACGCCAACTGTCTGAGGGTCTGCTCCGGTACGACATCTGCTTGTTCGGCTTCTGCCATAGCTTCGCGTCTCGCTATTCGTGCTTCTGCGCGTAGTCGTCTTTCTGTTCGATCAATATCGGGGTCAAACACCAATGCTCTTACAGCTCTACGAGTTCCACGCATACACCAGTAGCGGAAGATGGAATGAGGAGAGAACAAAATTGCTGCGCGTCACTCCCCGGCAACGGCGCCAATTTTGGCACACACCCGTCGTGCGGTGTGGACAAAATGCCTGTGTAAGCCCAGTACGGACAATACACGCTCCTACTTCTCACGACAAGGACTTAGTCTTAGCGGTAAGCGTAGGGTCGAATCCCACAGGGAGTGAGGAACCACTTTGTTCTCCAACGACAAACTGAGGTGTCACAATTCTCAATCTGTATACTCTGCACAAGAAATAACAAGATCAATGATAACAAAGGGGTGAGGTTATTCGGTTAGGTCATAACTGTTGTTAACATTCGTTTCGGTCATAGGCACACTGATGATCCGTCTATGATCCATGCAATTCCGAGGCGTGGCCCAAAGACATCGGGGCGTTTCACGGGATTACACTTCACATATAGGATGGTTGATCTCATTGTGGTCACTTGGTCCGAAGGTCACACGATCCCCGGTCACAAGGCAGTGCTTCACTCCTCCTTAGATAGTAGTCATACCCGTTACTCACCAAGTATGACCCTCATCAACCTTCTCTCCTGAGGTCCCCAACTCCGCACTAGAGTGACACATGCCTCCTGGACTCAACTATTTCCGGCCTTGTCGACCGACCAGTCATAGACATGCTACGGCGCCGAGATTGCTTTCCTCGTTTGATAACCATGGCTTTATGCCTCGTCACAGTTGATGGATATTCTCTAGAGAAGCCCAAGACTGAGGAAGGACAGTGTATCCCATCAATCCTTTCCCCACCTTCCGGATCTACAACGCCTTTTGTTGACGCTGCTCAGCTACTCGGTCTTGGGCATACCGGTTGTCACGCCCTGGTATACCCTGGCCTTTGCTTGACACGGACAGCATTTTACCGAACGAGGGTCTCCCGTCAGGCCCCTACTGTCCATGGTTTGGCACAGATCCGTCTGGAACCACGAGACTCAACCGAAAGAACAAATGCCTCACGAATGTTTACATGTTAACAACAATTATTTCCACCCCTAAAACCTCACCTAAAGGATTACTCACACATAATAAAATTCATAGTTGCAAAAAGAATTAAACTCATGATTAAGCGAAATGAAATACTGAATTGGATAAAATAATACCTAGGCTTCAAGCCTTCGAACTTGTCCAAAAGTAAAAACACTACGGAATTGAAGTACGGAAATGTCAAGTGTTTTGAATGCCACACGCGGCGAATAAAAGCAATAACTGATGAAAAGTAAAATGTTCGGGGTGCCAAGAGCTTCTTCACGTTGCACAACATTAGCTTTTTATACTGCCGAATGGTAGAGGCCTAACCCTAGCTGCGCCGGTTCCAAATCTTCGCCGGGATCTTCTTTCCTTAATTAGCTCGATCTTTGATTGATCCTGATTGAAGATGGCGTCCAGCTGCAAGCTTAGTCAACCTTTCCCATCCCTTCGGTCCTTCTAGTCTCTTCTTCAACCTTCCGCTTGTTCCATGAGATCTCCGAGATTGACCTTCCTTTTATGGCTCTGGCTGTCTGCTTCTTCTGGTAACGATCAGACCGACTGCTCTTATCGGTGTGGCTCATACCAGGTGGTGGCTCCAGGTTCCCATGCCCCAAGTTGAATTGGAGAGGTACTTGTTGGCCGAAGCTCCATGCTGGCAAACATGATTTGGCAATCTGGGCTCGGTAATGCCCATTCTGACCGCATTTCTTCCGTTTCCGCTCTACTGATCTTCCTTCCTCCACAACTTTGTTTTCCCCCTGGACAGACCTGAACTGACACAAATAAAGAGAAAAAGAGGGCCAAATGGCCCAAAAGTCGAAGACGCATCACACCTACACACTTAAAGCATACTTGCCCTCAAGTATGTAGGTGGATTCACAGAAGACACGGACGAAAAGGGCGAAAGAAAAGAAATAAAACTAAGAGACACGAAACTTGCATATATTTTAGGATCAGATCATACCAACATGCGTCATTCAGTTCAGTCAAACCACAAACCAGAGTACTGATCATGCATAAAGTGTGATGGTAGTCTCTCTTCTCGCTCAAGCACCGGGCTATGTGTTTGCACTCATAATTTGCTGTGCTAGTTCCTCTAAGAGTTTGATCGAAGACTACAAATTAAGCACACTAGTATGACTTATCAAAGGGTCTTTGTTGGGCTGTAATGTGGCATACGGAGCTAAGGTGGGAAAATATGGTCCAGTGGCTAATTTCAGTATCATCCTTACTCAGCATACACATTCAGTACAGCTATAACTAACCCTTAATTTTCCCGCTTTCAATGGGGTTCATTTCCCTTTTGATTCTTCTTATGGGCAATCATCTTTAGTCACAAAAATTTTTTGTGCCCGGATTTCTTTCTTTTCTTATAATCCCCTGTTCACCATTTCATTCATTTCACAAATTCTTCCTCCTAGATATAGCATTATCAAAGCTTAAGAAAGAATGAGTTCGGCTCAAGTTGGCATACTGGGGATTATTTTCATACTAGTCATCAAAGAAAATCTGGGGCCATAAATCAAAGAATCGTGCCCAAATCACACAAGTCATGTACTAGCAAAATTGAGTCCTCAAACAAAACCAAGATTCCCTAGTCACAGCAAATTCTCACCACAAGCATGCATTTTTTTAATTTTGGTCCTGATCTCACCGGTGGGGTATTCTCTGTATTCTCACAACTACCATCATGCATTTCATACTCAATCCACCAATCATACCAAAACAAAAATCAGCATGCATAATCTTTCACCATCAAACAATGCAAGTAGACTCGACTCTATCACAGACAAAACAGACGCTAAAACAAGAAAAAGCAAAAGATAAAATAAAATCCTAATCTACGAGTTCAGGGGAAAGTACTTAGTCATTTTGGTCGGAGGATCTCACCTCCGCAGCCATCATCTCTTTGATTTCCTTAAAGCAAGCTTCCATCGCTTTGAATCCTTCCTCCACAGTGTCCCTCAGTGTGGCCACTTCTCCTCCCAGCATCACCAGCTCGTCCTTGACTTCTTTCAGTTCGTCCGTCAGTTTGATAATCTCGCTATTGACTGGGCGAGAGGTTCCTTGTTCCCTTGCAACCTTCGGTTCAGGTCGAACTGAGCTGCCTTCTGGTTGGACCAAACGGTAGTCTCCTCCTTCATCCATCTCAACAATCCGCCACCGCACGAGCCTCCCGATATCAAAGAATCGGGTTTCTGCCACAGCTGCCTCATCCGCGGCTTTCTCGTTGAAACCAGCAAGCTTCCTCGCCAAGAGGGTCACCAGTGGGCATAGGGAGAGATACTTGTTGGTATGGGTTACCCCATACTGAAATTGTAGTGCAGCGGTGAACCCAAAGTTCACCCTCTTTCTCTCCACCATGCACCAAAGCACAAAGAGCTCTTGCTGCGTGACGACGTTGGATCCCTCAATCCGGCCATAGATGTTATAGGCCAACCAACGATGGCAAATCTGCAAGGCTGGGTCGCGGAGTTCGTTGGATTTGCTAATATTCTTCACATACTTGGTCCCTGTTGAGAGTTGGGACCAGTACTGGTCAATCTGACTGCGCCACTCCGGTGGAGCCATGGTCTCGGCTTGCTTGTACTCATCATCGTACACCTCTGTGGCTTCAATCAAGTAGTTTCCCTTTGGCTTGAATTCCACCGTGCTCATGAACTCCTCCGACAGATTCTTGAATGCCAACACATTCCACTCCAAAATCTTCCCCCAACCAACATTCTGAAAATATCCCTGTACACGCTCTTTCATCCCGAAACCCTCCAATACTTCAGTCACCAGATAATACCAAGGGGTGATCTCCCGGTTTTTCAAGACTGCATACCTCTCACTGTCTCTCGGTATAACCGTTTCCGTAGTGCTGGGTCGCACCACTCCCTTGCGCTTGATGCCCTTGGGTTTTGATGTGAGCGTGCTCGTCACCGGCTTAGCAGGGGCGATCACATCCTCTGAGTTGGAGCTCTCAACCGTCTCGGTTCTCTCTGGATCTACTTCCATTGGCTCCTCTATCTCCTTGGCCTTTCCTTTTTCGGCTGCAGTGGGTTTCCGTAGCTTCTTGCTTTGTGCAGTCCGGGTTTTACTGCTGGCCTTCTTTGGTTGGGCCTTGACTGGTAGTGGAGGTTTTGCAACATCTAGCTTTCTCTTTACTCCGGGTCTCTTGCTCTGGGGTGTTGGGATTTCCACTTCCTTCTCTTGAATTGCCTCAACCTCCTCTGCTTCCTCAGCCTCCTTCTCCTCCTCCTTTTCTTCTTCGCTCTTCTCTTCCGCTTCTTCTTGTTCTTTCCCTTCCGTATCTTCAGAAGCTGTCTTTCCTTCCTGCATGGAGGCTTCCGGCATTTGTGGTTGCGGTTGAACTTGAACAGGTGGTGGTGCGACAATGGATCGCGCCGGAGTTGCTTTGCTTGCCTGAGCCTTCCTTGTTTTCTTCACGGGCGGGGTGAGCTCGGGCTCCCCTTTTTCCTGTTGCGTAGACTCGGCGGCTGCTTTTGCTGTTTCTCGCTCCTCTTGTTGGAGAACTTCGGCACGCCCTTTGTCTTCGGGCTGGATTTTCAGCAAAGGGTCTTCAGTAACTTTGGTAGAAGTCTCCTCCGAAGCGCTTCGCCTTGTGGTGCGCTTTGGAGGTGGAGGTTTGGTGCCTTTCTTCTTCGGCGGTTGGGTACTGCCGGAGCCCTCTCCTTTGGTTTTTGCCATTGCGAGTTGCAGAGTTCTAAAAACTAGAATTTGTGTAGGAGTTCGGATTCTGTGGGAATTTTGGGGGTAGGGTTTGCTTTTAAGAAAGGTGATCGGCAGTTATGGAAATTTAGGGTTTGAGGTGAGTGGTGATCGTGGTGTAGCAGTTTCCGGAGGTTAGGGTTTGTGGGGAAGAAAATCGTAGGTTAAGGCTTTGAATATGGTAAGTGTGGCGGTTATGGCAGAAAAAAGGAATTTTAAGGAAATAAAAATCATGACCGAAATTTGAATTTCAAATTTTCTGCGGAAACCGAAGGGTTGCAGTCCCATCGCCGCCTGCCCCTGACACGCTTGCGTCATTTCCCTGCGTAAGCCCTCTCCCAGACCGTTCCAATCCCTAGCTCTCCACCTACACACTTTGCAACGCAAAGTGGGCTCGGATCAACCTCTGGGCCTTTTTCCAATTATCTCGGCCCGACTTACCTGCAAGTTAGTGCATCCAAACACGAAACAAAACAACTTAAAAGAAAAGAAAAGAAAAAATCGGTATAGACCATACCGAAGTAACCACGCTGGGTTGCCTCCCAGCAAGCGCTCTTGTTTCCCGTCTTGAGCTCGACCTCCCTTCACTCTTCACTCGTACTCAGGGTCGAGGAGGTAGCATTCCTCCTTCTCCTTTTCTATTTCAGCAAGCTCGTGATAAGGCTTAAGGCGGTGCCCATTCACCACGAACGTATCAACTCCATTTTGATCATATACTTCAATGCTTCCGTTTGAAAGGATTTCTTTGATCACGAATGGTCCTGACCATTTTGAGCGGAGTTTTCCAGCCATCATCTTGAAGCGTGAGTTGAAGAGTAGGACCTTTTGTCCCACTAAAAATTCCTTCTTCCTGATCTTGGCATCATGGATCCTTTTGGTTCGCTCCTTATAGAGCACCGCGTTGTCGTAAGCCTCCAACCGCAGTTCCTCCAACTCGCTCAGTTGCAGTTTCCTTGTTTCTCCAGCTAGGGTCATACTGAGGTTGATTTGCTTAATTGCCCAGTACGCCTTGTGTTCAATTTCCACGGGTAAGTGACATCTTTTGCCATAAAGTAGGCGAAACGGGGACATTCCGATGGGTGTCTTGAAAGCAGTTCTGTATGCCCATAACGCATCCCCTAGATGGTCACTCCAGTCTTTACGGTTGGGGTGCACCACCTTTTCTAGGATACTCTTTATCTCCCTGTTTGAAATCTCGGCCTGCCCATTTGCTTGGGGGTGATATGCAGTGGTGACCTTGTGTGTCACCCCCATCTTCTTGGTTAGTGATCTGATAATGGCATTACAGAAATGCGATCCTTGGTCACTGATTAGAATTTTCGGTACACCGTATCTCCCGAACACTTGCTCCTTCAGGAAACCTGCCACGGTATGGGCATCATTGCTTGCGGTTGCCTTGGCTTCAACCCACTTTGATACGTAGTCCACTGCCACCAGAATGTATTCGTAGTTCTTTGACTTTGGGAAGGGACCCATAAAGTCAATCCCCCATACGTCGAAAACTTCGACCGGCATGATTGGAACTTGTGGCATTTCATCCCTTGCGGTGATTCCTCCAGTCATCTGGCACTTCGGGCAGCTCTGTACCCATTTCCTTGCATCCGCAAATATTGTGGGCCAGTAGAATCCACTCTCCAAAATTCTGTGGGCTGTGCGCTTTCCTCCAAAATGTCCGCTATTTGCTGTCCCATGACACATGTCCAAAATTTGGGTATGCTCATCCTCAGGTATGCATCTCCGTATGACTTGATCTGCTCCAGTCTTCCAGAGATATGGATCTTCCCAATGGTAGTATCGCGCTTGCGCGAGTAACTTCCGTTGTTCGAATCTTGTCAATCCTGAGGGTAACTCCTTAGTAACCAGATAGTTAGCTATATCCGCATACCAGGGCTCCTGCTTGGTTAGAGCGTATAGTTCTTCTTCATCCTCCAGGGTGCTCATGGAATAAAGTTTTTCGTCTGGAAATGTATCGGTAATGGGCATACCGTCATCCTCCTCCAGTTGCAACCTGCTCAAATGGTCTGCCACGAGGTTTGCAGCTCCTTTCTTGTCCCTTATCTCTATATTGAACTCTTGTAGTAGCAAAATCCACCTGATGAGTCGAGGTTTGGATTCCTTCTTGGCCATTAAGTACTTCAACGCGGCATGATCCGTGTAGACCACCGCCTTCGTTCCCAAGAGGTAGGAGCGAAACTTTTCTATGGCAAATACTACCGCCAGGAGTTCTTTCTCGGTAGTTGTATAGCTGCACTGTGCTGGGTTCAGTGTTTTGGATGCGTAATAGATCACGCAACTCTCCTTGCCTTTCTTCTGTCCCAGTACTGCTCCAACTGCGTGGTTGCTGGCATCACACATGATCTCGAACGGTAAATCCCATACTGGCGGTTGAATAATGGGGGCCGACACCAGCTTGCTTCTCAGAATCGCGAAGGCCTCCTTACAATCATCATCAAACTCAAACGGCACGTCTTGTTGGAGAAGTCTGGTCATGGGCTGGGCAATCTTGGCGAAGTCCTTGATAAATCGCCGGTAGAAGCCTGCATGGCCGAGGAATGCACGTATGTGCTTTACGGTTGTCGGGTAAGGCAATTTGGCAATGGAATCGACTTTCGCCTTGTCCACTTCAATCCCTCTTTCTGAAATCACGTGCCCAAGCACTATCCCTTCCCTAACCATAAAATGGCATTTCTCATAATTAAGGACCAGGCTTTTCTCCACACATCTTTTCAAAATAAGCTCTAGATGCTTCAAACATGTGTCGAAAGAACTGCCATATACGGTGAAGTCATCCATGAATACTTCAATGCAATTCTCCAATAAGTCGGAGAAGATACTCATCATACACCGCTGAAAGGTTCCCGGTGCGTTGCAGAGTCCGAACGGCATTCTCCGGTATGCAAATGTCCCAAATACGCAGGTGAAAGTGGTTTTTTCCTGGTCTTCATGTGCCACAAAAATTTGCATATATCCAGAATACCCGTCTAGGAAACAGTAATAGGCATTACCGGCTAGTCTCTCCAACATCTGGTCGATAAAGGGTAATGGGAAGTGGTCCTTTCTGGTAGCATCGTTCAGCTTCCGATAGTCAATGCAAACTCTCCATCCAGTTTGCAATCGGGTGGGCACGAGCTCGCCTTGATCATTCTCCACAACCTGTACCCCTGATTTCTTCGGTACGACATGGACTGGACTCACCCATTGGCTGTCGGATATGGGATAAATGATTCCTAATTCCAACAGCTTAAGGATTTCCTTCAGCACTACCTCTTTCATGACCGGGTTCATCTTTCTTTGAGAGTCTCGAACGGGTTTGGCTCCCTCCTCAAGGTAAATGTGATGCATGCACTCCGTAGGGCTGATGCCTTTGATATCGGCTAAGGTCCAACCGATGGCTTCCCTATTTTCTCGTAGTACTCTCACCAAACGCTCTTGCTGCACAACAGTTAGATCAGAACTGATGATAACTGGTAGCGTCTCTTCTGGTCCCAGATAAGCATATTGTAAATGCTTAGGTAATTGTTTGAGCTCCAAAACGGGTGCTTTCTGGATTGAAGGTAGCAGCTTCTCGTACTGCCCATACTGAGACAATAACTCCGGTTTGCTTATCTCTGCTCCTCCAGCTAGATAGACTTCCTGGATTAATTCCTTGATCTTCTGATCTACCTCCACCTCGGCTTCTAAGGTGCTTTCTCTGAGGAAGTAGAGTTCCATGATAGCTTCCTTCATTTCATCGTCCTCCATATGCTCAGCATCCCGATCCGTTAGACCATACTGAATCACCTTCTCTGTGGTATCCCTGGAACCGAAAGTAATTCCTTGTTCCTGCACCAAGGGTTCAAATACGTCGACCATGTCCACCGTCTCCATTGCTTGTTTCCTTTTCATAGTCTCATAGATGTTGAATTCTACTTGGACCCCATCGAACTCACATGTCAATATTCCTGTTTTCATATCAATCTTGGTTCCGGCGGTCATCATGAATGGCCTTCCCAATAATATGGCATTCTCTCCAGTTTCAGGTCCGGTATCTAGGACGTAGAAGTCTGCTGGAAAAATCAAATCCCCGACCTTGATCAGCACGTCCTCCACTACTCCTTCAGGGTAAGCGTTGGACCTATCAGCTAACTGTATGACCACACGGGTGTTCCTCATCTCGCCAATATTTAGTCTCTTGTATACGGCCAATGGCATCACATTAATGGAGGCTCCCAGATCCATCATCGCCTTATCCATGTTGGTTCCTCCTATGTTGCATGGAATAGTGAACATCCCTGGATCCTTCCGCTTAGTGGGTAGCTTCCGTTTGATCACCGCCGAAACACTTTCTCCCATCACGTATCGGACCTCTTCCTCCATTTTGACTTTTCTTGAACAGAGATCTTTCAAGAATTTGGCATATTTAGGAATCTGCCTGATGGCATCGAGTAGAGGTATGCTCAGTTCAACTTTTTGAAACATCTTCATCATTTCACTTGCTTCTTTCTCTCTGGCTTTCTGCTTCAGGCGTCCTGTGTAAGGTGCTTCGGTTGGGTTACTACCTCCAGCTTGTTCATCAGTTGGACCTTTCCCGTTCTTATTCCATCCTCCTCGAAGCAATTCAGCCTCTGCTAACAATTCTTCCTCCTTTTCTTCCCCCTCAGGAAATTCGGTTAACACCACTTGGGCATGCTCTCTGGGGTTGATTCCCATGGCTGGGAGTTTACCAGCGTTCTCCTCTAGTTTGGCCACTGCCTTAGTCAAATGACTAATTTGCTGGTTAGTTTGGTTCATGCCGGCTCGAATTTCATTGCGAAACTTCTCGCTCTCCTTAGCCATGCTTTCAATTGCTTCTTCCCAGGGTGCTCTCCGATGTGGGGGTTGGTAAGGAGGTTGTTGCTGATTCTGGTTATGGTGTTGATGTGGTCCTAACTGGTAAGGAGGTTGTTGCTGGTTCTGATTATACTGAGGACGTTGCATTGGTGCGCCCATATTGTTCTGTTGCTGGGGCTGACCATCCTGCTTCCACCGAAAGTTGGGGTGATCCCTCCATCCGGGATTGTAAGTATTTGCATAAGGATCGTACTTTCGTGGGTTCCCATCATGTCCTCCGATAGCATTGACATCAACAATATCTTCACCAAAATTTGGACAATTTTCAGATTGGTGTCCAGTGGCATCGCAAAGGCCACACTGGCGAACCTTCTTCGGTATAGTCAAGCCCGACAGAAGTTCTTTGAGTTCATTCATGCTCTTCTCCATTGTTTTCTCCAAATTAGACATCTCCCCTTTCTCTTCAGCTTTCCTTGGTCTCTCAAGATTCCTTTCATGCCCTTCATCACGTGATTCTTCTGCCATGGTGCCCAATAACTGGAAAATCTCCATCGGGGTTTTGCTCATCAATGATCCATTACAAGCTGCTAGAACCAGACTGCGATCGTTCCTCCGCATGCCCTTTACAAAGCCCTCCACCTGATCTTTTGGAGAGATTTGGTGATGGGGGCAATTGCTTAACATTCTCTTGAATCTCGTCCAGTATTCGTAGAAGGATTCTAGCCCATCTTGCCTGATGCTTCGGATATCCCACCGCATTCGCTCCACTCGTGCTGCTGGGAAGAATTCTTCTAAGAAAGCTTGTTGCAGTTGTGCCCATGTAGTAACACTACCCGCGGGTAGATCATACAGCCATCTTCTTGCGTTGTCCACCAAGGTAAAAGGGAAGAGTATCAACTTGACATACTCTTGCTGCTCATCGTTTGATTGGTGCATGATTGTCATCTCAAAATCTTGGAGATGAGTATGAGGGTCATCTCCTTGGTATCCATTGAACTTCGGTAAGATCTGAAGCAATGAGGGCTTCATTTCATACCGACGAGGTGCGAACGGATTTGCGGGTAAGGTGATTCCGTTCGGCCTCAAGTTGAGGTTAGTTGGGTACGCCAACTGTCTGAGGGTCTGCTCCGGTACGACATCTGCTTGTTCGGCTTCTGCCATAGCTTCGCGTCTCGCTATTCGTGCTTCTGCGCGTAGTCGTCTTTCTGTTCGATCAATATCGGGGTCAAACACCAATGCTCTTACAGCTCTACGAGTTCCACGCATACACCAGTAGCGGAAGATGGAATGAGGAGAGAACAAAATTGCTGCGCGTCACTCCCCGGCAACGGCGCCAATTTTGGCACACACCCGTCGTGCGGTGTGGACAAAATGCCTGTGTAAGCCCAGTACGGACAATACACGCTCCTACTTCTCACGACAAGGACTTAGTCTTAGCGGTAAGCGTAGGGTCGAATCCCACAGGGAGTGAGGAACCACTTTGTTCTCCAACGACAAACTGAGGTGTCACAATTCTCAATCTGTATACTCTGCACAAGAAATAACAAGATCAATGATAACAAAGGGGTGAGGTTATTCGGTTAGGTCATAACTGTTGTTAACATTCGTTTCGGTCATAGGCACACTGATGATCCGTCTATGATCCATGCAATTCCGAGGCGTGGCCCAAAGACATCGGGGCGTTTCACGGGATTACACTTCACATATAGGATGGTTGATCTCATTGTGGTCACTTGGTCCGAAGGTCACACGATCCCCGGTCACAAGGCAGTGCTTCACTCCTCCTTAGATAGTAGTCATACCCGTTACTCACCAAGTATGACCCTCATCAACCTTCTCTCCTGAGGTCCCCAACTCCGCACTAGAGTGACACATGCCTCCTGGACTCAACTATTTCCGGCCTTGTCGACCGACCAGTCATAGACATGCTACGGCGCCGAGATTGCTTTCCTCGTTTGATAACCATGGCTTTATGCCTCGTCACAGTTGATGGATATTCTCTAGAGAAGCCCAAGACTGAGGAAGGACAGTGTATCCCATCAATCCTTTCCCCACCTTCCGGATCTACAACGCCTTTTGTTGACGCTGCTCAGCTACTCGGTCTTGGGCATACCGGTTGTCACGCCCTGGTATACCCTGGCCTTTGCTTGACACGGACAGCATTTTACCGAACGAGGGTCTCCCGTCAGGCCCCTACTGTCCATGGTTTGGCACAGATCCGTCTGGAACCACGAGACTCAACCGAAAGAACAAATGCCTCACGAATGTTTACATGTTAACAACAATTATTTCCACCCCTAAAACCTCACCTAAAGGATTACTCACACATAATAAAATTCATAGTTGCAAAAAGAATTAAACTCATGATTAAGCGAAATGAAATACTGAATTGGATAAAATAATACCTAGGCTTCAAGCCTTCGAACTTGTCCAAAAGTAAAAACACTACGGAATTGAAGTACGGAAATGTCAAGTGTTTTGAATGCCACACGCGGCGAATAAAAGCAATAACTGATGAAAAGTAAAATGTTCGGGGTGCCAAGAGCTTCTTCACGTTGCACAACATTAGCTTTTTATACTGCCGAATGGTAGAGGCCTAACCCTAGCTGCGCCGGTTCCAAATCTTCGCCGGGATCTTCTTTCCTTAATTAGCTCGATCTTTGATTGATCCTGATTGAAGATGGCGTCCAGCTGCAAGCTTAGTCAACCTTTCCCATCCCTTCGGTCCTTCTAGTCTCTTCTTCAACCTTCCGCTTGTTCCATGAGATCTCCGAGATTGACCTTCCTTTTATGGCTCTGGCTGTCTGCTTCTTCTGGTAACGATCAGACCGACTGCTCTTATCGGTGTGGCTCATACCAGGTGGTGGCTCCAGGTTCCCATGCCCCAAGTTGAATTGGAGAGGTACTTGTTGGCCGAAGCTCCATGCTGGCAAACATGATTTGGCAATCTGGGCTCGGTAATGCCCATTCTGACCGCATTTCTTCCGTTTCCGCTCTACTGATCTTCCTTCCTCCACAACTTTGTTTTCCCCCTGGACAGACCTGAACTGACACAAATAAAGAGAAAAAGAGGGCCCAATGGCCCAAAAGTCGAAGACGCATCAGAGCTCGCTGGGTTCCCAGCGCTCGCTGGGTTTCCAGCGCTCGCTGGGTTCCCAGCGAGTTCTGCCTTCCAGCGGCCGCTGGACCCCTAATTCAGAATGCTCGAATTGGATGGATTTTAATCAAATCCCAAACAAATACCCCCTAATTCATGCTCAATTCCGTGGAATTCATCAAATCCCCAACTATATACCCATAATTATATAATTCATGCTCCATAAAATCAACCAATATCCATTTAAAAAAGAAAACAAAATAACGTCAACATTCATAAAAATTTCAGCATTGAAAAAAAAAACGTTAATTCAACGAAAACATAAAAACACCTCCCTAACTATTATCTTCGGTCTCCGCCTGTGTGTCTTGATCGGTTTCAGTTATTTGTCTATTTTCCCACATAGCATTAGCAATACTTGTTCTCCATGCATTAGCTTCATTCCTCTGAGACAGCTGGCTTTGAGAAAGATAATCCAAAATGTCCGCATCGTTTTCAACATCTTCTGCAGCATTTCCTTCTTCAACTTCGACTGGAAATTCATCAGAACGACATTCCTTTCGGAGAAAGTTATGCAATCCAGCATAAGCCAAAACTAACTCTGCTTGTGTTTGAAAAGGAAACGGAGGAGCTGTTTTGAAAATTGTGAAACGTGATTTGAAGATTCCAAAAATGCGTTCAATCACGTTTCGCAATGATGCGTGTCGAAGATTGAACAACTCATCTGCATTTCTTGGTTTACGACCGTCACCACCAAAATCTTTGAGATGATATCGAACGCCACGTAACGGAGCCAAAAACTGTCGACGATTAGCAAATCCACAATTTACTAGAAAATATTTACCTTGAGGCACGTGGAGTCCATTTGGTCTAGACAATGCATCACTTAAAATTTTGGAATCATGGGCTGAGCCTTCCCATCCACTAAGCACATAAATGAACTGCAAATCAAAGTTGCAAGCTGCCAAAACATTTTGCGAATTCACCCCATGACGGTTACGATAACAGCTCACGTCTTTTCCTCTTATCATGGCCGGGATATGAGTGCCATCTATAGCCCCGATACAATCCTAAAATAATAGGTGAATGTGTTATACAAAAATCATAAATATTTAATATAATACAAGAGCAGAAATATTATACCTTGAAGTAAGGATAAAATCTGGTACTTTCCCGAATTTTAGCGGGTATTGCGCCAGTCGGCTTAAACATCATGTCTGGTGCTATGGTGTTCAATGCTCTCAAGATTTTGTTGAAGTTCCGACTAGCAGCAAAATGCGAACGACCAAACCTTTCACGAACGTTACAATAACGATCGTTGTGCCCTACAATGATGAGGAATGTTGCCAACATTTCTTCAACAGTTGTGTATCGTGTATCATCCACATGGGCTTTCTCCCTAATTATCTGGCATAATTTGATGAAGACGTCAGGATACATTCTATACAACTGTCGAAATTGGCTCGGATCTCCATCCATCATTCTCGTAATAAAACGGAATCCTTCCCTAGTCTTTGGTCGTCGCATCAGAGCATTGTCAGCAGTCGGATGATGCGTCATAATATTTCCCACTAGAGTGATAACTACCTTAGCTGCTTCCATCAGTTGCCTAGCATGAACAGAAAGTTCAATCTCCATCTCTGTTTCGATTTCATCATCAAGTTCTTCATCTATGTCTTCTTCAATTGCAATGTTAATTTTATCTTCATAATTCATGCTGCCATTTAAAACAATGAAACAATAATTGAAATAAGAATAAAAGGGACTCACAAAAAATAGCCTTTTAAAAATACTCATAAAAAACCATTCATTAATCAACAAAATAAAGCATTAAAACATAAAACCAACAAAACAATGTACTCATAAAACATAGTTCAAAAAACATGACTAAAATATCATCTATTTCCTAGTCTTCAATTCTATCCATCTTTTACGTTGAGGAACAGTCATTTTCATAAATCCATCTTTTTGTGACTTTGTAACAAGCAAGTCAAATGCTGTGTAGCGGTCCTCTTCACTCAAATCAGGTATTTCTTCAATAGCATCCCAAGTTGTAAAACTTTTTTCATTTTCTCTTTTCTCCATCATAGTATCTCGTTTCACGAAGAGGCTTTCAACTCGATCCATTGTGCTAGTGACTTTTTTAATTTGTACCAGGAGCTCCTGATGCGGACTATTTTCAGTGTGGCCTGAATTTGTCTCAAACTGGCCTCTGCTTCTCTTGGCGGGAGCTCTTCTCTGAGTGGACTCCACAGGCACTTCAGTGGGCTCCAAAGGTGATTTGGAGCCGGATAACGGTGGGTCACCTTCACCCAGTACTACAAACGCCTCAGTAGCAGTATCGTAATTCAACTCCTCTATGGTTGGACCTCTACTTTCATCAACTCCTATTGTCCTAGCATCAGTAGCACTGCCAACTCCAATTGCGTTTCTTCCTACAGCCACACCGTTTCCAACAGCAAATCTCAAGTCATCATAGTCCGAAAAACTCCCAGTGCGTAAGTATGCATCTTTTGGGTGAGCCTAAAAACATAAATAACAAAATTATTAATTAACTATATTATTTAAATTAAATTGTGTTTAAAAAATAATTGATAACAAATTTACCTCTATATACGCATCCCATACTTCATCTGGGGCCGTGAATTTTTTGGTGTCGTTGTCATAACCAAAACCAGAGTTAGACTTCATGAGGTTTGAATACGCAGTCCAACGGCTCTTAAACCATTTGATACGACTTTGGTAGTGATTATAATTTTTATTGCACCTAAGTTTGTCATTCAGAATAGGCAATATTCTTTCCTCTACTGTTGCTTTGCTAAATATACCACTATTATTGCGCCATCCCCTAATTGCAGATTCAACCAGAATTCGTAACAAGGCATCACTTTGTTCCTGTGTCCATGCTTCATACACTGCCCTTTTTTTGGATTCTTGTGGTTGAGAGTCTCCCATAATAATATTACTAGACACCGAACAGTACTATATGAATGAATAAAAATAAAAAATAAAAAACATCAACAAAAAACAAAAATCAACTCACATGCAATAGAAACACAACATACAGTTGCTAATAATTTATAAAGGTACAATATTCATGCTATAGAAAAATTGCATAATTAAAATACTATGAAGATATAAAATTTATGAAAAAATACCTTGCTAAAAGGTAAAGTAGAACCCTGAACTCTTTTTTGAAGGCGTGGTAGGCGTCTGGCGAATGTGAGGAGAAAACCATCGAAGATGGGTATTTAAAAGCGTTGCTGGGCTGGGCTGACTGGGCCCAGCAACCGCTGCAACCCAGCGGCCGCT
Organism: Salvia miltiorrhiza; assembly: GCF_028751815.1. Taxonomy (NCBI): domain Eukaryota; kingdom Viridiplantae; phylum Streptophyta; class Magnoliopsida; order Lamiales; family Lamiaceae; genus Salvia; species Salvia miltiorrhiza. The sequence continues at coordinate 55,845,260 of NC_080394.1, read as the reverse complement.
GGGAACCCAGCGCACGCTCAAACCCAGCGAGCGCTGGCCTTTCTCAGCGTGTGCTGAGTTCTGGCGCTCGCTGGCTTCTTGGCCGCGAGTGCTGGAACTCAGCGCACGCTCAAAACTCCATGGATTTCAATTCTTGTGTTTCTTGGCCGGATTTCGTCGTGTGTATTTTTTTGGATGAAATCCATGAAAGTCATTCTGGATTTGAATTCAATGGAATAACGAATACACCTAGATTTGTATAGATTTTAAAAAGTCTGAAACGAATACACCCAGATTTATATGGACTTTTAAAAGTCTGGAACGAATACACCCAGATTTCTGCAGACTTTTAAAAGTCTGGAACGAATACACCCAGACTTTTAAAATCCGTGGAAATCTATTAAACTCCACAACTAATACACCCCCCTTAGATCATACTTGTCCTCAAGTATGACATAAGAGAAGAAATTAATGGTGAAATTCAGCCACAAGAAGCAACTCCCTTCCTTGACACGACACTAAAACTCCAAAGCAAAGAACGAACAACGGACACAAAACCAAACGGAAAAAAAAAACAGGAAAGACGAGAACACTAAAACGACAAACTAAACAGGAAACTGCAGCCAAAGAATCATCAAACACTAGCAACAAAACCTACTGCCAATTCAAATCGTGCAACTCACAATCAATCTTCAACTCTCAAATCAAGAAGAGGAAATATCAAACAAGTGTTTTTATTGTCTATCCAGTCCAAATTAAGCAACAACAAATTCCTCTCAAGATTCACTCTTCTCTCAAAGATGTATTTGTAAATTCACACTCAAGAAAGAAAATCCAATCGATCGTGATATGTCGTGGTCACACAGTAACTCAAAAAGGACTTTTCTCATTGGTTGTAATGGGGCTAAGGACTATCAATGATGTAGGCAAGATCCTAGGGGTCCTAAGCTTAAACATTGAAGATCAAGTATTGTGCATATTAAAACCGAATCACATCCAAAAACACTAAGCATACGAGGAACAAACACTAACTCATCCTTGGGCAACAAGATCATCACAATCAACTGCATGCTCAACTAATTCAACTTGGTGCATTTTTTTCTTTCTTTCTTTTTCTTTTTTTTTTTTTTCAGCACCTTTTATTCACATATTCAAACCACATACAGAGAATCATTTCACAATTCAGCTCGGTACAGAAAAACTTAGCCCAACCATCAACAACAGTCCCTGTTTGGCCAAACAGATCGTCCCTCCACGGTTCAGAACAGTTTTCAGCATGGATTCTGTTTGGGCAGACAGATACAACTTCCTCCAGAATTCAAATAAGATGTAATTCAATTCAAACATGCACAATAGGGTCAAAGAGAGAGTCCAAAACAGGCCTTGGCTAATTATTTTAGTGACTAACAACAAAGAACATGGTCAAGGCTGCAATGGGCTCACTAGGGGTGAATACATAGGTAGGAAATGAAAAGCAAGCCAAAAGGGCTACCCTAGTGCCTTCTATCATGCATTACCAATGACACACAACATATCATAACATCATGAATAACAAACCACTCAAGAATAAAATAGTAGAGGGTGCTCTACTCTAATAGGCTCAAATCTCACTTGTATGTGGCTTTTTATTCATTGTTGCTCTTATTTGTTATTTTTTAATTTCATCCAACAAAACACAGAATTTTCAATCACCAATTCTTAAGTCTCAAGCATCAAATCTCAAGTTCATCACACAATCTGATTCGGTAGCATGTTCATCACTAACATTCAACAATCCAAAGGCTAACAGTCCACAAACTCAACATAAAACTGACTCAACGAAACAAGAACTCAAAGACGCCCCTCTCACACTTAGATTTTGCTTGCCCTCAAGCAAACAAAATAAAGTATAAGTAATGGACCACGAAAACACACAACGAAACACAAAACATAAAAAACAACACAAGAACAAGCAAAAATAACAGGAAAAGGAAGGGAATCACCGCGCGCGCTGACGCCGCAGCTCCTGTCTGATGGTGGCGCTCAAGTTCGTGATGCTCTCCTCTAGGGCTGCCACATTCCTGTCGATCTCTCTCTCTCTCTTTTTTTTTTTTTTTAACTGAAACAAAACAAAAATTAAAATTAAGGAAAGGAACTAAAAACTAAAAATAAAAAAAGCTTAACGGAAACGAGAATTAAAGGAAAGAAGAACAAAGCAAAAAAATTAAAAGGGAAAGAAAGTCGGGTTGCCTCCCGATAAGCGCCATTATTTAATGTCGTCGGCTCGACTCTCGAATGCTCAAAAGATGCCCGGAACAAACAGCGAAACAGACTCCGCTGGAACTAAAGAAGAGGCATCATAGTACGGCTTCAAACGTTGTCCATTCACGGTGAATGTCTTAGCCGTGTCTAAACTGCGAATCTCAAATGCCCCGTTTGGGCAAACAGACTGGATCACGAACGGACCAACCCATTTGGTCTTCAACTTGCCGGGCATTAAACGCAGCTTCGATTGGAACAAGAGTACCTTTTGCCCGACCTTCAATGTATTCCGACTCAGATTCTTGTCATGCCACATCTTGGTGCGCTCTTTGTACCACATGGCTGCATCATATGCTTCAAGACGAAGTTCCTCCAATTCTTGAAGTTGGAATTTTCGTTCCTCTTCACACTTGGGCAAATTCTTATTCACCTCCTTCACGGCCCAATAGGCGCGGTGCTCTAACTCAACCGGCAAGTGGCACATCTTCCCAAAGATTAAACGATATGGTGACATACCAATTGGGGTTTTATAGGCAGTTCGGTACGCCCATAGTGCGTCATCTAGCCTCAAGCTCTAATCCTTTCGAGACGGATTCACCGTTTTCTCCAAAATCTGCTTAACCTCCCGGTTTGAAACTTCGGCTTGCCCATTTGTTTGAGGATGGTAAGGAGTAGCTAATCGATGATGCACACCATATTTCTTCATCAATGCTTCGATGGTGCGGTTGCAGAAGTGCGTCCCCTGATCGCTAATCACTGCTCGAGGTACTCCATACCTAGTAAAAATGTGGGACTTCAAAAACGCAGCAACCACCTTGGCATCATTCGTCTTTGTGGCCTTTGCTTCTACCCATTTTGACACATAGTCAACGGCGAGCAAGATGTAGAGATTTCCGTATGAGCTTGGGAACGGTCCCATGAAATCCATCCCCCACACATCAAATATCTCACAAAAAATCATCGGGACTTGGGGCATCTCATCTCGCTTGGAGATATTTCCGGTCAGTTGACAACGATCACAACTTTTGCAAAATAGATAAGCATCTCTATGCAATGTGGTCCAAAAGAAACCAGAATCAAGTACCTTCCTTGCTGTTCGTTTCGGACCAAAATGACCGCCACAAGCTAGAGAATGGCAGTGTACAAGAATTGCTCGTTGCTCTGCTTCAGGAACGCAACGTCGGATGATTTGATCGGCTCCAACCTTCCACAAATAAGGTTCATCCCAAAGATAATACTTGCACTCACTTCGAAGTTTCATCCGCTGTGCCTTTTTGAACAAAGGTGGGAATATTCCAGAAGTCAAGTAATTGACGATATCGGCAAACCAAGGCTCGGGATCACCCTTGACAACGGCTGAACGTGCTGCTGGCTCGGACAGAGGGCTCTGTTTGGGCAAACAGACAGCCGAACAGGTCTGGATAGCATAAAGATGCTCTTCTGGGAAAGCTTCGTTGATAGGGATCTCATCTTCCCCTTGCTGGACTAAACGACTTAAATGGTCAGCCACATGATTCTCCGCTCCCTTCTTATCCCGAATCTCCCAATCAAACTCCTGCAACAAAAGAATCCATCTAATCAAACGTGGTTTAGACTCCTTCTTTGATAGTAGAAACTTCAATGCGGAATGGTCCGTGTAGACAATTATTTTCGCCCCCAAAAGATATGAACGGAATTTTTCAAAGGCAAAAATAATCGACAACATCTCCTTTTCTGTTGTTGCATAGTTGCATTGGGCGGGATTCAACATCTTTGAAGCATAATAAATTACGTGGCTCTCCTTTCCCATCCTTTGTCCAAGCACTGCACCCACAGCATGGTCACTAGCGTCGCACATGAGCTCAAAAGGAAGGTTCCAGTCAGGTGGTTGCATAATCGGAGCCGTGGTCAACTTGGTTTTCAACAAGTCAAACGCCTGCTTGCAGTCGTCTGTTAGGGCAAACGGAACATCATTCTGCAGCAGATGTGTCAATGGTTGCGCGATCTTTGCGAAATCCTTGATGAATCGTCTGTAGAATCCAGCGTGACCAAGAAAACCTCGAATCTCCTTCACATTTGTAGGATATGGCAGCTTCGCTATCAAATCCACCTTTGCCTTGTCCACTTGAATCCCCTTTTCTGAAACAACATGGCCTAAAACGATGCCCTCCTTGACCATAAAATGACACTTTTCAAAATTCAAGATCAGATTCTTCTCTACACAACGTGTCAAAACCTTCTCCAAGTTGTCAAGGCAGCCCTCAAACGATGCTCCATAAACTGTAAAATCGTCCATAAAGATCTCGATGCTCTTCTCGATCAAATCAGAAAAAATACTCATCATACATCTTTGGAAAGTGCCGGGTGCATTGCACAATCCAAACGGCATCCTCTTGCAAGCATATGTTCCAAACGGGCAGGTGAAGGTAGTCTTCGCTTGATCTTCTTGGTTGACATGAATTTGAAAATAGCCACTATACCCATCCAAGAAGCAAAAGAATGATTGTCCAGCCAGGCGCTCCAACATCTGATCAATGAATGGTAGAGGAAAGTGGTCCTTGCGAGTGGCTGCATTTAACTTTCGGTAATCGATGCACATCCGCCATCCAGTCACAAGACGCATCGGCACCAACTCATTCTTCTCGTTCTCAACCACTTGCAACCCCGACTTCTTTGGAACCATGTGAATCGGGCTGACCCACTTGCTGTCAGAGATAGGATAAATGATTCCTAAAGCGAGAAGCTTTAGAATCTCCTTAAGCACGATCTCCCTCATGTTCGGATTCAACTTCCTCTGCGGATCTCTAACAGGCTTAGCATCTGGCTCCATCAAGATGTAGTGTTGGCACACGTCAGGACTTATACCAGTGATGTCCGCTAGTGTCCACCCAATCGCCTTCTTGTGCCTCTTAAGCACTGTGATCAACTGTTGCTCCTGGCTTGCGGTCAGATCGCTGCTAATGATGACTGGAAGAGTATCGGCATCCCCCAAGTAGACATACTTCAAATTCTGAGGTAGAGGCTTGAGCTCCAGTTCAGGTGGCTTCTCATCGGATCTTAGTGGTCTGTCGTATGGTGTCTGTTTGGGCAAACAGACCTGGCTTCCCGAACTGACCACCTCCGGTTGTGCATAAAGAGACATGATGGCCTCCTTGACCTCTGCATCGTTCATCCCTTGAGCATCAAAATATGTCCAACTCTTGATCATAGTGAGCTCCAACTTATCCTGCATGAATTCGGTCTCAAGAAATTCTTGGACGAGAGGGTCAATCACATCAATAGAATAAGCATTTTCAGCGTCATTAGGAGTTTTCATGGCATCATCCATACTAAAAGTGTATTTCTCCCCATGATAATCCAGACAAATTGTGCCATTACTAACATCTATGATTGACTTTGCAGTTCTTAGGAACGGACGACCTAAAAGGACTCCCGTTGAACCCTTAGATTGCACTCCACTCATCCTCACCACATAGAAATCAGCAGGATAAACAAAATTATTCACACTCACAAGAACATTCTCAAGTAAACCCTCGGGATAAACACAAGACCTATCGGCTAACTGAATGACTACTCTAGTATCTACCAATTCTACACCCGACAATCTATTGTAGACAGTGAGAGGCATAACATTGATAGACGCTCCTAAGTCACACATAGCATGCTCGATCCTAGTATCACCAATGTAAATGGGAAGAGAAAACATACCAGGATCGTTCCATTTGGCGGGCAACTCCTTCTTGAGTGCAGCTGAAACGTTCTCGCCCATCACAATCTTTCCAGTTGCCTTGGACTTTCCAGCTATGAAGTCCTTCACAAATTTCCCAAAAGGAGGAATTTTCAGTGCTTGCAAGAATGGAAGATTCACTTCAAGTTTGCCGAAGATCTTCACAAAATCGATGAGCTCCTCTTCCGGCTTCTTCCTCGCCAACCTTCCTGGAAAGGGGACTGATGTTGCAGCCTTGGGATCATGTAAGCTCAACGGTTTAGAGACCTCGGTCTGCTCCTCTTCGTTGGATTCAAGTGCTGCTCCTTTCCCCTTCTGCTCAGCTGTCGGCCCCTTGCTCTGTTTGGCCAAACGGGGCTGTTCTGCCTGCTGAATGATCGAATCCTTTGCGCCAACAGAACGCTCGAATTCCTCCACACGAAATTCGAGTCCAGAATCTTCCTGCGGTCCATCTTGAGAGTTCTGGGTTGTCGGTCCGTCCAACTCTGTACCGCTCCTCAAGGTGATCTTGTTGACATTCTCCTTGGGATTCACATGAACTTGAGATGGCAAAGCTCCATTATTTCCCTTAAGCTGATTCATGGATGTGGTGAGTTGAGACATCTGACGGGATAGTCCTTCGATTTGCACCTTCTGCTCGGCTTGAGATTGTTGAAGCTGTTGCACATTATTTTGCAGGAATTGCTGGTTGCCAATCAAATCTGCCATCATCTCCTCAAGTGACTTGCCTTGCTTCTCGGGAGGATGTTGCTGAGCTTGTGGAGCTTGATACCCCGTCCTTTGATGTGGAGGACGGTAGTTTTGCTGCTGTGGCTGCTGCATCGTTGGTGGTTGCTTCGGCTCGGGATCTCTCCATCGGAAATTGGGATGGTTTATCCATGGAGCATTGTGATTGCTCGCGTACTGGTCCCATTTGGGCAAATGGGGCAGTGGCGCGTCACAGCTGTAAAAATTGTGGGAAGAATTGGCATGGGCTTGATACTCTTCCTCATCCCCTGTGCATTGCAAACTCGTGTGGCCTGAATTACTGCATGCTCCACATGGCTTTTCTATCGGTTGTCCAGCAGTTGCAACCTTCTCCACCACAGTACTTAACATTCTCTCCAATTTCCCCATCCTTGCTTCGAACTTTTCCTCAAAATCTAATGAACTAGCTTGAGCAGCTTTCTTGAGCAGTTGGATGCGCGGCTCCTCATATTCCCTCGTAGCTTCCACCAAGTGTTGAATTAATCTTTTGGCTTCACTCACCGTGTTTTGGGAAAATCCCCTTCCACTTGCTGAGTTCACCAAATTCTTAGTGTCAACAGTCATCCCTTGGTAGAAATACTGCAACAAGTCACCCTCGGAAAACTTGTGGTTTGGGCAACTATCCACCAATCTCCTAAATCTGGTCCAGTAGGTGCTTAACGATTCATCATACTCCTGCTTTGCACCACTGATCTCCTTCTTTAGCGCGTTCGTCTTGGTGGGAGGGAAAAAATGCTCCAGGAATAGCCTTTTCATCTCCGCCCATGTAGTGATAGAATACGGTGGGAGACTCGCGAACCAAGAGTTCGCCTCTGCTGTCATGGTGAAGGGAAAAGCAGCTAATCTGAAGTGTTCCTCCGTTACATCAGTGGGGCGCTTCTGTACCTTGCAGATCTTGATGAATTCGCTCAAGAAATTGTATGGATCTTCTCCTTTCTTCCCGTAGTACTTAGGAAGAACATTAAGCAATCCAAGCTTAATTTCTATAGCAGTAGCAGCCGCCGGCATCCGGATCGGAGTTGGGGGGTCATCAGCTTCGTAGCTGGAGAGATCGCACAGTCTCGGATCGTCAGCCATGTCACTCTCAGTACTTGCAACCGAAATTGAGTCGGTTTCTTCTTCAAAGTCTGATTCTGTCTCTGAGTCGTGGTCTGTTTGGGCAAACGGAACCTCTTCAGCAGCGACAGAACCGGGTTTCTCCTCGACAAACTGCTCCGGTCGAACGGGAAGGTCAGCCTGCGAATCCAGCAGATCCAGTAGCTTCCTCGCCTTCGCCTCCTTCCTTAGCTTCTTCGCGGTCTTCTCAATTTCACTATCGTAGAGAAGGTTCGGCTTGGACGATCTGCTCATAAACAAGGAAAATTAAAAAAAAAATAGACAAAGGAAAAAGAATTAATTAACACCGCTACCCGGCAACGGCGCCAATTTGGTGGACGTCGTATACCACCAAAATAATTCCTGCAGAATTACCAAAATAAATTAATACAATGGCAAGCAGGGTCGATCCCACAGAGAGCAGTTAAAACCATTCAAATCCCTAAATCTATAAAAACGGTGATGCCACCACGCCTTAATTTTGAAGAAAATATTAATTAACTAAGAAAAGCAAATTAAATCAAATAAAAATTACTCTTGAATTAAATCAATTAAAAAGGTAATTCGGCTCAAATAAATCCACACTAATTTAATCTCTGATCCTTGACGCAATAATTAATTAATCCCTATTAACCAATTAGTTATAGGATACCGTGATACGCACTGACATACCCCAATTCCTACTTACTGTGTCGATAGACAGCTAGATACGCTAGTCTTGTCTATTTCCCTTATTAAAATATAACCTAGCTGGATACGCCAGTCTTAGATTTAATATTCTAATAGCATTAAGTTGAAGGAACCCAATTTATACCAATTATCCTAGATACGCTAGTAATAATTAATATACCAATTAATTCCTACTACGAACATGGTAGTTTTGTCACTAATCAACCCTATTCCAACAATTACGGATTGGAGGTGCTAATTGACTATAATCCAATTAAACCTAAGTTGATCAAGCTTAAATAAAATTGGAATTATCTTTAAACCTAGGAATTAATTGAAATTAATAGAAATTAATTTTAAAACCAATTAGGTCTCACAGATTATTAAATTAGAGTTTCATTATTATCGCCGAATTAAAAGAATTAGCTACTCATGCTTAAAATAAAAACAATCAAATAAATAAAAATAAACATACTGAAATATGCGAATAAAGCAGAGAAATAAATTGCAAGAAATAAATCAAACTTGAATTATCCCAATACTTGGCTGCTTCCTTTGTTTCCAATCCAGCCGCGATCAACAGTTAAGTGAACAAGAATGAAAACTAAAACAAACTTGGAATCAATTGACAAAACACGTAAGCACAAATTGCATGAAAGAAAAGATTGCATGAAAAATTCTTAAGAGAAAAAACGTCTGCACTCAAAATTAAAAGCAAAGGTGTTTGTTTCCTAATCAAAAGTCAACCTATAACTAAAGTGTCCCACAAGTCATAAATTGCGGCTGAATAAAATAAACTAAGAGTCCTCCCTAATCAAAATACTAGCAATTAACCTAAGTGGCCGAACACCCATAATTAACGTGGGTTTCGGCCTTTTCAAAACTAAAGCCCAAAAAAGCTTAATTAAAAGAGTATTAGGCTTAAATAAATTACAAGATAAATATTTCCAAAGTCCAAATCTCTAAATCTCTCCAAAATTTTCATCAACTTCTTCGACAATTCTCGACTTTCACAACTTCTTCCATCCACGAGCATCCATCTCCAATTCATCTAAATTCTGCGCCAAAATGTCACAAACCATGTAAAATCATATAAAATCATGGCGAAACACCCACCAAACTAAATAGCTAAAATACACACATCAAAGACTTCTAGGAATAAAATGAGGATTTGAAGCATTATGTGGAAAATTATTTATTTGTTTTTGTGAATCAATTTTTGTTGAAATATGATCTATTTGTTCGGCGATGGTTTGTAAGATTTGATTTGAATAATTATTTTGTTCGTGGAGTTTTTTGATATCACTCATTTTTGGACCATCTTCTCCGTCTCTTCCAGTACGAAATGGAGTAGCAGATATTTCTCCATTAGGAATTTGTATTTTGATATTTTGTAGAGGAGGATGAATGGAAGTTAAAATAGAACCAGTAGCTAATTTCCATTTTTTATAAAGGTTTGTTTGAACATTTATTTGATCCAGATTGTAGACATTATTAATATCATTAAGCTGACAGTATCCTTGAAACCAATCTAAAATTGGAATATTAGATTTTAATTTATGTAATCCTTTTATCCATTCAATTTGAAGTTTATCTCTTAAAGGTTTTTCTAGTTTTAAAAACCATTCTTTTCTTTCAATTTCTTCTGGATCATTGAATTCTTTTTCAAGGTAATTGAAATTAATAGAGAAATTCATATTAGAAATCATATTGATTTGATCTTCCATTTGAGAAATAGTAGGAGATCCTACTTGATGTGTTTCTTCTTCAGTTTGATAACTAGTCGAAGGAATTGGAGATTTGTAATTAACTTTAATATTAGGATAATTAAATTTAGAACTTTCAGAAAATGAATTTCTTGATGAGACTTCTTGAATACGTATTGAGGATTTTCTTTGTTCTCTATATGAATTAAACCTTAGAAGAATTCTCCCGTCATCATCTTCTTCAATCTCAGAGACTTCTCGTTTTTCAATTCCTCTTGGTATTTGAGGATTTTGAATTATGAATTCATTAGGAATTGTTATTTCATTCCATTTAAGTCTTTTAGGAACAAAAGTTGGAGTGAATCTAAATTTTGGATTTAAATGAGATGACATAACTCTAAAGTAAACTCGATATATGACAGCAAAATTTTTACAAAGATTCTTAAATTCATCTCCTTGAAGGTGAATATCAAGAATTAAAGAATCAAGAATTAAAGGATCCGTGAGATCTATGGAATAATTAGGGGCACAGTTGAAATAAATAGGACCATTACAAACATTGGTTTGAATCATTGCTAATAAAGATGATTTATACTTCTTTAATCTATTATCTCTAAGGGCAAGATAAACAGGAGCATCAACTCCAATATGAAATAAGGGTTTGACTGCTACTTGAATTAACCCGAAATGAATATATCTATAACTCTTTTTTATATATTTTCTTATAGAAACTTTTGAAAGTAGTTGCATACTTTGAAACTCTTCTTGAAGAGAAATGGTTCCTTCATGAGTTTTAATAGAAAAAGCAGTTTTGAAATCAAATGTTCTGATTTGATACATAGATTCTATTGGTTGTTCAGGAATAGTCCAATTTGAATAATTATTTTCTTAATTATTTGGTTGATTAATTTTAATATATACATGTTGAATGTTGTATCAATCTACCCAAAATACACAGACATTCTTATTTGGAATTTCAAAATTTAATTACGAGTAAATTCATTAAATTAGATTTATTAAGAAGTAATTCATTTTTTGAGACGATTTATTTGAATATTTATGTGTTGAAAGTCTTGTCAAATTGCTCAAATTATAAATAAATAAATAAATAAATAAATAATAATAATAATAATAATTATTATTATTATTATTATTATTATTATTATTATTATTATTATTATTATTATTATTATTATTTGTTTTGCATTAATTACAATAAATTATACTCCACATATTAATCAAGAATATACTCATTAAAATATCTTTTAAATATTCTTTTTTGCTATATAATAAAATAGGTTGCTGGAGTTAAAATTGAATCTGCCTATTTCATTATTATTAAAGATATTGTATTAGAGCATCCGCATTGGGGGTTCCTTGATAGCCTACTTGATAGTGTTTGTGTTATTGAGTAGGTAGTGATGCATTGGGGTTCTTTGATAGCCTACTTGATAATATTAGTTTTGATTTTATGTTTTTCATTTAAATTTTATTGCATAATTTAAATAGCATATTTTTGTAATAGTTAAATACTGGATTAAACATAAAATTTAAAATTACTTAAAACATAAAAAAAATACATAAAAATTTAAAAATACCTAAAAAATACATAAAAATTTAAAAAAACCTAAAACATCATTAAAATCACATAATTAAAAGCCTAGGATAGACCACGACGCCTGAGCACGTCGGCGACCATGGACGCGTGCAATGCACGTTGTGCGTCCGTCATGTGCGTCGTATCCGTGTTCAGGAGCTGCATATCGAGCTCCCTCTCCCGGATATCGTTCCTCCGCTGGTACTGGGCGGTGAATGCCCTCATCTGCGCGTCATTCCTATCCAACCTCTCCACAATTTCTGGTGGAGGATCCGAGCTCGTATGCGACGCTGCTGCCTTCCCTTTCCCTTTGGCCGCCGCCTTGTTGCCAATGGGCCGGGCAGAAGAGATCTCCTCGCCCGACGCCGAGGTGGTGAAGCCGCCCTCCTCCGTAGTCTTTGTCCTCTTGGAGGCATGCACGTCTCCAAAGAGGTACATCGACTTGAACTTGGGATTGTTCCGGAGAACTCTCCACGCGTTCCAGAAATTGAAGGAGGCCCTGTGTGGGCTTCGAGCCTTGAAGATGGTTTGGGCCTTTTCACGAATTATATCATCCGAATGACCGGACGGCCAATTGTTGCGCGTCTCCACCCAAACAGCTTCCCAGAGACGCACATCTGCGCTCACCCGGGACCAGTGGCCTTGAAGTTGCTTGATCTTAAGGTCGACGCCGAGGATGGGGTTCACACGTTCGCGGATCCGGCCCCAATATGCCTCTCCCTTCTGATCCGTCCCACGAATCGAGTCGTTGGTCTCCTCCGCCCAAATTTGGACGATGAGATCCGTATGCTCGGGAGCATACGTATGACGGTACCTAGCGGCCTTGCCGTGCTTGATTTTGGTGGCCATTTCCTTCCTCCGGCCGCCTTTCTTTGGTGGGGATACACTCTGCTGAGCACTGACCGGTTCCTCCTCGGGCGGGCTCTCCTCCAAGTTGATTCCTCCCATATCAGGATGATAATCGGAGGAGAGATCGGGGCACCAATTTGGATCGTAGAAAGGGTTGTGTGGATCCATGGCGGAGAAAATTGTAGGAGAAGAAGAGGTGTGAAGAGAAGAAAATTGGAGAAGAAGAGGTGTGAAGAGAAGAAGGAAGAAGGTGGGGTGTTTTAAAGAAGAGAAGAAGGAAAAAAAAAATAATAATAATAATGAAAACGGTCGGTCAAAGGTGCGGAAACCGAGGAGCTGCAGTCAAAATTCGAATAAAATTCGAATTTTCGAATTTTTCCTTTTTTTTTAAATTGGGCGCGTGCATTGCACGCGCCATCTCCTCCGCCCTTCGAGCATACTCGATAACTCGAGGAGTCCTCGAGGAGCTCCACGCCGCATCGCCCTCCTCGACGCCCTCCCTCTCCTCGAGTACCCGCGATGCGGGTGCTCTTATAGCTCCGAACAGCGGGAGATTCTTTAAAAGAAAGAGATTCCCATTCAAGTAAAATCTAAATAATGTTTTCAGATAATATTTTCTCTATATTTAATATATTGTTTGGAAAGTGCATAAAAACAAGTAATGTATCGAAAACGGATTATTGTCGGAAAATATTCATAATTATCCATTTTTTGATTTATAATATAATCTTATAATGTAATTAAAAAATACATTAATTTTCAAATTATTTTCAATTATGACATAATTTAAATTTCTGTCAAATGCCACAAAATCATCAGTTAAAAAACGACACTAGCTTCATTAGTATAACTATGTATCTTGTGTGGCAACCGACCATTTTGAGTCACGCTGGAGTTCCAATTGCCAACTAAAATTTTATTTGACAAAAAAACAAATTATGTTACAATTGCGATTAAATTAAAAATTAGTAATATATTTTTTAATTAAATTATAAAGTTATGTTATAAACGAAAAATTAGCAAATTATAAATATTTTACGGTAAATAACCCTCATTGAAAATACGGAGGCAAAAGGGTTGTTTTGACTTAAGAATGTACAATATTATTTCAATATTAATATATCGATGAGTAAGTGAGAGAGTGAAAGTGATATTAAAGCTTCTCCCTTCCCTTCCCTGCCATGGCGACGCCGCTGCTTCAGAAACCCTCAATCCAGAAGCTTTGATACCATCCATTTTGCAGGCAAGTCGTTCATCATTTCCCAACACATCTTCTATTTCTATTAAAACATGATTGCAGTTGCACGCAGGAATCTCTCTTGTTTATTTGTAAACACTAATTCATTTCTCTGCAACTCCAATGCTCATCTCTTCCCGTCAATCCATTTCTTCTCCACTTGGAGGGTGAAAAACCTAATCCCTAACCCTAAAATCTACGATCTATTGGTCAACAAACACCAATTTCCTCCTGATTTAGCTTCACTAGCTTCATCGGGTTTACCTAAATCTAGAAGCCCCTTAAGAGTTGATACATTATTGTTATTCCTCAAAGAGAATAGCTTTACGGCTACTCAGCTGCAGAAACTCGTCATATGTTATCCTCGAATTCTAGGGTTTACCATTGAGAGCATTAATTTCAAATTCAAGGTATTCCAAAATTTGGGCCTTTCCCCCAAGGAGATTGCCAAGATAATATCCGGTCGTACGTCTATTTTACATTCAAGTTATGAGAATGGGATCATTCCCAAATTATCAACGCTAAAGTGCTTGCTGGGATCCGATCATGATGTGGCCAGACTTTTGATACGATGCAGCTGGTTTCTGTCAGCCGATTTGGAGAAAACCTTAATGCCAAATATGGAAATCTTGAAGAGCTATAGCATACCAATGGAGCGTATCCTTTATTTTCTCCATCTTCGCCCGAGATGTTTCGTGGTCAAGCCGGATATTTTGCAGAAATCTGTAGTCAGGGCTATAGAATTTGGGGTCCCTTGGACTTCAGGCGTTTTTATCCAAGCTGTGAGTCTTTTCACTCATACGAGTAAAGGAATGTGGGAAGTCAAGGTGCAAATGATCCGCGATTTGGGATTTTCTGATGATGATATACTCACAATATTTAGGAAGCAACCATTAGTTTTTGCACAAACTGAGGAGAAAATGAAGAACGTCGTAGAGCATCTGCTTGCTACCGGTAGGTACAAGATATCGAGCATTGTCACTTGTCCAGCGGCACTCGGGTACAGTGTGAAGAAGAGGATTGAGCCACGGTTGCAAATACTTAGACTCTTGGAAAGTAGGAGTCTGATTGAAAAGTGGCCAAAACTTTCAGCTGTTGCTACATTAACAGAGGATAGATTTTTTGACAGATTCGTTAAGCCTTACTGTGATGAGATTGGCGAAGAACACATCACAAAGATATATGTGGAAGGCAGAAAAAGATGAAGCTTTGTAAGCAGATACTTAAAGAACTTGTATGAAGTTCTAATGCTGAAAGTTGGTAGTTGCTTTTGCCTTTGCAATCGGAAGCTCAAAGTTTTGTTCCATGTTGATGAAGTTGGGGAAGGCCTTGAGCTAGCTAAAGAAGCCATGGTGATTCAGATGGATTGTTAGTTTATATTCTAAACTTTCTTGTATTGGATGCATTTTGAAGCAATTGCAGTAGAGTTGGAGGTGACTGGAATCAGCTGAGTTCAGAAGAATGAATGTGAATTTTTTTTTGTAGATCAGTAGGCGAAATATGCTGATGTGAATCCTTGTGGCCTTTGCCACTGTTTCTCGATTTCTCATCCAATTAATGGAACTTACTTCTATTTCTCAAGACTTGTGGTTGGAAATGCTCTCAGTCATAGAGTAGAATTGTTAGCTTTTGGTACATACTAGTAGTATTTGCACTTGTGTAATGAAAGAAAACATAATTTATACTTTTAAAAAGTTGATACTAATGTAATTATCATATTTATAAATATATCCCTCCGCTCACCAAAAATAGTCCTAAAGGTGGACGACACGAATTTTAATAAAAATAGTTATTATATTGTGAGTGGAGAAAAAATACATTTAAAAAGTACTAGTGTTTATGATGATAATTAATTGTCTTGTGAATGGAGAATAGAACCCACCATGTGATAGAATGTTTGCAAAAATAGAAAAAGATTGATTTTTGGGGACATCCCAAAATAACAAAAAGAAACTATTGTTTGCAAAAATGGAAATGGATTGATTTTTGTGGACATCTCAAAATAATAAAAAAAAAGACTATTTTTTGTAAACGGAGGGAGTAACAAAATTATTTTTAACTGAATGTATTTAAACTTAATATTGAAAAAATAAAAATAAATTACAATAACAAAATTTGAAATTTAAAAAAATAATAATAAAAATAAAATTTAAACACAAATTTATTCAGAAAAAATGAAAGAGGATAAAGAAACTTTTTAGATTTTAATCTTTAATAATATAATTTTTATATTTTAATAAAATATTTACATAATATATAATATCAAATTAAAGCTCTTATCAGGATCTTTAATTTAATATACATATTAAGTATTTTATAATTAATCGAATTTCATAATTTTAGAAAGAAATAAAATAAAAATAAAAAAGAAAATAAAACAAAAAAAGATATAATTTACAAATATACCTTCAACTTTATTATAACTACAAAATTACAATTTAATTTTGAAATCAATTTGAAATTAGCTTCAAATTGAAATTTTGACTTTTTAATATAGTATAAATATGTGTGTGTGTGTTTTTTCTTCATGGATACTCAAATGAATGTATAAATATTTGTATAATTATTATTATAAACATGTTAGCAACAAAAATACCAACAATTCTATGTTAGCAACAAGGATACACCATAGCTGTTGAGAGTTGAATGCTGATGTTACGATTTTGCCCTTGCATATTTCAGTATTTACAATTTTGCAGTATTTTCCCATTATGAAATTTGGTTTTCATTATTTTTATGGCAGACTTTACATTAGAGTAAGAACTTTTACACGTTTCTAAATTTTCAAATAAATTATAAATTTCACTCTTTTTATTTGCTAAAAAAGTGCATTATATATTCAAATCTAATTGAACAACGTGAAAAAGTCAATTAAAAATCAAACTTCCATATCATTAAATTAATTGCAAATCTAGCAAGTTCAATGCGTCGTCTTAATAGTGTATGTTCTTTTTCATCAAAGCTCCAGTACTGGTTGTCCGACGAAGGTGCCCCTATCAATAACAATACTTTTCAGTTATGTACAATAATAAAATTGATAATATAGGTGTAAGATTAAAGGCTTTTTGTCTTAAAATAATTACAATTAACAACACTACACTTAAAAAAGTATTCTATCTGTCCCATTAATCTTGTCATGTTTTTATTATTTATAATGATTTCACATTACAAATAATATTGGTCCCACATCTTTACACACTTTTACAACAATAATTTAACTCTTCTTAATAACCGCGTCCAAAAAAATGGGACAAACGTAATGGAATGGAGGGAGTAATAGATTTATTTATCTGCTCAATATATTATTTATCAAATATTTCTTAAAACTCGTGTTTTTTGCCAAATGAAATATTTATGAAGGATAGAGAGAGTACAAAATAGCTCAGCCCAGCCCAGTCCAGCCCAAAAGAGAAATGTGAGGCCCAATACTTACTCTTGGACTGTGAATAAAAAGGCAACACGACCTAGTTAGTTCTCAACAAAAATAAAAAAGGGGTTATGGCCAAAAAATACATGAGCTTTTAAAAAAATTGCAATTTCCACCTAACTTTCAATTAAGCTAAAACCTACGTGAATTTATATTTTTGTTGCAATTTTCACCTAAGTTTGACTTTCAACGAAATTAGAGCTTAATTGACAGTCGAAATTAAGTCAAATATACTAAATTTTACTTTGTTAGACCTTCGATCTTCTAAATACTCATCATCATCAGAAGTTAGACAAAAATCAGGTGAAATTCTGATTGTCAATTAAGTTCTAATTTAGTTGAAAGTCAACTTAGGTGAAAATTGCAACAAAAATATAAATTCATGTATATTTTGGCTTAATTGAAAGTTCAGGTGAAAATTGTAACTTTTTTTAAATTTCATGTATTTTTTTTGTCATAATCCCAATAAAAAATATTAAGTGGAGAAAACTGAGACTATTTTGCTACGGCGGCGCCGCCGCTTCAGAAACCCTCAATTTAGAAGCTTTCAATCCGTCCATTTTGCAGGCGAGTCGTTTATCATTTCCCAATACAAGTTCTATTTCTATCAAACATGATTGCAATTGCACGCAGGAATCTCTCCTGTTTATTTGCAAACCCTAATTCATTTCTCTGCAACTCCAATGCTCATTTCTTCCCGTCAATCCATTTCTTCTCCACTTGGAGGGTGGAAAACCCTAACCCTGAAATCCACGATCTATTGCTCAACAAATACCAATTTCATCCTGTTTTAGCTTCACTAGCTTCATCGGGTTTACCTAAATCTAGTTGCCCCATAAGAGCTGATTCAGTAGTGTCATTCCTCAAAGAGAATGGTTTTACGGCTACTCAGCTGCAGAAAGTCGTCGCATATTTTGATTATCGAGTTCTAGGGTTTACTATTGAGACCATGAATTTCAAATTCAATGTATTCCGAAATTTAGGCCTTTGCCCCAAGGGGATTGCCAAGATAATATCCGAAAATCCGGTTATTTTACATTCAAATTATGAGAAAAGGATCATTCCCAGACTATCGACGCTAAAGCGCTTGCTGGGATCCGATCATGATGTGGCCAGACTTTTGAAACGACGCAGCCATTTTCTGTTAATCAATTTGGAGGAAACCTTATTGCCAAATATGGAAATCTTGAAGAGCTATAGCATTCCAATGGAGCTTATCCGTCTTCATTTACTCCAACTTCGCCCGAGATTTTTCTTGCTCGATCCGGATACTGTGCGGAGATCTGTAGTCTGGACCATAGAATTTGGGATCCCTCATACTTCAGCTGTTTTTATCCAAGCTGCGAATCTTTTTACTCATACGAGTGAAGAGATGTGGGAAGTCAAGGCGCAAACTCTCCGCGATTTGGGATTTTCTGATGATGATATACTCACAATATTTAAGAAGCAACCATCAGTTTTTTCACAATCTGAGGAGAAAATGAAGAATGTCACAGAGCATCTGCTTGCTACCGGTAGGTACAAGATATCGAGCATTGTCACTTGTCCAGTAGCACTCCAGTGTAGTGTGAAGAAGACGCTTGAGCCGCGTCTGCAAATACTTCGACTTTTGGAAAGTATGAGTCTGATTGAAAAGTGGCCATCTCTTTCCGCAGTTGCTAGATTACAAGAGGTTAGATTCTTTGACAGATTCGTTAAGCCTTATTGTGATGAGATTGGCGAAAGAACACATCACAACGATGTATGTCGAGGACTGAAAGAGGCGAAGCTTTGTAAGCAACGATCTTCGTCTTTTGCAATCGGAAGCTCAAGGTTTTGCTCCCTGTCTTGCTGTGAGTTTGAAAGCATAGTGTGATGATGCGGCGTCGGAGGGCTGGTGAAGTTGGGGAAGGCCTTGAGCTAGCTAAAGAAGCCATGGTGATTCAAATGGATTGTTAGAGTTTATATTCTAAACTTTCTTGTATTGGATGCATTTCGAAGCAATTGCATTAGAGTTGGAGGTGACTGGCAATATTGAGTATATGAATTTTTAGTAGATCAGTAGGCGAAATATGCTGTTGTGAATCTTTGTGGCCTTTGCCAGTGTTTCTCAATTAATCATCTCATTAATGGAACTTACCTTCTATTTCTCAATACATGTGGTTGGAAATGCTCTTATTTTGAGTGTGTTAATTGGAAATGGCAGTCATCAGAAATCGAATAATTGAGTAGAATTGTCGATGTGATTTCAGAGACAATAGCATTTGCCGAAGAATTGTTAACGTGATTTCGTAGAGGGTAGCGTTCGTACAATGCATGAATAATGTTTTTATATTTTTAAATTTATATAAAATTAATACCAACTCAATTATCATATTTGTAAATATAATAAAAAAAAATAATTTTGATTGAATATATTTATGGTGAATATTGAAAAAAGCAATTGATCTTATAAAAAAGGCAAAACAAAAATTAAAAATAAAAATAAGATAAACAATGTGTAGTAAAAATAAAAATAAATATTTCTTCCGTCCCTGAAATGGCTTCCTCTTTGAGGACAGAACGAGTTTTAATGAAAAGTTGTAAAGTGTATTAATAGTCGGAAAAAAGTGATATAATTATTATTGAAAGTTATGAAAAGTGTTATAATTAGTATTGGAAGTGGTGAAAAGTGAAAAGTAAAAATAAATAAAGTATTATTAGTGGTGGGGTAGGTGTCCAAAAATGAAAAGAAAAAAAGACGAAGTTATTTGGGGGACGTCCCAAAATAGAAAAAGAGGAAGTTATTTTAGAGCATCCGCAATGGGGTTACATGATAGCTTACATGATAGCCTACTTTATGATGGGGAGACCACATGGTGTAAAGATGTTGCAGTGGGGTTACATGATAGCTTACATAGAATTAATTTTGATAGCTTACATGATAGGCGCGTGCATCACACGCGCCTTACACTATAGAGAAAATGGGCTACACGATAGAACGTGTAGCCCTCGTGTAAGGTGCTTCCGCAACGGTTACACGATAGCACATTTACACGATAGGGCTATCGTGTAAGGGCTATCGTGTAACCATTGTGAGTGCTCTTAGAAACGGAGGGAGTATTTTTTTATGGACACTCAAGTGAATATATAAATATTTGTAGAGAAACAATCTGTAGTAATTATTATTATAAATATGTTAGCAACAAAAATACCAACAATTCTATGTTAGCAACAATATTTTTCGTGTTAAAGCCATAGAAATAACTGAGATAAAAATGGGATAAAACCATCACACAACAGAACTGAGAAATGAAGAAGACTGGTAGTAAATGGAAGGTCTAAAATGATTAGTTAAAAGTTAATTTATGTTACTGATTAAACTACTAATGGGAGACCATAACCTCCACATTTCTTTCTTACTCAGTTTTCCTTTACCATCTAACACTACACCTTCCGCAGCCAAACCTGCTAAATTACAGACATTTCTGACCGGAAAGCCACGTTCAGCGCCACCACTTCTTCTCCGACAAAGATATAAGCTGCACGACTCAGAAACGAGCAACATGAAGATCGTGAGACATACAGATAGCAAGCATTTAGGTTCATACACACCATAGAAAAGAGTTGCAGTTTTAAAGGAATGAGAGGTTAAGGGCACAATAAAAATGGTTCTGCTTCGACTGCCGGTTCCTCCAACTAAGGAAACTAAGCACATTGTACATAACATCTCGATGAAGACGCGTTTAACTACCTATTGAGAAGGTGCTCTAGCATTTTTTCAATATGCCAATATAGGTAAGAACTTCAAAT